>NC_139489.1:13155719-13755719 GCF_008360975.1 Lichenostomus cassidix | reverse complement strand
CTCTTCTCCATTCTTTGATACTGCTTTTAAAATAAAATAACTTAGTAGGTTGTCTGAGCATAGCTGTGCTAGTGGCTTGGTTAATAATTTAATTTTTTTAATTCTGATAGAAATAATTTTGGGGGCTAAACAAAGGTGAGGCTGCCTGAACAGAGATTTTGATTGCTATCTGAGATTTGCATTGTTTACATATTAAACTTCAACCATTTTTCTGATAAAACTGAACCTGTGGAAATACTGTATGTCCTAAGTCACTCCCAAATTAACATTTGTCTTTTGTTGCTTTATATCTACAGCAACAACTTACATGTGATGATGACACCACTCTGTTACTACAAGACTGCTATTTGTTGGAAGAAAGAGAGCGTCTTCAGGAAGAATGGAGATTATTTCGAGAACAGAAAAAGAATTTTGAGAAGGAACGAAAAAGTTTTACAGAAGCTGCTATTAGATTAGGACTTGAGGTATTAGAACCATTTTTGTTTCAGCTTTTGAGAAATCTTAAGTAATTCCAAGATCAGTAATTTGACTAAATCCCTTAGATACTGCTTAAGTTTGGCTTCCTACAAAAGTAAGGCCTTTGCAAATTTCAGTCAACTCTGGCTGCAGGGTTGAGTCTCAAAGGTACTTGATTGCTAAACTTCTGTGAAAACCAGTGACTTTTGCAAAACCACCAAGTAATTGCTATGTTTCCCTTGTCTGTTCTGGTTTTGTAGTTAAACTGGCCAGTAAGCCCAGATAGTGGCAGTCAGGGTAGATGTGTCTGTGAATGAGCTCCAGCACGTATCCTTCGGTCTAGCCCGTAGTTAGGGTCAAAAACATGAAGGGGCTTACCAGTTTGGCAGGGAAGGGTCACAATGATGTGATCATGAAACTAGGTTGGTACAGATATGACAGGAAAAAAGCCATTGAAGGAAAAGAGAAATTGACTTTATTGCTTACAGAACTGTTTGCTTTGATGTGCAGAGCAGAAAGCTGGAGTAGGATGTGATTAAAATTTATAAAGCTGTGGATTCAGTTTGAGCAGACGAAAGCACTACTGTTGTTCACCAAATCCCTCAAGATTTGGACTTGAGGGAACTTGTAATTTTGAAGTTAAGTCAAAAACATACCCAAAAAGGTAACTTTTTAAAATATATATCAGGTAGTTGACTTCTGAGTTGTTTTTTTTTTCCAAAGGAAATTGTAAAGGCAATGAATACCATCAAGCTCAAAAAGCAGTTGCCTGAGCTTATTGGAAACACACAGATAATAAAAGTGGGGCCCAAGAGGATGCCTTTCAGCATCTCTAATCAAATGGCTTTTGGGACTGGAAGCCTGTGAGGGAACACACTGCAGAAAGTGGCCATGCTCATATATACTATCTTTTGGGGCTAATGCTGCAGACAGAATACAGAGCTAAATGGAAAACCTCTCTGACCCAGAATATAAAATATTTTAGATTTTACTTAAGATACCGGGATGTCAGTAGTTCACGTGATAACATATACTGACTATGACTAAGTTACTTGCATTTTAGTGAGTTGGTTAATTTCATGTTGCACCTTGAACTCAGCTTTAAAAGTCGTGAGTGATAATCAACTGTAGTTGTTGTTTGTCTAGAAATATTTAGGACTACATTGCAGCCTAAGTGTAACTGCTCATGCTTCAGCTTGTCAAAATGCTGAAGTATGAAATGAGAAGCAATGCTGTAAGTTTTGTAGGTGGTTGTGAAAGTTTGCGTTGGAGTTCAGCTTCCTCTCTTTTTCTACTGACATAGAATAGGAGCATCCTGTTTTACTGGTGGTTTTGGGGATGAAATAGCTTGTTGCTTGATTGCAGAGCCATTGGATCTCTTGGAGCTTGTCTATTAGGCATTATTTTCCTTTCCTGTGCTCAGAGGGGCTGGAAAGTGAAACTTTTTTTTTCTTCCAGTTTTAGACAGAGGCAATCAGTGCTATTTTCAATGTAATTTTTCCCTGTTTAGAGGGTTTAAGCAGTAATCCTTCCTGGCACCTGCCTTGGATGAGGGCTGCCTCCGAGAGGTAGTGCTGCACTGAGGGGGAAGGGGAGCACAGGCGATGGTGTCACTGGAGTGTAGAGCAGTAAAGTGAAAGGATTGCTCAAACTTCTGTGGAACAAACCATGGGACTTGGCTTGTAAGTGCCTCCTCAGCCAATCCTTGTTGGGCTCAAAAGCTTGCTCATAGACACTATTGGTGTGTTAAGCTGCTGGCATTCCTTAGTGACATGGGAATGTTACAACTTTGGCTTTCTGAAATAAGAGTAGCATCAGTTTCATGTGGGCTAGGCTTGTTCCTGTGGTTGTAAGTGTAACCTGTCATTTCTTTTCCTAGAGAAAGGCATTTGAAGAAGACAGAGGAACATGGCTGAAGCAACAGTTCTTAAGTATGACTGCTGATTGCAAGCAGTCTGAAAATGTGACAACTCCAAGTGCCTTCTTAAGAAGCAAGTATTTGGTTCAAATTATGTTCTTGCACAGTGTTTCTTTTTCTTCCTTTCAACTATGAAAAAAACTATTAAAAAACCAAAATGTCTCAAGAAACATTTTACCATGTATCTGTATGCCTCCACATGTCAGGGCAACTGATGGTTCAGAATTTCCTTTTAAAAAGGAAATTTCAACTCCCTTCCTGGTAATTGCTTATGTACTGAATTTATATTTGTGAAACAATCTGGTGAATGTCAAATACCTGATAGCACAGCAGGTGACTTTCAGGTGCTTCCATAAATACTGCAAAATATATAATCATTCTATTTTTCCACTTCATATGAAAGCTTTGAAATTGAAATGTGAGAAGGGGTTGATCTGACCCTGCTAAGTTTGTCATGTCTTTCCATTGACTTGAGTGATGGTTAAGTTCATGTAAATGGTAAAGACATCTAACTTACTGCATTTTAATTTTGTTTTCTATATTCTGACAAGTTTGCAGGTTTTCATGTTGGTGTTAATTACTGTCTGTGCATGCTGGAGAAGCCTTTACTTAAGGAATAAAAAGGCTTTATCAATTGTAAAGTGAGAAAGTACATTTGAGTGACTTAATGTGACTACTTGCAGTGGTGGCTGTGTATGCAAATGCTGCGTTTTCAAACTAAGAGTTCTAATTTTAACACAACTGCATTCAATAGCATTACATATACTTATAAAATGTTATAACAGGTCTGTAACAACAAGGTTTATTATTATAGTTATGCTTTAAGGTATTTGTGTATTTTTTTTTAATTTTAAAGAAAAAGACACAAACATTTGAAAGACTTGCTTGTTTCCAGTGGACTGTAGTTTAACTGATGATGTGTATCTCTTAGGCTCTGACCCAGACATTCGATTAGTGAAGTCTGCATCTCGGCAAAGAAAACCTCCCTATGTGCTGAGTGCTTCTGCTTCAGCAGAATCTTACCAGACATCTCCATATATTGCACAAAACAGGTTTGTGAGACAATGTTGTAGATGGTTTTCAGAGTGCTGAACTCTGTGCAGGTCACAGGCTAAAAGTATAATCAAAGGCTTATGGTTGGTTCATAACAAAGGATACTAAATATCATATCATAAAAACAGTACTCTGTTTCTCAAACACAGTTTGAAAATGTTTCCATTAATTTTATTTGCATTGTAATTTTTTCTCTATTTTCAGTGTTGCATCAGAAAAGCCTGCTGCAGATAACATGCCAAATCTGTGGGTGGAAAGTGATGACAAAGAAGAAAGTGAAGAATGCACAAAGTCATGGGAAGACTCTGGAGTCGGCACTCTGCTATGTAGAAACTTGCACATGGAACAGCTGCCTTAGACTTCCTAGGGTTGCCTGCTGGGTTTTTGTTAGAGACTTGTCCATAAACTTATCATTCTAAATGAAACAGAATGCTGTGAGTTTGATCATTCTTCTAGAGGATTATGTAGTGATCTGAATTGTGGTGTGTTTCTATGTGTGTGCACATGGCTTTTATTTTTAGACCATTTTTTGCCTCTTTCTTGCAACTCTTGAAAGAAGATAATTTAAAAATATATAAAAGCTTTGATATTTTTCTAGTAACAGAAGCTCTAATTCTGTGAATAAAGCAATGGTCTGAAACTGACTGTAATGAAATACTGGATCCTAAGGTTACCTTTCATCACAGACAGAGATAGCACTTTTAGAAATTGTTTAATTATTGGAAACATTCATTTATGTCTCAAGTGTAACTGGCATTAAATTCTCTTTTGCCTCAACTTGAATGTACAGTATACTGTAGATTTTTAACAAGACAGGTTCTATATTTATTGTGATTTGAAAATACCTCTTTGATATCTCAATGATTTAAAGTGCAAAATCTTTATATATTTGTAAATAGAAGAAGTGGTTATGCTGAGAAACCATGAAATTAAACACGTGCATACATATCTATTATTTTACATGGCATTTTAAATTGTTTTATAGTGATACTCAGTTTACAGATCCATTAGGACTTTCAATGGTTCAATCAGGAACCAAAGTATTTCAAATGTGAACAATAAACGTGTAATTCTATTCTAAAAAACCCTGGTTCTATGATTTGTGTGCACTAAACTTTTAAGCTACCATGGTTATAGGGCTTTATACAATGTCTATAAATCTGGTGCTGCTTTTGTATTTTGTTAGTTTTTTTGTTGTAATTGACTCCAGAATTTTATTTTTTATGTAGCCTTTGGGAAGTCTCTTTTGTTAATAATGTAATAAAAATAGCCAAGTAGAGGTAAGATGTTTCAAGGTCTTCTTCACCTTACTCAGTCATGTAATTTCTCTTGCCCAGAGCAAATCCATCTTCTCTTGTTGGGTTTTTGTGCCTATGTGATCATTTATAGCTCTGCGTATGGTATAGCTCTGGTTCTTGTGTAATTGGCCTTTTGGAAGATGTCTAAGAAACTGCCTTTTCTGGGGTCATGGGCAGCAAATTAAGTCAAGCTTAGAATCCTTCACTGAACATTGCTGCTCTGCCCATTTTCTTCAGAATTGGATGGAGTGTAGTGATTGGACTACCTGGAAAAAGAGCAGTAGGGTAATATAGGGAAGAGAAGAAACTGCAGTTCTCCAAGAAGCTGCAGTTCCTGCTGATGAATTCAGTACACTGCAGTACCCTGCAGCTTGAGACAAAGTAGTAGCCAATGTAAACTGCAGAGGACACTTGTGTGGTTTTCATATAGCACCCTTAAGGAAGCAGAAGTGGTTATAATAACACTACTAGTATCTTGGTTGGCTTTTTGCTGCATGGGTAGTCACGTTGGAAAGACATCATATTTCTGTTTCTCCTGTTCTTCCCCAATAAATGGGTGTTCATAGTCATGTCATTTGCTGCAGCTCTTTAGCAGTGTACAGTTCCTGTTGGGTTTCACCTTTCTCGGCTGTTGGGCAGCTCTTGCTTGAATTTTAGTTATGGAGGAATAAAAACACATTCATAAAACTGAGGTAAGTAAAGTGGAAAGTTTAATATATTGAAGTGAGAGAACAAAACTCTGCCCTTAGGATTATTGTCAAGCAAGTAGTGGCTGCAGAGCTCCGTGGCTGAGGCAGGATCTGGATACCACCAGGGGCTGCTGCTGCTCCAGTGTGTGCTCCTGGGTGCCCTACTGGGACTGGTTCATGTGTTTGCTTCACTTGGGCCCTCCTTCTTCAGCCAGGTTTTCTTCATAAATGTCACTTTTAGGATAATAATGCCTTGAAGAACAAAATAACTTACCTATTTAAACTCTTGTGTCTATTGAGTGATTAGCAATTAATAAACATTTTGTTCTAATTTTTTGCTTAAGAGTTCTGTAATCCATCGTACAGAGGTGGAAGTGTTTGAATGCCTCCATGGAAGAACATGTATGCAGTTGAGTCTTGAGCTGCCTCAGCCCTGCTCTGGAAGTCTGGAGTATAGAGTCAGTCCTGTCCCTGTAAAGAAGTACAACATACTAAGAGTGTTTGGATTGCTCTATATGCAGTGACTGGAAGAGAAATCTGAAGCTACTGCTAGTAATGGTTGAATTCTGCAGAGGGTGACAGTGTGGTACTTAGAGCTGTTGGGAACAACTCCAGGATCTTTCTGACTCAAAGACTGTTGAAGGGGAAAGGGGGAGGCTTCTTGCAGGAACATGAGACAGGTGTGTATCTTCTCCTACGTGTGTATTTGAAACAGTATGGTGAGTGCTCTTCTCAAGGAACAAAAAGTAGAGACTACCAGCAAGTGCTTACAGTACAGCTATTGCTAGCTACCCATGCATGGTATTGAAAAGATGAGTTATTCTCTTAAACTGTGGTGCTTCATTTCACAAAAATCTTTAAATACAATATTCATTGCTTCTTTTCCTGTCTGGTGAGAATGCTTTTACCATAAATATCAGTATAGGTATTAGGTATGTGTATTTACTTTCCAGGATTATACTGGAACTGTTCCTTTTTTTTTCCCCTCTCATTGCTAGTGGCTGAGGCTGATACAATATGGTTCCTGCAGCACAGACTGTATAGCAAAAAAACCTGATAAATAGAAATTTTTCTTAAGAGAACTTTCTCCCCACAAAATGGCAGTCTTCCTAATTTGAAAAACTGATTCCACCAGCTTCTGCAGCTGTGCTTTACTTCAGTCGCAGCAGGAAAAAAAATGAATCAGACCATATTCTAGCCTTTTTTTCTAGGGTTTATTCTATGTCCAGCTACATTTCAACCAGGTCAAGGTAACTGATAGATCTAGATAATATCAATACAAACAGGTTATTCTTGAAAATGGAAGGACATGCAGGGTAATGGCAATGCTGTGCATATTGAATTAGCTTAATTAGTTATTACATGTGCAGCTATTTTTAAAATTACAGTTATCACAAAGCTTTTGTCTGTGAAGCCCTGTAAGACATCTTTGTTTTAGTTTTTTTTTGATTTTCAAGAGAAGTTGAGAAGATATGAAAAGTTGACATAGTTGTATCAAAAAACCTCAAAACAGTTGTTCAGGTTATCTGATGATTTATTCATTGCTTTTAGACAATCTGATATCTAGTATTCACTATGCCCTACAAAACTCCACTGTAATGAAAACCTAAGCTCTCATGGTGTATATTTTGTAGTTTTCACACTGACAGTGTTCATATTTATTTTTTCAAGTTTTGAGTTGCACAAGTTGTACAACTAACTGGAATGCACAGCAGGAAAGTTTGATTGAAAGAAATGTTTACCAATAAAAATAATTACAGCTGTATGAAAGAGCTTGTCCCCTGAGGCACAGAACATGCTTGTTCCCTTGAACACTATAGTTAGATAATAATGAAAAAGGAGATATTTCTTGCAAGTGTCCACCCTTCACCCCTCAAATGTCTTCTGCAGTGAGCTGGGGGGCAGCTCCCAAAATAAGAGTTTGCACAACCCAAGGTGGATTTACAGTCCACATGGAACCTGTTTGAACAAGTCAAGACTTTTCAACTGACAATCTAGGAACAGCAGTTGCTAATGGAAGAATGTAGAAACTGTTGAAGTAGAAAATAAATGTTCATTTGTGGGTGCTAAAATAGCATTTGCCACAGGGCATGCTCCTGTGGTTAATCATACAGCTAGGAGCTGTGGGAATAGAAATAAAGTGTCTGATTGACTGGTATGCCATAGATGTTGAATTTGAATGGGATTCATAGTTTTTGTGTTATTTAAAGCCTACAGTTTATAGTGTTGACTGAAGTTGCTCCTCCAGAAACATCCTCCAACTCAGAAGCCCCTGTGCATTTTCTTGCCTTTTGTTGTTCATCCAGATTCCACCCAGCTCCCTTTGGAAGACTGTGTAGCTTGTTTGGGAGGAATGAGTGGGGTCAATCCCCCAGTCTCTTACCATAGTCCAACAGGCCAAGTGTGTTTTTGTGCATGTCTCTCCACTGCCTCCATGGCCCAGAGGTTTCTAGAAAAGAATACTTGTGTGAATGTGTTCCTGGGCTCTCACTGTAAATCAGTGGTGAAGCTGGCTGCAAGCCTGCATCTGTTCAGGTAACTGGGCTGCCTTTGGTGTTTGACTCCTTAGGAAATGCAAAAGTTCTAGCTGACCTGCACTCCCATTCCCCCTGCTTTGCTGGGAGGAGTCTCTGTGGCTTTTAATTGCTCAGATTTGGCTGTCATTTACTTTGAAAGAGAAAATATTTACTGATGGCTTATGAAATCTTTGTTCATTTAAAAAAATATTCCTGGTCAGAGTGACCAGAGCTGAAAGGACACACTGATCCTCTCATTTATTTGAATAAATATATATATTCCATATATACAGGTTTTCAGTAGAGTGTTAAATATACTCTGATGGACATAGGAATATAATAGCAAGGGGCTATCTGTCCTTGTCTGCTGTCTCCAGGAGCAGCTGTAACCAGTGCTGAGGGAAGGGGAAGAGCCCTGTCAGTGTGTGTGATACTGACTCTGTTAATTGGGTCGCTGTCAGCTAGATAACAGCTTGGGTCAGGTGCCAGGTCAGCATAACCTGGGCTAAATCTACCTAATCCATGGCAGGACCAAATATCAGCAGCCAGCTGTGACACAACATGGGAAATGAAGTCATGTGTTTATTGTAAATTTATTGTGAATTATCTAGTAAAACTTGCTAGGGTAAGTAGAAACTTTTAAATAATTCAGCAAAGGCTAGTAAGATAATCAGTGAGATGCCAAGGTATGACTTGATTTCCAATATTCCATCCGAAGAGAAAGTATGATTGCAAAAAGGAAGTGTTTACATAAACTGATAAAAAACTTGAGACTTCAGCAGAACACAGCCACGTGTTCCTGAGCTTTCTTCCATAAAAGTCTCACCATGTCTGGCAGAGCCCCATTCACCTTCACTATGAGGGGAATCATACTTGCATTAGTGCTCACCCTTGTAGGTAAGGCTACATATCCCTCGTTCACCTTTCTTTCCCAAAATTTTCTGAAGTTCAGTGGCAGTGATTGGATCTAGATTCAACATTACTTATCTGGCTCTCCATCTCTTTTTGCAGGTAGTCAGAAATTTGACATTGGTAAGTAAGTTTCCTTCTATAACCTTTTCTTCAGTGATTTTGCTGTTATTTTTATTCATTAGAATGTTTGCAAGTATTGTGAAAATGGCTATTATATTCCACAGACCCTGGATTCAGTAGCAGAAAAAGCTATTTGTACAGCTATGAAGGCTGGGTGTTGAATGGGCTTCAAGAAAAGAATTTAGGCAAAGCCGGCGTGCGCCTGAGCAGCAAACTAGAGATCAGTGGGCTGTCAGAGAGCACCTACCTCCTCAAGGTACTGTGTCTCCTAAATGTGCACCAGAAAGCGAAAATCCCAGTTGTAATTGCATCTGGCTTATCTGGGGTGTAGGAAAGCTGCAGGAAACACAACTGGGGACTTATCACTGTAGATGTCAGAGAATGATCTGCAAGCTACAGTTCCACAGAGGATGACTCCCTTGAGTGCTTGTTGTGGAAGTTCTTTGTAGCAGGTGCTCCTCAAGACTTTGTATCAGAAATTCAGCTGCCAGGGGTTCTGTTAGGAAATGGCAAATTAAGACATTTGAATCTGCCCTAAGATTTGATTCTAGTCTTAGCACACATTTCCAGCTGCTGTGGGAAGCCAGGATTTGGGTGTGTAAAATCACTGTCATGAAGGCAACTGATAAACATAGACTTAAAAAGTGGAAAGAGCTAAAAAGTGATACATGATAAAGATAAGATTTAAAAGTGAAAATCATCAAAAAGGAGCATGCAGTAACGTTTAGTGTTTGAGTAATGCAGTAAAAGATCTGTATGTGTGAAATCATGCCTCCGCTGCTCTCAGCAGTGATAGGACTTGACATATTCAAAGTAAACCTTCTCCAGAAAAATACTTTTGTCTGTTTAATTCAGTTACAAATCAGAGCTTTTTTTGAATAATGAATTCAGTGACAGCTCTCACTGTCTGTATTGAACTGTAGACCTTTCAAAATTAGGGGCTGGGGATTGCATTTCATGCTACAGTCTTTGTCCTGAAATTCTTATATGGTGCACCAGCCTGTGCTCTGAGGCACATAAGCGGACAGTAACTTTGCCAAAGTTTTATAAATATATAAAGTTTTCGTTTATAAATATGTTGTTCATTGTTAAAATATTTCACTTTATTTAAACAAGTCACAAATACAAAGCAAATATATAGTAACTAGTTTAGTAAAAAAAAGGTATACAAACGAGTTAAAATGAAACATTCTAAAACTGCATGTTTTTCTTTTTACATTTAGAATGATATAAGCTTTTTAAATGCTAAATTTCATCTAAAGCAGAATATTTATTTTAAGGCTGACAAAAAGGGAGACTGATATGTTAACTAGTTAACTGCTTCTGTAAGATAAAATAGTACTGTTGAGCTGATAGGGTTTGCACTGATTTTACAATGGTGCAAGCACGAGACAGAAGAATAAACTGCTGTATGACTTTCTAAGCCTACATTTGGAAGGAAAGAGTATCCAACTAGTGTTATGTTAATTTCTTCCAATCTGTTTGCATATTTAGCACCAAGGTGATTTTATTCACCCAAGCATCTTTGCTTACTTTCCTCCCAGATCCGCTCCCCACAATTCGAGGAATACAATGGCATCTGGCCCAGGGATCCATTCACACGATCTTCCAAAATCACCCAGATGGTTTCCTCATGCCTTACGCGGCCCTTCAAGTTTGAATACAGCAGTGGACGGATTGGAAACATTTATGGCCCAGAGGACTGCCCTGATACTTGCATTAACATAGTGAGAGGAATACTGAACTTGATACAGTTAACCGTTAAAAAGTCACAGAATGTGTACGAATTGCAAGAGGTGTGTTTCTTTCCATTCTAATACTATTTTGCTGAAAGGATGTGTTTATTCTCTTTAGTTGCTCTTCCTTTGAGTTTCTGTTTATTTTCATCTACTTTTGAATGTTTGTAGTAAGAAAAAGATGGTTTTCATTCACATAGAAGAAAATGTGTGCATGTATGTTAAACAAATTATCTGGGCTGAATTTTTTCTAAGACATCTGTCTTGAAGTCTTAACATGCAGATTTTTGGAGGAAAAAAATTAGCTATGAATCTATGTGTTGTATGGCTTCCATAATACAACTACTTGGTCTATGTTATTTGCTAATTGTTGATATTAATTAATTGATTACTTTTTATTTTTAAACTCTATCCCCTGACTGAGTATTGTTCCCATGCTTATTTTTTAGTTCAGCAGGAATAATTGTATGTAATAATAACATATAATTAATCTTCATTAAGTAAAACATCTCACACAGTGAATTCCTGATATATAATTGGGAAATCTCATTATCTGTGTTCATGTACCAGGCTGGAATTGGAGGAGTTTGCCATACAAGGTATGTCATCCAGGAAGACAAGAAGAACAACCGAGTCTCTGTTACCAAAACTGTAGACCAAAATAATTGCCAGGAAAAAGTGGTGAAGAGTCTTGGAATGGCTTACATCTACCCCTGCCCTGTTGACATTATGGTACGTGAGATGTGAAAAATCTTCCTAATTACAAGCATGGCCATTGTGCTCCCATTCACTCTTCAGGTGTCTCTGTCCTCCTACAGAAAGAAAGGCTCATCAAAGGGACTGCGGCTTTCTCCTACAAGCTGAAGCAGTCAGACAGTGGCACCCTGATCACAGAGGTGGTGGCTCAGCAGGTGTATCAGATCTCACCACTCAGTGAACCCACTGGAGTCGCTGTCACGGAAGCAAAGTAGGTGGGACATGGGTGTGCTTCACAAAGTGAGAATAATTATAGGTTCTATCAGTCCTCTTCACCCCCAGTTGAAGTGAAATGGGAATTGAGCTCCACAGCAGTTAGATAGAGCTGTGTAATCACAGTTAGGGTTTGCACAGTCCTAAAAGTTCAGCAAACCATTCTTTATTTGTACCCTGGTCAAACGACACTACAGTTAGATGGAAGCAAAGGAGAAAAGTTGTTTTGCTCACTTATGCCATAAGAATGCAACTTTACTGCTTACTGTTTGTCCTGAAAAGAAGCTAATTTATAGTGTCAGAAGGAAGATGGCGCACACAGAAATAAGACCATTCATTACACTGAGCCAGTAACTCTCATTCAGCAGACAGCAATTTTGCTTCTGTTCAGAAGCAATTTCATTGTAGATAACTCCAATACCATCTTGCTACAGATAGAAGCCTTTATTCATTAGGAAATGTATTTTTCTTTTGATAAGAAAAATCATTGAAGAGTTAAAGTGATACCGTCACAGTATCACTGAACCAACAAACAGCCAAGATGTGTGGGTGAAGAGAGATAATGCCTTTCTCCTGTGACACTTGTCTCTTGACAGACAGCAGCTCACCTTGCTTGAAGTGAGGAGTGATCGGGGGAGCTCCCCAGACATCTCCATGCAGAGCTATGGAAGCCTTCGTTACCAGTTCCCAGCAGTGCTGCCACAGATGTCAGTGCAGCTCATCAAGACAAAAAACCCTGAGCAACGGGTAGAGTATTTTTAGGTCTTCAAATTGCTTTCCTAATACACAAAAAAAAACCAAAAAAGAGAGTCATGATCATAAATTCCAAAGAATGTAATTATGTACGTCCTCTCTCTTGTGTTTTGCAACAGATAATCGAAACACTGCAACACATAGTCCTGAATAACCAACAGGATTTCCATGATGATCTTCCCTACCGTTTCCTGGAGCTTGTCCAGCTCTGCCGGGCAGTCTCTGCTGACACCCTGGAGTCCATCTGGAGACAATGTTCAGATAAACCCCGCTACAGGTATGTCATCATATCAAGCTATGGGAAACTTTTCTGGTTTTGTGAGAACTGGGAGCTAAAATGAAGGATTTTTATAAAATCTGCTTGCAGGCGATGGCTGCTGAGCGCAGTTTCTGCGACAGGCACCACAGAAGCACTCAAGTTCATTAAGAGCAGAATCCGCAGTGATGACCTTAGCTACCTTCAGGCTCTTCTAAGTGTCCCCCTTGCTCTCCATTCAACAAAAGCTGATGAACACACTGTTCCAATAGCAGCAGTGAGTAAAGCCATGTGAATCTTTCCTGTCTTACAACAAAAGGAATGATAATCAAAAACAGCATTTGATTAAGTACATTAGAGACTGAATTCTCCTCTCATCTATACTAATTTTTTGCAAACATTGGCCTATAAATTGCTTTTGGCATAGCATTTATTAGAGGACAGTTCTGTGTCTTCATTTCTCTGTATTGATATAAAGCTCTTCTCTTATAAGACCTTCTGGGAATAATTCCCATTTTAGTTTGCTGGGATCACACGCATGCCTTCTACAGACAAAACTTTGTTCCCTTTAATCTCTTCTGAAACAAATGATGATTGGTGTGTTACATCACTTGAACAGCTCTTTTAATGGCAAATTAGTCCATGAACTGGACAGTGCTGCAGGAAGCTATTAGTGCAAACATCAAATATGTTAACACAATAATGAATCATTTATTCTGAACAGGATTTTTGCCCTCTCTAGACAATATTATTCTTCTTCTTAAACAGGAAAAGAGGACATGATGTGAAAATGCATGGTTAATATAATTGAGTTGCGCATTTTTCTAGGGATATTTCATTTATACATTTATGTTTAATCCATAATCTTAATGTTTTCAGTGTTACGTTCACTTGAGGAGAATCAAAATGTAATTATGTAAGCTTATGTATGTATAAACTAGTGGGGAATTAAGCTCCTAAGTGAAGCTTCCAAACACAATGTCCACAGCCTACTTTAATTTGTTTGGATGAGAACAGTAATCATTCTGAAATTGATCCCTTCAAATAAGATCTGATGATATTCCTGCTCTGAAAGCCTTTGTAAAGCACTGTATTAAATAACAAATTAATTTTTTTCTTCACAGGACTTAGTGACAAGTTCTCGAGTCCAGAAAAATCCCATACTTCAACAACTTGCCAGCTTGGCATACAGTTCTGTGGTGAATAGATACTGTTCTCAGACCTCAATTTGTCCTAAAGAAGCTCTCCAGGTGGGTGTATTTTTGCCACACTTTCTCTTAACAGCTTAGTAATGTTCATTATATTAGCTTAATTCTTTTAAGATACAGTATAAAAATGGCGATTGGAAATACAAATACACATTTCATAGGCTTTCTTCAGAACAAACGCATCAAATCATTTTATCAGTGTAGTTATTTGCTTCATCATTGAAAACACAGTTTTCACATTGCAAGGGTAAAATCCTGAGAGAAACCACTACTGAGTGATTTTGTTAAAACCAGTTTATTTATTGCAATAGGCTCTTCAGTGGGTAAGGGGGACACTGTGGATGGTCTATACATTAGCACGAGAGGATTGAACTGTGCTTTGTCTACAGCCCATCCATGACCTGGCAGATGAAGCAATCAGCAGAGGCCGTGAGGACAAAATGAAATTAGCTCTGAAGTGCATTGGCAACATGGGAGAACCAAGCAGCATCAAGCGCATCCTGAAGTTCCTTCCCATGTTTTCATCCAGTGCTTCTGATATCCCTGTCCACATTCAGATTGATGCCATAATGGCCTTGAGAAAAATTGCTTGGAAGGACCGCAAAACAGTAAGTAGGATCTGGTAGATGTTTGTTACTTAGTGAATTAGAATATGTACCATAAAATAATTATTTTAATGGTGTCATGTGTGTGGATTCGGCATGGGGTTTTTTTTAAAGATTATTTTTAAGAACAATACCATACAGTTTTACATTCAGCTGGTGTTTCCTGCTAAGCTGTCATGTTAATTAGTCAGTGGGAAGCTTCCGGAAGATTATCAGCAGCATTGCTTTTATCATCTGCTGTAACCAACTAAGTCCTGTGCTATTTATGTACAGTGGACTCTTAGCCACCTGCAAGTCAGACATATAATTTAAATTGCCTCTGTAGTCAGGAGGAGAGACACTTTCTGTTAAATTTCTAGGCCAAATGTCGGCATTGCTCTGCCTCTTTTAGACCCTTCCCTTGAGGTTGGATGAGTCACCACAGAGCCCTCACTGAGGTGGCTGTCACAGATAGATAGCGTGGGCAAGCTTCCTGCCTCTCAGATGATTTAGGTATAGGACCTATATGAGAAACCATTCACTCAGACTGTCTTTGGTGAACTGCTGAACCCTTTTAAACCTGGTCTAAAATAGTGAAGCACGCTCACCGAGTCAGTGGAGTTTACATCAAAGTATGAATCTGTTTCATTATCTACATTTTTTGCTTTCAAATATATTTACCAATACTTGAATGTCAGTAATGTCACAAAGCAGTGCTGATACCTTTTTGATTGTCATGGGTTGAATCAACACATCAGTAGATGGACATTTATTTCAGGTTCAGTGCCTCCATGGGGCTGTTCCACCACAGCCCCTTCAGTTATACTGATAAAGTTATGTGGAACCCTGCAGCAAAAAAGATCAGGAAACCTTTCTGTAGGGATAATGATCCCCTCTCCCAAGTTTCCTGCAGGTTAGGTGTGGATCCCGTTTGCAAAATGGTTTCAGTTATTGGTAATTCCAGACACTGTTTTCTCTCTGCAGGTGCAGGGATATCTCATCCAGATCCTTGCTGACGAGTCGCTTCCCCCCGAAGTGAGGATGATGGCTTGTGCTGTTATCTTCGAGACAAGGCCTGCCCTTCCCTTAATAACAACCATTGCCAATGTGGCCATGAAGGAGAGCAGCTTGCAAGTGGCCAGTTTTGTATATTCCCACATGAAGGCTTTGTCCAAGAGCAGCTTGCCATACACGTACAACATGTGAGTAGATACAGGAACAAAGCCAGTGGTCTTCTGCAAATAATGATCTTCTGCATGTGCTGATGACTGAAGTCAGTTATTTACTGACAGGGTGCAGCTTATTTCTGAATATTATTACCTTTCTCATTTTGTTTAGATCTTCAGCTTGCAATATTGCCCTTAAGCTGCTGGCCCCCAAATTGGACAAGCTGAGCTATCGCTACAGCAAGGTCATACGTATTGGTGGTTACTTTGGTGAGTAAGTGTTTCAGTGATCAGGAAACTTTCAGTTCAGAAATCCACTCTAAAATATTAAGTCCTTTCGAGAAATACGGCGTTCTTCATTTTAGTGAGAAATTAAATGTGACACTCATGTTTAGAGTAGCCATTTAATAATTTTTGCCTAAACAGAGTTTATGCAATGATATATCTTGAAGTTGGCAGTGGGAAAAGCTGCAGAAATATGATCTTGAATGATAAGCAGAATGATTAGAAAAAAGATGTCTCTTGTTTACTTCTGCCATAGATAACTATAAAATTGGTGCTGCTGGAGATGTCTTCATTATGAACAGCCCAGGAACGATGTTCCCATCAGCAATAATTTCCAAACTGACAGCATACTCCGCAGGGTCGGTGGCTGATTTGGTGGAGGTAAATATTTACCTGAGTCAGTAATAGATCAAATTAAAATTAAAACTGCTCACAAAGTTTCCTCTCTGTAAGCACATTTCAGACTGCTCCTTCTCATGCTGTTTTGGTAGGCTGGTGTCCGTGTGGAGGGCCTGACAGACGTCATCATGAAACGAAACATCCCGTTTGCTGAATATTCCACATACAAAAAGATAAAAGAGATTGGAAAAGCTGTAGGTATTTTCAGTAATACAATGTGGGGGTTATGAGAAAGGGCATTTAGTGATGATTCTCACTCTGTTTAAGCCCTGTTTCAGAAGGTAAACTACCCTCCTAGGGGTCAGCTCAAGAATTTCTGTGAAGGAGAGATGTGCAGTGGGACTGCAGGTGATATCTCCCATGGCTGCAGCAGCTTCTGCCAGTTGTTGCTCCGGCTCTGCCTCCTCCCCACCTCAGAGATGGCTGCAGGAGCAGCACAGGAGGCCAAGGGAGTGGCAGGCACTGCAGCATGCTGTGTCACATGCCTGGCAGGCTTCCTACTCCCTCCCTTCATCTACCTCACTTAGTTTACAAGACTATGCCATTGTCTTCAAGAGAAAATAATTTTTTTGCTATGCTTTTGGAGTGGGTTTAATGGCATTAGTGCCACAGACCTCTGTGTAAATGTTATTGCATCAGAATACCAAACACTGAACTGGAGGCTATTCATCAGCATCTCAATGTTGGAAGAAAGTCTGAATGTGTGCCATCATGCTCTTTACAATTGGAAATTTTACAAAGAAAAATGGCAGCTTGGCTAGTGATGGGTTTAGTCACCTGGATGACATCATGATTATCATTTGTGAAGTGTTGCATTAAGAAACTTTGCTTATTTTTTTATCTGCTCCCCAGCTGCTGGGATGGAAGGAGCTGCCAACAGAAACCCCCTTGATATCAGCCTACTTTAAACTCTTTGGCCAAGAGCTGGCCTACATCAACATCAATAAGGAAGTGCTGCAACAGGCTGTGAAGGTACCAGGGACCTCTACTATTCTTTGCAATATTAGACAGCGTTGAACTTTCACATCCCAACCTCTTGTATCTCTGTTTTATTGCAGTCTGTTCTGGACCCTGCTGACAGGAGCACAGCGCTGAAGAAACTCGCTGGCCAGCTGCGCAGTGGCCTGGCAGGACAATGGACACAGCCAGTGTGGCTGGGAGAGCTGCGCTACATCCTTCCCACCTGCACTGGTCTGCCCCTGGAATACAGCTCCTACCTCACTGCCCTGGCCAGGGCTGCAGTCAGCGGTCAGTTGGGGGCTGGGAGTTCTGCTGGGCATGCTGTGAGCAGGGCATGAGAGCAACAGGGGCTGAGGGAGGCTGGAGAAAGAAATGGAGAGCCAGGAAGTTAGAAAAACTTTTTGTATTGGAAAGTGGGGCAGTGAAGATGTTTGAAGAGAAGCTGGGTGCAATGATTTGTGCATTGTCTTTGAATGGATTGAGGACAGAAAAGGTGAGATGAGAACCTGGGAAACCAGAGAGAGAGGTCACACATTTGTGGCTGCATCTGGAGTACAATGTGCAGTTTTGGGTCCACAGTACAAGAAAGATGTTCACACTTGATGTGAAGAAAGATTGGAAAGCAGGGGTTGTTTAGCTTGGTTCCCTTCATTCACTCTGTCTTCTGACTCCCCATGTTTCTGAAATTTTAATGTTATACTAGTTATCAAACTTTCAGTTTGGGTTAGCTCTTCATTTCCTTGTATATTTTTATTTCCATTTTCAATATGTTACATCAGAACCTTTGCCTACAGAACAATCTTCCTGTATATTTTCAGTGTTCTTCAGACTCATAAAAGGTCTCATGTGTGCCAAAGTCTGTCTTGTTTTCCAGCCATATTTGTTGAACCAACAAAATTACTACCTCCTACTGAAAACTGTGTTTGCTTATGTTTGACTCCTTTCTTTCATTTTTGCCATGTTTAAATGTTGTTCTTGAATTTTTCAGTTGATGGAAAGATAGCTCCCCCTTTAACTGGAGATTTTAAACCTTCACAGTTGCTTGAATCCACTGTGCAGATTCGTTCTGACATAAACCCCAGGTATGGCATGTTTCTAAGGCTTCACGTATGAAGGAGGTTTTTAAGACAAGTCAGAACCACATGTGTGAAAAGAGCACCTTTCTTACACCTGGCTGCTGCACTCTGTTTCAGCTTATACATACAGAAATTTGTGACAATGGGTGTCAACACAGAATACTTCCAACAAGCTGTGGAAATTCAAGGCAAGGTCCTGGCAAGACTGCCAATGAAGTTTGATGCCAAGATAGACATGAAGCAGAAAAATATTAAGATTGAAACAAGTCCATGCCATGAGGAAACTGAGATAGTGGTCGGAAGGTATGGTAGCATTATTTCAGAATATTTCATGTAGCTGAAACCTGACAAGGTTCACTATTGACTGACCTCCCACAGAGGTTTGCAGATAGGCAGAGTGACTCCAGCATGTAGCAGAACCTTTGGGATAAAGCACAAGGAAGATAAATATGGTAGCTAAAATTCAAAAGATTCCTACATTATTTAGCAGTGTAATTTTTATATGGAATTGTTTAGTATTTTGGGTTCTTAGTATCTTTTTATTATTTTATTGTCATTTAAGGATTTTGATTTTTATGTTTGAATGAGTGTTTTTAATGTTTTGGAAATATGTTTCAATTTATCCAGATTTTCATAACTTCCTGTGATATAGACAATTATTTTTGCCATGAACTCTTATTTGTTTTCAATAATATTTATATTTCTAAAATATTATAAAATCCCTGTGTTCAAATAACATATCTCTGTGCTGTCACATGATACCGACAGGGATGTATTTAATTTAATCCAAAGACAAGGGTTTGGAATAATTCACCATTTTTTGCACATATCTCAACAGACATAAGGCTTTTGCTGTATCAAGAAATTTAGGAGAATTAGGTGTTGAAAAGAGAACCTCAATTCTCCCAGGAGATGCTTCATCAAATATTGTGGAAGAACCTTTCAAACCATCAGATAAAGCTTCCGGTGAAGATTTCACAAAGGTAACCTATTTCTTTTTGCTTATGTACTAATAATTACCATCTCTGTAACAGATATCTGTAGTTTTACTCTTGCCTATGACACACTCCCAGTGGCATTCACATACTCATCTCTAATGCAGCAAGAAGCTGACAGCACTTCAAGGAAACATGCCTATAGCTCTCAAGAGGATCTTCGCCACGTCACAGGGAGAAAAACTCATAAGCGAGACATTTGCGTCAAACTGCATCATCTTGGGTGTCAGCTCTGCTTTTCCAGGAGGTCACGAGATGCCAGTTTCCTAAAAAATACGTATTTGCACAGATTAATTGGAGAACATGAAGCTAAAATAGCCCTGATCCCAGGTAAAATACTGAGCGTCTTAGGCTTGTCAGTGCTATTTGAAGCAGTATGACCTTCTAATGTGTGCCATTGGTGTGTAGTTGAAACAGATGCTGATATTGACAAAATTCAGCTGGAGATTCAGGCAGGATCCAGAGCAGCTTCCAAAATAATTCATGAAGTGAACTCGGAGTCTGAGGAAGAGGGTGAATCATCTCTGTATGAGGACATTCAAGCTAAACTGAAGAAGATTCTAGGCATTGAAAATGTGTTCAAGGCAAGTGACTTTGAGCATGGCAGTGGGGAACATTTTCCTCTAAATGAAGTTCAGTGTGGAAAACTGGCATGGCAAAGAAAGGATGGGGCTAGTTTGAAAGGTGGCAGTGCCCTGTGCTGAGGGATTGCTCCTATGGGGTGCAGCCAGCAATGTGCTCTGTGCTGGGCTAGATTTCAGCTGGGCAGAGTGGATCTCAGGCAATTCTGCAGCTGCTGCAGTGAGTGAGGCAGGGAGGTGGTTTTACCTTGAAAGGCTGGTGTGAGAACCCAGCCTTGTCTGACATGCACAGGAGTTTTACTTTGTAAAAACAGGACCAGATGTATTCTCTCTTTTGCACCTCTTGGGCTGTCTTTGCAGGTTGCAAATAAAACACGACACCAGAAGAAGAAACCTTCAAAGAAAGAAAACACTGTGCTAACAGAGCTTGGGGCAGACCCAAATACAAAACATCCCTCCAGCTCATCCTCTGCCTCCTCAGCTGTTTCCTCTTCCTCATCATCTGCTGATTCTCCTCGTGGTAAAGAGGCTGAAGATGAGACTGATCAAGAAAAGCAAGCGAGAAAAAAAGATGCAAGCAGCAAGAGCAGCAGCAGTAGTGGCAAAAGCAGCAAGAGCAGCAAGAGTAGCAACAGCAAGAGCAGTAGCAGCAAGAGTAGCAGTAGCAGCAGCAGCAGTAGTGACAAAAGTAGCAAGAGCAGCAGCAGCAGTAGTGACAAAAGTAGCAAGAGCAGCAGCAGCAGTAGCAGTGAAAAAAGTAGCAAGAGCAGTAGCAGTGGCAGAGGTAGCAAGAGCAGTAGCAGCAGTAGCAGTGGCAAAAGTAGCAAGAGCAGTAGCAGCAGTGACAGCAGTAGCAGCAGCAGCAGTAGTGACAAAAGTAGCAAGAGCAGCAGCAGTAGCAGAAGTAGCAGCAAAAGTAGTAGTAGCAGCAGAAGTAGCAGCAGCAGCAGTAGGAGCAGTAGCAGCAGCAGTAGCAGTAGGAGCAGCAGCAGCAGCAGTAGCAGCAGAAAGTCATCGAGTCATCATAGCCATGGGCATCACTCAAAGTATGTGAATGGCAGCAGCAGCAGTAGCAGCAGCAGGTCTCTGAGCCACCATAGCCATGAACATCATTCAGGTGGCAGCAGCAGCAGCAGCAGCAGCAGTGCATATTCCAAAATATGGGTAATTTTTCAGTAAATTGACACTGCTAATATTTGTGAATCACATTCCTGATGGTGGCTGGCTTTGCATGACAAATCAGGACATTATGAGTTGACCAGTAAATTTTAGCAATATAAAATTGCAAAATTTATTCTACAGACACACCTACAATCATTGGCACAGATGTCTACATCAAAGCATCTCAAAAGTTTCCATGAGTTTGTTGAAACTTTTATTACAGGCAGTAAATGTGTTTATTTGACAATTTACTGTCTATATACATTGCATATTTCTGTCTTAATTTTGTAGTAGAAACATTAATGCTTTATATAAACTACTTCATCTTGCATTATGTGCTTGTGACTAAGCATACGGAACTATGTATGAATGATAAGTAGAAAATTTCTTATTTAATTCCCAGTACTTCGATTTCCATATAATTGCAGCATTTCTTTTCATCTGAGGCTTCTAATCTTCTTGTTTTTATCATTTTCAAAGAAAGCCCATGAGATTTATCAGTACCGCTTTAAATCAGCACATAGACAAGAGGTGAGTTTTTCTTTCCTCAGCAAAAGAAGTATGGAATCTGTCCAGAGTCAAATGGAGACTTTAAAAGCAACTTCTTATCTTTGTTGAGGAAACTTACAGTACTGATAACATTAGAACTGTGGTGGTTCTTCTGAGATGTGTAAAGACAGAGAGCTGTGTTCCCTTTTGTGCTGTGCACATGGAGCCACTTGTGGCCCTGCAAAGGAGATGCAAATCCTCTACCAAAGCAATGAAAAATACTGGAGCTTCACATTTTGGAGGAACCATCAGAAGCTTGGTTCATTTGACTGGCTTTGATAATTTGGTTTCTTGGGCTGAAATCACTACTGGTACACACAAGGATGGTGATGTGGACGAACTTGGGAGGATACCTTATTCCATAGTATTTTGGTTTAGAAGATTCTTACTAGGACATGAGCCAACCAGAGCAGTGTACTTGATATTAGAGTTCCTCAAAAAATAACATTTCAGCAGTGTGTATCCATTCAGATGCTCCTTTCCATTCAGTCAGTCCATTCAGTTTGTCTTCCAGTTGAACAGGCCCATGTAGAATTTCTGGTCTTTCATACTGAAGTGAGAAGCTGATTTAATTTGACTTGCTCTGGTCCATTGTATTTTCATACAGGAAATTCTCATCTAGACATGGTCCTTATGGACCATGAGGAATCAGATATGTTTGGGCAAATGTGATTTTTCAGAGTTAGATCCTACATACTAATCAGGGAAGCCTATTCCCAGTCATTGAGCTGCTTGGGGTTGGAACTCATGCTTACCAACACCAGGTGCCATGAAACAGAGCACTGCTCAGCACTGCCCTGTGCAATTTCTTCAAGGATGTTTGAAAGTTACCCACTTGAGCATGCTGTGGTTTGTTTTTGGTTTTTTTGCAGTTCCCAAAAAGAAAACTCCCAGATGACAAAATCAGCAGCTCTCATTCCTCTGCCAGATCCAGTCGTGCCTCCTCTCGAGCTGCTTCATGGGTTAGTTGCATTTTTGGGGGATTTTTACAGCTTGGAATAATGGCAGAGTGGCTGCCCACTCACAGTAATTGTATATTTAGGATAATGGGAAGGGAAAAATGCCAACCTCTGGAGTCTCAGGTACCAGTCAAGGCATGCACCATTGTTCCCACATGCACTTTCCTCTGCAGCGAGGATCCTTCTTACTTGCATCACAACTGTTCCCTCATGGCAATCCCACCCAAAAGATGCCTGCAGAGACTGATCTTGTGACCTCTGCAACCTGGAGGGAGGTTGAGGTGCTGCAGTGCCCATGTGAGGACACTGGTGGTGGCAGCCAAGGCTGGGAGCAGCCTCAGCAAAAGGCATGTACCAGAGGGCACATGAAGCACCTGGGCTCCTCACCACCACCAGTCAGGTGTGGGCAAGCTTGAAAATGATGGAGTGGAGATATTGAAGGTCATAGTACACTCAAGGCTGTGCTCCAAGGGAAGAGGTTCTTGATGTTGAAGGAAATGTTCTGGATTTTATTCTGTGCTGGGTTGCTGTGCAAAAACAAAACCTGAGTGCCCCACAGAGCTCCCAGCTGAAGCATGAGAGAAAGCCATCACAACACCCAGACGGATAAACAAGAGGAGACGAGCTGGGGGATGTTATTGCTGTGGGAATGAGTGACGCATACAACTGACAGCTGATGTTCACACTGAGCCACTTTCTTTTATTCACAGGCTGGATACTAACAATGAAGCCCAAATCATATAGTCATTACTGTATTTTAATTATATGAGTATTTCCATGGTATCAGCTGTGGCTCAGGAAATGGCACAAATTTTGGCTCATATAAACACAGTGATAAAATCCATCTGGCGTGCAGAGGCACGTGCACATTAAAGACATATGCATGAGGTTTTATAGGCATGTATATATGTGTGACACATATGCTGGTATATATTTGTGGTTCAGTTGTTTATTTTTCATTTATCCATCTAGATCTTGCATCTAAAATGTTCCATGGTAACTCTTCTATAATATACATGCTTTGCATGCTTTTTCCCCCTTCTTCTCAGCCAAAGTTTTTGGGAGATGTTAAAACACCAGTGTTAGCTGTTTTTCTGCATGGCATCCGTGATGATAAGAAGATAGGAGGTCTCCAGCTCGTGGTATATGCTGATATTGACTCCATCAGGCCCCGGATGCAGGTATTTGTGTCAAACCTCACAGATTCAAGCAAGTGGAAGCTCTGTGCTGATGCTTCAGTCCTCAATGCTCACAAGGCAGCGGTAAGACTCAAACCCAGCTATACACTGCTGTATATGCATCACAGGAAAACTGTGCTCCAGGCACTAAAAAATGGACCATTTGTCCCTCCATTACAGGCTTACCTGAAATGGGGACGGAATTGCCAGGACTACAAGGTCTCTTCTGAGCTGGTAACTGGGCGGTTTGCTGCCCACCCTGCTGTACAAGTGAAACTGGAGTGGCCTAAAGTTCCTTCCAGTGTCAGATCCATAGCAGAATGGTGAGGATTTCGTCTTTACTGACACTTGTTCACAATATTGATCAGCTGGGAGAAATCAGCATCTGCACACCAGGTTCAAGTGACTTAAGTACTGACTGGTGTTTTATTCTCTGATCTGTCCAAGTACTGCCCTTGGACATAAAAGCTGAGTGGAATTACATCCTATTTTAATGTACAGTAATTCTTTATACTGGACATAATTACTGAAAACTGAGGAACAGATCCTTCCTTTTGCTGAACCCTTGAACAGTATAGCAGAGAGGGGGTGTGAGGACATAACCAGGGACCCTGAAGACTATTATGCTACTTACACACAGGTGTGAGACCATCTGGTTGGGATGTGTGCAGCCTTTTGTTTCTCCAACTCACCAAATCTTTCTGATTTGAACTTTTGAAGGTTTTACAAATTTGTTCCCGGGGCTGCATTTATGCTGGGGTTCTCTGAAAAAGCAGACAAGAATCCTTCTCGACAAGCCAGGGTGATCGTGGCTCTAACTTCTCCAAGGACATGTGATGTTGTTATCAAGCTTCCTGATGTAATTATGAAATATTTTTATCACTCTTCTATTTTTTTTCCTAGTAGGAAAGTGAGACTGTTTAATTACAGTGGGTCAATTCTGAGAATGAAAAATTAAGTTAGCATTAGCTTGAGTGCAAATGATGAGAACTGCTTCTATTTATTTCCAACCTTTTAATATTCCATCAAGGGATGTTCATATAGTGATTTTGTTCATAGAGAGAGAGGTGGGTGCTCATAATGACATGAGTTTCCTTCTGTAGTATCTCCATAAGTGTTCACCTCATCACCTTTGAAAGGGAGTAAATAATTCTCTCCCAAATAATACCTGAATGATTTCTCTCACACCATGAGAGAAAACTGAGCAAAATCAAAAACCTCATGGACAATGAGTCAGATGAGTTGTGTTCACATAAAATCTTTGCAATGAAAGTAGAAGAAATAGGAAAAAAATCGTAGCTCTTTCTTGGCACAGGTGCATTTTGAATGTGCTTTTGAATTCCTTTTCAGATTACCCTCTATGAAAAAGCCATGAGGCTTCCCCTATCACTTCCTGTAGGTCCAAAGATACCAGCTTCAGAACTCCAGCCTCCCATCTGGAATGTCTTTGCTGAAGCCCCTTCTGCAGTGCTCAAGAATTTGAAAGGTCAGAGTCTAATTGGGTTCAGAAGCATGACAACCTCAGTTTCACAATTTATTAGAGCACCTTCTGAATTTTGCTGGCATTATCTCCAGTTAATTAGGAAATGTTCTGTAATAATGCCAGGATGGTTCAACTAGGAGAAAATATTGCACATACAGCACAGAAATCATCAGCATTTCAGGGATCAAGATACCAATTATCTCAATTGATAACATTTAAATTTTCTGGCAATTATTTTTTGTTAGATAGACAAACATATTTTATATGTCTTATAAGAATTTATGGGTGCTTAGTAGCCAAAAGTCCCTGTAAACCATATGAAAATATCACAGCGTGGAAAAAATACAAATCTAAAATAATATGGTACTAAAAATAGAACACAACATTTAATGGCTTTCTCTCATGGAAAAGCAAATACTTACTGGCATTTTTTTTTAACCAGCTCAGTGCTCAGTTTCCTACAACAAGATCACAACATTTAATGAAGTTCAGTTTAACTACACAATGCCAGCAAAATGCTACCACATCTTGGCTCAGGACTGCAGCTCTGACCTTAAGTTCCTGGTGATGATGAAGAATGCAGAAGAAGCTGTGAACCTGAAAGCAATCAACATCAAGATTGGCAACCAGTAAGTAACTTCTGCTGGGTGCTGGGAGCATGTGGGACCTCATTGTCCACATTTAGCATGGGAGGAACTCCAATCTAAGCTTTACTGCAATGGTTAGCTGCCCACGGGGTTTCAGCACTCCCCTTATTTATTTTCCATGCATATTGAATGTGATGCTGATGCTCTTATCCTGCATCTCAGGTGACAAGAATACCCCTAATGTAATTTAAGCACTTGAAATGAGCTTGTGCTCTGACTAGTGACATTGGAAAGGAGCAGGAAAATGCCCCTTTCCCTGTGTGTGTGTGAATGTGGCACAGCCAGGGTGTGACCCCTCTTGTCCTTGGCAGTGAAGTCGATATGCGCCCTGCGAACGGACAGGTGAAGCTGCTGGTGGATGGGGCTGAGAGCCCAACCAATGTTTCATACACATCTGCTGGTGAGTGATGCAGCATATGTTGTTGAACTTTCACATATGTTTTAGGAGAAAGAAGGAAAGAGAGGGAATCTGTGAAGGAGATTTGATCTATTTGTATTCAATAAGTGTTTCTTTGGTTTTAAGGTAATATTTGAGAACATGTATTTTACTCACTTGCACAGGAGCATTTAGAAAGATTGATTAGAGTGTGGAGCTCTTGAAGTAGCCTAAATAAGCAAGATGAAATTAATATGAAGATCCCTCCTTTTTGTACATCACTGCAGGTCCTACTGCAGTTCCAAATTTGAGAAGTATTTTGGTTATGCTATCAAATTTTGCTTGATTAAAACTTTTTGAAGTAGATCTTGGCTAAAATTCACTATACATGACTTGTATATCAAAGTTTTTCCCAATTTGATTTGTAGGTATACATTTGGCTTGCATTCTGCATTGTGCCAGGGATAGGTATGGATAACTGGTGAAACAACTTGCTTGATCCTCTCAAAACAAGAATAGTTTGTTTCTGTGAAAGGTACAGGAAGACCTTGTTTCCTCCTGTGCTGTGTAGTCAGGGGCTATATACAGTGAGGTTATTCTGACTTAAAGGCTGCAACATATGAATTGGGAGAAATCTTGCTGAAATTGGGTTAGCATGTACCAGTGCTGAGCTCTATCCTATTTGTAATGTACTTGGAAGGGGATAATTGTGCTGGAAATGGCTCCAGTGACAGTCATGGTGTTCTCTGTATTTCTATATTCCAGTATAGTGTGCTCAGAGTGTTTTTTATCTGCACAACTGCACAGATACCATAGACAGCTCAGTAATAATTTCTATACATAAGTATGAATATGTTAATAACCCAAAGAAAAATTAATAAATCTGTGATCATTAACATTGTCTTCCAACCTTTTGCAATCACCTATTTTCTATGTATGCACATTTCTAGGTTTTGTTTCTTGAATAAGTTCTTCTTTTGTTCTATGTTTTGTTTCTTGAATAGAGTAACCGAGGAGTCTTAAAGAAAAGAATGTATTAGATCCATGACAGTTGCTTTTTTTTCTCCCTTAAAGAAGCTAGGTTTGGTCTGGTTTTGTTTTGCTTTGTTTTTTTCTTCTAGGTGCTTCTCTGTGGATCCACAGTGAAAACCAAGGGCTTGTACTCCTCGCCCCAGCCTATGGCATTGATAAATTGTACTTTGATGGATACACATTCAGGGTATCATTCTTCCTCTTCATAAGATTGGGTGTTAAGAAATTTCCATAGGTTTCCCTTAAGACTTGGTGTATGAGTGCAAGGGGGTACAGTGGCAAAGGCAAGTGTGTGCAGGGCCCAAGAAACCCCAAAGGGAAGATGATGCTACAGGATTGCACAGCCCTGCTCTTTATTTCTGAGTGTGAGAAATGAGAGTCTTTGACCATCAAAAGTACTCTGTTCTTGCAGTACAGGTGTGTGTTGGGAAGTTGCTCTGTGAGTGTTCATACGCTGAGTCAGCAGTGCCTTTGCAAGAAAAATGAGCTTTCAGCTCTTGATCACTGTTCTGACAGCTGTATAATTCTTCAAAATACCAAAAATGCAGCCATTCTTTTTAGACAAATGAGTCTAAAGTCTGCACTAAAATTAATACGAAGCTGGAATGTAAGAAGTGGATAAACTGTACCATGTGTGTATCCTGTGCTATCAAAACAACCACAAGAAAAAAGCTTCAGCATATTAATAGTCCAGAGCATTAATAATTTCCTAGACTCGCACAGCAGGTTATAAAGATTGTAGCAGTTATAGATGCTGCAGCCCCACAGGAGTTTGGCATCTGACTGTCAGACCCTTTTGAATTCTTATCAAAGAGATTTTAAATGTTTGTGCATTAACTTACACTGGAAGGGATCTGCATAACAAAAATCTGCTCCATAGGTGTTACTTTTTTAAAACTTGAAACACTTCTCTTTTTTTTTTTTTTCCTCAAAGATTCAAGTTGCTTTATGGATGGCAGGGAAAATGTGTGGACTATGTGGAAAATATGATGCAGAATGTGAACAGGAATTCCGGATGCCCAACGGATATGTAGCTAAAAATGCAGTGAGCTTTGGGCATTCTTGGATTTTGGAAGAGAGGCCTTGTAGAGGAGGTAAGCAAGCTCTAATAAATTTAATTTAATATTACTGCAGTTGTTCAGAAAATGTAGAATCTGTTAAGAAAAATTTAAATCTTTATATATTTTGGAAATAAAAAGCATATTAGAAGATCCATTATTAAGTTAATATATTAAGTATTAAAATTACTTGCAAGCTGAGAAAAAAAAAGAAATCACAGGTTAAATAAGCCAAAATATACAACTTAGTTGAAATTCAAAAACCAAGATGAATCAAAATCATTATTTCAGTTTTGAATTATTTTAGAAGAAGATCAAAAAGAGGATAAAATTCACATGGAATGCTTTGATTTAAGCACAACAGCATTTTCCAGACATCAATTTTCAGCAATTGGCCCATCAAAAAATCAGATGGGGATTAGTAGTTATTACCATGGCTGACCACCTGATTTTCGAACCAGTGCAACCTGTCAAACAAAGCATTCAAGTACATGAGCAGTTCCAGGGACTTAATTACATGGTTGAAATAAAAAAAGATGTGTTTTAAGTCTTTCAGTAGATTAAGATCTTAGGTGTGCTGCTGAGGTTATGACGCAACATCACACCACCGTGCTCGAGGAGAATGGGCTCATTGCATGTGCAGAGACTTGTCCTGTGGGGAGGACAAACTCAGTCCCTGGAGTTGGCTTGTGCATGTTTAGCTCTGCATTAGCTGCTGTTCTTCCATGGTTTTGTCATAAACTGCTTTAGATGGGTATGGAGTCCACATGCACATACACAGTAATATTCCTGTGGTTGGCTGTGACCACATTCTGTGTTTCCATTTAGCATACAGTATAAATTGCTGAAATTTGAGGACATAAAACTTATAGTTAGGAGTAAATTGTGGTCTGTAGCTTCTCATTTGTAACTGTTGGCCCTGGAAATCCAAAATGAGATCGATATTACTTGCTGGCAGCAATGACTGTTGCTCTCTCTCTGCACCAATTCTGTGTCTGAATGACACTGGTAATAATGCAATTCTTTAGTGATTAATTTTATTTGGTTACAAAACTCTCCTTTAATTCCACTGCTGAATATTCAACGTTTTTAAATGTGGTTTGACAGCTATTCAGTAAGCCAATTTACTTTGAAAAATGTTTATTAGAAAGTACATCAGACTATGTTTCTACATCCTGATCTAGAAATAGAGCAGTTGCATTTGAAATGAGCTTTCCAGGAGTCCATATTTAACAAGCTTATTTGAAAGGTTTACCAGCCAGTAAAGCTGCTTTGTTTATGATCAAAACACAGTTTTCACAGAGGGAAGTTGTTTGCAAATTGGCAGTGCTGGCAGATGGGTCCTCCTGGGGAGATCTGGAGCTTTTGAGTGTAAGCACATAAGCTGTCCCCACTGATTTGTTGCAGCCTGCAAGCTGCGGCGCTCCTCTGTGAAGCTCGAGAAGATAGTTCAGCTCGCCGGGGTCGAGTCCAAGTGCTATTCCACAGAGCCTGTGCTGCGCTGCACAAAAGGATGCTCTGCCACCAAGACTACTCCAGTCACTGTTGGCTTCCATTGCCTCCCTGCTGGTAAGCCAACAGAAATCCCACTGAATGGGAGCTGAGCAGAGGTATTGATGGATTGTCACTTGACTCAGTTATTCCACTTGAAAAATATTAATTATATGACATAGCCATAGGTAGGCATGGACTTATTGCCCCATTGACTGAAATCCATTCCTGGTTTTATTAATGTGTAAATCATCTGATTGTCTATTGTATAGTTATTTGTTTTCATTGTACTGGAATTTAAAATCCAAACTGAACTTACCTTCATGGTGCTTAGGGCTAAAAGGTAAGGTCAGGATAACAGCACAGTCAACACTGTGATTCAGCTGAAGAGCTGCGTGCTGCAGACTATGGAGACTGAGCCATACATGACCATGTGCAGCACCCTGAAATGGTAATGGGGATTTTTGCCTTGCAGTTTTTATATATCGCTGCCTTTGGATGTGATCCTGTTTCACTGAGCTGATTTAGGCACTAGAAAGGCAGGTGTAGACAGGATTCTTGCACACAGGCACAGTGATATAGGAGGATTTATTTTCTATAGATATATTGTAGATTGTAAGAGATTAGATAAAGTAGATATAGATTATATGCAGAATAGAATTGTATCTGCTTTCCAAGTTTTTTTTTTTTCTTAAAGATCATAATACCCTTTCCTAAATGTATTAATAAAATTCTACGTGGAAGTAGTAGCTTTCAAGGTAGAACTGGCTTTTCAATGAAGTGGGTTTCTTGGAACATCTCTGTGTGACTTAGACAAATATAAATATATAAATCAGTGAGGAACAGCCAAGCTTGCTCTTATTGATGACTAGTGCATGGTAAATGCTGTACCTTGCAGAACTACTTGTGAAGTGAACCGTTTACTTTTCATTTCTTCTTCCGCATCAGATTCAGCTACCAGCCTGACAGACAAGCAGATGAAGTTTGACCAGAAGTCAGAGGATATACAGGACACTGTTGATGCACACACAGCATGTTCTTGTGAGAACGAAGACTGCAGTGCATGAAGCTGTACATTTGCAGCATAGGAGAAAACAGAAATAGTTTCATGTTTTTATTGTGTAAAAAACCCTTGTCTTAAGGAATAATAGAGATACTAAATTAAGTACTTGAGGATGTGTGGAATCTTCCCCAGTAACTTAAAGTATTAAAGTTTATTATTGTAGAAACTGTTATGATTGCCCATAAATATCTGATTTCATAATAAATCCATGCATGGAAAAAACTGTGAAGGTTTCCTCATTTCACTGGTGGTGGAAAGAGGAGGTCTGCCTAGGTTCTCCTTATTTCCTATTTCATAGACTTCTTGAGTTTGTGACCATCTTCTGTGCACCATGGCCACACTGGGAATTGGGTTGGGTAGCTGTGGTACGATTACTTCTGCTTGTTCCCCCAGTGCTCCCTTCCCTGTGCTGGGACCCTGTGCACCTGGAGCAGGGGCTGATGGCCTCTGTGTGATCCCTCACCCTCTGCAGCAGCCATGGTGCTTGGCAATAGCTCTGGGCTGGGCCAGTGCTGCTGTGAGAGCAGCAGGCTCAGGGAATCAGCCTGAATCTCGTACCCCTAGGCAAGGCTGCTCCAAGGGAGCCAAGAACACCTTAAGAACATGTTTTTGGAGCACCACATGCAGCAGCTAAGGTGAATTGGGGTCTTGGAGCAGGACAGGGTGGGCTTACGAAAGCACAGCACCTGCCAAGGGGTCTGAAGCAGAGCCAGACCTCTGCGCTAGGGGTGGGATGACCCGGCATGAGTCCTTGCTGCAGCCCCTAACAGGTGAGCTCTGCCTCCTGCCCCCCACCACAGCTCTGTGAGGGCACAGTTGTCTGCCCTGAGCTCTGGAGCCCAAAGGATTCCAGCAGATCTGGAAGGGGTTTTCTGCTTGCCCTTAAGGCTGTGTTTGCAGGATGACTATGCATGCTGGGTAAAGGTGATTTTGAAAACACTTGAGAATATTCTGTAAAAATTGGGGTTTTTTTCTGTGTTCTTTTGCTTTCCCCAGCAGCTTTTGCACCTGCAGTGGATGCACATACGTGAGTTTTATTGTTTGGATATCAGTTTTAAAGTTTAGGAAGGTAAAGACCTTAGTACCAAAAGAAATATGTTTGAAAGGTCTAAATATACCCTTCTGTGCAGTTTAAATGCTGCCATGGTAACCTCCACTGCAAAGTGATGGGGAGCTGGCAGCAGCACTAAAGCCATGAGCTGGTGGGTTTGCTGCCCGCCTGAAAGTCACATGGAGCAGTGAAGGAAAGCCCAGACTTTTCAGGTAACCTCAGGCTGAATCCAGCAGAATCAAGGGCTTCCTGTGGCCCCCCAAGCCTGGCTCCATGGGCAATGCTGGCATACACTCCCAGCTCCGGGGTGGGCAGACCGTGGTGCTCTTCTCTTCCCAAAATGCCAAGGCTGGAGCATGGTTTTGGGGGGATTGTTGTTGTCCAGCCTCAGCATTCAGGTGTGATGAGCCCAGCAGTACCACCCTGGCAGGAGACCCCTGGGTGAGCATCACCCAACCACCGAGGCAGCCAGAGCACTGTGGGATTGCAGGGGGATGTGGGCTGTAGGTGTCCACCGCATGAAGGCCTGTGGAGAGCCTCCATCAGCCTCTGCTCCTCTCCCCCACAGCCATTGTGGGGGGAGTTGAGCACAGCTTGAGGGAAATGCTGTCCAGGGCAGCTCCTGGGCTTAGAAAAATTATAACCCTCGCAATTTTCTTAGGTTTTGGGGTTTTTTCTCTCTTTTAAATTCAGGTTGTGTCCTTCTGACTAACACTAGTGTAAACGGTTGTAAGTATATGGGGGTAAAGGTTGGGAGTTGAAATTGTTCCTGGGGTGCTGAAGAAATGACCTAGAAAATGAGAGGTTTTTATAAAGAAATCACTGAAGACAAAGCCCTTGACAGCAGTTTTAGGTGACCCTTGAAGCAGAAGAACAGATGGCTCTGCCCTGTGGCAGCAGCATGCCTGGGGTGAATGGGGATGCAGCATCTGCTGCCCAAAGTGAAGGATGAGGTGGGAATGGGGACAAGATCCTGCAGCCCCAGGCTGCAGGACTGGAGGTTTTGGGGAGACCCTGCCCTTGCAGCTGTGCACAGCCCGTACAGCTCCCAGCAAGGATCCTTATTTTGAAGAATGTGGTTTGACCCTTATTTTGAGGAGTCTTATAACGTGGTGTTTCAGTGTTATGATGTTGAGACTAAAAGCATTGTTGCATTTAATATTGCCATCACAGCAGCTCTCTGCTTGTACTGCCACTGACCTCAAGTCCTCGCTCCCTGCAAGCTGGGTTTTCTTGAAAAAACCCAAACCTCTGCAGCTGCAATAATTATGCCATAATATATAAGCTTTTGAGCCTCGAATACCAGTGGCCAGTAGCTGTATACTCAAATCCTTTAAGTACATTTACTAAATCTCCAGACAGGACAATACTCTCAAGCAAATAGCTTGGTTTTCAATCATGTGCTATCAGTTTTACAAGGGAAGGGGTTAAAACAAACAATACCTGAATATAGTGCCAGTAAAAATATGGTGAAGGTTTTGTCATGCTTCAAATTTTTTTTTTCTTTTCTTTTTCTTTTTTTTTTTTTTTTGGCCTTACAGATGCAATCCTTGATCTAGGAACAAAATCCACTGTTTGTCAGACATTATAAATTATATCCCAACTGCTAATTATAAAAAATCATCAGCTAAACAGCATTACAAAATCTAAGATATCTTGTTGACGAGAAACTGAATTCAGCCCCTTCCCACAGTGAGCTGAGCAGCAGCAGTTTGGTTCCCCACGCACAGAGAAGGTTCGCAGGCAAACAGTGGCCACCCAGTGCCAGTGTGAGCCCCTCAGTCCTGTGGCTGCCTTAGCCCCCCTTGTTTGAGTTCCTGATGGAGCAGCTCCATGACCTGACTGGAGGGAACAGGTGGACTCGGGAACAAGGCCAATCCCTGGAGCCAAGAGCAGCCTGAGAGACCTGTGGGGTTGCCTCCAAAGTGACAGGGAAAATGCCCACTGATGAGAGAAGGGGGCTCCACCATGGGGTGAAGATGCCACCCCTTGTTGTGTGACGTGAAAAGAATGTGGGTGACTTGCATGCTGTCCACCTTTGTTAAACCAAGAGGTTTGTGTTGTAACAACTGTCAGCCTCATCCCTTCCCCCTTGCCAGGCAACCCCCACCAGCACCCCTCCGTGGCTAAACACACCAGGAAAGGGGCTGGCACATCAGCCCTGGAAGAGAAGGCAGCTGGGAGAAGAATGGACGTCAGCGGCATTTAGCCATGGCCTTCGTGACTGTGCTGGGAGGTTTGTGTCATGGGGTGAAGTCCCTGTCCCCAGAGAGCAGCGCTGTCCTGACAGCCTGTCCCACTCCCAGCAGGGCAGGGGTGGGCATGGTGTCACAGGAGGGCTGCCCGGGGCTTTGCACAATCCTGCTGATAGTGATCAGTTAGATAAGCTGTGTGTGTTATGGTCAGGTCAGGATAACCTGGACAAAGTTAGCACAGACTGCAATAGCACCAGGTGCTTCCAGGCAGTAAGGATAATTAGTAGTTTTTGTTATGCAATAATAAATTTTGGCTTTAACTATGTATAAATACTTTTAAATACTTGTTTCTAAAGGTAATTTCAAGGCATTCAGTTGGTGAAGTGAGAACAACAGTACTTGCGACAGTTTTGGTTCAGCAAAAATGTCCAACCCCGTCTCCCTCAAAGGGTTTGTTGGGTGGTTGATAAGAAGTTAAATCAAGATAAGATAACTCAACAAAATTCACTGTGCCTGTTAATAATTCTTCTATAAAAGCCACAGATTTTCCCCTGTGGTCTGCAGTCACTTTTAGCATGAAGGGACTCATCCTGGCCCTGGTGTTCGCCCTCGTGGGTAAGTTGAAGCTTTACCAGCATCGCTGAGCTGTGACAGCCACTGTGATCCTGAGCAAATTGCATCTCCTTGGGGCTTTTCAGGGATATTTACAGCTTCATTTGCTGAAGCCCTTTTATAGCTTCAGCTGTAAACTATTAGATTTCTGTGCTAAGCTCAGCAGCAGGAGAAAAGCCAAGCAAGCAGCAGCTAGTGAGTAGGGCTGGCATGGGCTTGGTGTCCTGGGGGTGTGGGGGGACCCCCATTACTGATAGTTTGCCAACCATCAGCACACTGACTAAATGAATAATACATGAAAGGATGTACAGAGATGGGTTTTTTTCATGAACACTTCTCTTTCCTTTCTCACAGGGGGCCAGAAGCAGGACCTTGGTAAGTGACTCCCCTGCCAGCCAGCAGCTCCCTCACTGCCTTCCCTCACAGCCTTGCCTTGCCCACTGCTTGCACCTGTATTTTGGCAGTGGCAGCTTCACCTTTCTTGGCTGGACTGGTCCAAGTAACATCACAACAGTCATAGCCATGGAGGTGTTTCTGTTACATTTTTTTCCTGACAGAGCCTGTTTTTCATATGGGCAAGACCTACCTGTATAGCTATGAGAGTATCATTATGCATGGGCTGCCTGACAGGAGCCTTGCCATGGCAGGGGTGAGGCTGGCCAGCAAGGTGGAGATCAGCCGTGTGTCCAACAGTGACCATCTTCTGCAGGTAAATCACCATGGGCATGGGAACAGACCCATATAATGCAGTTAAAGATGCTCTGTTCATACCTTCAGGCTGGTAAAATAAGTGACAAAAAGGTTTCAACTTAGGTTCACCTCCATGAAAAATATGGCAGGCAGCTGCATTAAAGAAATTTCTTTAAAATAGTTTTACTAAGGTAACACTAATCTTGAGTACAAAAATGAGCATTCTAGCAAGAAATATCCATGTTTTTTAACCTGGTTCATAGGCTGAGAGAAGCTCAGCACTGGAATTCAGGTGTCACATGAGAGAGACCCTGTCTCCATTATTCTCCTTTTGATATTCTTCACATACGCACTAATTCAAATATGAAGAATTATAATGGTAATGCCCATGTTTACCATAATGATATCAGATCTGGGAGCACAATTACTCATCAAAAAGATTAAACCAAGCAGCTTAAAATACTGGCATGGCACGAAAGACCACAGAAAAGGGATTGAGAAGACAGCACGTGGGGGAAAAGCTGTAAGAGGTGCCCTTAGCACTCGCCCTAGGAGTTTTCTCAGTCTGTAATCCTGCACATATATTAGGGAAACAGTGTGAAGGAATACCTATTGTCAATCTTTACACACTGCTGCAATTGCAGGCTCTGTGTAACCTCACTGGAGTTGCTACAATGCTAGCAGTTGCAGACAACAGCCTTGAGTAGGATTTAATTGGAGCAAATGTGACAGGAGGCAAGCCACCCTTGCAGCATTGATCATAAATGCCTAAAATAAAATAGAGCACTAAGCCCACACCTTTTCCCTCTATGCGGGAACATGTACTTTCATGCAGGAGGGTGGGAGGTGTGTGTGTGTGTAAGTATGGGACTCGATAGGTCTGTGATGCAGGCACACACTTCCCACTAGGTAGCAGCCAAGGACTTGTGCATAAGCTTTACAGCCTGAGGAGCTTGGAGGAACCTCAGCTGCTTCCAAAGGTGTGAGCTTCTGCAGTCACCTCTGCTCCCCCATCAGTTGTGACATGGCTTTGGTGCTTGGGGACATGCTGGAGCAGCAGAAAGAATAGTCCCTGTGTGTTTAGGGAGGCAGCCTGGGCAATAATGGTTTGGCTGCCTTGCAGACTGAAGGGAGATCTCATTTGTCATCTGTGGGAAAAGGGTGAGGATCCTGTCTGTACTGGTAGCTGGTAGCTGGCATTTCACTCACCCTACAAACTTCACCAGATTTGCTGAACTTTTGAATCCTGCTCACATAATCTTATTTTTCTCACAGAAATCCTTCATGGAAGTTTGTTTTTCAAGGATGCTTCCTAGGCTGAGCACAGTAGTCTGAGTTGGAAACTGTTTCCTGCAATGTTGGACAAGTGGCTTTTTTTCTGGCCATGGATAGGAAACATCCAGTTTCCTTATTATAGCACTATTTCAAACTGATGGTAAACATTATGATGGTTTTCCTATTTTTGTTCACAGATTCGATCACCAAAGCTGGAGGAGCACAATGGCTTCTGGCCCACTGACCCCTTCACTCCATCTTCGAAGCTCACAGAAACCATTACTGAATGCCTCAGCCAGACCTTTAAGTTTGAATACACTGAAGGAAGGGTTGGAAGTATTTTTGCCCCTGAGGACTGTCCCATTCTGTGCACTAACCTAGTGAGAGGGATTCTGAACATGATGCAGATAACCATCAAAAAGTCACAAAATGTGTATGAGCTACAGGAGGTTTGTTTTTTCCATTCTGATTTTCCCTTTATTCTCATTTTACCATTAAAGAGTAAGTTCTACTTCCCAGACCATTTTCTTTGACCTTTTTATCACTGTTTCAAGTTGGAAGAAGCTCATTGTGTTTAACCAATACTTGCAGGCTGGGATTGAAGGCATCTGCCAAACCAGATACGTTATCCAGGACGACAGCAAGAATAACCGTGCCACCATTTCCAAAAGCAAGGACCTGACGGACTGCCAGGAGAAAGCAGTGAAGAACCTGGGAATGGCATACATCCGGCCCTGCCCTACCTGTCCCCTGGTAGGAGCAGCATTGGGGCCACCACTGCCACTGCCCAGCACTCACATGGCACTGGTGCTCGGAGGGGGTTTGGCTAGGCTGGGCTCACCAGCCCCTTCCTGTTTCTGAGTGGGTCTCTTTGCACTTCTAGAAAGCCAGAAACATTAAGGGCACAGTGTCGTTCACTTACAAGATGAAGTATGATGACAGCGGGGCATCATTGACATTGGCCATGTCAGACCAGGTGTACCAGATCTCTCCTTTCAATGAGCCCAATGGGGCAGCAGTCATGGAGGCAAGGTAGGCACTGTGCATGTCCTTACATTGTCAAAGCCAGGAGGAGATGCCTAAAACATATTTAGTGTTGATTTGTGAGACAGCAAGAAGCATGTTGCCTGTGGCTGCCAAGGGCCAAAACACCGTACAGCCCTTGGGATGCCCAGCCCAGGATGCCCAGGGTGTTTCAGGTGGCCTGTGCCCTGCTGTTTGGGCCACCTGAAACATCTGTCCAACCTCTCCGAGACTTTAGCAAACTCACACAAAGGCTTTTGCAGCCATATGACTTTTCCAGATCATCCTGAGCAGTGGATAAACAGAGAAGTGCGCGATCCATTTGCAGTTCTGCTCCAATGCTGTACAAGTCCTCCATGCACAGAGTGTGGTTACAGGCTACTGATGCATTTCCCTCTTTCCCTTGAAGACAAGAGCTGTCTTTGGTCGGCGTTAAAAGGCCTCCTATCAGTGCACCAACATCTCAGCTGCAAAACCAGGGGAGTCTTCGTTATCATTTCTCGGGAGAACTACTCCAGATGCCAATTCCTCTAATAAGGATTAAAAATCCAGATTTACAGGTATTAGAGGCTTACTTTCACACACGTTCATTATTTATAAGGCTAACAGATCATCACATAATTTAGGCATGGATCCTTCCAACTGTCCGTTTTTCCCACAGTTAACACAAACACTGCGGCAATTAGTTCAGAATAATGAGAAAGGAGCCACTAAAGAAGCTGCAGCCAAGTTCTTGCAAATAGTCCAGCTTTTTCGTGTAGCCACACTTGATCAAATCGAGTCTTTGTGGCTGCAGTTTGTCAATGAACTCCCCTACAGGTAAGTGTAGCCTTCAGCCAGGGTTTCTGATCAGAGGCACACTAGGCAAGGGGGATAATGAATCCTCCGTTCCCTGGCAGGCCCTGGTTCCTGAGCGCCATCTGTGCTGCTGGAGCTACTGACACGTTCAGATTCCTGAAGCAAAAAATCCATGACAAGAAGCTGAACATCTGGGAAGCAGCTGTGACTCTCCCTCTCGCCTTCCATTTTGTTACACCAAACAAACAAACCCTGGATATTGCCTCAGTGAGTACAGATCCTTCTTCCTTCTATTTGCCTCTCACTCCTTTTTAAAAGGCAATTCATAGGATTATAAGTGAATGACACACTAAATTTGTAAAATGTAAATGTAAATGTAAAATGTAAATTTGACAAATCTAAATTTGTAAAATGCAAGGTATTAACAAAAATGGGGAATGCTTCAGAAAATATTTCCAAACACTTGTTGCCAGAAGTTTGTAATTATATTTCACATTAAACCCCACAAATTTGAAGAAAACTGCTGTTGATTATTTTTGCCAAATCACAAGTTAAAAAAAGACAAACTCAAAATAATATATAATCAGTGTCTAAAGTGCATACAGCATAACTGGTGAAGTCTATTTAATTTTCTTGTAGCTGAATGCCTAGCATTTGATTTAATTTCTGAAATTATTTAGAAAAAGCACAAATCAATTTTGTCTATTTCTCAAATGCATTTATTGCTAAATACCATTTCTAATTACTACAAACAGTAAATAATGATACTTCTTCCTTCTGCAGGCTTTTCTGACCTGTCCCCAAATCCAGAAAGTACTGATGCATAGGATAATTGTTTACCTAGGATATGGTAGCATGGTGAATAAATACTGTGCTCAGGCTTTACTATGTCCAAATGAACTTCTTCAGGTAGGTGACTTTCATTTCTTATTCATAAAAGGTGAAGAAATTTTTAAAATGCCTTTAATTTAGCTCTCACAATGCTGGCAGTTAGGTAACAAACTGTTTGCACACCTCACTCTTACAGATGCAAAGACCAAATGAAACACTGAGCTGATGCTTTTGAAAGATCATGTTGTAGCAGTTCAGAATTTCAAACATAGTGCTAGAAGCCCATGGGGATAATGGATCCTATAACAAGCCTGAAACTGGGTTTAGGCGTGACAAAATTTAGATTAAAGCAAAATAATTATGAATCTATGACTCTATTTTACATTAGGTAGTGTGTACTTAAAAGATATATTAAAAAGGCAGTAAAATGTGAATATGAGCAGAGCTCTGGATATGTCATGGGTTAGGGCTTCCAAGGAGGCCCTGCTACACAATTAAATTTCACTGTCAGAAATATTCAGGACATTGTCCTTGGACTATGCAGTTCCAGCTCCTTGCTCAGCAGGACCACAGCACTGGGAAAGCCTTGCTGGTGTTTGACATGTGTTCAAAGCTTCCAAAAGAGAGTAAAATAATGCCAAGCCACCAGGATGGTAATTCTGCTTCTCAGAACAGCCAAACTGTTCAAGTAAACTTGCAATTGCAGTAGGAAGTGAAAAAAAAGCGAGTGCAGTTTGGCAGGGCTGGCAGAGGTGCCCCAGGGAACGACTGAACCTGGCATCAGCTCAGCACTACCTTTGAACATGCAACAGCCTCTCTGGTGCAGGCACCACCTGGGATTGTCTCCAATTGTCAGGCTCAGGCACAATTGAAAATCAATTATAACACTGTGCCAGAAGAAAACCAAGTTTATTTGTATGGTCCATGTTTAGCATCCTGATGATAGTGAGATTTTTCCTGGGAGAAAATCCTGAACAGCTCTATTCTGGGATTTGAAGCAGTAGTTGTTTGGCTTGCTATGGCAATGCATATTTTTATGCATTATTACAAGATCATTACCGGGTATGATTAACATGGTCTGCTTTATTTTCAGCCACTCCATGATCTTGCTACTGAAGCCATGAGCAAAGGTGATGCCAAAGACATGTCCTTGGCCCTGAAAGCCATTGGCAATGCAGGAGAGCCAGCCAGTATCAAACGCATCCTGAAGTTTTTGCCAACATTCTCCTTAGCTGCAGCTTCATTACCAAACAGAATTCATGCTGATGCTGTGTTGGCCTTAAGGAAAATTGCGAGAAAAGACCCAGCAAAAGTAACTGAAATTATTGTTTAAACAGATGTCTTTAAGGGTATGGATTGGGTTTGCTTAGTGATTCAGGAATAGTAAAACCACCAGGTAATGTTAGCCCTTCTGGGCAGGTTTCTCAATTATTGTTCTCCCTCTTGCCCCCGCTGCAAACTCCTATGTCACCCCATCCTTGCTGATATCCTGGGAAACAATTTGCTCTAGTCACTCTAATATTGGGCCCATTCCTTATGGCTGTTTCTCCCAGTCCTGTTCACTGGGCACCCAGCAATATCTTCATTTTCAGTGACAGGTCCCATGCTCAACTCTCTGTTTGGGGCTCTCTTCTCCATTCACTGCAGAGCACTCCTGCTCTGTTCTGGAAACACTGATCACTGGCAAGTTATGGGCTGCTCAGAGGTTGTACCTTTCTCCTGTAGGTAAGGGAGACTACCCTCCAGGTCTTTATGGACAGCACGCTTGCTCCAAATGTCCGAATGGTGGCCTGTGTTGTCCTCTTCGAAACCAAGCCTGCTCTTCCAACAGTAACAGCTCTGGCCAGCTCGCTGCTGACGGAGCCCAGCCTGCAAGTAGCCAGTTTTGCATATTCACACATGAAGGCTTTGGCAGCAGGCAGGATCCCACAGCTCTATAAACTGTAAGTAGGGGAAGAAGTACATTTTTAGTAGCAAATGGAGATGTTTTTCTTGCAGTTTTCTAAGAATTTGTTCACAGTCGACTCTCTTCATATGATTTTAACTCTGTTACTCAGATCTGCTGCTTGCAACCTTGCCATTAAACTCCTGGGCCCCAGACTTGACAGGCTGAGCTATCGTTACAGCAAAGTCATTCAGATCGGTGACTATTCTTGTGAGTACCAGCTGCCCTGTGCACTTCCTCAGCTTAGGTAGCCAAATGCCTCTATTGTGTTCTGTGATTTTCGTCCAAAATCCAGCCATGAGCTGTGAGATTAGTGCACCCCTAAAATAGAAAAAGTACAAGAGCCTCCTAATATGCAAAATTCCCCAAGGCTGTTCCACAAATCTCTGGTATCTGCTGGGGAAAGTGGTATTTGCACATAGATTTAGGCTCCTTCTTCAGTCCCAGGGGTTGTGTTGACTCTGCCCTAGAAAAAAGTCCTCCTCTTGGGGTTGCAAACTTGAGGAGCTGTGGGATTGAATCCTGACAGGACCCCTTGAGATCTACTATAGCACATGCCTGAGGTGGCTTAAGTGCACCAGACACCTCGGAGACCCTTATTTCTGCTGCTCTTTATTCCTGTGACAGCTCAATATCAGGCTGGTGCCATTTGGAGGGTCTATCTAATGAACAGTCCCAGCACCATGTTTCCATCTGATATAATCACAAAAGTAAGAGGATATTATGCAAACACTGCAACGGATATTATCGAGGTAAGTGTTGCACTAAGGCAGCCAGCTTTTGGACTGTGATGTAGTGTTTAATTCCATCTCTGGCTGTGAGGGTGGATGTGGAAGGGAAAATTTAGATAATGATTATGATTTTACTTAGGCTTCTTCTTTTATTTGGGCTTCTTGACACATAAATTCATCAATGAACACATCCAGTATAGGCATGTAAATCTAGGAGCAGAGGAAAGCCTATGCAGCAGAACATCCATCTGCCCACCTAAAGTCACATGGGATCCAGGGTATTTTGCATAAGTACAGGGAAATAGCAGCTGAAATTAAATTTCAGCCAGCAGTACAGCCAGAGCAGCACAAAGCTCCATGTAACAGCATGCAGGAATTTACACAGCTTCTTGGGCAAGCTTTGCAGCCTGGGCTGAGCTCTGCACTACCCTAAAATTATCCCTGTTGACTAATTCAAGGCTGGCTGGCTCAGCACATCCTCAGCATCTGCAGCCATAGCCTGCGGTCATCCGCCAGGTAGACAAGTCCTTATAACGCAATGGCTTCATGAAACAAGTATTTAGTGAGGCCTCAGTGAGTTTCATACCAGGCACAAGGGTTTTCCTGAGCTCTCTCGTGCTTGGGCTGTGACACCTGGCTCTGTTTCCTACAGGTGGCTTTCCGGTCACAAAGCCTAACCAAGCTTATCAGGAAGCAGAACATTCCCTTTGCTGAGTATGACACGTACAAGACCCTGAAGGAGATGGGCAAATCGGTACGTCTGGGCACCCTTCTGGCTTGTGTGCAACAGACAGCTCCTGACAGCACCAGAGTTGCATCACCCACCCACTGAGCCATCCCTTTGATGTTTCTGGAAGAAAGGAGTCAGTCATCCTGTTCGGTCATGGAAAGCTGTACTGACATTATACTTACACTCTCAACAGATGCCACCTTTTCACTCAACATGTGTCAGCTCTTAAAGTATAGTACAAAAGATGTGGGTGCTGCTGGGAGCCAAAATGTTTTACCTGTATGTTCGAACACACTAAGTGGTTGTTCTTCTCTTTCAAAATTATTATCTAATATGGGTTTTTTTCATGAGTCCTTGGGTGTCACCTACTACTTACTGCAGCAGATATTACCAAGTCTTACCTCGTACTTCCATGAGGAAACTCTCTCTGAACTCACCTGTGCAATGTGAGAAAGGCCATATTGGTTCAGACCTGTAAGATGTCTATTAAGCTTTTGGCTAAGGAACCATTGTTCTCATCCTTCAGATGGGATCTACTTTTACTAATACATAATTCCATTTTAAGTGACAATTTTCTGCTTCTTCCCTTTCTCCCCATCTCTCCTTAACACCACAGCTTCTAGGATGGAAAGAACTGCCACCTGAAGACCCCCTGGTATCTGCTTACATCAAAGTATTGGGTCAAGAGATTGCTTTTGTTGACATTGACAAAGATGCCATTCAACAGATGACGATGGTACTGACAAGGCTGTTGATTTTTTTGTCTGCAATGCTGAATAATTTCCCTTCCGCATGTCCTCTTACCTACTTACCTATTTCTATATTTCCAGAGTCTAACTGGATCATCAAACTGGCAGTCAGTGGTGAAAAAATTGGTGGAAGAGGTCCAGAGAGGCATTTCAGGCCGATGGACCGTGCCTGTGGTGGTGGGTGAGATGCGACACATCGTGCCCACCATTGCTGGCCTGCCGCTGGAGCTTGGGCTGTGTGGGGCTGTGGTGGCCCAGGCTGCGGCTGATGGTGAGCTTGGGATGCCAAACCGAGCAGCTTCCCCACAATAACTGTGGCTCCAATCCCTCTGCTGACATGAAATCCTTCTATGATCTTGAAAAATGCCCTGGTAATGTCAAAATATTAGTGATCAGCTACTTCCAAATGGTTAGAGAAGTAATTAGCATGTTTCACCTGGGACACATTTGTATAACTCTGGTTTGGATTAGCAACCTTTAAATAACCATGTAAAGTTTTTCAAAATGTAAAAACACTGCCTTTGCATTAATAACTATTCTTATTGAAAGCATTGTTTCCCCAGAATTTATTGTTTCGCTGTTGATATAATTTCTGTTTGTCTTTTTCAGTGGATGTACAGGTATCACCACCAGTAGATGACAATTTTAAACCCTCGCAGTTGTGGGAAACCAAGACGGATATTCATGCTGACATCAGGCCTAAGTAAAAATTACATGTATTTTCACATACACACAAAAGCAGTTATAGTTGTTATATTTGACATAGATATGTGGTGGCATGAAGCTATAGAGGGGTCTGACTTGTCCCAGATTTGGGACAAATATGCTAGTCAAGAGCAGAAAAGTTATGAAAAAGCCACACAATCCCCTGCTGCTTTACCCTGCAACTGTAGCAATGTGCATGGTATCCCACAGGATGCTCTGTTGCTCTGCCATTGATAAAAATGCTCACATTTGTACCTGTTCAACGACTAAAGATACCAAGACAGGAAAATGTATTTTCTTAGATATTAAGTTCTCTATAATTTCAGCATAGGATTGCATCTTGAACTGGCATGAGCCAGAAGGATTTCAGGGGAAAAAAGGGAAATGCTTCTGGATCTGCAAAAGCAACAGTACTAATAATGATAATAGTAACGATGATAATAATAGTAGTGATAATATTAAAAAAAAATAGGCACGATCTGAAGCGACAAGATTCTGGAGTTAGCCTGTCCTCAAGTGACAATGCAGTCAGAGAGTCCATGCTAGCTTTGTTTTTCAGACAAATCACCTTTTCCAGTGGCATTTCAGCTATTTTTTTACCCTGCTGTGATAAAACTCTTAATCCATCAGTAGTGGGTCTTCCAATAAACAGAACAGTATGAAAATGTAATTTTGCATTTCAAAGTTAAATTTCTGCATATTAATATGTAATTATGCCTGGTTTTATTTCCACTCTTTCAGAGCATATTTTCATATGATTGCAATGATGGGGATTAATACACAGTACTTGCAGAGTGGTCTTGAGTTTCACGCAGAGTTCAGTGCCAATACTACAATGAAATTTGATGCCAGGATAGATATGAAAGAGAAAAATTTGAAGATTGAAAGCCTTCCCTGTCGTCAGGAGGCTGAGCTTGCAGCTGTGAGGTACAGAAGAGGTTTTTGCATTTTGCTTGCTTGTGGGTTCCCTGTTATAAAATCAAAAGTATACACCTACTTGTTAAGGTCTGCCATACCTTGGCAGCCACATAAAGCTTGGCACTGTCTTTTTTGCACCAGCAAAGATAGGTAGAGTGAAATCAGAAGGTGTTACTTATGTGCCATTTCTCACCTGAACAGGAGTGAAATTTATGCTATTTCAAGGAACATGGAAGAAGTAGATTCTGAAAAGAAATCCCAGATTTTCCCCAAAAGAGAAACACCAAGTGTGTCTGAGCAGCTATTTCAATTAACAGAACAATCTTCAAGACCTGGTAGCTGGAAGGTAAGGAAGCCTCTCCCCTGTACTGTACTGCAGACAGCTCCTCAGAAGGGCTGGGCACCCCTGACTCAAGAGCTGGCTAACCAGACCACAAACACAGCAATGGTGAGATTCAACTGGATATTTCCCAAACCAAGCCTAAGATCCACTGGGTTCATGACGTGATCATTCACAGTCCACTCACTTTCTTCATTGCATGCAGGCTGGGCTGCTTTGGCAGCATGTCTTCCTATTTCTTTACGGTTATGGGAGGGTGTCTGAAATTCACATCCTTTGTACAATACCCTTTTTTTCCTGAATCAGAACAATGTGAAAAATATGGTTCTTGGGCAGGATATAGATTTTTCTTCCCAAATCCTGAGATAATCACTGCAGTGGATTGCAGAAGCACATGCTTTCATGCGCTCTTCAGCTCCTGAGGCTGGCGTGGGAAGGCTACACTGGCTTGCAGCAGCAGAGCTAACAGCCTGAAATGGATGCAGAGGGATAGCTCCTCCAAAGAGCCCAGCAAGTTCTCACTGGGAAGTGTGCTTGGGAAGAACTGCCTGAGAAAGGGTGGGTGGGAGAGCTGTCCTCTTCCACAGAGCACTTTGCAGGAAACTCCACTGCTTCCAGTGCCTGGATGGCTAATTTTAAGCAATGTTTTCCTATTTAAGTAGTACTGTCATCATTCTCTTTGTTAACCACAGGAGCTAGTTTAAGAGCTGGGACAATTTTTCTTTTTTTTTTTTTTTTTGGTGGAAAATGACTTTATCTGCCACATTTTTGTTTAATGCAGCAAAGCAGTATTCCTAATATGATAACCAAAGGATACCAGCAAGGTTCAGAAGAGGTGCATCACAACAGTGCACGAAGAAGACTTTACGCCCGCAGGTTCTGTAAGAAATTTGAAAGTTTGGGATGTTCTACTTGTCTCAGCCTTAAATCACAAAATTCTGCTTTCTTAAGAAATACCTATCTGCACAAATTATTTGGAGAATTTGAAGCCAAAATAATTTTGAAGCCAGGTACAGTCATAATAACAAATTTTTCTGTCAACCACTGTGTATAATGTTCAAGCAGCACAACCCTGCAATGCTTTTGCCTTTAGTTCATACAGATGCTGATATTGAAAAAATACAGCTGGAGGTCCAAGCAGGATCCAAAGCAGCTTCAAAAATAATTGAGGTATCAAGCTCAGGGTCAAAGGAAGCGGGAGAGACATCTCCGTATGAGAACATTCAAGCTAAATTGAAGAAGATTCTAGGAATTGAAAATGTGCTCACGGTAAGAGACTTTGCGCATCAGAGAGGGAAATATTTCCTATAAATGTAACCTAGGGTTTCCATTGTGGAAAACTAGCATGGGAAAGCAATTAATTGGGCTGGGAGGAATGGGCCTGAGTGAGTTCTGGAACAGCTTCTGCAGTGTGTGGGGACAGGAAGTTCTATTTCCTCGGAAGCCTGTGGTGAGCATCATGTCTGACAGCCAGGGAAATATTACAGAAGAAGCTATAAATTCATAATGCTTTCAACTGTTTTCGGAGGCTTCAAATAAAACACGGCGCCGCACAAAGCGGATTAACCGAGAGTACACGACTGCAGACACCAGCCTCTGGGCAGCCCACCTCTCCAGCTCATCCTCTTCTTCTGCTGCTTCCTCTGCTGATGGTGAAGAGCCGGGAAATTATCACAGGAGAGATGAAAGAAGCCAATCTGGGAAGAAGCGTGGCAGCAAGAGCAGGAGCAGCAGTGGCAGCTCTGCTAGCAGCACAGCATGCAGCAGTAGCCAAGAAGAGCACTCTGGGGATAGGCACTGCAGTGGGGACAGTGAATATTCCAACCAACAGGTAATTCACTCTGGCTGGACCTTTTAATATTTCTTATAGTGATTGTTTTGTACATTAGGAAATTGTGCTCATAGAGCATGGACCAAAGAAAGAGGGATTCTGGTTCTCTCAAGCATTTCAGATCAGAATTTTTACATTTCAGAATATTTCACTGTAAAATGTTTTTTTAAAATTAATTCTATTTTGCTTTTTTTTCCATACTGCAATTTTTAATGCATTTATCAAAAGTTAGTTCTTTATTTTCTCTTGGGTCTTCTTACACACTCTCTATTTTCACAGGCAAACCCACCTGTTTATCAGTTTGTGTTCAAGCCAACGGATGAACAGGTACATTTACTGCATATAGTGGGAACAGGGTATACAACTATTCTTGCTGTCTTTGCTGCAATTAGACCCTAGTTCTCTGAGAGTGAAAACATGAAAAATTAATTCTGCAACAACTTCCAGTGGTAGGCCCCTGCTTCAAGGTGATTCTCTGTTTTTGCAGGACCCAGGAGAGGAAATCCTGAACATCAGCATCAGCTCCTCATCTTCTTCAGCTAGTGATGAAGGTATCTCTACAGCCATGTCTCAGGTGAGTGTCTTAATCTGCAAGAAATCCAAACATTTACTTTGCTCTTCCAGTTGTTGGATATTTATAACAGAATAGGAAAAACATGGTGATTTAGCATATTAGGCATATAGAAAGAAACTGAACAGTTTCTTGTTTTATAAAGGTGAGCACATTGGGTAGTCATTGAATGTTATTTAATACTCACCAATACAGGCTACATTTTTTTAAATGAAACTAGAATGTATTACTGTATATGTTGAAATTTGTCTTGCTAAGTAAATAATTCACTATAAAAATCAGAACACTTTAGTGTTGAGCTGGGTGCTATCAGCTCTTTATAAGTACCATACTTCTTTTGGTTACACTGAAATTACTTTCAAAAAAGAATTCCCAACACAGTTTTACTTGCACAGGTTGTGCCAGTGGTTTTACTACAGTAATTCTAATGCTTTCTTTATGCCTTTGGTCTCTATTTTCTCTCTACTCACTGAAGTCTACATTCCTGGGAGACAGCAAGCCACCGATAGTGGCTGCAATTCTTCGTGCCATCCATAGAAACACACAGCCAACGGGATTACAGTTTGTCCTGTACACTGACACACAACCCAGGAGACTGAGAATACAGATGTTTGGTTCAACCATCACAGGACCAAGCAGATGGAAACTCTGTGCTGATGCTTCAGTAATAAACTACCGAAAAGTATCAGTAAGTTTAAAATATCAATCAGCTCAAATATAAATGAAATATAATGATCTTACTATGTTTTATACAAAAATTTATATATTCCCCTCTACTAGGGTTTTCTGAAATGGGGTAAAGATTGCCAGGACTACGAGATTGCTACTCAGATTGCAACAGGGCGATTTGCTGCTTATCCAGCTATGCAGATGAAGCTGGACTGGCTAAAAGTACCTTCAATAATCCGAACAACTGCAAGATGGTGAGATTTTATTTTAGTTTTGGAAAAATTCATATATTTCAATGCTCCAAATAATTACAGGTTCAGTTCTTCAATTTCCAAGCTGGAACAGTTCCCCTTAATCAGTGGGATATTATAAAATCAGATTACATGTGTTTGCTTTCTCTTTATTCATTCCCTCAAAGCATACTCCATTTTAGTTTGCAAGAAAACCACTTGGGATGATGGGATTAACCTAATCTGTTGTAGACTCATAATTTAAAGTGCCTGAATTAGGAGATTGGTCTCCTGATGCTTCCTGATTGATGGAGGCTGAGAGCAGAAGCCTAGCCTTGGTTCTCTGAAGAAGTCAGTCTCTTACTTAATTTCCTAATGCAGGCACCTTGCCTCTGGCTTCTGAAGTGATACAAATACTTCTTATGAGGCTTATGCACACTAAATAACAAATGCTGTATAATATTTAGTGTAAGAAAACTGTATGTGCTGGATTCAGTTCACATGTGTCTCCACATATATGAAATATCTGTTGCATTCATTCATTGAATCCCTCCATGAATTTGCCCGCAACAACATATAGATCCATATTGAAGCCTAATTTTTTGTCATAGTGCTACCAAAACACAGACACATACAGAAATTCAGTCAACTAAATATGCACATAACACTAGTTTTCACATTAAAGGCATACAGGTGATTTGGTTAACAAAAGTCTGCTGAAGAGGGTAACTTTCTACATTAGATTGAATTACCTGAAGCTGTTATCTGCTTTAGAGGAGATGAAACCATCCAATTGACTATCCTGGAGCAAAGCCACAGAACTTAGCCTTTTTTCTGCTTTGAAACTATGCCATTTTCTAAAGGAATATTTTCTGTATTTCTCTATTTGAGTCCCAAGCCAGTTTGGAAACTCATTCGTAGAGATGCCTCCATCAGCTTGTTGACAGTCTTAGTGGGCAAAGGATCCTTGCCTAAAGTAACCACTGCAGGACTGACATATTAATGTTAAGTATTAATTTATTGTTTTTAGCATGTTAGTATTTGGAGGTTTATGTAATTGATGCCTATTTTAAGTCTGAATGTGTTCAAAACAAGTTGGCCACACTTTTCTTCTCATATCACTCTCTCATCCAGTCTCTTGAGATCTTTTACACTAATTAAAAAATAAATTTGCCTGCCCCTCCTTCCATACAGAATACCATGTATCACCAAACCCTCATGCAAAAAGTTTCTAACACAGGATGCATGTTGCTTTAAGGGGGTATTTTAATGTGAACAAATAATAACCATTTTTTTCAAAGACAGATTGTTTTAACCACTTACTTTCCTTTTTTTCAGGGTTTACTCATTTCTTCCAGGAGCTGCCTATATGCTTGGATACTCCCAAAGGCAACAGCTTGGTCCCTCTCACCAGGCAACCTTGGTTATGGCTTTGACATCTCCAAGAACCTGCGATATTGTCTTTAAGTTGCCAGAGGTAACTATTTCCTCTATCTTTTATCCCAAAGCAGTCAGTACTTTGGAAAGGGATGATTAATAGTTTTTTTTAACCCACTGATTTAAAAAAAAATTATAAAACTATAAAGAAGCTGCCATCACAAGATATTATGTTCATGCAGTTGGTTTTGCTATCTTACAATACATTTGTCTTTCTCATGTAGCATGCATATGAAATAAGAAACAGGTTACAAAACAACCATCATGATTGATTGCACATTAACAATAACTTATTTAAAAGACTGCTCCCCCCTAAACCTTCAGGAAGATGACAGGTTTTCCTGTGTTCTGGAAAAGACAGTAAAACCAGCTTGTTGAGATAGCCAAACAGGAGGACTTGAGGTATAGGCAGAAAGAGGGTGTGAATCTCAGGTAAGCAAACTGTTCAGCCTGAGAGCAAATGTGATGTACAGCTGTCCAAAAAGTTGCAAACTGGTGACTATCCAAATTCATTTATAGCACTGCTGTTCCATAGGTTGCAGATGTGTCACACTGTAGAATTATTTCATGCTGTAGGACTTGATTTCTTTTTCACTCTGACCTAAATTCAGATGCTAATTTAGATTTCAGTCAGCACAATTCTCTTGGAACATTAGAGGAAAACCTTATCTGCACTTTGCATTTCCATTCACGTTTGTTTTCTGCCTCCTTTCCAGCTCACAATTTACGAGAGAGCCATCAGGCTTCCCCTGCCATTCCCTTCACATCCAGGTACACCGATGTCAACATTAGCATCCTCTGACTGGAAGGTCTTTTCCCAAGCAACACTTTCACTCATTGAAAGTCTCAAAGGTCAGCAACTAAATCTCTTCACAGGCACTGATTGACTTTGAAATTTTGTAAACACTTTATACTTTTGATGTAATTTGAAATTATTTTATTTATTTACTTAAAAATCAGTTGGACTTCAGATAGAAACAAAGCATCTGTATGAAAATCTGTGAGACTGCAAAGATGTAAAGAAAAGGAGACATATTAGGAAGATTAAACATTCAGTTCCATGCCAAATAGTGCTTCCAAAGACATCCATTCCCAAAAGAAATTGTGAAGAAAAGACATTACAAAATTTGTGTGAGAGACATCTAAATGACCTCTGATTTGGTGTGTTCTGCTTGATTAGCACTGTTACATAGAAGCTGAAACAGCTTCAAAAGTATAACCATTATTTCAAATCATGCACTTTGATTTTGAAGGGATTATTGTTTGATTAATGCTGTATTAAGAGCTAATCACATTATACTTGCTTAGGGTAAATTTTAAATTGAAAAGCTTTATGTAATCCTGCAATAAGGAGTCACGTTTTGCTTGGAATCAGTGAGCTAATATCATATTTATATGGTGTCCCTGTCCCCAGCATGGGGGTTGGAATTAGGTGATCTTTAAAGTTCATTCCAACCCAAGCCACTCTATGGTATTTCTCTGGTAAACGCCAAAATTAATCTGTATTAATTAAAATTGTTGTAAAATAATTTTTAATCAGAGCTGGTAGGATTTCCAACAAAACATCATTACAGTGAAAAATAGAAAAGCATAGTGTGGTATTCTTTCCTCCCCATCTTCTAACTATTTCTAATCCTGGTTATGACTCAACAAATGTATCAGCATTTTAGTGAACTTTCTCTGGTGTTAACAATATGTGAATTGTTATAAACCTTTGTGAAATTCTTTTGACTACAACAAAGTTAGAAAATCCAAAATGCCAAAAACAGAGAGTTGCACCAGCACCAGGTGTGTGAATTCATCTCACACAAGGACTGAATCATGGGTGGGTTGTGCTGCTGCTTGGGGACTGGCAAAGTTTTGCTTTTGTATTACTACAAATCTAATATTTCGTCTGACAGAATTAATTCACTTCTACATGGGAACATGTAGAACCAGAAGATTTTTTTTCCTTTTAATTACAAAACTAAAATAAAATAGCTGTCTTATATAAATTACAAAATGCTCACTGGTTTCTTTTTTCCAGGTCATTGTACAGTTTTCCAAAATAAGATCACAACCTTCAATGGCATTGAATTTAACTATTCAATGCCTGCAAATTGCTACCATGTCTTGGTGCAGGATTGTAGTCCAGAGCTTAAATTCCTGGTGATGGTGAAAAGACCTGAAGAGTCTGCTGACCTTACAGCAATAAATGTCAGACTTGCCAGCCAGTAAGTAATTGAAAACTTCATAAAAAATAGATGCCAAGCAGAATATGCTATAAATGAAGATCAAATTGGTCAGGCAGATTGGCGCTTGCATTAAACTCATGCAGAAAGTACCAATGTCAATGGAAAGATAACTAGGAGTGTCACTGGGGTTTGGGACTTTGTCTTTTAAAAATGCTTCTGAAATATATCTGAGGTTCACAGTAACCTACTGCCCCAAATTCTTCATTAATTCATTGGAATTCAACCATCTCATTTCAGTACTTAGTGATTAGGTGGACATATAAACTATAAATCCAAAAGGAGTTATTGTAATCATTAGTCTGGCCTTCTACACTAAGCTAATAATTAGAACAAATTAGAACCCACATTCATTACAGCAGGGTTGTTGAGAAGTGGACACAGGGAAAAAGGGCATTACTTATCCCAGATTAGAGGCACTCTCTTAGGACATCTCTTAGTTGGTACATAATGTTCTAATCTATTTGAAATTAATTTAAGATAAACTTTGTTTCAGCCTGGAGCAATCACCCCTAAATTGTATCGGATTGTGCATACCAAAATCATTGTAGTGAGTGTTCTTCAAAGAACATAAATAGACTTTGATCTATAAGGTTTCATTACAAGTAATTATTTCTGAAAAAATGTGTGACAAACTGTGCCATAATGTTAGAGAAACAGAGGGAATCTAGTATTCCCTGCACCTGTTTTGTGGAAAAACACAAGGATGCTTGTTTTATAGACTGTGTCTTTCATGATAAAGACATTCCTCATCACTGAATCATTCCTGATTGTTTCATACAATTGTATGGATGTGCTTTTGATGTGCGTGAGCTTCGTGTTTCTTGATTAGAGCAAACACCGATCTGAAGAAAATACTACAATACACAGACTGTTCAGGCTGTAGGAGAACTGCCGTAGGGAACCCAATCTTCCTTTGAAATGTAAAGCACCTTCAGTTGATGTGAAGGTAATAGCAATGATGTTCTGCAGCAAGGCTCCTGTAGCCTTGTGTCTTCCTGCCAGAACTGTGGCCACAAGCAGACAGAGACGAGCACAGCCAGGGAAAGGTGTACTGGGAGCACTCCTCCTGGGGGGTCCTGGGCCCCCTCAATCTTCCTCCTAAAAGGCAGAAGGTGATTCATGCCAGAGTGATATGAGCATCCTGCAGTGATGGTTCTACCAGAACTGGAAATTGAGAGCTGAGTAGGGCAAAGGAGAAGCATTTGTTTACACTGATTTCCTTTATTTAAAGTGAGGTTGACATGTATGTTTCCAATGGACTCATCCAGTTGAAGATCAATGGTGTCCAAGCCCCAAGAGATCTTCCATACACATCTAATACTGGTAAGAGATGCATCTCTATATTTCATTTACTCTTTCCTGATCTTTTGAAGAAGGGAAGGACACAATCCTGTAAACACCTCAAAAGATAAAGATCATCCTAATTTGAAAAACAATTATGTGATGTTAACATACCTGCATGCAAGTTTTTATAGTGAGAGGCAAGAAAGATGAGCAAAGAAAGAGATGCTGATCCTGTACATCTCTGCATAGACCAAAAAAATGCAGGGTTTTGGTACATTTTGTTGATCCCAGAGACCCACAGAACGAGCATCTAGATGTCCCCTGTCCCAGCCACCCTTGTGACAGGGCTTCAGCTTTTCCCAGGGCAGGAAGCAGTAGTCTTTCTCCTTTTCCCCCATCTCTTTCAAGATTCTTTAGAGGGTGCATTATGTCCCCAGGAACTTAACAAATGGTTCAGGGTGGACTCTAAAACAGTAATTTCATTTTAGAAAAGATCTTACTTTGCTTTTTTGTTGCAGCTGCAAGCATGCTGATCAGCAGTGAAAAGAAAGGACTGGCACTAAAAGCCCCAGATTATGGCATAGATAACCTATATTATGATGGGCATAGACTTGAGGTAATTTTTGAGTTACTTTCAGTGGGTTTATTTTTAGAAGAAAAGCATTTACAGGCAACTTTTCTGTATTTCCAAAAAGATTCAAGTTGCTTTCTGGATGGCTGGAAAAACATGTGGTATTTGTGGAAAATACGATGCTGAGACGAAAAGAGAATATCAAACACCCAGTGGATATTTAGCTAAAGATGCTGTGAGTTTTGGTCACTCTTGGATCATCTCAGAAGACCCCTGTGCTGGAGGTACTAAGATTCTAACATATATCTGTATCAACTAATTAAATAGTCACATGACTAGGTGATTTATATTAATTGTAGCACAGTCATCTCATTTTTTGCTGTTTTTGTGAATAGTAGCCGCAGACTAAAAGAAGAAAAAAATCTGGTTTTCCAGGGTTTGGTAGTTCACTGCAAGTTCTGGTTTTGTTGTGGTTTTTTATCAACAGTTTATGCATTGTGTAGTTACCTGGAGTTTGTGTAGTCAACTTAAAACTTCCTAAGATGATAACACAGTATGAAAAAGAAGTAGTTTGATGGTTGACAAAAGCAGTTTTATGTCATCTTTATTTTAATTCTGTTATTTCCAGGCTTTTAGTTTAGATAAAACATCCACATCTACTCCTGACTATCAAACTAAATGGCATTTGAGGTGGGAAAAACTTGTTTTAATTTCCTCAGGCTGAAGTTTACCAAAATTTAAAGACTCCAGCCTGGAAATGACTGATTGTTCTTGCCATCCAGGTCCTACATAAAAACAAGAAGAATGTGTTGGTAACATTAGGGTGCATTACACATTTTGTGTGGAGCACAACTCTCTGGGCATGTTTTGGCCTTTTTGTAATGTATTCTCAGATCAAGCTTCCCTGGGGTGACTGGGCCAGGAAAGCCTGGATCATAGGCTTAAGGACTAAGCTACTCAGCCACAGCAAGGCAGATGTGATGCTACTCACAGTGCAGAAATGGATATACAGATGTCTGGGAGCCACTACTGCCCTGAATTGAAGTGCTGTCTTAGTTTAGGTAAAGTTGAGTGTCAGCTGACCAAGGTTTCACATGTATCTTTTTGGATTTGGACATCAGTGTCCCACCTAGATCCCATTTGACAAGGCTCTGTCCTTGTGACTGTGCTCCACGTGCCTTATTTTCTCACAGCCTGAGCTCTTTGACAAAAAATTGATTCACTTCAACCAGATTTGCTTCATCTAGCTTGTGTCACTTTGTTCATCCATTGGTCTTAGTGTTTACTAATTCTACAGATTAAGTCCAGAAACTTTATTTATCCAAACTCTGTGCACGCTTTAAGAAGCCTCGTGTTTTGTAGCTTGTAAGCTGCAGCGCAGATTTGTCAAAAGTGAGAAGCCGGTTTCATTTGAGAAGACAGCAGTAAAATGCTTCTCTGTGGAGCCAGTTCTTCGCTGTGTAAAAGGCTGTTCAGCAACCCGGACTGTTCCCGTCTCCGTGGGCTTCCACTGCGTTCCAGCCGGTGAGTCTCTGAGCACAACAAGACCAGTGTGTGTGACTGGGATTCTGTGCAAAACCGTGGGTTTGCCGCACTAACACAGGAGTACCCCGTTGTATAACCAACCCCGCTCTTCTTCCTTCTTTCTCGTTTAGACTCCGCGCTCAGCCTGGACGGGCAGCCTAGGCTGGACCAGAAATCCGAGGACGTCGTGAGCTCGGTGTCCGCTGACACGGCGTGTTCGTGCCAGCAGCAGTCGTGCCCGGCCTGAGCCCCGCACGAACCCGCTCCGAGCCGGCTGGGCCCGGCCGCCCGCGGGCACTGCGGGATCGGGCAGGGGGATGAGCCCCGTTCCCGCCGGGAGCCCGCTCCGCTCTGGTTCCTCTCCTGGAGACCTTGGAAACAACCCGGGCACCCCTCCCGGGCTGACCTTTCAATAAACACGTGCTCTGTGAACTCGGCCCAGCTCATTTGTCCCTGCACCCGCGGCGCGCTGGGAGCGGCTCCGCCGGGCCCGCCCCGGCCTCAGCCCGCCCCGGGTCGAGGCTGCGCGGCCGGGCCGGCACCAGGGCCATGGGGCGGCCGTGGGGCGGCTGGCTGCTGCCCATCGGCCTGCTGCAGCTGCTGGGCCCCGCCGGCGCCTGCCCGTGCCGGGAGCCGCGGCTGTGCCAGCCCGTCACGGCCCCGGCGGGCTCCGAGGTGCGGGCCCCGGGCACGGGCGGCACGGGCGGGGCCGGGCCCGGCGGCAGCGCCGTTCGCGGCACGTTCAGCCGCCTGCGCTCGGCCCGAGCCGGGCAGTTTCTCCCGGGCTGGGGGCGTGCGGGGAGTGCCCGGGCCGGGCGTGCTGCTCGGGGCTGGCTCCGCACGGCTGGCTCCGCACGGCTCCCCGGCAGCCATCCCTCCATCCTTCCCCGCGGCGCCGGGGCTGTGCCTGTTGGAGTGCCGCGGGGAAATAATTGTCCCGCTGAGAAGGGTTCTCGGCTAACGAGGGTGCTTTTTGCCCCTTTTCCAGGTCTTTGTGTTTGATGTGGGCAAGGAAAGCTGGAAGTCCTACGACTGGTCAAAAATTACCACAGTGGCAGCTTTTGGGAAGTACGATGCTGAGCTCATGTGCTATGCTCACTCTAAAGGCTCCAGGGTGGTACTGAAAGGTTGGTTACATTGGAAAAATGTGGATGTTTGTGATACAGGAATAAGAAGATAAGGTACATAGGGCTGTATACCTTGACATTTTACATTACTTGAATGCAGAATATTAAAATCAGTGAGAGAATTAATTAATAAGGCTTTAATGAACCCAGGACTATAATACGTTGACATTTTGCATGTGCTGGTGTGCAGGTTATTGAAACCAGCAGTGGCTTGTGCCACAGTAGTAACAAAACCATCCCATTGGCATCTAAATCAAAGTTCTTTAACAGGGAACATGGAGGAAGAGGGAGGAAAGAAATGGCCTGTAGAAGATAGTTATTTGGGTCTGTATTCTGGATGTTATGTGGAGTACCCAAAAGACAAAGTAAGGAAAGGATTTGAAGTAATTTTTAGGATTTTGCACTTAAAACAGTCCCTCTGTATTAGGAGTGGTTGAATTTTAAAACATGAGCACTCGGGAATTTTGTGCAGGCACAAATGCTGATTAGAAAGACAAAGTCCATTACTGCTTACATGTTGTAATTACCTTTTGGCTCAGTTGAGAAAAAACAGAATCCAAGACTACAGTGTGGAAAGCAACAAAGGTTAAAGTATTTTGCTCTAAATATGACTGGTGGAAATGCTAAAAGTACTTTGATTTCAAGAAAAGTAGTTTACAGTGGCTAAAATAATATTAAGCGGAAGTAAGAAGACTAAAATTATAGAAAACCCAAAGGAACTTAATTATAACGCAACTGTCTCAAAGAAGCTTGGTAGTCTCTTCTGGGGTGGTTTCTCAAAATTATGCCTGGGGAAAAAGTTAACTCCTTTGTATTTTCCCAGTATTGGTATGGGCACTTTTTATGTTGTGTTTATATTTGTTGGTTAATTAAAGACAAACCTTTCCTCCTTACTATTACTGTGCTGCAAATGCATGTTAACTCTTGAAGGTCTCTTGTCTAGGTGATGTACCTCTCAAGGAAATTGTTGATCCTGCTAAAAGAGCAGCGTGGATATCCCAACAGGTGGACCTTGCAAAAAACCAGTATATGGATGGAATTAACATAGATATAGAGCAAGAAGTTAATGAAACCTCCCCTGAGTACTATGCATTGACAGACCTTGTCAGAGAAACTACAGATGCTTTTCACAGAGAAATACCAGGATCACAGGTAATAATAATGTGCTTCACACAAGCATTACATTTAACCTTATGAAATGTAAGGACTTTTGGTGGTGCTGTTTAGCATATGAATATGAAATAATTCTAAATAATAAATCTAAATATAATATCCTGGTGAATGCTTAATTATGAATGTTAGCTGTGATATGATCTTGTAAGAATCACTCTTTTTGACCTGTGTGAGTTTAAATGAGAGAGGGGCTTCTCTGAGATTTAATAGATACAATATTACTGTCATGTGTGAGCTGGCAGTTATTAGTGTGGCTTAATGAATCTTTGAAAGTAGGGCAAATACAGCCTTCTGGGGCAAAAGCTTGACAGTGTTTTGGAAAACCCACCACTAAAGTTTTAAGGGTTTGCATCATACTTCATATTTTTGGCGGTTTTCATATTATAGTTTCTTTGGTGCTATATATTCAGTAATGGGGTACTCACTTTATTGTCTTGTGTTTATCAGATGAGCAGCTTCTCCCATAGTTCATTACTATCATGGTGTATTAAACTGCAGCATTTGGGAAATACTGTCATTCAAAGTTACAGGTTTTATTTTAAAGAGAAAACAAGAGCACCCGAAGGCCATACATGATACTAAGTTGTGCATTTTTCCTTCAGGTAACATTTGATGTGGCTTGGTCTCCAGCATGCATAGATAGAAGGTGCTACAACTACACTGGGATTGCAGATGCCTGTGACTTCTTATTTGTGATGTCATATGATGAACAGAGCCAGATCTGGACAGACTGTATTGCAAAAGCCAATGCTCCTTACCTGCAAACTTTAGTTGGTGAGGACAAAATGCCTCCTCAGGAGTCAGAATATTTCCATTTGTTCAGATTAGTAGATAGAAAAGATTGCCTTTTCTTAGACAGGTTTATTTTGTTACTGTTGTTGCAGTGAGGCTTTTGAGTGTGTTCAAATATGTATTGTCCTGATGTGACAACAGAATCCCTGATCCTTATGACAATACAGGCAGACCTTTAGCAGTTGTGTTGTTACTTGTAATGTCTAGCCCTCACAAGTGTGAAGAACGTCTTTAGAATGACAAAGAACAGCAATGGTGTCTGCTGAGGATTACAAATAACCTGAAATCTTTCTCTCATCTTTGTGAACCTCTGCTCAGGGCAGATGGTTTTGAGTATGAGCAACTAGAACAGTTACTGGGGTCTCTGCAGAGCAAGCCTGTCACTCAGTAGAATGTGCAGGTGAAGGCAAAGGACAATTTACACCTTGGCCTCTGTCTGGGGGTCATGCAAGTCCTATAGTGGCTCTGACTCTAGATTAGTAGTAAGAATAAAAAGCATAGGAAAATGCTTTTTATGCATTTATGCATAAATGATGCATGTTAATTTTTATTTCCCTCAAAACTAGGGTATGAAGAGTACATTGCTATGGGCATTGATCCTAAGAAGCTTGTGATGGGTGTCCCCTGGTATGGCTATGACTATGTCTGCCAAAACCTATCCACGGTAAGGTGAAGATTATTCCTTTGCAATCATACTGTAATTTTTTCCTTGGAAAGATACAACTATATTTTGATAATCTTGTTTTGGACTAGGAGATAGTGTGGTCTGATGGATAAGAGCATAAAGCTGGGACACAAGACAAGAGTTTTTTGCTTGGCTGATAATCAATGAACAGAGTGCTACAAGACAAGGCATTTTAGCTCCTTACGCAGCCTGGACCCTATGGTATCCAGGCACTAGGTTTGACTAAGGAACTATAAATGTTCTCTGTACAAGAAGAGATGATGTCCAAAGGCCCCACAACACTTGAGAAGTGTCTGCCTTCTCAACACCTTTGGTCAGCTCACTGCTCAAAAACAGGTGCAACAAACCATAGCAAACCTATGACTGTTACAGCACAGTAGTTTATCACATCTCAAATATTATACTTACAAAAAATGAAAGGATCAATTAAAGGTGGAAAAGACAGCTGCATAAGCTGAATGATATCCATCCAATCCTGTATTACTGCAGAATAAAGAAAACTTAGCTGGTTTAATTTGTTTTTCTCTGCAAATAGTATCTGCCAGAGTTGCTTGAAGATTTGGGATTTTTGAAGCCCTAATGCCTTTTGTGAATTGTTCTTGGCTGTACTTCTATTTTGGAGTTCAGTATATCTAACATGAAACTCATGCCTTCTGGTTTTTTTTTCAGGATCACATTTGTTCCCTTCCCAAAGTCCCTTTCCGTGGGGCTCCTTGCAGTGATGCTGCAGGGAGCCAGGTTCCCTACGGAACCATGATGAAGCAGGTGAACAGCTCTCTTTCAGGGGTGCTGTGGGATGAGCTACAGAAGTCTCCATTTTATGAGTACAAGGTAAGAGTCTTTTTCCAAGATACCATGGTGTGAAGTAAACATTCATGAACCATAAATCTTTGACTATAAAGTTATCAGGATTAGATTCTTCCTTTTATGTTTTCTACTATTTTTTTTTTTAATTCCTAGTCTGAAAGAGGGGTGCGGTGCCTGAAGGCTACAGGAGTCATGAAGATCTTTATTACTTTGCAGTCTTCTTGAGATACTGTATCATGTCAAAAAGGACATTTTGGCACAAAAACATTGTATAGCTCCTTCCTTCCCTGTTATAGTTACTTTTATGAGTTGATAAATGATTTAAACTAAAAAAAATTCTGAGATGCTCTTAAGTCTTTCTAGCTCAGTGCCTTTGCATGTGCATTCTCTTCTGCATTTGTTTTCTACACAGACACACTAAAAGAGTCCATAAATGACTGTGCTTACAAGAACACCACAGTGTATGCATTTTGTCTTGCTCCTGTAGACATGATTTAAGTTTCACATGTAGATGATTAAAAGATGTTGTAAACAATGACCAAATAAAAGCAGCACAACCTTGATAAAATTTTATAACCTCCTCTAAAACTGTCTATTGCCTTTAAAACCCCACAATCTCTAACTAAATTCACCTGTTAGGTTAAATATTTTATCTGAAATTTTAGCCATATTTAAAAAAATATTAAAATACAAATTAGCTACATCTGTTCATCTAACTTCAGTTAAATCGTGTCACTGTTTTATAAGTAAGATTCTACAAGTAAAAAAATGGCCAAGTGGCTTAGAATTTGTAATTATTCCGTGTGACAATTGGTAAATCAGGAAAATATTATGTAAGTCTACATAGCTTGGATATCTTCGTTTTTAATTGTACTTTTAAGTGTGTTCAAGAGCAAATGTAATCACTGACACTAGTGTGTAAACGTTTTTCTAGGATTCTGTTGGTCAATTCCACCAAGTATGGTTTGATGACCCTCGCAGCATCTCTCTGAAAGCAGCATATGTGAAGAACCGAGGTTTGAGGGGCATTGGCATGTGGAATGGAAATAGTCTTGACTATTCCGGGGAAGCTGTAGCAGAACAACAAACTCAAGCAATGTGGCAAGCTCTGACACCATAAGAACTATGTGAACCCTTCTTTTAGAATGATGAAAATTGGTGATATTTTAATTTTGGCTTACACAATCACAGATTTTGACTTTATATAAATATACTGTGATTACAAAAACTTTCAAAACTAGGCAAACTAATCTTGTTATTTTATATGCAAAGCTGTATTTTCATTCGTCAGAAAGTTCCAATGTTGCTTTGTCAGTAGGGGTTTTTTCAAGATTGCTCGTCTTTTTCATTTTTTACAATTACCATTGGTTGATTCTTGATCCCAGTGTGTATCTGGTAACAAGACCATTGATGGATTTATAGGGGCAATCTCATAATGATGTTTTGCTAAAGCTGCCAGGTGCAGCAAACATTCAATCTGGGGTTACATGGTGCGGTCTCAGCCTTCTGATTTCCCAACCCAACCTGTATTTTAGTTAAGTCACTCTACAATCAGATTAAACAAAATCCTGGAGAGACAGATTGTTGATTACATGCAACTTGGTTACTCTTCTAGATTAAAAGATTTTTATAGACTGAAGATATTACATAACGTGAAGTAGTTGCTATTAAGATTTATATAAAACTTGTTGTTAAAAAGGAATATTCAATAAACTCCAGTTTCACTGTGCTTATGTATCACATAAATTCCTTAGTTTCAAAAGCAAAAGATTTCAGAGCTTATCTTAAAGCATTACTATGGAGAGGTCTTGGATGATGTTTCCTTCCATTTCAAACTACTTTACTTCCTGAAATCTAGAATTCAGAAGCTTATTTAATGAACTGCTTATCTATTTTTTCACACACCCTAAGATTCATTCAGTAGCCTGTTTTTTATGGGGTGTTGCCTCGGAGATAATAGGAGGCAACTTCTTTGTAGTTCATATTTTCATAAAATCATTTGCCTGGAGAAATTGTGTAACTTTTTTAAATAGCCATAGTGATGTAAAGACTGGCTGGTGTTTACAGGATTTTTTTGTTAAATAAACTGCTGTTCTTGGTAAGGCTTGTGAACAATGTTGCCTGTGTGTGCTTTACTTGTTCTACAGCTTACATCCCACACTGCTTGTCTGCTCCTCAGAACTGTTTCACAACCAGATTAAAGTGCAACTGGGCCCTGCTTAAGTGACTCCATCAATTAAAAAAAATTATTTAATTACGTAGATGTAGTCAGTTGTGGGTTTGGTGGGTTGTTTGGTTTGGTTTGGGTGGGGGGTTTTTGGGGTTTTTTTTGTTTGATTGGTTGTTTTTTTTCTGCTTGCTAAAGAGTTACCATAGTATGGCAGCACTACCATAATGGCTACTGAAGAAAAGAATTGAAGACTTCATCTAAGTTGTCTCCTTGAGACTACAGGTGATGGAAAGCAGAAGGTGAAGCCTGCTGCTCTTGCAGAAACTAAAAAAGTCCCTTGACAAATCAGAAAGCTTTTCATTAGAACCCAAGTCTATTAGTCTTAAGATAAACTGCCGAATTTTATACTATATATATATATATATCTACACACATGTATTTACTTCAAAATGTTCATTACTACTTATATGCTTAAATACTGAGATGGATATTTGCTGAATTGAGAGTCTTCTGGAATGAATATCTGACCTGCAAAATTCTAACTGAGGGCCAGATGATTTAATAATAAAACTCTTTCCTGTTGCAGTCAAGCATCATGAACTGTTAATATTTTATTTTAAATTCAGGTTCTGATTTTCCAGTACGTAGTAGCCTGCTCTTGTATTCTTAAATAAGACACAATTCTGAAATAGAAAATGTGAGCTTCAACCCTGAATTAAACAAAAGTGGGTGTAATTTTAATAATTTATTTAATACTTTAGCACTAAAATCTTTGTTAAGTCCTGTCTTTAAGAAAATAAATTGGATAATGGGCGGTTTGACTCAAGATATTTCTAAGTTAGTCTTTTTGAGAGCTGCATAATTTTCTTATCATATAACTTATTTCTCATGAGTGTTTCACTTCCAGTAATAAATACAGCCTTGACAGCTTTTTAGCTGAGATTAATTCCTAGCACGTTATTCTTCTGCTTAATACAATAACATCTGGTTTGCAAAGAGGCAAACAGAAGAGCTAGAAAAAAATTCCTATGAAGAGGTTTCTGATTCCTCTTTCAGAGAATTGTTAATCTCAGCACATGCATGACCTTGGAATTAAGGAAAGACAGAATATGTAATCGTGTTTGTTAGAGCAAGCTGATCATTATCCTGGTCCAAGAGAAAGCCTTCAAGAAAGCTTTCAAACTACAGAAGACATTTAATGTCCAGGTGGCTTTGCTAATAAAAGAGGGAACAAATCCAGCTAGATATGAAATAAAGTTAGATTATCTGAGATTTTGTTTATTCTTTATAGTAATATGGTAATAATACATTGTTAATTTATAGCTAGGCATACTTATAATGTCAAAAACATACTTCAGTAAATAGCTAAATAAAGGATTACTGTTGCTGTAGTTCTACAGGTGTTGTATTTTAATAATTTCCAAAAAATGTAATGTGCGTGCCTGAAAATAGGAACAGGAGGTTACAGATTTTAGGTTTATTTGCTTTGTAGCTATTTAATTAATCAAAGAACATCAGCATACCACTGGGATATCACACAACTAATTTGCACTTTAAAAATAACAACTTAATTTTAGACACATTACTAGCTTAAACTGTGTGTTTAAGTAGCTGACTAATCTTATAGTGAGATTTAAAAAGAAGTGAGCTGCACTACCTCAACAGCCTAGTATACAAATTCCACAACATTTATATAGTTGATGTCTTTTTACAAGGTACCTTCAAGAATATACTAACAAATGCTCTGAAATTTTCTTCTATACACACTAGAGAGCTGCTGTAGACTTTACAGATGTTAGTCATATCTTAAATTCCTGATTTTCTGGACTGAAGCATTAAAGTTGAATGAATTTTCTTCTGCGTCAGTTCTGCTCTCAGTGCTCGTAAATCAGATGCTGCCTGCTTTCTCATCTGCAAAAGAACCCATAATTTAAGGAATGGCAATTTAAGGAAGCTTTTTTGGAGCTGACATGCATATAGGTTTATATAACCAAGACAGAATTTTATACAGGATGGCTGAATACAGGATACATCTTCCATTTTTAAAATTTTATGTGTCTAATTAGATAGCCTTGTTCTAGCACTAATTTGTTCTGTACTTTGCCTTGATGTTTTTGAGACAACTGCAAAATTAATTGTTCTTTCCACTCCTTGCTAGACAAAGGAGGAGTCATAATGAGTACATCCACCCTGGAGTACCCCATGAACAGGGGTATGGGCAATCTCTGTGACGTAGAACACTCCTATTTCAAGCTTTGAGTGCTGGAAAGCTATCCAGTGTGAAAGCCTATAATATCATTTTCCTTCCAAAAAGAGTCATAGGCAGCACTGCTATGGAATAAAGCAGATGAAGAGGTCTGCCATTTCTTTTTCTTTAGCCACGGTCTGTTTATTACTGATCAGTGCCTCACCAAACCAGGTGTATTTCTTCAATTACCTTTTGAATGAAATGGGAATTTTATGAACAAGACTGTGAACCTTAGCTTACACAGTACATTGATTATCTAAATTGTTTGAATGCCATACATTCCAAATCATCTGATAGCCTGGTGTTCAGGAGCAATTTGGCTCAAGTGATAAAGTTACAAAACCTAAGACCTTAAAACTAACAGCATAAAACAAGAACAGTTTAGCAACAACTGGAAAGTTCTGATTTTTTTAATACACTGTCACATTTTGACTGTTCTAATTAAAAAGCAGAGTACCTTAATTTCTATTATGAGTTTCATTTTTGTATCATCTAGCTTCCTCCTCAGCTGATCGAGTTCATGTTGCACTGTAGTAATCCGGATGATTGTGTAATTCTGTGTGAAACAACAGCAACAAAACTTGAAGTGCAGCATCAGTGCATCTCTTCACTCACTGGGTGCAACTTCACCGCTCAGAAACAATCCTCTAACCTCTTTCCAACTCCCCTGCTTTCCCATCTGGCTGATGCCTGCCTGGCCAGCACATTGCTCATGAGGGGTGGGGAGCAGGCTGGGGAGCACCCTTGTGCTCAGCCTAACAGCTCATTAAACCCCAGCTGCCTTCTCTGGTGCTGGCCAGGACAGAACTGCTGTAGGAATGGTAACTTGTGCATATCCTTCCTGTAAGGCCTCTTTGTGCCCAGCCAGGGAGACCTAAAAAGCCCCACCCTGAAATGCCCCTCGAAAGGAGCAATAACGTATCTGAACATAGCCAGTAATACAATGTCAACCCCATTCATATTTATATTTTGTAGATATTTCAAGATAGCTCAAATAATGTTTTTATATTATATACACTCTTAGATTGTTACATACATGCACTTTTCAGATGCAAGAAAGGGACATTTTCCTAGGCTAGCTTCAGTTTTGTCAACAGACTTACTTCCATTAATGCATTTAGAAAGCTACCAGACACAACTGTTGGAAAGGGTGTTTCCCCCTTTTCTTTTATCTTTCCTCATTTTTAATCCTTCTCTGAACTTCCTATGAAACTCACAGTTGCACAATGGTTCAGGTGCAACCACTTCAAAAGCTACAGATACGTTTCTTGTGCTCCAAACATTCATTAGCTCCCTGCATGAAATCTGGGATGATGGAAACACTGTAGAACTGATCCATTCATACTGAACAGAAGGGGATTTTGTTACACTAAGGTACAAACACAAAGCTGAAAGAATCAAAGGCTCAGACTCAAGCACTTCTGCAGTCTTTTTGAGACAAATGGCCTGAAGGAATTCTGTCCTTCAGATCACTGAGTTAAAGCTAGTTTACAAGTCATTGGTTGGCAATAAATTTGTTTCTTTAATTCATATTTCATACAAAAAAAATTGAGGCTGTGTAAAAAGAGATAATAAATCATACAAGCAAATACCTTGGAGTTTGTTGTGTTTGGTCGTTTTCGGCTCTCTCTGGCTTCCAATTGCAAGAGCAATTTCTGGTGGTAAAGTTCTAAATCTTGTCGCAGTTTGTTTAAAGTGTCCTCCAGTGAAGCTGTAACTTTCTTAGTTTCAAAATACTTCTTTTTCCATTCCTCACGAACTGCACAAGAAAACAGGAATAGTGGTTGGTCTTGTTTACCTCACCATAAAGTCTATTGAAGACAGTCACGGCCAGCTGGTCTCACAAGATTCAGCTGCCCAATGCACACATTGAAACATGGCAGTAAGTTTCTTTAAAATAAGCATTTCGTGAAAAAATCTTCATTAAAATTACAATAACTGTAAATGCAATTGAATTGTCACACAAACACCTACAACAAAAGGTTCTATATGTCCACTGAGATAGAACAGAGTCCAAACCCAAAGTTTTATTCAGCCTGGCTGTTCTGCAGGTTCTGCTGCACATAAATGCTCCTAGCCTGTGAAGACTGGTATGCCCAGCACAGTCTGAAGTCCACAGCTCTACTGTAGCAGAAAACGTAGCACAGTAGATTTAGGCAAAATTTATGCTCTTCATGGCCAGAGATTTTGAACAGCTTCATTTTATACTGAGATCCCAAATGATGGGAAACAGTTAGTTACCTTTACACTTAACTATGATTCCTCCTATGTTGTTCATGTGCTAGAAACAGCTGGCACATAAATGCCTCTGTATGTGCTGTGGCAGTCTACATATGTCCCCTATACACACTGCATACGTGCAGTGTCTTAAATGAACCCCTTCTTTCAAGGCATATTTTATGGAACCAGGACTACTGAAACTCACCCAAAAGAACTCAGCTGTTGGAGGACTCTATGCTATGTGACTGAGAGTGCCTGTCAGTGTGGCAGTGTTGGAGGGTATTTAATACAGAGTGGATAGCTGTTCCTGCAGGAAATCCTCTTTCCTGAATACCTGGTAAAGAAACATGCTTGCAACATGCCCTTACTTACGAAACTCTACAGGTCTGATAAAAAAAGTTCAGAGGTACAGACGCTTCTTAAAGAACCTGCAGAAGCTGTTTGAATGCTTGTGAAATAACCTTTATTTCACCTAACTGGATAACATAACTTAAGACAATGCAGGAGCTATTTAGGGCTTATCTCAGCAAGGTAAATTAGCTTGCATTGCAGCTCCATATTTGCTACCACTTGAAGCATGTTACTGCTTCAAGTACCCAACCTTGGGGTCTTTTTAAATACAGTGTCCCCATGCTGAGGAGAGCAGTGCAGCCACATCCTTAGAGAACAACTGAAAGAACTGGCTTCTTGTCTCCTTTCAATGATCTACAAGTAATATTTGAGACTCCTAATGACTTAGCCACATTTAAGCACAAAGAGAAAGCTCTCAAAACATCAAAATGATTAAATCTCATCTCTGTATAACTGCGATGTGACTTAGAGAGGATAAAGTATAAACTTGAAAATAATTTAACTACAAAAATCCATGTGAGATTTCAATGAGATTTGACCTTGTTAAAAACCAAGGTCTGTCAAGCTTGTTATAACAGGCTTGTAACTTCCATGTCATAAACTGAATACCATTAGATAGGAGGAAAAAAAATTATTATGCTGCAATTTACCTGAAGCCCTATGAACACAGTACAAGCCTCTGTAAGCACCAGCCAAAGGCAGGATTAGAATATGTTGGCTGCCCTCAGGGAGAAGCAGCCTGCAGTAGCTCTCTGAACATGGCATGTACAGGGGACACAACTTGGATAGTTCATAAAAGCCAAAATAATCTTAATTTCATAAAATATGCCACCAAAAAAAGTAGAAGGAAATGTTGCAAACTTGAATTTTTCTAGCACACTATTACACAAAATGAGTCTGCTTGGAGCTATTGGTTAGCAAACTGCTCTCTCTGTAATTAAGCTCACTGACAAGGAGACAAATATTTTCACACTGGTTTCAGTGTAATTTCTCAATCATTCCAAATTCCAAAAGAAATTAAAAGTGTACCATGGTATCTCCTCAGTTTATTTTGTTCCAGTAGCCCTTTGGCTTTTTTGATCAGTTCTTCTCTAGTTTTCTCCATGTGCCTTCTGTCTTTCTTCATTTGTTGCAATTGTTCTACCATCTTGTTTTCTAAAGATATTACAATTATACTTAGCAAACATCTGAATACTCTAAGTAGGAAGGATCAGTCAAGATTTTTGTAATGCACTCATCACAAATTATGCCAAAAGCTCTGTCAGAACAAGCAGTAGAAACAATTTCATTTTAATCAAGTATCTCTAACTTTTCAAAACAGCTGGTGCTTTAGAAAAAGGAAGAAATCCAGCATCCATCCAGGCATTCATACACACATACAAACAAACACTCTTTTGTATGTTTATACAATGTATCACTAAAACTATATAATCAAGAAATATATATACACTCCATACATTGAAAACTCTTGCCAATGAAGCAAAAAAAGCCACCAAAAGACCATTTCCTGCTTAAAATCCATTATAATATAAAGTGTAGAGAAATTTTGCCTTAAACTCCATCTGGTAGGACAATATCTCAAACTTTCACTAGTCTGCAACAATAGGTCAAACACTTCTTGCTATCCTCCTCCTCAACAATACTACTTGTGGTTTTCTTTGCTACATTCTCACTTGAGCCTGCAGTATTTCATCTGATCTCCCTCCTTTTCTCCTTCCATCCACCACTCCACTGCGTTTTCCAGTGCTGGGAACTGCCAAGCTCTAGGACAAGCCCATGCATTCATAAATGCCGGGAATTTTCTAACCATAAATTAAACTTCATAACAATACTGTGAATGAATGTATGCTCAGATCCTTTCATAAAGTAGGCATTTACATCTTCATTAGCTCTTCAGTCTTGATTAAATGTTCACTTCCTTGCAATTTCTTGGAATCATGTACTCACTTGCTGCCTGAATTACAGGAACTTGAGCTGGACTTAGAGTAAGTGCCAAAAAAGGTGGACTAGGAGGTGAAATATACTCTTTAGGACAAGTAAGATGATTTTGCTTGTTTCCATCTGCCTAGAGCCAAAAGAAGGAACTATAAGTACACAATCATAATGCTGAACAGGTACATTAGACATGCCCTGAAAGTGGCCTGACTGAATGGCAGGGCTGCATTTGACTTCTGCACATAAGCTTTTTTATTCTGTTACCAGTACATGATTACTAAATTACAAACACCTGGACCTCTGCAAATAAAATGAGAATACTGAACACTTACATCACAGAGAACATACAGACAAAACCATAGATTATTGCTAATTGTTCTCATCCATGTCTGTAACCCCACAAGTTACTGACATTCCCATGCAAGACCAGGAACTAAGGGCCTTAAAACAGCCACCTGGTTCATTGATTATGAAATCAAAAACTGCCAACTTCTCAACTAAAATTTGTAGTTCCAGATTTTAATTGTTTAGAAATATAGTTGATATTCAGTAGAAAATCTGCAAAGTAGCAGTGCATGAATTAACTTCTTTCAGTTTTACTCAAATCTTTCATATTTATAATGAGTCACCAATCCTACAAAATTAGACTGTTTCTAGGTGGAAGACTATATTTATTGCACAAGATTATTAGGAATGTTACCTTGAAAAACATACCTGATTATCCAGTTTTTCACCAAGATCAGCTTTAGTCTTCCTAGCCCTGTTTTGTTGCAAGCTAAAGATAAAATCAAAAAAAAAAGTGAAAATTCATTGAACGAAATGGGTTTTTTCCCTCCTTTTCTTTCATTTATTTGAAGTCTGTAAAGTAAGTTTGTATCAGTGAATTAATATTATCCATTATTTTAGAAGATTCATTATTTGCTAACCTTTGTCTTTTGTGGATATAATCTGTAGTTTGGTCTTCCATTATTTTAAGAATTTCAGCATCCTGTTTTCTGTCTCTTCTTAATTTGGTATCTTTCTGGTCCTCATTATTTTCCATGTTTGTTAGTTCTGTGACAGGATAGTGATGAAAAAAATATATAGATTATACTCATAGAAAGCAAGCTGGTTTTACTGTTAATGACTGGACTTTCCAACCTGTATTGGAAATTCAGTGAATCAACACAGCAAGTGGTGTTATCTCTAGGATTTGGAAATGTTCCATGAATAACAGAGGAAAGAAATAATGAAAAAAACCAGGTATTTTTGTTTTAAGAATTTACATTTGACCAATTCCGGTGATTAGACAAATGTATCAACTATAGTAAAGCATTTCTCTATAATGAAGGGCTCTTAAGATAAAACTGTATCTCTTTGAAAGGTATTATCATTATTTTTAAAAACAGAATATTGTTCTGATAGTTACAGATTTCTTAAAAGTTAGCTTTACTTTGCCAATTTTCTAGAACTCTTGCTTTAGTAAAAAGACAATGACAAACATTTGTACCCTTTAGATATTTAATGTGATTTTGGGGTCTTTGGTTACCCTGGCCTTGCTCATCACTATGGTTAACATGAGTTAGAGAAGTGCCTTTGGCTTTGTCATTCCACTTAGGAGCATTGCAGTCTCCCTGATCTCGGCTGAGATGATTTTGCTCAGAGGTCTGTAATACCAGGTCATGCTTTCCAGACTCCCAATCTGCAGGATTTGAATGACTTGGTGTGCAGGGAGATCTATCAGATCCACTTTGATCTGCATAATAATAGACATTATAAAACAGAGATATTATTTTATTGTAAATGTTAACAATAATATTTATTTTTCTTCTCATTCATCATCCTCCTTCACTACACTGGTTAAGCTTACCTCTTTCCCCCAGCTGTTTTTCTTGAATTCTGTTGTTATTGTCTTGATTATTGTTTGTGTGTGAAACTGGAACAGGTTCTTTCTCACCCCATTCCACAGGACTGTGCCCTTCCAGATTTTCTGCCTGGTGCCTGCTTTGTATACTTTCTAAAAATGGTTTGCTTCTTTCAGGTTTCTGTTGGGAAAGACTGGATAATCTTGATCCATGACCAAACCTACTAGCTTCTTCAACAAAGTGATGTTTTTGTTGCATTGATGATGGTAATGGATACACATCTTCAAAATATTCCACTCCAGGTAATAAATATAATTCAGGATAAAGTGCCTGAAAATACACAGTATGTTCATCAGACAGGACAAAAGAGAAAATGTGCAGTGTAAAGTTTCTGAAAATGGTACCTTACAAGCCATTTAATACATACATAAGGAGGAGCAAATGACTTCAGTTCCAGCTCTGTTTCTTGCTTTGCTTTCACCTTGGAAGATAAAGAATGGAGGTGTAACAAATACAATGCTTTTTATCAATAATGTTGCATATGACATATGTATTCCATTGTCATTTTTATATAGCGCATTTTTTCATAACCAGCACTATCATCTGTAGTGGCCTTATGGGGAAAAGAATCTTAGACTACAATTGTATTTTCTGACATAATTCTGAAACTTTGTCTGTTTTTTAAAATCTTAATCAGACCCACAAGATTACATGCATGTACTGAATATTTTTTTAATGTTTTGCACTTTCTCTTATGATTCAAAGGACCGGATCCAACAGTCACAGGAAAATAAAGTTTTCAACTTGCTTCAAGCTGAATCTGGATAGAAATGCTGAGTCTCACATAATTTTCTCTATTCACTTAATACAATACTGCAAAATATTTAATGTATATGGAAAAAAATATAGTATTATCCTATGTCTTCTTGTATTTCTCATTTTTCTTCATATTCCTTTTTTGGTATACACTTTCACATTTCAACAGTTGTCCTAAAAGCAAAGTCTGAAACAGTCCATGTGTATTTGAAAGATGTGCTCCAACATAAGGAAAAGCAAAGAAATCTGATCTTACATTTAAATAATTATATTGAATAAAACACACAAGTTATATGCAAAAAAAGGAAGAGGAAATTAACATGATTTTGGTTTATGTTTATTTTTTAATTTAAAACATGCTTGCAAATAGGGCACAGCTTTTAGTTCTGCTTACATTGTTAGTGTTGTGAAACAGAAGGCTGAGGGGGGAGAACACTCAACAAATATTTGAGCATAGAGATGTAATTCTGTGAGGTTACCATGACCCTAAACAACAAATAAACCACTTGGTTTATTGCTTTACACTTTGTTATAAAGTTAAACATCAAGCAACAGTAAATACCTCAAAGTAAAACTATATTTTTAATTTGTGTCTATAAATCTTTATGTATATTACTAGTATCTTTAACTCTCTATTAACACTAACTATTTTATTCATTTGCTGACATTATAAAGGAGGCTGGAAAATTTCACCGTTTATCTCTGAACTATGTGGGGAGATCTTACTTATTATCATCCAGTTAAAAAGGCCTGAATTCATTGAAAACATATGCATGCTTTCCAATTTAGATTGTATCAGTCTTTTAAGTTTCTTTTAATGTTTTTCCACCTAGTTTTTTCATATTACTTAGTATTTATTCTAGTCTTTTGTGGCAGCAATTTTAGTGATAATTCAATTAGAAATGAAATTAAATAAAGAAAGGCACCACATTTCCTGCTTGTAGTTAATTTCCAAATCCATGAGAAACAGGTGAAAGGAGACATGGAAAAAGTATTCTACACTTACATAAATGACTTAAATCTTTGTGTATTACATGAACAAACTTTCAGGTGGACTTATTTTTGAGTTCATTTAATCTTTAGCTATGCTTTGTAAGATATAAATATATATATATATATAAAATCAATGTGAGGAACAGTTATGACTCACACATGTAAGGGTTTCATTACTTACATCTCAGGCTATATTTCTGGACTAAACAGTGGAACATCCAGAGAAGTTTTCATTCAGAGAAGGATCTCTTAAATGCTTTTGGACAGGTCACAGCAGTAGCCATTAGAGGAATTCTGACTTAGCTTCCATTGCAAATTCATCAACTGCAATATTCCCAACCATGTGCAGGTAATAATGACCTTATGGGTTTGGGGGTTTTTCAGCAACCAGATTTATCATATTTAATCCATGGATTTATCAAAACCAGCATCTTTTCACTGGATGGCAACTAATTACACCTGTTGCTTTAAAGGATATTTCTAATATAGCTGCCCACCTGTGCCTTTGCACGTGGGGAAGCAGATGTGCTCAGACAGGAGCTTATGCTGCTGCATGTTTAAAACACATGCTAACACGTGCTCCTAAAGTTATCTCCACTTTATGTGATGTGATCTCATCTGCAGGAATGAAATCTCTGGTTTACATTATAAAAAAATAGAGCACTAAAGAAAAAGGTGTTAACTTACCAGTGCTAGTTTTTTCCCGATGCATTTTAAAAATCTGAATTTATCTGCAACTGTCACTCCACCCAGGTATTCTCCAAGCTTCTCCCGCAGAGCTCTTAATGTGATGTGAGGAGACACCCTAGAATGTTGTCATTCATTAATACATCTGTAAGATCAAATAATGATGGCTAGTTAGTAGGAGGGGGAAGATAATGCTCTGGACGTGCTGGCTTGCACAGACAGAATGACCAAAAGTGGGAACTATGTCCTAGAACTGAACCCAATTACAGATAGGCCAGAGAGTCTTGCATGGCAGTCAGAACACTGCACTGTAAGGGCTGTCATCACATTTACTAGCAACACTCACATCAGCCTCATACAAAGGGAGAATACGGAAGCAGACAAAATTTGGAAATTACTCCTTCAGAATACTGTTGCTCGTCTACAGATGAATAACAACACCACTGGAAATTACAGCGGTGCACTTCCACAGAAGTGACAAAGTTTCATGGGGCTGATCCAGGACTGCTGAGCATTCCCTTCAGGCACCCAAGGCCAGAGCAGACTTCAGCACTGTCCACTCTAAGGAGCAGGCACATTCCTTTGCTTTTGTCTTCTCCAACACAAATTTACAGTTGGGTGTGTGCATGTGTGCATGCAAAGCTGTTTTAAATAAAAACCAAACACTGAAGTGTGAACATTTCCACCATGGTTTGAGGATGAGAATGCTGACACACATATGAATTTCATCATTTAATGTACTACTTGAAAGTATGCAAATGTTAAAGTAACGAGCTCAGTAGAAAAATCACTACAGAACAAAAAGCATCTCTGCACAATAAACCCAAATGTGCCAGAGGCACACCAAAGCTCTGCAGCACAGCATAGGCAATTCTAATTGTTCTATGCTGCCATGTAAGATAAACCAAGGAACAAATCCAGGCCCAGGACTGTCAATCACCCACTGATTAAGCGCTAGGATGATTTTGGCCCAGGCAGCTCTCACTCCTCAAGCAGTGCACAGACACAGTTTGGGGGATAGCACATGCCATTCTCAGCAAACAGTATAGAGAAGAACCTGCCATGTGCTCCATTTGAACAGGTCTTCAACACTAACCTGTCAAGGTTTGTTTGCACTTGTGAGCAGCCCTATAGGCCTTCAGTTCACACCTCAACTATGTAGTAAAAACACTGCCATTTTGATCTCATGAACACAATATTTCAGTGGGCTACAGCACTTCCCTTGTATTATTTCAAATATCTTGGACCTCGAGGACTCTCCTCAAGATCATGAAGCTGCCTGGAGCACAGGCATGCAGCAGAGGAGGCCAAAGTCTGCAGAGTGGACACATCTAGGCCACATTACTTAGTCCCTGTACATTTGGCTCCCGCTTATTTCTTCCCCAGCCATTATTTTGCCCACATTTGCTGCAGATATTAGTCTTAACATCCTTTATTTTAAATGTATGACGACATATGTGAACAATTGATGCACAATTCAATACACATCCTTACATGACTTATGCGAGAACAGAGATGATCTGTAATTTAAATCTCTCATTTACTATAATTTCTTCAAGATGATGTCTCAGAGAAGAAGGTCTTCTTCCAAATAAATGTAAGCTCTTTCAGAGGCAATTCTGCCACTGCCCACCCTTCACTGATAAGGCCTGTCCAAAGCAGCAGAGAAACCTAAAACTAAGGCATTTATGAACAGCAGGGAAAAAAACTAAGTAATGACAATGTATAATGGGAGAAAAGTATCTAGGTATCCAGATCCTGAGATATAGGGCAGAAATTTATCTAAAGACTATTTGCAGCTGCTAGGAAAATACAATATCAGTTTGTTACTTGCTGCCACTGGCTGGCAGAAAAGAGTCACATACGAGTCACTTGCTTCAGGGTGTCCCTTTTCAAGTAATGCAAACTAAAGTTCATTGCAGACATCTCATCTAGAAATGACAAAAGTTTGGCTTCTGTGGTGAGGAATGAGGAATTAAAAAAAAAAAGATCACAGAGACTGAGAAATCAAGTTCATGGGAACAAGAACTCAGGGCAATAGACAATTACTCCCTTAATATCTTCCTCTAATTTCACAGCTAATGGAAGTGGCCTGTACTTTGACCTAGGAGTCCTTTGTACAGCTGACTCAGACAGTACTGGGATTGTCAAGCTGACTGAACAACAGAGCTATCAACAACGTCCAAGCCACAGGAGTACCAGCAAGGCTGCTGTTCCCTCTCCTGGGTTATAATAAGAGAAGTTTTTACAAAAAGTTGTTTTTTTTAAAGACAGTGATTCACTGGCCAGGTGCTAGTTAATGCTAATGTACTGCAGCATTGCACAGTACCCAAAAAATAATGAATTAGCAATTATTTAAGAGTCATTAGCAAGCAACAACACCCAGGCAGATATAAACCCACTGAAATCAGTGAGGATTCTAATTTAATTTTATGCCTCAATGAAACAAATTTACACTAGAAAATATAGGGCAGTGACAGATGTCCATGACATGAAATGAAGTTACCACTTCAGACGTGTATTCCGCACCTCTGCTGCAGACTAGAACAGCAAACAAAATGGGTATAAGCACTATTTTCTCTGGTTTTGAGCAGCCTTTGAACAAAAACAGCTGTGAGAATGAATACATTCTGGTCTACATGTTCACACCTGTCAATCTTTTCAGCTACACTGTATATTGCCTTAAATGGATAATACAAGACTCAATACAAAATAATTAAAACCTCTATTCCCTGCAGTTTAAACTGAATTGACAGGTTTTGCACAGGTGTAGACAAGGTGCATGTAAAAGCTCCATTTCCATACACCTCTTTACATTATTTGATTTTTCCACAACTTCTTACCACACTAGATACACACAGATTTTGTGAGTAAAGTGTTTAGGAGTATAAGTAAAACTTTCAAAGTTACGAAAGATTAAAAATGCAACTCTGTGCCAGGTTTGAGCCTAGGACTGGGACCCAGGGTGTTCTTTCATTAATTCCTTTAAGCAGCTACCTGGAAGCACACATTGTTGTGCACAGCCTTTCAGAACTGCTGCTGAAGAAGAAAGAGGAAATGATGCTGGTTCATGGGCTGTAATGCTTAACCTTGAGAAACAAGGCTTCAGCTCCTTCTCTGGACTGAGGAACTGTTCCCAGGAACTGACAGGCTATACTATCTTCATCAAGCCACTGTCTTGAAGCTGGCCCATTGCCCAAAAGAATTCCAGCTTTTGATAATCAGGCTCAAGGAGACAGAAAGAAGATAAAAGATACGATTTTACAATATAAATTATTCTGCAAAAATACTAGCACTGCTCTGGAATGCTTTTCAATGGTCTACACCATGGGCTGCAAGGGAGCTAAGCCTGATGCAGTAAAAATTCATATAATGCTAGTTATGGCCACCACTTACCCTCCAGAAATTTAATTAGCCAACAAGTTTCTGCTGACAGATGTAATTGTACTCCCTACAGCAACAGCTGGACTAAAAGACAAAAGGACAGTGTGAAAGACCTACCATGCAAACCTAAGACTACACTCACCTTATAAATCCAGCTGAGATGAATTTGCTAGTAAGAGCTACAGGAACTGTATTCAGCTTGAAGTCCCACACTTCTGCTGGGACATAAAAAACATGAAGCTCCACCAGCTAAAAAAAGAACAGATATAAATACATTATAATCCTCTTCCTAACATGCTTTGTTTTGTTTAGGTGGACTTCCAGTTTGTGTAGGCAGGAATAGTTCCTTTGCTATTAGCACAGGGACTAGAACAGTGAGGCCCTGTCTCACAGTGATGACTAGATAGTGAGAACAGTGACAGCAGAGCAATTTGTGACTGAATGCCAGCTGACAGCACCAAAATAAGTCACATTAGAACAAGCTCCACAATGGAAGTGAGATAATAGAGAGCCTCTTCTACTGCTGTGTATCACTGTGACAGCAATGGAGAGATCTTACCAAAACCAGCTGATACTCTGAAGAGTGTCATGACTACAAGAATCCCTCAGCTGAAATCCTACCTTTGTTCATCTCATAAAAAATGCAAAGCCCTGAAAGCTTGTTTCAAACAGCACCACCACTTGATCTTGTCATCAAGAAAAAAAATTCAAAATATTTCTGACTGTCGTTAATAATATTAGCTACCTTGGAAACACAAAAATGCTCCTGCTAATTTTCTGCAAGAATAACTAAGCTGGCTGTGAGCAAGGTTCACTTTGACTGTGTTCTGACCTGTGGTAGTTGTTGCACTGATAGTATCCAGGTCTTGATATCAGAAAGTGTTGACAAGGATGATACACTTCCCTATAACTAGAAGCTATGCAAATAAGCTACATTAAATACTTCTGCAAGTGTTGAGTTATGTAATATGAACTAGAAAATAATGCTTTCTATATATACTATTTTTAAAGCACATGTTTTTTTTCCTCTTAGGTCTCCTAGTACCTTATTTTGATCTATTTTTATCTGTGAAATCTAAAAAATCTTTAAGGAAAAGTACAAAAACACTCACCTGCGATGTTCGAGGTCTCATTTGACTGAATGACATGTTGGTCCCTCTATTTGACCACAGCAAATGCCAGGTGGGCTTTCTAATTTCCTTTTTGATCGAAGCATTCTTTAAGAATGAGTTTCATTATAATCTCTTATGAGAGAAGTTACTCCATGATGTCCTTTATTTTCATTTACTGATCTTTGTTCCACTTATGAAAAATGGAAGTCATGTCTGTGCTGAGGCAGAAAGCTTCCAGCTAACTGCAAACAGAACCAACCACACCTTCTACACAAGTATCACCTAAGTAACTGGGGGAATTGCTAAGTCATAGCCCTGCAGCTCTAAGATATCTGCCCTAAAGCATTTCCTTTTAACATTTGCTCCCCTTCCAAAAAAATTGTTCAGTTGTGTATAGTTTTCTACACAATTCCACTGTTTTCCTAAAGACACAGACCTAAATCCCCATAAAAGGAGATTCTTGCAGGGCCTGGATCTGATAAAGTGATGATTATTGTGAACTGCAGCAAACAACACACTGTGCTGGCCAAACGCAGTGTTCCGAGGAAACCTGACTGTGCTGGGCAACCACGTCAGAAAAACACTTCCCTAAATTACAACCATGGCTCTGTCCTAACATTGTTACAGTTACGGAATGGTTTGGGTTGAAGGGACATTTGAAGGTCAGCTAGTCCAACACCCTGCAGCGAGCAAGGACACCTCCCACTCGGCCAGGTTGTCCAGACCCCAAATTCAACCTGACCCCGAATGTTTGCAGGGATGGGGCATCTCCCACCTCTCTGCTCAACCCGTTCCAGGGTCTTTACACATCTTTAGTGTAAAAAACTTCTTCCTTATATCTCTAACCAGCCCTCTTTTAGTTTAAAAACATTCCCCCCATCCTACTACAACAGGTCCTGCTAAAAGGTTTGTTTCCATTGTTCTCTTTTTGTTGGGACTTTCCTTGGCATTCTCACCTAGAAGGCTCTTCCAGCCCCTCTGAGGTTACAAACCTCTGGATTTTCAGCCTGTTGAACTCCCTTGCTGTTCTCCTGATCTCCACAACAGATCTCCTCCTCCTGCCAGTATCCCATCTACTTCTAATTCATCACCTCTTCTTGAGCTTGAGTGACCAAACCCCAGGTGTTACCCTGTCTCTGTGGCATTAAGGTTTCCTCATGTCAGCGGGAAGCACCTTCTTAACAGGGCCTGTATCTTTACTTGCAGGTTCCCACAGATGACCTGAGTGTCACACCCCATCACCGCCCCGGTGATTCCCTGCCACAGCACAGCGGCTCACAGCGCGGGGCTCTGCCTTTGGTCCTAAGGACGTAAAAGATGCTGCACTTTGCAGAGCCTGATGTCACCCCATGCTCCGGGCTTCACCGCCATTCCCGGGCACTTTCTGCGCTGAACAACGACTAGTAAATTCATCCTCAGCCTATAGTCAACACTCAAACTCCTAGCAAGAGCAAAGTTAGGAACTTCGTTCATTGCATCTCAAAATAACTTTCAAGCTTGGAACTCACGGGACATTATCACCAAGACTGGCCCCATGGGTGTTAACGCAGACCCCTCTCAGAGCGCACATCACGAACGCGCGGGCGGCTCCGTGCCCGCGGGCGGCTCCGTGCCCGCGGGCGGCTCCGTGCCCGCGGGCGGCTCCATCGCGGGCACTCGGAGCGCCCCGCCCGCCACGCCTGCGCAGGCGCCGCGGTGCGCGGAGTTGTGGCCGCTCCGGGAAGTTGTGCTCAAGTGCCGGGAGTGCCGCGCCGAGCCAGCCGCCAGCCCCGCCAGCATCCCCGCCATGTCGGGCTCCTCCAACGTGGCGGCCATGAAGAAGGTGGTGCAGCAGCTGCGCCTGGAGGCGAGTGTGACCCGCGTGAAGGTGAGCGCGGAGCCGCGACGGGACGGGACGGGACAGGACGGGACAAGACGGGGCGGACGCGCCGCCATTTCACCGCCCCGGGCCGCGGGCTCTGACCCGCCCCGCCCCGCGGGCCCGGCTGGTCGGCCGCGCCCGAGCTTCTCCCGGGGCTCCGTCGGGGCTCCCCGGCCCAGGCGAGCCCGGAACGGCAGCGCAGCCACGTCCGCTCCGCCGCCGCCCCTGCCCGCGGCTCGGCCTCTCGCTCCCCGCAGCCTCTCGGGCCCCGCGGCCTCTCCCCGGCCGAACGCTCCCCCGGGGCCATGGGCGCAGCCCGCCCGTGCCCTGGGTGTGCGGAGCGCCCTTCCGGCGGGCTGCGGGCAGAGGCGGCCTGGCGGGGCGCGCAACAGGCTGCGCTGCCCCAGCACGGCAAAATGGAGATGTCGCTGCCAGGCACACAAAGTGCATTCAACTTGAGCCGTGCCGGGGGGAGACTGCGCCTGGCACGGCACAGAAACTCCGGGCAAACTGCACATACGAAGTGTCAGTGGAAGAAGCAACTTTTTGAAACTTCGATCGTTCTATTTTACGAGTTCAGAGTTACAGCAAAGAAAAGCAAGACAAAGACTTGTTCACTGTTCAGTTTTTAGGAAGGTATAGCATGCCAAAAACCCCATATAAGGGTGCTCAGAACCCCATTATCTCATCATAAAGATGGCTTGCCAAGGGAGGATAAAATGCCAGTTCAGTCGAGTAGAACATGTTAAACCATAGACTGTATTTTTGAATTGTTTATGCTAGAATAAGGACCTTTATATATTTAATAAAGCCATCTCCAAGATATTGCTTATGTGTCACCCTTCATACTTAGAAGTTTAACATGGAAATTAAAACATCCAAATTAGTTATTATCTTGTACAACTTCTTGTTTTTAAGAAACAAAAAAACTACAATGAAATGATTGCATAAAATCTACATAAGCTGTATTGCAGAATCATTTACTAGTATTCTTTATACTTCTCAATGTAATTACATCCTCAGTAAAAAGTGTTCAGTGAATTCTAATGTCAGCTTTTATTATAACTAGGTTTCTCAAGCTGCAGCTGACTTGAAGCAATTCTGCCTGCAGAATGCGCAACACGATCCCCTACTTACGGGAGTGTCATCAAGTACAAATCCATTCAGACCCCAGAAAGTTTGTTCATTTTTGTAATTATGTGAACTTCTTCAGTATCTTTCAGTGGTAAGTTCTTGAATTGCAGTTCATAAACTCTTTTGTCATTTAAATGAGACAGGCTTTATAAAAGGCACTCAGAAACATCTGATTTGTGCAGCTGGTGTTAGTCTAGATCCCCATTTTTGATCCTTTCTCCCCTTTTGTGGTTACAACTCTGTACTGGACACATGCTGTCCATAAGTATTATGAGTAGCACTTTGCTGTTGTAGAGCTTCCACCAGTTTCTGTTTCTGTAGCAAAGTAGTGGGGCCACCTACTACTGAGCTGCTATTTGGACTAACCTATGTGTACAGTAATTCTGCTGTATCTTCCTCTCTGTAAGGGTGTTGTTTCCCTTTTCTGACACAGAATTAATTGCCTGACAGTGTATGTGGTGAATCCTGATTGTGGCAGATAAAGCAAACTTTAGTTCTTTAGCTTTTAAAGAACAGTTCCAAAACCAGATCAGTGGTGGTGGTCCCCAAGAAGAGCACTGTCTGCTGTGGGGAGGGAGATGCCCTCTACACCAAAAGTAAAAAGTATATATTTTTTAAAAATTATTTACTTTTAAAAGCCCATACTCCACTCAAGTAAGCTACTACAGGGGTAGCAGTTTAAATAACTAAAAACAGTGGAATACTCATTTGGATTTTCATTCCAAAACTTTCATAGGTTCATTAGCACTACTGCTATCACCAGGAAGACTACTCACTCATCTGGCATTTTGGTGATTAGATTTTAGGCTAACCTCTTTAGAAAGGTGAGTTTTAGATCCACAATAGTTTCACCAAAACTCTGAGAGTCACAACAACTTGGTTATTTTGACCACAGTAAATGCATTATAATTTTACCATGTTCTCTTTTCCTGTTGTGCCTTGGCTTGGATCTGTTGGAGATGAGAGCACAGATGTTATTTCAAAGCATCTGATGCACAGTTAACCATAGTTTACAGTCCTTAGAGATCTCACAGTGAGTCTTAACCTTGAAAATTCTGGTTGTGTAGCTGACATTTATCATCCAAAGAACTGTAATCTGCTAGATTTAAATTGTGCTGTTAGGCAGGTTTATAGAAATGTGACCACTGTCAGACTGATTTAGATGCTACATGACTGTAGTTTCACCTATAAGCACTAATCCAAGGAAGAGATCAGATCATCTGTAAGCATTATAGACTCCTAACTTATACAAAGCCAAATACACTGTACTTAATCATTGGCATATACAATTCCCCATCAATTTTTGCCAAGGTAGAGTAATTCCTGGATTCTTGGGTGTGGATGTCAGGAAACAATGTTTCCTTTGTCTCACACCACAGGTGCATACACAGGGCATATAAGGCGCTATATTTTCTTCCTCAGTTATAGTTTATGGAATGGAACTCTTATTTCTCTTTTAGTTACACTACCTGTATGTGAAACTCCTTCACTTTGCACTATCTGTTGCAAGGACTTCCTGAAAAAGAGGCAGTTTCTTAGTTGTAATTCCTTTGTTTTCTTGATGAGCCAATAGCGTTCATGTTTGCAAAGTCAGCACCACCTCGGTGAAGAGGAACTCTAATTTGTTAGTTATATAACGAATTCCCTTTTCAAAGGCAGAATAGATACCTGGTGTTTTGGCAAGTACAAAGTGACTGGGAACAACTTTTTCTATCCTTCCACTTAGCAGTTTGGTTTTCAGGAGACACTGAGCTTCAGTTTTTTGTAAGAGCTTTGATTATCTTATTGTGTCTTTGGGGGTGGCTTCATTAAAAGTTTACTTTTTAAACTAATGTTTTATAAAACAGCTGTGGAAAAAGAGGGTATTTTTTCCTAAACAGTTGTCCATGGTATACTCTGAAGATGTGTGTTTTTAAGAGTTGCTTCATTTAGCAGTGATACATTTCTAACTGGATTTTGGTTTTGTTTTTCAGATCTTTTAGCATCTTTTCCTTCCTGCTGATGTGTGTATGGACAGCATGCCTCAAGGAGTGGCCTGGTTTGAAGTCTGTACAAAAGCTTAGCTTTAACGTGCCAAATCTAACTCTAAAAGTGCTACTGTCGTCAAACTTCTTACCATCTACCTCTCCAAATGAACTGTATGCTAGTTACGTTCTTCTTTTTCATAAGGGAATCAGTTTTATACGCCAAGCGAAAAATAAAAGTGTCTTGATTTAGTCTGGTCTTGAAATTACTGTAAGAAGTTGATTAACTTCTGGGTATGGTGGCACCTCAGTCAGCGCATCGCTCTGTAGCAGCTGGAGAGCAGAGAGAGGAGTGTAAATATTTGTGCTGCTGCAAGTCTGCCTCAGGTTAACAGTCCTACAGAACAATGAGGCTCCAGCAGTACCACAGTTAGAAGCATAAGAGAAATAGAACAGAAAAAAATTTTGGACTGTTTATAATCCAGATATACAGCTGTCCCATATCACAGACATCAAATAAAGACAGTTATTATTCTTTATTGTAACGAGTAATTCTACCCTAGGAGATAACTTACTCTATGAGCCTTCTTATTCATTAGGTAAATATGAAAAAGCACTTACAGCTGTACATGAAAAGAAAGTAACTCAAAGAAAACTTGACCTTTTAGCTGCCAGTGAATGTGCCAACTTAAGGCAAAACAGTAGTTTATATGCAGATAATACCAACTCGAGTGTTGCTGTGAGGCTGAAGAAGCATTTTTAAAATTTTTATCGGAAAAACCCTGCTCAGAGACCTCATACAGTCACTGAACAGCATTTTTAGATTATAGCTTTATGTACTTCCTGTAAAAGGGGTTTTATGAATTCCTTCCTGTATTTGTTTCTTTTCAACTGCTTTGGGTATATGCACCTCCTGTCAATATGATATTTACAGAAGAGATACTGCTGGGAGTTATGCATATTGTATTTGTAACTTCAGCAACACGCCTCCTTTATGCAAGATGCTAATGAAATAAAATACCATGGATTTCGTGGATTGCAAACTGCCTTCTCCCTATTCTCTGGATAGGAGAACCTTTTTGGAAAACTATCCCCATAATGTCAGGGAACAACATACTGTAAGTTAGAAATAACTTTAAAATGTTTTTATCTCTTACCTGATTAACTGAAGATTTCTGGGTTAATGGAAAAAATAAAGCAAAACTGTAAAACTAGAAATACTTTATTTTGAAAATTTCTTTTAAACAACATATTTGCTGTCTTTGATGTTGTGAAGCATAATGTTTCTGCAACACTTTTGACAAATCCTTAGTGATAGCTAAATGACAGGTTGATCAAACATGGCCATAGTTTTTCCTGCTAAACTGGAAAAAGTCACTGTCCTTGTCATGTGGGCTACAAACAGGAAGAAAGGCACATCCTACTTGATCTGCTGCTGTAGAAAGTTTTAATGTTTGCTGTTTGCCTTTCTGCAGACAGATACTGTTCAGTATCTTTGTCATTAGTTAGGAGTCCAAGATAATCCATAGTCCAAAGCAGCTGCTGTATTCCTGGTGACCAGCAATTGGCAGATTTCACTTATAAGTGGAATTTTCTTCTACTTGTGTCCATTTCTCGACGCTGAAATTTAAAAGAAAAGCTGTTTACCAACAAGTTCATGCAACGGGATACAGACAAGGATGACCACACCATTTTTAGCAAGGTAGACAGTGAAATGTAATTATGGTAGAGTTGCAAATAAGTAGTCATGGTATATTGACATTCATCATCCTTGCTATTTTTGACTTGCTATACAGCAGAATGTTTCTGCTTTGCATATTTCTCAAAATATATCTCTGAATACTTCAGTTAAACACTTCCATACTAAGAACTGCATTTAAGCTGCTTTTCTAGGGCAAGATTTTTGGTTACATTTCATGTCAGATTTAGTCTTCTGAAGCAGGGCTATTAACATTACTAGGACATACCTTATGAATCCACTCATATTCTCCAAATTTGGAATCAAAGGTTCCTTTTTGAAGTGACCTCAGCTTTAATGTGAAACGTGGTCCCAGTTCTTGAATTCCCACTTTCTTTTCACTCTTGAAGATATATCTTGGGGAAGAAAAGAATTAAAATTAGGAATTAATTTACAAGATTATTCTCTTTCACTTGTAAATGAGTTTTGTGGAAAACATCACCTGTGGAATCTGAAAAAGATGTAGTCTCTCTGGTTGTGAAATGTAGCTACTTGTCTTCCAATGAACTGAGGATCGTGTGGGAAGAGAGCAGCAAACATGCGGCCAATGGAGTGGCCGAGGCGCGTTGTGAAATTATTCAGGATCACTTCGGGGACGTGTTCTGTGGGCTCCTTCCCTTTTCGCTGAAAAAGTAGTAAGAATGCAAAAAGATTTTAATGTATTACCAAAAAAGTATTTGCAAGAGGAAGACAGGGCCACTAACATGCCCTAATAATTTTTTCAAACACAACCTAAATTCATAAACAAGTAAAGGAGTAGCTGGTAACATAAGGATCTTTGGTTCAACAATATAAATTAAATGAAAAAGCACAAATAATTTTGCATTTTCTCTTGCACATTTTATTACTCTTGGCAGAGCCTGTTACAGCAGATAATGCACTCTACCTATCCTAAGAGTATTCCCTCTGTACTAATATTAACTAAGGATATATGGGATTCTTCTTTAATAAAAATAGATTAAAGAATACTTATTTCAAAGAAGAAAACCCATTTTATTGCAAATTACTAAGGGCTAGGTAAGCAATACTACAGAAGAGGTGACAGGACTATAGAAATAAGAACTAGATCTTATTCAAGATTTACTACTTCTATTGAAGCCTTTTATACTACTGATTTTATATCTCCTACTGTGTGTATGCTAGACTTGGGGTATTTCCTATTGATGTAGGTTATCATCTGTTTAATTACATGATTTTACAAGTACTTGTCAGACTTAGATAATAAAATACTTGGCGGTTAAACTCAGCAAATAAGCCTGAAAATGGAAATATGCTGCTTGTGAAGTAGAATACACTAGTCCTTAGCCTCCTATTAGCTTACCAAAAAAACACCTGTACAAAATCAGCTGAATCATATCAAAATGCAGTTCTGACAGTTGAAGTAGACTGGATGTATTTATCATGTATTTAAGCAACAAATGACCCATTTTTGAAATTTTTTTAGTCTCACCTTTATTTCTTTACGCAAACGCACACTACTCATTCTAAAATGAGCAGTTGGACCATCAGGCAGATGACTTAAAACAAGACCATCTGTGCACCAAGTTAAAAAAAAAGGCTGGTAAAATTCAACATGTAATTTACAGAGGAACATTCTATGCAAAATGCAGTATTACATTAGAGATTTAGATCCATAATCTATGCCCAAGGTTTTGTTATATTTTCAGACATACATTCCCCAACTAGTTAACTAGCTTTCCCAAATATGTCCATTATATTTTGTTTCAATTGCTAACAAGAGTTATCCTCTACTGCTTTATTATGTAGTCAGAAAAATAAAATGGGACTTCCTGGTCAGAAAAACTTGTTAATTTATCAATGAGTTAAATTCACTGAAATAATAACGGTGCTTATCCATGTATTACAACAGAAAAGCACCAACATATCTACACACTTTCTTTAATAATTTCAAGTTCCATTAGCCATCAGACACTCAAGTTGGCACAGCAGTTTTTAACTCTATCATTTGCACTGAGAAGAAAAGAGACTGAAGTAGATCTCTGATGCACATTACAGAATTGTTTGCTTTCCCTGGTAAATACGTAAAAGGATACTAGGTATTTTGCGATCTTCATTAATGACAATTAAATCTGTGAAGTCCCTCGCAATACACTGTGGAATGATTCTTTTCAAAGCCAGTCCTCTTCGATAGTAGACATGTGAGTTAGGTATAACAGTAGCCAGCTGCTCACAGAATCTCACAGTTCTCTGCAAAACAGGGGAGTTAAATTGCAGTGTGGGGAATTCAGCGCTGAATTCAATCATTAGGTTGTTTTTTGTTACGCAGGAAACAAACAGTGCTAGAGAAATCAACAGGTTACATACACATATATTGTTGGGCACTAAGTAAAATGACAGAAAATATCCACATGAATGCTATTATTTTCAGTTTTAATGTATCAATCATAGTATGAAAACCCTGGTATCTTGTAACCAGTTGGTTGCTCAGAACTTTCCAAGTAAAATATACGTACCCCACGAGGTCGGTCTGATGTTGTAATAAGAATTTTGGGAACTGTCTGTCTGTTGAAGTATGGTGCAAATTCATCAGTTGCTTCATCAAAAGCAACCTGGAAGAACACAAGTCTTGTTAATCCACCATGAATGAAGTAGTTGAAGAACAATTACTCAATCTGACCTAAATTGCAATTCCCAAGATCTATTTTGTAATTAGTGATCCGATGGCATGAGGTTTTTACATTTTTAAGAATCTAATGTGATGAAGATAGGCAACTTTTACTCAATATCAGTAATGCAAAAGGCAATTATTTAATACAGATAATGAAAGAATGACATCACTTCATAGTAAGCCAATGGTGTAAAAAGTAATTAATGAACAGATTAATGGGAAAGTGGTAAATGTTCAGTTTCATCAGTCAGTTTATGTCCCTTCTTAGAAAAAAAAATTGGTAACTTAATAGCATATGCAGAAATTAAAGCAGTTACCTCTTCATCATTGGGATCTACAGTGGTTTCATCATACACTCGCTGATTTTCAATAGTCTTTGGTATGGCTTTTGGAGGTGCCTAAAATACATAAAGCTTATTAATATAACACATTCATGTAATTATTAAATGCATTGCAAATACCACACTCATACTACCACAATATTGTGTATATTTCCATACAGAATTGGAAGTATTACTTATTTGATGCCGCTATTTAATGACTAATCGCCTTCAATGTTTACCCTGTTACTTGTGAGACTGTTGCAATACAGGAAGTCACATTGACTATCTTCAATCAGTTCAGGAAAGGAAGCAAAACTGTTCACAACTAGGCTTGGAATCCAGGAGATAACTGGTCTGGGCATGGTTTGATCAGATCTGATTATTTAAATTTATACAGAAATTACTATTAGAGTACAGTTCCTAACAATATCACACAAATGCCATAGCAGTCACTTCAGAGACAACTTTTCAGGAGTGGCCTGCTTTTATGTCATTATCATAAACGAAAAAGCTCACCCTGCCCATTTACAGCATCATTTAACGTCGGAGCAACAATGTTTCTAAAGTCAGCTGTTTGATACCTCTGCTAGACAACAGTGTCTGAAGGCTCCCACAGCCAGCGGGCACAGAGAGTGTACAATCACAGAATTGTTTGGCTGGAAGGGACCTTTAAAGGCCATCTAGTCCAACCCCCGTGCAGTGGGCAGGGACATTTTCCACCAGATCAGGTTGCTCTGAGCCACTCCAACCTAGCATTGACTGTTTCCAGGCACGGGGCATCCATCACCTCTCTGGGCAACCTGTTGCAGTGTTTTCACTGTATTCACTGCTCCGCTTCTCTGCAGTCTGTGCAGAAGCCCTTTCGCTCACGCAGATGAGCAGCCCCAGCTCGGGCAGAGCTGCAGACCCTCGCCCTGGCGAGCCAGGCCCCGTTCGCCGCGGGGCAGGGGCCGCCACACCGGCTCCTCCGGCCGGAGCCTTCACCTTGTCCCCGAGAGCCTCTCGCTCCTTCCTCCGCTTCTTCTTGAGGGCCAACTTCTCCTGCGAGAGAGGGACAGCGCTCCGTTAGCCAGACCCGCCAGAGCCGGCCCGCCCCCGCCCCCCGGCAACAGCCCGCCCCACCTTCCGCTGCTGCTGCTTCCAGCGAAGGAACATGAAGTGCCGCCGCTGCTTGTTCTTGATCTCGGACACGCTGAACGTGGGCGGGAAGAGCACGCGCTCCGGGGCGGGCGGGCCGGAACCCTCACCCGGCACGGGGCCGCTGCCATCCCCCGCCACGGCCTTGCTGCCACCCGCCGCCACGGCCTTGCTGCCACCCGCCGCCACGGCCTTGCTGCCGTTCCCCGCCATGTTCCCCGGCATGGCCTTGCTGCCGTTCCCCGCCATGTTCCCCGGCATGGCCTTGCTGCCGTTCCCCGGCATGTTCCCCGGCATGGCCGCTGCCGCGGGCGGGGCGGGGCTGGCCCCTCACCCTTGGCCCCTGACCCGCCGGGCGGTGCCGCGCATGCGCAGGGCCGGGGCTGGCGGGCGGCTGAGGGCGGTGCGGTCAGGGAGGTGCGGAGCGCAGGGACGGTGCTGACAGAGTCACGGAACGTGCCGAGTTGCAAGGGACCGGCAAACACCGTCCGCTCCAACTCCTGGCCTTGCACAGCACCACCCCCAAGAGCCTCAGAGCATTGTCCAAACGCTTCTTGAACCTGTCAGTGGTGCTGTGACCACTGCCCTGCAGAGCCTGTTCAGTGCCCGACCACCCTCTGGGGGAAGAACCTTTCCCTGATATCCAGCCTAAAGCTTCCCTGGCACAACTTCAGGCCATTCCCTCGGGTCATGTCACTGTCACCACATAGCAGAGTTCAGTACCTCCCCTTCTTCTTCCCCTCACGAGGAAGCTGTAACTGCAATGAGGTCTCCCCTCAGTCTCCTCCAGGCTGAACAGACCCAGAGCCCTCAGCTGCTCCTCACACAGCTTCTCCTCATGGCCCTTCAGCACCTTTGTTGCCCTCCTTTGGACACGGTAGAGAGTGATAGTTTCATGTTTTTCTTACACTGTGGTGCCCAAAACTCACACAACACTCAAGGTGAGCCCGCTCCAGCGCAGGGCACAATCACCTCTCCTGACCCACAACGTGCCCGAGCTCATTGCTCAGCAGACAGCGAGCCTGGAGATAAAATCAGTGTATTTCATACGGATTATTGCTTCAGTGTAATTCATAATCCGGATTAGCTGTCAGGGTGGGAAGCTTTGAGCAAACATGACACATGGATGGGTTTACATTAATGCAGGTAACATGGCTCAGCAGTGCCCATGTGCACGTTTTCACATTCAGACTTCTGCTCGCAGTAGCAGGGAGCGTCTGCTTATTAGGAACCATATGGGTTTTGATGGTAATGTTCCCAAAAGTTATTTTTATTCCATTAAAGTCTGTTAAAACTTGATGTTACAACGAAACAAGAACTCCTACAGGAAATTAGAGATTCAGTTTACATAAAACCAGAAATGAGGTTCTCTGTTCCTGAGCTGATTTTCATGCTTAGAGCTGTTTAAATGTTTCTGCACAACAAACACTACACTGTGTTCTATAGAAATTGAGTACTCAGGGATTGTGGGGGACCTGGTCTAAATTAAAGGCATTTTTAATCTCAGACTGCGAAATTCTGAGCCTCAATGGGACTGATTAGTTCCATTTGTCCCAAGCATTTTTTCAAAGCTTGATGTCTACAAATAGTATTTGTCCTTACTGTGTTTTTCTTACTAGAAAAAGGAAAAAGAAATCTGATAACATGAACATAAGAAAATTATGGAAAAATATCTAGAAATAACCAGAACTAGATGACATCCTAAACCTTGTTCTGTCCTACAAAAAAATTTTGTTCTGCAACTCAACTTGCTTCACTGAGATTACTTCTGCTTAATACAGATGTAAATGAAAGATCAAAGGCCTCATTATGCACAATCCCATATATTTCTGGCCTCATTCCCATTTTTGTCAAGAGAAAATATTTCAACTGTCCTTACTGCCTTAAGGATAAGTAGTTTCCATGGTAATTGAGGTTTGAAGGATTTTGTTGAGAATATGTTAACCAAGGACTTGCTGTAACTTTATCTCTCTAGCTGATGCAGATGTCAGAGACTGCAAGGGTATCTCTCGAAGTCATTAGCAGAGATTTTCATCTCTGCTATTAGCAGAGATTTTCATCTCTGCTATTAGCAGAGCATACATGGAATTCTGTGTTGTTTGTAGTTCCAGTTTGTAATGCTGTTTTTGTTGGGATCACTGAGTGCTTACATGTGGAAAAAATACATTATCTTTCTTCCTCTCAGCAAGAGGGATGACAACCTTCTAATATTATTCAAATACCTTTCTTCCAAGGACTTACAGGAACAAAATAATGATACACAATAATACAAGAACTTCCTAGGGCAGGGGAGGGACAAGACAAAGACTCCAGAAATACATTGTGGACTTGGTAGAGATCACTGACAAGGTACAATTATAACTTCAATAGGAAGCCCAACTAATAAATGCATGCATAGTATTACTTTAGCTTTTTCATAGAAATTCCAAGGTCTTTTTCTTGTTTTAGCTATGGACTCTGTTCTGTGCAAATAACATTTTAACCAGGATACTCTTTTTTTTACAACATAAGTAGCATTGTCAAGAAACCATCTTTTGGAAGAAGCTGCTTGGTTAAAAACAAAACAACTGAAAAACAAAAAACAACAAAACAATCCCCCTCCCTCGCCCCACCCCCAACCCTTCATAAGTAAGTGAACAGTGATGAATGAAGACATTAATTCCATGTCAGAACTTAGAAATTTTGGATGAAAACTTTCTGTAAATTACCATTGACCCAGCTCAGTAGTGAAGCATAATTTTGAGTTGTATCAGTAGAACACAGTTTCATTTTTTTCTGTTCTGTCACTTCAAACAATTGAAAAAATATTTTGTGATTAAGTTGAAAGGACAAAAATTCATCTGGGGAAAGGAAATTAAGTTAGAAAATACAGAAAAAGGTGAGAAAAGAGTGTAAGGTACCTCTGGATTCAATAATTTATTAGAGAAGTGTTTTGTTTTGAGGGTGTGGGGTTTTCTTGTTTATCTCTTTTTTTTTTTTTTGTGGTTGGTTTGGTTTGGAGCACTGCATTTTCTGGGGCATTTTGTTCAGTATAAGGAATGTTGAAGACAAGTAGTATGTCCTCTCGAACTTCAGGTAATAGAATTAAGAAAAACAAAACAGGAAAATAGCAAAATGCTGGTTATCACATAAGAACAAACAAACAAAAAAACAAACCAACCATTTTCTATGTCGGGAGAGCTATGCCCTACAGGCTTCCTTGCTTCTTTTCCTTCTTTCTTTTCCTTCTTTTCCTTCTTTCTTTTCCTTCTTTTCCTTCTTTGTTTTCCTTCTTTGTTTTCCTTCTTTCTTTTCCTTCCTTCCTTCCTTCCTTCCTTCCTTCCTTCCTTCCTTCCTTCCTTCCTTCCTTCCTTCCTTCCTTCCTTCCTTCCTTCCTTCCTTCCTTCCACTGGTTTTCACTTGAAAAAATAAACCAAAAAACCGTTTTATATGTTTTTAAATGGATTAATTTTGACTGTAGTTACATTGCCTTGTTAACATGGCAAAGCAATTCCCCTCTCAGTCAGTGGGACTGAATTCCTTGTGGTTGTTGTTGAAACAGATAACCACCAATTGGTAATAGTAATTTGAAGACCACAAGATTCTGAGTGCAGTTTCTGCAATGTCTCTGGTCTAAGGATTCTTGGTGTCTTAGCAGAGCAGAGCACAAGGGAGGGGTGGCTGATTTTTCTGCAGGACAAAATTCCCCTTATTACACAGCTGGAATCAGTATTGTCATGGACCTAAAACAGGTGAGGAGAGGGAAAATACAAGGAACACAAGGTCACAACAAAACGGTAAAAAGTGAGGTGGCTCGAGGTTCCATCAAGGGTTAGGTTTGTTGAGGTCCACATTTCTGGCTCTCAAAACCTTCAGCAGGATCCTTAGGCCCTCTGAACACTCTGGTGGTGGTGAAGAGGGGGAACAGGAGCAGGAGCTGGGGCCTGGCAGTGTGGCTGCTGCAGCAGGAGTGCTTGTGCAGCTGCCCGGGGGCTGACTGACAGCAGCAGAGTCCTGAACTAAGGCGAGCACACTCTTCTTATTCTTGCATTCAAAGTTGGTTCTCGTTCCCTTCACGGTGCTGTGTAGATAATGAGGTGATACTCCAAAGGTCTAGTTTTGCTGTGCCTGTAAGCACCTCAGCCTCGAGACTGCAGAGCAGTTGTACAGCTTTGATTGTGTCTGAATCCCTACCGGCCCCTCATGCTCCCCGCAGCTTCTCTCTGGTAGGTGTTCCCAGGGAGTATCTAACAGCATGGACTGTGAAGCGAAGTTAGTCATAGTGGCTTTGCTTAACTGGTAGTTGAAAAGTTAAAGCAAGATACAGAACACAGGATTTTCCAGCCTCTGGAGATTACCATCTTACCTGTCAATAGAACAGTAAAACCACAAACCTGCAGGTTTTCCTGAGGTGAGAACTGTCTTCATTCTTCCAGTTGAAGCTACTGCTGTGTGTTGAATAAGATCCAGAAAATTCTGAACCAAATAGCTCAGCTGTGGCACTCTCCCCCTGAAAGGAAGGAAGATTCGACTCCTGGCCAAATCTCAGTATTCTCCCTATAATTTATTTTAAAAGTTACACAGCAGAAAACAAGTTATAGAGAATGGATTGTAACCAGCTTCAGTTTCTCTGTGTGTGCCCTCATCCCTGGGCTGAAGAGTCCGATTCCTTCCACACTCCTGGCCTGGTGCTCTGTTGGAGTTTTTGCACAGTGAAGAATGGACAATGTGGTCTCACCAGGGTGGAATAGTCAGAGTGGTGGGAGATGCTCCATGTGGCAGGACAATCTGTCTTTGAGCCCACCTCTCTTCAGCTGAGGAAAGAGTTGGGCATGGGCCCACCACTATACGCCATCCCATGAAAGATGGACATCCTTACCATCACTTTCTGAGAGAAAGCCTGTAATTGTATTTTGTAGAAAGCCTAAGCCCATGGTGCTTGGTATGTATTACTCCAAGCCATCTGGGGCCTCTGCTGTAGCAAAGTTGTGTTTACCCAGCTAGGTGTAAGCACAAAATAAATGCTAAACTGCTTAGTTCTTTCCACACTGTTCCCAGATGTAGGCATACCCAAAGCTGTTTCTCCAGGGGTGCATTTCATAGGGGAGCAACATAAAATTACAAGGTACCTATGCAGGAACTGCGTGGGTAATTTTCAGGATCATCCATTTGAGACTCACAGGCTTGCATTCCTTAGTGGATCTTGTTTACTGTCTTTTAATTTCAGTGTTTTCAGTCACCCAGGGCAATCTCTCTAATGGATAAAATGGGTATCATGCATGTTGGGTATTATTTATTTCAGGGTGAACTTTAGATCTTACCATATGCTCTCAATGTCTGTTCTCATCCTATAACCTAAAAAAAAAGATTATTTTCATATGCTTTTCTGGGTTGCTCTTCTTTACAGTACCTGAGATGTGTAACAACATTAAGGTGCTTATTGGAAAGAAGGCAGGATGTCCATTATACAGGTGGGAAAATGAAACTAGTTTGTCAAAACAAAATTCATCAAACATATTTAAAATGCCCAGTGTAAGACATCCAAAGATCATTTTACAAATATTTAGCACCATGCATTCAAACCACAACTATATTCAATTAGATTCACAATTAATGTCAGCAAGCTCAGATCATTCTAGATACCAAATTCCAGGTACATCAAATTCACCATCCAGCAAATGAGGAATGCAGACTGTCTAAAAGAGTTTGGTTTACTATGGGTAAATAAGGAGACCAAAGGAATTTTTTTAGTTTTCATTCTGTAGTGCTATTGCTTTTTAGAGTTTCTTTACAATCTCCATGCTTTTGTGTAAAAAGTCCTAGGTTTAAGAAAGCAAACAATGGTAAAAAAGAACAAAGGCCCCTGTGAACAGCAGCTTTATCTTCCCAAATATTGACACTCCTGCCCACAAAAGGTATCACATCTGAACATGCTGACAATGCCATTAAAAAGGACATTAAGAGTTTTGGGCCCTGTATAGGTCCCTGAGGAACACCATTACCAACCAGCCTCCTTTTTATGTGGATTTAGCACTGCTGATCAACACCTGTTTCACTGCACAGCCCAGCTGATTATCCATCCACCTTGTTCATTTTTCCAATCCTTATTTCACCCATTTGCCTGTAAGGACACTGGGGGAGTTCCTGCTGAAGGCCTCCCTAAAGTCAAGGTAAATAGCAAGCACTGCTCTTCCTCCTCTGCTGAGCCAGTCTTCCCATCAAAGCTTTGCCCTTGGTAAAGCCACATTGCACCATCTGTTCTCAGACACCTTTGTGTCCCTCAAGTTTTAGGAAATGTGTGGCAGCAGTATTTGCTCCAGTGTTATCCGGGGGATGGAGGTGAGGCTGACAGACCTGTAGTTCCCCAGCTCTCCCCTCCTGCTCTTCTTGATGCTGCAGCAGCTCATAGCGCAACCTTCTTGCTGGAACACTGTGCAAAGAGCAGTGATGTGTTCAAATGGTCTGTGTCAAGTGTCTCAAAACGTGAGTGCATGTGCATTTGAGAAGGAGAAAGAAGCAAAGCTTTTGGGACCCTGAATTAGCAAGATTTAAATAATCTAAGGCAGAATTAAGCAAAGGAGAGGATCTTAAAAAGAAGGCATTTTATGTGGTTTTCTTGCAAAAAACCTTTCAAATGTATTATTTAAAAATTATGGAAATTCCATAGTCTGCTGCACATGAATGTCCAGTTTTCATCTCCTTAAGAGTTTTAAAAAATGACATTACAGTTGCCTTACGTATGGATGTCAACACAGTAGTAAACACGTAGTTATAACCAACATTAAAATAAGTTCTTCCCACAGGACTTATCAAGATGGCACAGCTGGCCATTATCTTAATCTGGACAGATCAGCCTGGCTAGTACTGGGTGTTTGATTTACTACAAGTCTGTCAGCACTTCTGGTTAGTTATTAGATTACAGCTACTAGATAATGCATTAATTGTATATTAGGTGAAAAAAAAATAAAAGAAGAAGATAATGGAGGTTGCTAGTGTTTCAAGTGTCTAGTGTAGAAAACTGGAATACTTCCCCTAACTGAAATTCTATGGATAATAAAGTTGTATTTTGATACATTTGGACTTTTTGAGAAGTTGATCCAACAGTTTTCCATGGCAAAGTACTGAAGAAGCATCTACTGTTTCCAGCCTGGTATTGTGCTGAATTCATTGTGCTGCTTCTGGAGATCACTACCCTTTTCTAAAGAATTGTTCTGTAAAAGGGAATGCCAATGGCAGCATTTCATCAGCCTTGTGGGTATGTAGAAAAACTTGTGTCTCTTGAGGGGGGTGGCTCTCTTCATAGAAAATGATGCTTGTATCTTTCTGCTGGTGCAATTACTTGTAGCTTGGGCTTAATAAAACATTCCTTCACGTATGGAAAGAGTTTATCCAAGATTAGAGTATGACTCATTTCTAGGCAGATATTTTTCAGAATATGCTACCTCGTGTTTTCATTTTATTTATTAAATTCCTGTTATTTTATATAAAGCCATATTTGTGCAGTAGTGGAATACTTTTTCTGAAATAAATAGAACTTGGTATAGCCAAAAATTTAACTTCTTTTTCTGCATGCCAGTTGCCCACAGATAGATAAGAATTCTCTCCTTGTTCGAAATTTTTGCAACATATTTTGTAGGTGCTACTACAGCAATAAGGGAATTACTTTGTTACAAAGTAAAAGTGAAACTGTTGCTCCCCTTCAAGATGCCAACATGTTGATGGTATCAACACGTTTTATTGAAAATAAGCAAAATATATTGCGTAAATATTCCTCTATTTAAATACGTTTCAGTGTCTGGCTATACTACACTTGGCTCTTAGTGTACACCTCACATTTTAAATTGAGAAAAATAGTCAGGATCATTTTTTACTTAGCATTATTAATAAGAGTGAAGTATTTATAAATAGCTAGTGACAGATACTAGTTATTTTACAAATTTGTAAGATAATACTTGCATAAGAAACAGAAGTTGTGAAGTGATACATGGTAAGAAATTAGTCCACAGAATCTTTAGTAAGGTGAGCTAACTTGAACAATATGCATTTTAGTATAGTTACGTGCAGGCTGACATTGCTAGGAAAGAAAAATGTGATTTAGTTATCTGATGGAGGGCTGAATCGTGAAAAGTAGTCATACAGAAATGCAATTAAGAGAAATGCTATCCTGTGAATAAATGTGGGGAGCACTGTAGCAATAGGGATTTTGTTGGTGGAACACCAGGTCTTGCCCTGATACCAAGACCAAAACTGAGAAACTGGTTAAGCAGAACTGTGGTTGCTTTGGGACCTGGAAACCCTTTTTAGAGAAGAGAGTTAAAAAACTTAATCTCTTTAGCCTAACAATGAATCAGGTAAGCACTAATGCACCTGGAATTCCATAAATAAAGAGAATAATCAGATAATTCTTCAGTTTAGCAAATATTTTAAGAGATGTAATGTCTGAAAACTGAGTCAAGAGATGTTTTTGATTAAAAAACACAATCAAAACAAAGAGAAAACCCATTGGATTAACTAAGCATTGGGAAAAATTGATAGATGGGTCTGTGAAGTATTCTTTTTCACATGAAATCTTTAAATCAAGGTGGTGGATTTTTTCTTTTTCCAAAGGACTTACCCCTTAATCTAATTTTCACCTGTACCATGCAAAAGGTCAGGCTGGAGACCTGTGGTGCTTTCTTTTGGCCTGAAAATCTGTGTTGCTGTAAAACCTCAAAACAGAGTAAAAGTTTCATATGTTTTATAAGAATGCTAGAATATCTTCCATAATATTGTATGATGTTAGAAATTGCAATAAATTGACTTTTAAAATAATTTAACAGACATTTTAGCTACTTTGCAGTTGGTTTTTTTCCTGTTTTTACTGCTATATTTTGATGAACAGTCATTAGAAGCACAGTATCTCTTTTATTTAGGCTACCAAGCCCCTTTCCCCAAATAAGATTTTCTTTCTTTATTGGTTTATCAGATCTTTTAAGACTGATATTTCAGTACTGGGTGTTCACCTCAGGATAACTTTCTGGAAGGCATATTTCAGCATTTGGCAGTGATCATAAATAACATCAAAAGCAAAATTACTAAAGCTAATAAAAACAAATGCTAATGCAAGAAGTAGTTCCAAAATTTTGCACAGACTGGTGGGATAATACAAAGATTTACAAGATTTCCTTCTCTTTTATGTTAAAAACTCTCAGTAGCTGTAATTTTTTCTTACGTGTTGATAAAATATTAGCATGCTTTTGGACATTTATTAATGTTAATCACAAAATAACGATAACAAGCAATGTAAGACATTTACCTTGTAACATATAATCTCAGTGTCAGATAAACTCCTTTTTCCAGGATGCATATGCAGCTCTTATTACTGAAACTCAAGCTGCACCTAATTACTGGTAACAGAAAAACACTGGCATTTACCTCCCACACACAGAGCAACACCTTGCCCTCCAGGAAATCCAGAGAGCTTCCTAAGAATTATTTCTAGCTGTGGCCTAGATTTCAGCCTCTTTTGTATCATATTACAATGGAAGCTTGTCAGAGCAAATCCTGTCTGGTGTGCAGGGTTTGACTGAACAAAGAAATGAAACTATCATGAAATCTGGTCTTACATTGGACCTTTTATCACAGGATTGCTTCTGCTTGGTCTGCATGGTTCAACAAGTTTGATGCTTTACCCAAAAGAGATTGATGTTCTCTCCTACTGCAGAGAACAGACACAGTCTCTGCAGTAGGAGACAGAGGACAGAATCAAAAGCACCATTTCAGTAAAAGTTACTGTACAAATTGTCATGGAAGAATTAGCTAAAATAATATTTCCTTTGTCTATATTTCCAAATCGATAATATTTTCATCCTGTTTGGGAAAATACTTTATTTCCTAAGTTTTCATGAAATTATTTATGAAAGAGAAGGCACAGCATGGTTGCCTTTGGCAGGAGAAAGTTAGGCTCAATCGTTCAAGCCCTCTTTTTTTATTTCACCACAAGACTTTTAAATATATCTGGAAAGAAATGACAGCATTGAGTCTGATACCAGGATTGTATCCATCAGCTCCGAATGCATCTGGCCATGGCCTCTGTCATCCAGCCTCACATGGAAATGTGCAGTACTGTAGTGCCAGTACAGGATTCAGGAGAACTGTCCCGGTCCTCATTCTCCTACTTCACAAATACCTTGTGGTAACCTCTGATACATAAGAGTACCTTACTCTTCTACAAAATTAGTGTGAAAGCATTCTTGCCTTATATGAATGAATAAGAAGAATATATATTCTAGAAAGAATGAGGGCCCAGCAAATCTCATGGGGAGTTCTCTGCTGGGAAGCAAATAAACTGAAAAGGAATTGGAGACTATCAGATCACAATTGCTACAACTCTGACATGGTGACCAGAATAGAGAAAGTAACTCCTGATTTCCTAAGAAAGTAAATATTGAGAAAAGGTAAAGAGGTTTATACTTCGTTTGTATCTGGCACCAATGTAAGAAAAGGTAGAATGTTGTTTGGAAATTCAAAAAGAGTGATGAAAAATTAGGATTTCACAGAATGGAGATGAGACATGATTAAAGGATACTCTCCTTCTAATGTGGGGCTCAAGGAGTTCCACCTATTTAGTTTATCAAATAGAAGGTTAATGGGGGCCCTTTATGTACCATTCTATGTTGTAAATATTCATTTAAAAATCCATGCCTTAGCTCTGGCAGACAAGGACCCAAGACCTGCAATCTTAATTTATAGTTACCCATAATTAACCATTGAGGGGGTTACCAAGAATTAGGGTAATTTTTCCCTTGATATTTATATCAAGATTTATGTGTCCCCCTTAAAATGATACAATCTAGTTCACACAGGAAAATCCGCTCTCCATTATGGTTGAAGTCAGACTAGAAGATCACAGAGGTCCCATCAGGCTTTCTAATCTGTTAATTAGATAGTTTATATAAGTTCAGTTTAATTGGGTCTGTGTTTTTTAGTAAACAGTATTTTTAATGTTTCCTGTTTGCAGCCTCACCTAATCTCCATTATTTCTTATTGTACGTGTGTGGTGGGACTTTGTCATCCTACCAGCACCTCCACCTTCATCCTGAAGTGTTGCATCATTAGCTTGTTACACAATCTGCAGGGTTGATATTGTTGATATGATGCCAACCACAAAATCATTTAGGGATGGAGTGATGGCTTTGCTGGAGATGCCAACAAAACTGCTCTAGATCCTGAATACAACTTATTTATCAAGACTGAATTCTGTTGTACCTTTTTTAAAGCTTAAGTAGAATATACTGCTCAGATGATTTTAGTCTCTTTGCAGGTCTTTGTTGAGGATTTTCAGCATGTCATTCCAGATTTTTTAAAATTTTTGTTTTTTACAACCAAATGTGTAATTTTACAGGCTTTTATCCAGGCTGAGGCTGATATTTTAAAAAGTTTTGTTCTCACTTGTTCTTTCAGCTGTATTTTGCTTGGTAGTCCTGGGAACAGTCTGCCACCCTGACAAGGATTAACCACATCTATAGGATGTACTGTTTCTCTGGGCACCCCTCCAGCTTTGCGTGGAGAGCAACCTGTCCTTAGCACCTTCTCATCAGGAAGCAGTCCATCCTTTGGGGGACACTATGATTTCCTTTCCTTTGGGCTCAGGATCTTTCATTCCTCCAAGTCTATTGGCAGAAATTAAAACAGGTACTTCTACTGTTTTAGGTGAGATGTCAGTGCAGTGCCCTCACTTACTAGCTGAGTTCCTAGGTGTTATTCTGCCTTAGGAAGAGGCAGGCACTCCACAACTCTGCAGTTCAAAACTCTTTACAAGTGCTGTCCCCTTCCTGTTTGCATTCATAAATTGTTTCTATTTTTCTCATTTCAAAAAGCAAGCCTCAGCAGATAATCCTCTTCACTCTTTTTGCTGCCCCACATTTTGGTGCCAGTTAAACGCCTGGCAGTTTCCTGAACCCTCTGGCCTTTAAATACCTATTACATTTCCAAGAAGTTTTAACAGCCACTACCTAAAACTTCAATGCTACTGAATGTTCCAGTGTAGTCTCAAACCAAGCTTCTACCTACTGTGATTTGGCAAAGACATTGCACGTGCCCATTAGCTATCCTTCACTAGCAGAGGACTGTGTGCAGAAACCAAACTATGTACTGAGGGTGAAAAGCATTTCACCAGGTTTTGAGAAAAGCCTTGTTACTAAGCCTAGGTAAAAAAAAAAATTCTTAGCATGAAGCCAGAATAATCTTGTGACTAGTAACACATTAAACTCAGAAAAATTGTTTAGGAGCAGAACTGCTGTAGTGTACTCAAAGGGCACCCACAGAAGGAAGGAAATGGATGGTTTGAGTCTTTTAATATTAAACACTCTTTATTCCTCTACCCATAGGCATATATTTTATCTGTACCTCTCCTACATATCCTAGATCAAATGTGAGAACCATCATACTTCATGTAGCTAAACACTTTTAAATGCTTTATTTCACAATACCAGAACTCTTCAGATACAATTTTCTCTTTATACACAGTGTGTTCATACACCCATGTACAAGACTTCCTGGAAGCCTTTCCAGTATTAAGCTATCTGGAACAGGGTGCTATGGGAATCTGAAGTACTCCTTTTGGGAGTATCCAAATCAGGAAATTCAAAGCAGTAACAGACACAAGCCTGTATCAGCAATGAAAGAAATAGCATGGGTGGTTTTCTTTAAGAACAGATGCATGTGTTCTAATGGAGAATACTGGCTGTCTACGTGTGAAATATTTTAAAGGCTTGTGCCTTTGAATGTATTAGGTCCAATCTCCAAGGTTGTTGAAAATTTGCCAACTGCATAATTTGGAGCTGTAATTATGAAAGATTACTGTCAGAAAGGCTGACTTTAATTTTTGAAGGCAAATCCTGAGAAGATACTGAAAAAACAAGACTCACCCAGAATGTTTCTGATCAACCTTTTACAGTTTCTTCTGACGAAGTAATGCTGGTAACATAATAGCTTTGCTAGAGAGCTTTTGAAAACTGGTCTCTCAAGCTTAGAAAATCTGTGTAAAGAAAGTAATAGTTATCATTCAAACTTGACGCCAGACTCTAATTATTACTTCAAACACAACACAGCCACAGGATTTTTTGTTTTGATCTCCTTGGTACACTGCAGTAGCCACGCCTACATCCTTTTAGAGAAAATACATTTCTCTTCTCCTGGATACTTTGCTAAAATGTGTATTAATTTGTACAGCACACTCATAAATTTGTTAAGAGTTTAGCTCTTCTAATTTTTACTCTGTTGATCTTACTATAATGCTTTATGCAGTACCACATTGAAATTGAACTGGGCTCACTTCAAATGCTGTGAGCCCTTGAAACTTCCCCTGCTTAGGAAAGACACCTTGTTTATGGTAAAAGTGGTAAGGGCCACAAAGCTGCTCAGTTTCACTTTGCCTTTACCACACTGCTCCAGCTAAGCCAATCAGACCAGTTCAGGAGTGTCACTTGAGCCCACAAAGTGCTGGGCTCACGTTCCCAGAGAAGATGGGAACCATGAAATACAGATTAGTTTCTTATCTGAAATACTGTTTCCCCTTTCCTGTACTAGCTAGCTGACACTCATTTCAGTTGGACTACCAAGCTAAATCCACAGACTCAAATTGCATTATTTTATGGTTTTCAAAGCAGCCACACCACATGCTTCACTCCTCCTTTCTTACACTGATTATATACATGCTAGTTGTTAACAATAAGGGCACTGAAAACCAGAGGAATTTAGCATTAAAGAAATACTGCATTTTATTACAAAACAGTATTGAAATCCCAAGTTCTCCGTACCTGCAGGGTCCTGAGCAATGTTCACTCACACAAAAACTGTATATTTTGACATACACTATGCATCTGACTTGTAAAAAGCACAAGTTTTGAAATATTCTTACAGTTTTCCAGGAGAGGCATAGGATTTCTTAACAAATTTAATGTATGGAAAGCATGCATGAACTTGTACTTTGTAGTTATCTTTATGGCTTTATTAAAGGTTGTCCACAGAATTCCTTACAGCCAGGGATGGAAAATCATCACTGTATAGATCACAGACACCCAAACATATGTTAAACACAGCTCTTTTAAAGGGGCTTTTCTGAAAGTGCTTGCCATTGCTTCCTTGATATGGCTGCAATGGTCTGAGGGTGCAGACACCATAGGAAACACATGAAATATAACTTGCAATCAATGGAGAGGCCTTAGTTAGGGTACACACTCCCATGGAACGTTTTCCTACCGTTCTTTGGAATTTGGTTTATTTGAAAGAATCTATGTTGTCAGACTTATTTTGGTGACCAGTAAATAATGAAGGACAGAGGGGGACTTTTTCTCACAGAGCTAAAATAGTAATATGAGGAGTAAATAAACTCACTCATCAAGAGTGTAGCAACCTCTCCAGGTTGTACATTACACACATTAACATCCAGTGACTTGGTACCGTGTCATATTATGCCTTCCCAAGAATACAAGATGCATAAGGAGTCATCCAAAGGAAAGAGAAGGAAACGAATTCTGCTGTTAGCAGAAGAATGGTACCTCTGTTCTTTTAATTTCTATTTTGCTGTATGGTGCCAGTACCAAAACAAGACCTGGACAAAGATGCCCAGGAATGAGTTCCCTCATCCCAGCTTTCCCACATTTCCAGCATTTAGCAGGCTGTGTGTAAATAAAATATGTTCTTAGTCTTCAAGGGAGGTATTAAATCTTTCTAGAGGAGAAACTATATCCACAACACTCATTTTCCTCAGTACTAACAACACAAAGCAGGACTGAGGAGATAGAGTTTTCATTGTGCCACAGACAGGCTTTAAAAGAACATCTTAAGCTACTGAGATGTAAAGAATGTACCTGTAAAAGTGGGGATATCACTTCTTCCTGATTTGGGCACTGAGAGTACAGCCATGAACAAAGGAGGTTGATCTGTGCCCAGCTCCTGTGTAGTCCTGCCTCAGAGAGGTTCTTCTATCAAGGCAGCAGCCCAGGCATGAGGCCTCTCTGAGGTCTGTCCTGACCCACCCTGGCAGTGCCAGCGACAAGGTTGTGGTCAGGCCAAGGTTGTGCAACTCCTGCTGGGGACATTTCCATTGTGTCAGGACTACACCACCACCCTCAAACACAGTTTGTGTCAGTGACTGTGGAAGGTTCACATTTTACCCTTCAGGTTGTATGGGTGATTCCTGTGTCTTTGAAGTTCTGTTCCCACTAAAGATGAAGGCAAATTCCCACTGATATTAATGGGGTTAGGATGTGTCCTTGTCTCTGTTTTTTCCTGTTGTTTCCTTTGTTGCTGCAGACCTATTCCTTTATTAAAGTTTTTGCCTGGGGGAAAAAGAAAAGCCACGTTGCTAAATAAATTATGAAATATTTACATTTGTGAAGCCAACCCCTTATGCCTAGCTCCTCCTCTGATATTAAGATGACACTTTTTATAGAGCTACAGCTTCTACACTGCCTGTATTCCTCTGTGGGATCTGAGACCAGCAGGTGACAAAACAGCCACCATGAGCCAAGTGACAGTAAGTAATACCCAGGAATGATTGCTGATTTTGACTCAGTGGAGTGAGAAAGTACTGTATTAGACCAGTGGTGGTTTGTTTAGTGCAGGAAAGCAAAGTAGGATCAGAGATTAAACTGAAGAAAACATAAAACTGGGAAGGTTTCTACACAAAGCTTGATTTTTAACCTGACAATAAAAGGCCATCTGTTGTACAAAATACCCATAATAATAATGATCCCAGGAGCAAAGTGTTAAAGGCATCAGTTTGCTTATCCCTATGTATGTTCTTTTTACCTTCTTTTGTATTTGTATTTACTTTTTTTTTTGCCTGCAGTACTCTCAATGCTACAAGAATGCAGCTCACTTTAGTGTCACCAACTGTAATGAAATGATATGAAGTTACCCTTGTGAATGTTTTGCATCTGTTTTTTATTGTATTTGTAAATTGGCTTTAAACCTTAATGGTAGCTTCCTTCTTTTGAAAAAATGGTTTAGCATATTGTTCAAATATGTATGGTTCAAACTGGTTAGCCTAGCTTACGAATTTCTCCCTCCTACTTTTACCTGTTTAATGCATTTGACTTTGCCTTACCCCACCTCTTGTAGGTTTGGAAACAGAGGTAATGACTTTCTCAGGTGTTGGTTTGTGCTGTGTTTCTTTACTACTTTGCTAAGTCACTTTAGTTTATGCCTTTTGCTTTTATCTCTGTGGTGTAGCCTACGGAGAATGAATCTGTAAAATGAGTAAATGTTAGGTAACTATCACTGTAAATGAAACATCCTGTTAACTGGATTTTTGCACAGCTAACTCCTAAAGTTTCTCTGTCACCACACTCAGGGACTCTGACCCCCTTGGTGTTGACCATCATAATGTTCCTTCTGCTCTTCCCTTGCTTCCCCTCTCTTGCTTACCGTCAGTTGCCTTGTTCCCTTTTCTCTCTTTCTCCTGCAAACTCTTTTTGCTCCCATTTCTCTCTTTCTTCCCATCTTTGGCAGGTTGGTGCATGGTTGGGCAAGCAACTGCACAAATTGTCCCTATTTTCTGTGCAGAGTTTCTTAAATGGTCTGTCTCTGCAAAATGTGAAATTGTCAGTTCTGTGACTTTCCCAAAAGAAATATTTGGAGTCGTTAGAAAGCAAGAGATTAAAAGACAAGATCTTCCTTGCACAGTGCCTAGAATTTATTTACAAGGTCAGGAGCAGCTTTCAGAGCAGGGAAGGGAAGAGTTCCTGAAATTGTATTGGGCATTTTCAGTCCTCAACATGAAGTGGAGGACAGTGGTGCTTGCCATGTTCATACCAGTGCAAAAATACATTTTTATATTGCACTATAGCAAGAGAAATACTGATATTTGGCTGGCAGAATGTTAGCCCCAAAAAGAACCCTGAAAAAAGGCAAACACAAAAGCACCCTGGAGCTAAACACTCTCACTCTTTTGAAAGTCAGAAGTAAGCAACAAAAAGAAAACACTGAGTGACACAGCTTTTAGTGAGCTTTTGGCAGGTTTTGAAATGTAATGGGGAAACCGTGCAGTGCTATAATATGATACCCTTAATTTGCGGGCATTAATACATGTGAAGACAGATTTTTGGATTATTATGATGCACAACTCTGTGGCTAATTTGCATGCAACATTTCTATGATTAATAAATGAGGCAATGCTGGTACTACTGTACTACAGTGAGCCACTTGTAGCAATTGCCAGCACTCCAGCATGCAACATTAAATACTATGCTCTGCTCCTTTGAATATTGGAACATCACTTTGCAGTTCCCAAGATGCAAAGTGATCAAAGGAAGGGAAGAATATTCCTTACTTTTATCCATCTTACAGAAGAATCAGCATAGTCACCAGATAGCTTGTTTAGAAATGTCAAGCAAACACAAATGAAAAAAATAAAATCAGAAGGACTTACTAAAATAACTTGAGTAAAAGTGTAACACAGCTATTTATAAAAAGCAAGTGATATTTTTCAAGTCCTAATGTTTTGTAGTTAACAATTTCAACAATATGAACATATCATATATGCACAGAATAGCATACTCTCAATACTGGGATGAATCATTTAAAGATGATAAAGATAAGCATACAATGGGTCTACATTAAAAAATTGTATCATGCTGTCTGAAGCCAAGATCTTAAAGTGCTACAGCTGATTTCTGCATTCAAACACAACTTCTTTTACTGCATTCATGCCAAATTCATGAGGATTATGAGAAAATTCAGCAGATTAGATCTTTAATCTGGTATCTCCAGTCTAAATAAAAAAGTCAGCTTTGGCTATGCTACTCAGGTTATCAGGATATCTAGAATATGCCAATATTGCTATCCTAGCTTGGAATTTCAGATCAGGCTTTCTGCCTTGTACTACGAAGAATTTTTTCCCTGCTAACAAAGGTTTCTTTTCACACTTAGTCTAACACAAATTCTTGTTCATCCCCATTCTCATTTTTTAATTCCTGTCTTTGTAAGAAATCTCTTGCGAAACTAAAGAAGTGCATCATATTCTTGCATCACACTGTGAGCACAGTTAGGCTTTGGCTTACTGAGCTTTCACATGACGCTGCCAGCACCACTCTGCCTCCTGAACATTTTACTGCAGGCATGGGCAGCTTACACTTTCTGAAGCAATTACTATATTAAGTACCCAGTGATGTATCTTTCCCAGAAACTGAAAATAAAGGTATAAAAGAAATCCACACAATAATTTATTTGGGCGTTAACATATGGGTGTAAGTTTCTCTGTGGATAATTATGTGACGATGCTAATAACGCCAAAGATGCTTTGATATATTAAGAAAATTTCCACAATGATATTATTGAGCATTTCATTAGTCAGAGGTACACCTGTGGACCCCTGAGACAAGACCAAGCACCAGGCCATGTCAGCATGCCTTGTAGAAAAGGTTCCCAGCTCAATTTGTCCCAAAGCTTCAATTGCTGGCAGGCAGCTGGCATGGAGCCCCAGTGCCCATGAGAAATTCTCCAATACATTGCTCATCTCTCCCATCAAAAGAGCTCAGGGTATGTTCAGTCATTGTGGAGACATCAGAAGCAATTCTAACACAAAGGCTGCCCTGTGAAGTGGGCTCAGGCTGCAGAGCCTCTGCCTGTTTTCCAGTACTGTAATTGCCCACCTGGAATTAAACTTCACACAGGTTAAATTTTTAAGCCTTCAAATTTTTAAAAATATTTTTAGCTTTTCTTCAGTGTCTAATCTTTTGACCTCTTGCATTAAGTCTGTAAAATTGCACTGTTCCAACACAGCAAACTACTGCCCTACTGACACACAATTACCAGCATCAGAGAAACATCCTTGGGGATACAGGGGTTTGCAGAAGAATCAGCTGGTTTCTTTGAGCAGTGTCAGGCAGACGGAGTCCTGCCCTTGCTCTGGGGTGCTGGTAGCTGTGGGGAGGGAAGGCAATGTGCTGGTGGAAATGTGGCAGGTTGGATTTGGAGAGGTTGTGTCTGCATTTCCTGCACCCTACGAGTGTGTCAGGCGTGCTGGGACCGAGCCTCAGCTTGTGGAAATGATTACAAGGCAATTTATACCAAACAACCATCCCTACTGCTGTGTTTGTTACAAACTTGGCTGCAGTACAGTAACGTTTAGTGGATTAATAATGTTTGCTTTTGGCCTCTCCCACTCCCTCGGCAAACAATTTTCATGCATAATAAATGTTCTCATTTAGTCTAACTAGAACAGAGCCCAAGGGTCAAAATAGCCAAACCTGCATGCTGAGAAGACTCCAGGTTTCCAGAGAGCAGCTTTCTTCCCTCTCCAGGGTAGAGTGTTTGGGCCCTTCTGCAGAGTCAGTTTTGCTGAGCAGGCCCCCATGCCACATGTCCCCTTCTGCAGGAACCAGTTTGTCCAGTCAAAAGGGTTGCAGCAGGCAGCAAAAGCAGCACAGGATCACTGGGACAGGCAGATACTGCTTGAGTGTCTGGCATCTTAAAACAGAACAGCATATTCGAAATTTAAAAATTTCATTTATATATCTATACAGATATGTAATAGGCAAAAAGTAAATATTTTGTATTAACAATTGATCACAGGGCATGCTGTGAGGGCATATGAGGTTAGGTAAATGGCTTATGGTCTTGCATTTGCAAAGGAAGACTTAGAGTTATAAACCCTTTAAAAATCTATGTGGTTTATTTTGTTGATTATTAGTCTCTTTTGGGAAACAAAGAGTCTGCCCATATTTCATAACATGTGTAGCAGAAGTATTAGGATATGCAAATACGTAAGTTACACAATGAAAGCAAAACTAAATTAAAGCTGTATACAGTCAAAAAATGAGAGAACCAGATCTGCAGCCTTTTTATTGCTACACCACTGAAATGAGTGTGTGCACAGCCAGGCTGCTGAGGTGCTTGTAGTGCTGCATGGTGCAGCTGTTTCTCTGCATCCTCCAACTGCTCTTTATGCTTCCTCAGTTACAGCTAAAATGGAGGCAACCAGTCTTGGGTATAATGAAAGAAGAGTGTTTAAGTAGTCTTGTAAAACTTTATGACAGCTATTAATTGACCAAATAATTAAGAACAGCAATCAACACTTATTTCAAGTGATGCACTGGTGACTTCTGGCCTGGGGAGCAGGGAGCTGGCAATGCTGCTGTGACAACCAGTGGGACAGAGACTCTTTGCTATTGAACCAAACATATTGGACCCAAATGCTGAGGCTGAGCATTTGAAAATACCACAAGAAATACAGGTTGTGCCATAGACCCAGGTGCTCTCTGACATACACACACCGAGCTTGCCAGCACTGTCTCCAGTGGAGGATTTCTTGCCAGTCCTGTACACTGAGGTCAGGCTTACACAAACTTATGGGCAAGATAGAAGAGCTCAGACAGACAGGTTAGGTTCCTGTCTGCCATGAAAAGATAGGCAAGAGAAATTAATTTTGCCCTACCAATTAATAATGCCCTACCAACCCATGGTGCAGTGTTCTGTGTCACTGACCATTTTTACTGCCACAAAAGGTGCCTCTTGACCACAGTTTGCAAAACAACGAGAAGTAAGCATGTAAAACAATTTGACAAGCATCAGAGAAAAAACAGTATCAAGCAAATTATTTAGCAAATGTTATTGGGTCATATGCAGAAAAAAGAAAAAAAATTTCATGCAGGATATCTAAGCAACACTCCCATTTTCTCTGAGCTATGAGACTGAGGTTTACCTTTGATGCAGACTGGCTAATTATTCCCGTACAATTCCCTTCATTATGCAGACCACATACATTATTTCTATCTCTTCTAGAAATATGCACACATTTTTTCTCAAACTAATTTGTTTGACATTTTGTACACTTTGTTGTTTGGTTGATTGTTCAGGCTGAAAAGGGAAGGAAATCTTTGGCAACCTCTTGCAGCTCTGGGGCATTTCTTTACCTACTTTCTTTGAAGACACTCTTGTGGAGAATCAGTAGTAAGGACACAGCTATGAACACAAGTATGAACACAGCAAAACAGAAATATTAGTGGGACTGCCAACTCTCCAGAGTGGAGTTTATATTAGCAATTCAGGAAAAAAATGAGATAGAAAAGTATAAATATATTTAGGAATGTATTAAATACATATGCACTTTTGACCTCTGAACACAAGAGTGTCAGGATTTCGCAGAACAGCTTTCTCTTTGTATCAAGTCCATGCAAACTTCAGGTCCTAAGCTTGAGAATGGAGATATTGAACATTAACAACCACATTTGTTGTAATGTGAAAAGGTAGGTTAAATAACAACTTTCTTCAAATATATTCTTCTCTTTTCTTTATATTTTTTCCTAATTGTCTGCATTTTTCCTTTGGCAGCCAAAAAACATTGTAAATAATCACAAATAACTCTACAGATGGAAGAGGGAAACTGTCAACCATTTTTGCTCTTTACTTTGCTTATTCATATTTTGGACGTTTATTTGTTTATAAAATTGCTGTACATGAATAAAAGCACTAGCAATATTCCCAAGCTATTGGTTACAGATAATTTAATGATTTAAAGTTCATTTATTCTCTAAAAATGAATCATGTAAAAACAAAGCCTTCCTGTCCAGGGATTTACTCATCTTCCTGTCTGGATCTGATTTTCTCAGCTCTTTAAGAGACTCAGCCCAAGCTGAGCAGAAATGCTGTGATTTATCTCAACAGTGCCAGAAACCCAGGGCAATTTTGAAGCATTTTGGGGTACTTATCCCTTGCTACCTGTCCAGTCCTGACAGCCCAGCTCATGAAGAGAGTTGTCCCTCCCATCCCACATCCAGCCCCACTCCCAAGTTGCCCAGGGATGCCTGTGCAGGGTGTTCACAGAGATGTGCTTTGGTGCAGCTTCATGCAGCAGTGTCCCTCCCGTCCCCTTCCAGCGAGGATGGTGAGAGGAGCCCTTCAAGGGAAACATTTCCTACACTTCCCATGTAATGAGGGCTGTGCTGGCTGGGAGGAATGGTTTGTTAGAGCACTCTGGGAGCAGAAGTGCAGCTTTCATAGTTGACTATCAAATGCCTGAAGGCTTTGTAGATCTGTTCATTCTGGGTACAGATGAAGCCACCACTTCTCCAAGCTTGCTCAGCAGCACGGTTCAAGTCCCCAATGCAGGTCCACTGATCTTTGTATTTCCTGGAAACAGCCCATTTGGAATGATCATTAATGGAATGAAAGGTGGAGTTCAATGGCATCCCTATTACATTTATGTTGTAGACGTGGTAGTAGAGAGAGCAATTTGAGTAAAGTTTTTGGCCAGAACGCTGCCAGGATTCAGCCAACAAATCAGTCTTCAGTTCCTGAGCCATCCAGGCCACATAGATATCTGTGGAACAACACAAGGTGTGGGAAATCAGTGTTTCATGCTCCTTCATTTAAGAATGGACTGAAAAGCATAATCTAAATTGTGCTCGTGTCATTGTAATGCATAAAGTCAGCCAGAGGGGATTTTGCCCCATCCCTTTGACTTTTTCAGAAGTTCATTTCTATTTTTTGTCCTTCCACAAAACCTCTTACAAACAAACAGCAGGAAAAAGGGGAAAGGACAAAAAAAATTGAAACTCTTCTTCATAACAAAAAACCCCCAGATGATTCAAACCCCGTATTTCTTCTTTGTTGTTACTGTTGAACAATTGAAAATAAATTTTCTGAAAATCCCATAGTTGAAAACCTTAGGATGGACTAGACACCTTTTTGCTTTGTGGGGCTGAGAGAACATTAAGATGGGACACCATCCTTGCCCCTCTGTGACATTTATTTCTGAAGCTGAACTTTTTCCCCCCTCAGAGAAAATACGGATTTTAAAATTATTTATTAACTCACATTTTAAGAATTAATTGAGAATGTGTTATAGAGAGAGCAACAGGTTCTCTTACCATCTATGAACAAGTGTGACTTTGCAAAGTGGAGAAAGGTTTCCCCACGAGCTGACTGGAGTTTGGAGAGGTGGTGCAAGGGGGCCGAGGGCAGCCTGGACTTTGCACAGAGCTTCTGCAGATTTGGCAGATCATCTTGGAAGATGTCAGGGATGGAACAGCTGTAGATTCCTGGATTATAACTCAGCATCTGTTGGTCTGAGAAAAACCCACAGAAATGAACACAGGCAGAATTAAAATGGGTTAAAGCAAAGCTATCAAAAGAGCAAAGCTCAGTCTTGGACAGGAAACCTAAATCCTTCTTAATCTTCACAGGCTATCTCCTGCATTACTGAAGTGTCAAAGTATCTTATTTTAGTAACCAAAAATTTGTGTAATTGCTTTGTAGTCTGACTGGCCCTGCAGCACGAAGACTGGCTGGGAGAGTACACTCAGGTTTTCCACTTACACCTCATTATTCTTAGCAGAGCTGTAAACTGGTGGTCTTGGTTCACTGCCACTTCCACCCCATGCTCATCTTCATGCCTCTCTGCAGCCACACAGCACTCAGACATCACATGTAAATCCAAACCTGTCTGTATTTACAGGAGTAGTTTCCAGTCAGTTACTGCTGCCAAGTCAAATGAAAACAGAAGAGCTGCCAAAGGGTCTAGTTTGGGTTTAGAAAGAACAGAGCTTGACTTTCACAGCATCAGCATTAAATCTGGAGAAGAAATCTACTTTTCTGAACTGTGCGCAGCTTAACTGTACAAGTGCTTGCCATGGATAGCATAAAGAGCAAAGGAACAAATGGGCTCATTAGGTGAGTTCATGGAAGACCAGTCCATCAGGAACATTCCAGTCTTTCTGGCTCAGGAAACCCCTGAACCACTGATTAGCAGAAGCTGGGAGGATGAGGCAGGAAAAGCATTAGTGTATGCATCTCATTTTTTGGCCTCTTTCCCTACACATATGCATAGATGCACTACCACAAACAGGAACCTGGGTTGGATAGCTCAGAGGTGTGGCCAGTCTGGCAATTTGCACAGCATGAATATTTCATTAATATGATTTGAGGTTTGCAACTGAGGAAAGAGGGAAAAAGCAGTACGAAAACAGTTGAGGAACATGCCAGTAGGACCTAATGTAAAGTCTTGCAATAGTCCCTTTCCAGGATTCCAGTATCAGTTATCACTGTCAGACAGTTCTGAATATTGCAGCTATATTTTGTTGGGTTTTGGGCTTTTTATATGTTTAGTATTGGCGATTTTTGCAGCAAAGAAATACCTGGGAAAATTCTAGGTGATATTTATTCCATACTTCATATTTCTGATGACTCAAGGCTACTACTACAGCTCAAGCAGTGGTTGCCTTACATTTTCAGAACTGCAGATGACTGTTGCTGAATAAGCTATTACTGTTAAAAATGATTAATCATCCTACTTTGTATTTCCAAAGCATTTTGTATGCATGGACTGAGTTTACTCTTGAGAGGCACTTGTAACTATTATTATCCTAATAGTCCCCATGGGGAGATGAAAGCAGAGTGGAAGAGTGAATTTCCCACATTCACACAGGAAATCATTGGATAAACATAACTTGAGCCCAGAATATTCTTTCCAGGCCCTGCTTGGTTTCCCAATATGACAACAAAGGTCAACAACAAGGAATTTTTTGAGGTGAAGCCTCAAGAAAAGCAGAGAGGTGTAGTGGGACAATAGCTTTCTTAAGGAGAAGCTTTTCATACCTATTTGTGTGAACTGGTCATATTTGAAGGTTATACAGATGGCTGTCTGTCCAAAGGACTCCCCACTAGATGGATACCCATAACCATCCTCGGGGACGGGAGGGAACAGAGGCACACTGTGAATCACCCAGAAGCCTTGTGATTTGTCCAAGAGCAGAAATCCTGTCCAAAGAGAAAAAAAAGTTACTGCAAATGAATTAAGGAGGAAAAAACCCCTAAGATAGAGCTGTGCCCTACTTTGGTTTTGCTGCTGCAGACATCACATTTCAATGTGTTAATGTCTACAGTAAGCTGTTCTAGAGTCGATTAATAGACCATAAGAGATGCTAATATTTTATTAAAATTGCATTAATTCTTTCCTGCACAGACTAACTCAAACAGTCACGTTTCATTTGAAAAAAATCCTTTCAAAACCTCTTCCTCTGCTCAAATATTGTCTTCAAAAATTCTGACGATTTAGTGATTGCGACCCTCTCTCCATTGCTCATTTTTCTTCACTTCAAATATACACTGGATAAGGGGAAACAGATTTGTCAGCACTGTGTCTTCATTCACAGACCAAACTCTCCCCCATGGGGAAGCAGCAGAGAGACAGATTATGCTTCTCCCCTCCAGGATGGATCATGGCTCCTGAGCTGTGCCCATTGCTGCAGCCTGAAAATACAGCCTTGCAAAATGTGCTCATTTCCACTTCAGGCTGGGCAAACCCCATTTGCTTCCTCAGGGGAACATTTAGACCTCCACTGCAGTTTACACTTATTTAAAGTCCTAATTTTCTGTAACTGCATCCTATAGTGCTTTCAATGATCTTGGCAGCAGTTTCTTGCCCCAGAAAGTTTGGAGGGGTTTCTCTTGAGGGTGTCTTTTCCTGCACATCTTGTACTGCTTTGCCATCAGGCACAGGATGATGTGATTTGTACTTGCTAAAAGAACCTGTATTACTTTCAACTCTTGAAATCAAGAGTCCCTAAGTCCCAAGATACTTCACACAGCACTGACATAGCAAAACCAAAACAGAAGCTGCAGCATAGGTAACTATACAACAAACCACACATCATGCAAATCAGTCTTCTGTTTTGCTTTAGGCAGGAATTTCAGATATGCAGATAGACAAACAGACAGACGAGTAGATGCTATCCACAACTTTAGGAAGGAGAAAATAGCAGTTTGGGACTCTCCCTGTACCTTTGGTGTGTCCACATTTCCCCCCTTTGGAGTCTGATTCAGGGATCTCATCGTTGTATATCGCGTACGCAGTGGTGTTCCTCTGCAGGGAAACACAACAGTCAGTAAAAGGAAGGCATTTAACAAACATCTGCTGGGAATGAAAGAAAGAATTCTGGATTCCTCTGTGTGAACATCATTAGCCTAATCCTGCTCCCAGCATAGCTGACCCAGTCTCCACAGACATTACAGAAATATAAACCTGAAGACTCAGCATTAGGACCTCAGCTGACATGAAGTGGAAGATCTCTCAATCACTGCAATAGCCCTTTCCCAAGGGTTGGATATGCTTGCTAAGACAGTTTACATGGGCTTAGTGGGCATTTGCTTGCAAAGTTCCCCTCTGTTTTTTTGGCCTCTCTCTGATTTAGCAGTCAGATCCGCTGAAAATATCTGCTGAATAAAAATAGGCATGACAAATGTTCTTATGAAGGACAAGCAAAGATTTTTGCAAAATATTTGCATACAGCTGCACCTTATTTCCCCATAACCTTCAAAAGAGTTGGGACATGCTTCCCCTTCCAAGGTACTGTGAGTTTGTAAACAGTTTATTACAGCTACAGTGAGACCTGGGATAGGACAGTTTTCTGGGCTGCCAGCATTAGAGTGACTTCTGGGAGTCTCTTCTACATACAAATTGATTGCACCCTACCACAAATCCACAGCAGAAATGCAGACACACCCAGACTCAAAACAATACTACATAGATGTGAAAAAAATAATTATAGGCAGATCTTGTGATATTTTACAATCACTTCACACCAATATAAATTAGGTGTCTGACTGTGGGAGCAAAGTAAGAAGGCCACCAAGCAGCACATCACTGCTGGAGCAGTCACAGTGATTTCAGTGGGAAGATCAAAATGCAGATTTTATTTGAGTCAGAGTGTGAAACACCTGCACATAGGAGGGCTTAGAACAAGTGTCTGTAACAATTACCACTGATCCTGGTCTGAGTTCAGACCTTTGGGTATTGCTCAACATGAATTGCAGAAAAGAAGCCGAAGGGAGAGTGTATGAACACCCCTTTTTTGATGGGCAATACTCTAAGTGTATGAAATGCTTGACTAGAAATTAGAAGTTTGAGGATTATTCCTAATTGTAGCCAAAACTGCAAACAATCTGCCCAGCTGTCAAGGGGCTCCTCTCCTCGATGTGTTTTAGCAGATCTATTGGTCAGGCCTGGCCTTACCTCTACATGCTTATTTTGGCTGCTTTCATTTCACCTGCATATAATACCAAGTAACCATACTAACAAAAATTAAACGTCACTTGCCTTGGATTCATATGTCTCATACAGCTGCTGCAGTGTTTGTCCCAGAGCACCCTGTGTCATGTTGATCAGGTATTTACCAAGCTGCCACTGAGGAGCCAGGGCATCCATGTACAGGTATTCCAGTCCCAGCACAGGAATCTGACCTTTGGCATGTTTTGGCAACTTGTAAAGAGCGAACCTGCAACAGGGAAGAGCAATTATTTTTTTACCACCACCCTGTTTGAATGTGTAAATCAGTATCTCCTTCCCTGAGAAGAGAAGGGTGAATGCAGGGATGCCTGGTCTGGAGGGGGAGCAGTGTGGACATCCCAGCCTCAAAGCAATGACCCAGCCCAGGAACCAGCTCCAGTTTGGCAGCAATTTGTTCTGCTTCTTAGCAAGTAAGGGAGGCTGATTCAGCACCACACTCCTGTTGCTGTGGCCAGACTGTTGTTGGTACCCCTAAAGAATCTGAGGTAGTCTTGGTTGAGTCCATGAAATCCCTATTGCTCCTGGCTCTGGCAAAGAACCTCAGGTCCCAAACCCAGTCTTACAATGTATGTGTTAATATATTTTCTAAGTATGGCTTTATATGAAATAGATAAAATTAGGTATTGAAATTTTAAAAATGCATTACGTTTATATGTTTCACCATCACAAAATAAGTATAAAGCAATGTGATAAAATGTTCCAATCCTACTTCTCATAACAGACTTGAACTCTGATGAACTGCTGCAGACTGGGAATTTTCAAACCATTAGCCAGGAACACAAATCTCTTCAAAACTGTAGAGTACTCAATATTGTCAGTAAATGGCTCAGTTGATACTGAGGTTCCTGATAAAGCAAACAAGTTTTCCCAGTGCACAAATCCATGGGATTAATCACAATATAATTAACTCAGCCACTTTCTCTGAAGGCTGTAATTGAGTAACTTGCTATTAATGTCAACAGTAAGGACTGAGTGGCATTATTTTCAATCTATACTATTTAACAAAACTGCAGTCTGAGCTTAACCCCTCAAGTATATCAGGAGGAATAAACCTTGCCTAGCTGACTTACAGTCTCAAGTTGGTCACAAAAGACATCTTTGAACACAGGTAAGAAGTGGCAGGAAAGCATTTGGCTAGAGAAGAACATTTAATCCACGGGAAACATCCATGTACAGAGAGAAGAGAAACACACAGCAGTGGTGGTACTGGTAATCCACCTGCATTGCCACTGACTGAATGATCTCCCAAAAGCATCTCAGGAGAAATAATTTCTGATGACAGATCACAAAGAGAGTGATTTACATAACTAGGCTGGGGAGAGATGTCTGTGCCTATACATGCACCAGGAATCAAAACAATCCCTTTATTTGAAATAAAGATTTGAAATGAAGATTTGGAAAGGAAAGGAATAGCAGTAGTTACAGTAGCATGAGCTGATCCAGGAATTAGCAGATGAAGCCTTTCCAAACTACTTTGAAATGTACTGAAAGATTTATGCTCTGGAAGTGTTTACAGTCTTGCATCTAACAAATCCACCTTAGCATGTATGCTTACGAAATGCTAGTCATTGAGCTATCAGGAAATTGCCTGCCAATTCCCACTGGATACATGTTTTGGCTCTTTCCAGAAAGCCAGCTGAGTGTATTACCAATTAAAGCTTTATAAAATCTTTACTGTAATTTGTGCACAGGAAATTTCTCAAGAGCTTAGGCATTTGTGGGAGCAGAGTAAAAGTTATTTTCCTGAGAACCACGGAAAAGCAAATCCGCTTAGACCCGATTACCATTGTCACATTGTTTGCTTGTGACTGAACTGAACATCAACTTACAACAAGTAATCACATCCTTACTTCTTCCCCTCCCGCCCAATAAAAATCTCCAAACAAAAAATGTGCATCATGCCTTCAGACCTTGACTTAGCATTTCTCAGAAAGCACAGTTTTGGCTTTTATTTGCGGGGAAGGCTTCCCACAGAATCCAGTGAGTTTGGATGAATAAAGGAAAGACCGAGCCCTCCTTAGAGCGGCAATCCTACAGCCATTTGCTCCCACAGCCCCTGTGCAAGGTGCAGTGAGGATGGTGGGATGAGATCATGAGTGGAATGAAAACATGGGAGAGAATTTTGCCTGCCTGGGCACTGCATGTGGGAAGGAGCTGCTGGCCCAGATGGGGAGCACAGATGGGATTAGGTCAGATAAAGCAAGAGATTCCTCTGGTTCAGCGGCAAATGAAAGGGTGTGTAAATATTGAGTAATTGTGGAATGCTGCGGGATGAAACCACTGCATAGTAGAAACTCACATAAACCTCTTGCTAACTGAAAGTAACACTTGCAGCGCTGTTTGTTTGAAAGAGCATTGACATCTTTTGTTTAAGAGGAGGCTCTCCTCAGCAGTTTCAGTTCTGCTTCTCCTGTCAGCTTCGTAGCATTGAAATCCAGAAACCAAAGCTGACTCTTTCTTCTTAATAAACTAGGATAACCCTGGCAGACTGGCAAGTTTCACTTTGTTTGACCAGGGCACATTGAAAAGGAAATCCCCCTGTCCTACCTGCTAAATCTGTGAAAGGGAATATGGATTTGCTTGTGCAGACTCACAAGTGCCCTCCTGGAACAGGCCCCACGTCACTGGCATTCACACGGAGGTACAGGTGAATTACTCCTAGTCACAGATTTCAAAGAATTTCTGAGAGATTTTTAATACAAAAATTGTCTTCATTTAAGAAATGGATGCTGAAAGTTTCTTTTTGCTCACAGTTAAGGGAGAAAGGAAATATCTTAGAGCTTTGAAGTTGCTGGGTAGCTGCACCAACTAAGAATCTGACTCCTGAAAAAATCGCATTATCCAGAAAGGTCTTGGCAAAGGTGACAAGTCACTAGACCCTCACACATTTGATGCTATGCCAATACAGAGCAAAACCAGCTTTGTGCTCCTGCCTGAGCCTGCTGGTGGCATGAGGAGCACCTGCCTGCCCTGCAGTCTGGGTACACGGGAAGGGATGGGCGTACTGCTTTAGGAGTTGTACCCAAACTAATCGTTGCTCATGTGAAAAATACTTTTCTTTTGAAATTTGTTGGTATTTATCTTCAGGAAGCTTATGTGCTCTTTTGAAAGAGCCCTCACGTCACTCTTAAACCTGGGCTGGATACTGTGCAATTGTATTTCGCGTCTTTTCATCTTCAAAGGGCATTAATCCAATTATTCACTTAATACGCAAAGCTGGGCTGGCTGCTGGCAGTGGGGTGGCACCAGCGGTACCGTGCCGGCAGCTCCGGCAGCGAGAGAGCTCTGCTGCAGGCACAGGGCACGGGCGGCTTGGCCACGCTGCTGCCGCCAGCCCTGGGGCGGCTCAGCAAAACTGCCCCTCAGTGCCGGCAGCAGAGCTGCTCAGCAGCAGCCAAAGGGCAGATGCGGTGCTCTCCCCGCTCGCTGTTTCCCCGCTCGGTGTCTCCCCTGCCCGCTGTGTGCTGGATCCTGAACCCGGCCGGTGCCTCCGGGGCTCCCGCAGGGAGCGCAGCCTTGGCACCCCAACACAGCTTGTGCTCCCTTTGATCATGAGGCATGAACGCCGTGTAAAACGGTGATTATTGTACGCTTAGTCATAGTGCAGCACGGTGGTTGGTTCCGAGAAATGAAGTCACATTTCAACAACTTACCCTAGCCTTTTCAAATGCAGAATTCAGCCACTACACACAGGCAAACAGCACTGAACCAGGGACCGCTCTGCAATGCTTCTGGGTTACCCACCCCCTTCCCACGGTGTAATCTCTGTCTTTATTTACTCACCCAGCACGGCATTTACTCACCAATCCACCGCCTGCCCATCTTCATTCCTGCAGGAAAGCTCAGCAGCCCGCAGGGGCACGGAGGAGAGAAGTAAGAGCAAAGCAGGGAGACACCGTGCAGATCCCGCGGGCATTTTGGTGTCCCGGCCGCGCAGGACGAGCCCCAGCCGGCTCTGAAAGGAGAAGTTGTGCTGTGTTAGTTAGTTAGCTAGCTGGTGTCACCTCCTGCCCACGGACAGCGAGTACGCCCGGGCGCTGCCGGCACGGCGCAGCCAGCCTGGCTCATCGCGTTCCCACAGCACGGACACAGGGCCAAGGGCTCCTGCGAGCTGCCGGAAACAGCCCGCGATTGCTCTGGGCAACAAAATGGCAGCTGACACCTTATTGCTTGGCAAGAAAAATATTTTGACTCTTTAGAATATTCATGGTATTCTGCTTTAAAAAAACCCACCCCACCCTGCAGATACCGAAACGCTTTTTGTTTTCTTTTTAGTGCTGCATGATGTACCAGTTTTCTACAGCTATCTGATAAAACCTGGTGTTCAGACAAGCAAAACAACATCATTTCCATCTCCCTATGGCTCAGCCCAGCCCTGTAGTGAGCACAGTCCCCGCACCGTGCTCGCAGAAAGGTTCCCCTGGGCACCCGCGGTCACCCTGGGGACTGACAGCCCTGAAATGCTCTCATTTCTGAACCAAAGTAATTTACTTGCTATTAGTTAATGTTTTTTAAACTATCTTTTAAATGCAGCAGCATTTCTCTTAGGAACAAACATGTCTGAATTGAGCAATTTCCCATCTGATAATCTACTAGCAACACACACAGAAAAAGCTTTAATTTATATTTTGGAGTGTAAAATGCTCTTTCCCCGTCCCCATTATGCCGACGTTAAAAGGGGCTGATTTACATTAAAAGATGTTGGTACCGAGTATGGGATATTTCAGCCTCAGGGAAGGTCTAGTGCAATGAGCTTTGGACATTTTAGCACAACAGCAATCCTCACAACCTTTGCAGTATTTTGTCACCTTGCTAGTACAGTCTCTCCAGCACTGAAAGAGATGTGTAACTGGGGTGTGTTTGACAGAAGCAGGGTAAAACTTAATAATAGGGCTTAATGCAAATGAAACCAGTGATCCCAAAGAAGAGACTCAGTGAAGGTCTATATAGTCAGGACTAATTCAAAGATGACCAATGAGAAACTAGTTCACTGTGACTCCTGTTCTATAATCTGTTCCCCAGAAAATTTTAAAATTTTATCATAGTTGCTACTAATATAATAATAGTCTCCGAAAGCATTTTTTCTTCCCATCAGGACTCTGCAATTTATAATGAAAATATTCTCATTATCACAGGTAACCACAAGAATAAAGGCCATAAGCATTGTTTATAGTTCATTGACAGTATAACTCAGGCCTCCACTGTGTTTCTTTACGACTGCCACATGTTTTCTTTGCAGATCAAGGACCTAGAAGTCCTCAACTGTGAATATGGCAAGAATACAATTAAGTTCCTTCGCCTTCATAAAGAGGGAAAGAAGGATTGTGTTAAAGAAGTGGAAGTGTGTACACATCTCCGGCTGACTTCTGCTCAGGAGTACCTGGAAGGAAACAACTCTCTTGTGATACCTACAGACACCATAAAGAATATTGTCCTCGTGTTGGCTAAAAAAAATGGGGTATTTTTTTATTTTTTAACTAGCCTTGCTGCTTCTTACAACTTCATTTGGAAGTATTTGTTATACTAACTTTTTATTTCCAATTGGCATATCAGATCAGTACCAAAGTCATTTTCAGTGATTTGAGAGAGAAGTTTTCCTCATCCACTGCTTGTCCTGTGGACTCTTTCTTAAGTTTTCCAAAACCTTTTTTTCTCAAGAGCTAGCACTGTTTTTTGTGGATTTGTAATATAAAAGCTATGTCTTTTTTTTTTTTTATTCAATAGCCCATAATTCTGCATTATACTCATACTGTATTTTAAACAGAAGATCTCAAAGTATGAGCCTCCTCTTAATCCTTCTGTGCTCTCTGCCATCAATTGCATATATCATAATGACAATCTGTAGCACTAAATTTCTTCATACTGAAATCCCATCTTTACCCTGTAAAACTTAATTAGAATATCACCATATCAATCCAATTAATTACTATAAATTATTATTTCACCATTATATCCTCAAAGCATAAGACTTCTGCAGCAATTTCTCTTAGTCCAAGGCCTGCAGCTCACTGTACCACAGAATGGGAGATTTTTGACACAACTGTAGCTGCTATTTGCAGCGTATGCTGCAAGCTGGTCAAATGATTGGGCACAGTGAGCCAAGCTAGAAATAAGAGAAATGTGTTTTTAACCACAGTGATTCTTCCCAAATACTTACAACAACCAGAAAAATCTACTTTTGTACATGAGATAACTGCATCTTTCTAATAATACTGTTTGCTGTCTTAGATCTCAAGTTTAGAGCAATTTGCTATAGATATCTGCAATCACTTCATGACAACATTTTGCCAAGTGGCATACGTCAAAACCTACGTTCAAGAAGTACCATGGCAACGTCTGTGTGAGGTATCTAAAATACTAATACATTCCATTTGTTTATGCTGTAGTCATTCCTCACTCTCTTAGCTTCTGTTTTCAAATTAACTGAATATTTACAGCACTTTTACTTACATGTCTGCTCTAAATTGCAGGATGGTGTTCCCCACATCCACTCATTCATATGTGTTCCTGATGGGATCCGCTTTTGTGAAGCTGAGCAGTGCCGGAATGGTGAGAAAAGAATTGGCAACTTCCCCTACTTCTCTGTAAATATTTCTGCCAATGAGAGATGAAAATGTCTTTAGAGATAGCTACAGGTGTTACAGGGCTTAGGGCACAGCCAAACTGCTCCAGAGGTCTAAACCAAAGAGCATTTTTATAGTGTAATTTTTACATTCTTCATCTGTGAGACATGGCTAAAGAACTAATGTAGCTGACATTTGCATATATATCCCAAACATGGAATGGTTACAAAAGAACATCCAGAAGAACTGTTACATCTTGCCACAGGATTTCATAGCCTTCCGAGAATGGGCTGCTTACTTTGCTATGTTACACTATATCCTGCATCCTACGACATACTAGATCATCTCCTATGATCTCCTATGACACTGCTGCAGGCCAATTGCCTAGTTTGCAACTATTTTCAACTCCCTGTCAACACGCCCAAATTTTATTTCTAAGAAAGCAATTTCATTGCTGCAAGCCAGACTAGCTTGAACATTGTGAGCACTCAGGTCTATATGTGAACCATTTTTCACATGAAAATACTTCAGAGTGTGCTTACTATTTTTGCACACCATGCATAAACGAAGCACTGTTTGGCTTAACCAAGAGTTTTGTGATACTTAAAAGTCAGGCTTTCAAGTTCACCTGTCTGTCCATAAATCAGCATTCCAAAAGGAGTGTAAAATTTATCTCTACTTGCTATGGCTCACAAGAAAAGCCCAAGTTCAGTCTCAGTGTGATGGTGTTTCATTTAACACATCTCCCAGATTACTAGGAACAGAGCTGAGGCCCTACATGGTTTCACACAGTGGCTTTAGAGGATTTAGGCATTAGTTCAGTACCTATCAATACTGCACTAATGTAACTTAGAACTATTTCCCATCCTACCAAGAACCAGTGGCAAGACCAGTTTCACTTGCAGACAGTACATGAATTTTGAAAGGTTCATCTGAGCACCATCCCTGTGTTCTGCTGAAAGAAAAGAGAAAGTGTGTACAAGCCTCCAGTGCCTCTTGGCCTCATCTTTTTTAATGTTACTAGTAATGTTAACTACTGCTGTACTTTTGGCAGTCTCAGTAGTATTATTTTCTTGAAAATGTTAATAAGAACACCTGAATTAAAAAAAAAAAGAAAGAAAAAAGAAAGTTTATACTTTCTCAAAAAGCTGCTGCTTTTAATGTAGATTGAATTTTTCATAATCATGAAAATTTAGCATGAAATTCTCCCATTTCAGATTCTACACAAACAGCCTTTGTGACTTACTGAAGAAACCACCTTTCCTTCTTAGACTTCTCTTCACGTAGCCCTTTAGTTGTTTCTTTAGAATTCCCTGCCTAAGTGAACAATAACCAAAGTGAAGATTTTCAAATCACTTTTATTTTTCTTCTAAGAGAATGTTCTCTATATTTAGCAACCTCCTATGCACCTATCAGCCAGACATGGGAGTTCATTTCTCAGTTAATCCTATCTTTTAACAATTTTCTTATAATGAAAAAAAACCCAAAAACTAGTGAGGTTTAATAGAATTATTTTTTTGCCATTATATTAGCTGATAAAAGGCTCAGAGTTTTCTGGAAACTCAAAACATCGTAAGTAAGTTAACAGAATCAACATTTGTCAACTGAAGACAGCAGGAGCATAAAGCCTCCTGAAAGCACAGCATGAGCTGTTCACCTTGGAAACTCTCCCTGGGTGCTGTATCCTTTGGAGTGAGTGTCAGGTTGATTGCTGCACAGCCAGCCAGCCTTTCAGTCAATCATTCATTGCAAGGAGCTCTTTCAAACAAGGCTAAGTATTTGAATATAAGATAAATATGTCCCCAGGTTCACTGATAGTATCTGCACTACATTAATACCTGTGTGTCAAGAGCCAGATACCCAAATGATAAATTATTCAAGATCTGAACAAACCCCAAAATATCCTGTCCAAAGTCAGTATCTTCTTTAGATTTTTTTTCAAACTTTAGTAAATAAAAGGGAGACACAGGCAAAATGATACTTACACCTCCTTAGACTCATTCAAAAATAAAAATTAATACAAACAAGAAAAGAAATAGACAAGATACAGTTTCAATTATATCCAGTCACAGAGCAGTTCAAAAACACCCAAAGCTCTAAACAACCATGCAATTTAGAAATGTCTACCACAGTGGAATTATTTCCAGTATAAATTCCTTCAATTACATAATTTAAAGACAAAATTTGTCAGTCTTCCAAGTCTAAGACAGGATTACTATGCACTTGACATATTCAAGGATTAATTTTGAACTAGCTGGTGTGAGCATGAAGAGCAGCACAAAACCAGCAGCTTGAGCTTCAGCCACTATCTGCACAGGCCCTGAATGAGCCTGCATGCAATGAAGTTTCTCTTTTCTGAATCAGCTTTTTGGCAGCTCTGGTTAGTAACATTCTCAGCTGCCAGCTTGGTGTGCTCCAAATGACTGACTGCTTTAAATTGTTTAGCTGCTATTGAAAAGGTGTGTCAGAAGAAAATGTTCAGGTCACAACTGCTTGGTCTTTAGAAGACAATGATCCACCCATGCAGCAGTGATCCTCAACAGCATGTTTCAGAAATAGTGGTTAAGAGCATTGTCAGTTTGAACCTGTGGGTGGCATCTGTATCAGTGCCAGCTCCTGCTCAAATCCCTGAATTGCAGGGATTTGCATTGGCTCCTGGCTCTTATTCTCAGGGATGCAAAACTCCCAACAGGATGGGTATCTAAAGCAAATTACTGACCAAGGCCCTGTGTTTATACAGAGAATTTTTACACTTGTCTATGTTCTTGGAAAAGGCACCACACCTCTTGCTGTACACCACAGCACTAGTAGCCTATTTCATTTCCCTTTAGAGCCATTCCTAAACTGACATCATTGAGAGCCAGCCTGAAACATGTCCCAGTCCCAAGCAAGTGAGATAAAGTCTGTCCTCAGTTTTCCTTAACTGCAGATCACTTGATGGGATTCCCCATTTTCTAGACTTGAGCTCTGTAGTGTCTGTCTTGTTTCTTACCTTTCTGCCAGTATCAGTGTGCAGGAAGTTATTGTCTGCTTTCTGGCTCTAGAGCTCGCAATGCAAGTATGAACTCACAAGTTTCTTTCTCTGTGGGAAAAGGTCCACATATTTTCTTATAATTTTCAATCACAGGTCCTCTCATTGTCTTTGCTGGAATTAAGGACCTGAAACTCATGAAGACAACGCAGTCTGGATTTGAAGGCTTCTATAAGAATGAACACACCACCCTTCCCGAAAGGCATGACAGGATTCTATGCGGAGAGCTCTTCTGCAAATGGTCATATGGCGAATGCAAGGATTTTGACTTTAACTGCATATGGTACATGTTATATCAAGTAACATTCATTCCCTAATCTATGCTCACAAAGTCCCTCTATATAATACAGAATGTCTAAGGGCCAGATCTGCAGCTGCTGTGTGCCAGCTACTCACAGCTCAGTGGCAGCACTAAGCTCTCTTTACAAGGAGTGAGAGGCTTGTCTTAGGGGTTCTCCTCTCTTTGATGGTGCATCAGTGGACAGGATTTAAATGAACAGTTCTGTGTTCAGTACAGAACACTTTAGGAGAATAAAAAAACTAATATGTTTAATACTTTTAACAAAACCTATTTGTGAATTATATATCTGGCAGTGGTGGGGAGAGGAAACATAATTTGGGTGACAGGACAAATCATTTTTCCACAAATCCCATGGGTTATATATTTGTCAGCAAAGACATCAAAAATACAAACAAAATCCACCCCACAGTAGAGCATTGTGGACCTAAGCAAAGACAGCTGATACAAGGTTTTGTAAGAACCTGTGTTACCTCCAGGAAGAAAATCCGTGAATGTATCCTTGAAGCCTTTGCTGGACCACCTGACTGTGGGGAATATTCACCCTCTTACCAGAAAACTGTCAACTGTATCCAGATGCATGTCCTTTCCAGAGTGTCACAGGTATCTTCTTTCCTCCTAATGATGTTTTATTTTTGACAATAGTAGGTGTTAATTGCACCACTGAGAAGACCAACATGAGACTATTATTTCCTCTGTAAGTTCTGAGTAAGACTGGAAACTCCCCAGCTGTGAACACAATGGGGGAGAACATCACTCAGTGCCTGGCAGCATTTGAATAAAAGTGAAAGGTGTGCTACACACGTTCACTAGATTGCATTTGATCAACTGTACTGGGGGGTTGGCGTTGTTCTTTTTTACACCGAGTGAAAAGCCTGCCAGGCGGTTGACTGAAAAGGTGCCCTAATTCATTGTCTCATTCATTTTCATGGTTTCAGGTACAGGTCATAGAAGTCGTCTTGAACAACACTTTTTATAATGTTGTAGACATGAAGAATCTAGGCTTGACCAATGAAAAAGAAGTAAGTAAATATTTCAAACACAACTTGACTGCCCTCTTTAGAAATATTCAGACTTTAAAATATAGTAGCAGTTCTGCATATGGTAGAGTTAAAGTGAGCAAACTTTCTCTCCCACTCCCAGTGAAAGCTCTACATTACTTCTAAGAAAGACTTACACTGATTACAAAAGGAGGATAAATAATTGCCTTCTCGTGTTGTTGATAAAAGCTAAAGGTGGAAGTGCAATACTCTGGACATTAAAAGGATCTGTAACAGAGACTGTCTGAAAATTCACTCCTGTTTTCTCCACTGAATTTGACTCTCACTTATAATGTCAACCTGTGCAGTTTTACCCAAGCAGAATGCACCGTGGCATCCTTTCCCATAGTCAGGCAATGTAAAAAGCAAGCCCACTGTGGCTGTTCTTTCTACTCCACTGGCAGCCCCACTGAGGCCTGGGAGCATCCTTGGTTCAGGGCTTACAAGCCAGTGAGCTTGGCTGTAGGCTAAGCCCAGGTTACAGATGACCAGCAGTCTCAGGGAGCAGCAAAGGGATGTTTCTGGAGCCATGAGGAGCCAAAGCAGAGTGGTCCAACAGTGGACGAGGTACAAGCCTGGGATCAGGCAGAGAGTGAGAGGTGGGGGATGAGATGTATTTGCTCCTCTCTCTACAGCTGCTCTAGCTGCCAGCCAGGTCCAGCTGAAAGTCTGTTATGTTGTCTTCACATGAAAGAGAGATATGGGGTTATTCCATTTGATGTCAATGGTCTACAGTCTGTTTATGCTATAGTCTCCATCCAAAGTCTTGTGATTCTTCTACCATGCTCTCCTATCCTTGCACTCTTTCAGGTGGACATTATAGATCCACTTGTACTTGTGCTAACATCAATATCTACCCCTGATGTTCATAAAAGAAAGAAGTGGCCTGGGCATGATTTTATAAAGAGGTGAATAGCTGCAGTTTCTGATGTCTCAAACATAACCTTTGTGTTTGTGTTCATCCCCCTCAGGTTTTGGTTCCAGTGGAAGCTCCTTATGGCTCATGTGCTTGCACACTTGGCAGGAAGAAGTTTTTTGAAGCACAAGGCCAGATGATGAGAGATGAGAGGAAATTTGGACTGGCAGCTGCCCAGGCAAACTAAATCTCTTGGCTATACTCACACCTTCCTGATAAACTTAATAGCATGGCTTTCCTATCAATATTTACTCCTTATTGGCCTCTTCCATTGCTGACTACTTTTCCCTCTATGAACTCCTGAACATGGGATTTATAAAGGATCCTCAGGAAACCGGAAATCAAAGTCTGCCCCTGAATTTTAGTGTGATTTGCAGACTGAAATCCCCTAAGCTCTTTGGAAAATCCCAGCTGGAAACATTACAGTCAATTCATTTTTAAACTAGATATTCTCAGACCTTTTAATGAAACAATAAATTTGATGCCTGTAATGTGTTTTTGACATGTAAAATCAGCAAATCTGTATATCCTATTGATTAATATTTCTTCAGTTTCATTGACATAATCTGTCCTGACCCCTTCATGCCATACTGATCTACAGAGCTGAGGTTATGACCCAGTAACCGAACAGGAATCAGTCAGAATCAGGATTTCTTTGCACAGGAAATGAAAAAGAGGAAAAAAAAAAAAAAAAAAGCATCTCTCATATCTCCTTTGTAGTGTGAATAGCTACAGCTGTTGACTACTTTCTCTGCATGTGTTCTGACTGCATGACTGCTGCTGCTACTCATCAGACTATAGTTACTATAGTACTTTTACATTAATCACTGAGGTGGTTTGAGGGTTTGGGCTATCTCTGTAGGCTTAATTAAACAGTTTTCTTTACTCTGATAATCTTATCATGACTTCTAAGCAGGCAGGAGTCAACCTATGTAGCCCTATTACGTTTGGGAGGGGTAGGGAAAACTAGACAGACAGAAAATGCATATTTTACTTTACTTACCCCAGGTGATAGCTTTGAACATAGAGATAAAACAACTCAGCCAACAATTCTCATCTCTCAAATGGTGGCCACTACATTTGCAACAGGAATCCTGCTCAGCTTCCAACAGCTTCTAGCCCTTGCTCTCATTTTTTCCAAGTGTCATTTTCACAGACTTCCATGTGACAGAGTACAAATCCAATGGGAAGTGCTCAAAGTAACTTCTAAAAACTGCAATTCAGTTGCCTTTGCACCTCTTCAGTTTGGCAGAAATGCAGCATTGCTTTAGGTACAATCATTAAATTCACAGGCACCAAAAATGGGGGAGATGCTGTGCACTGTGTGACATTTTGAGGTGCTTTTCAAGATAGAAACTCGCCCTGGTGAGCAGGGCATAATAGATGCAAGGGGAGAATTGCCCACAAACCTGAGCTACCTCCTGAACAACAGGAAAAATGATACCACAGAGTGAAGCTGTCCCAGATATGATGTTCTCTGCTCACCAGCCAATTCTGAAAGCTTTATTTACAACACTTCTAGCTTTTCCTGGGGACATTTTCGCTTGCCTTCTTAGATTGTGTTGTATTGTACTTGCGGGCTTATGTCTTGCTACTTCTGTCACTGCTAGGTGCTTTTAATTTATTAATGTACCTTTTAAAGGCAAATAAAGAGCAACATCAAAAAACAAGCTAGTTTTGGACTATTTACTACTTACATATAAATGTAAAAATTGTAAGTAAAAGAACTATTTAAATTCATCCAATTTCACTTCAGAAAGTGACCAATCATCTCCAAATGACAGTTCCCTACCAACAGATGAAAAAGAATCTTACTGAACATTTCAGCATTTACCTCTTTTCAAAACAACGCAGATCTGCAAAACCAACTTCCTTTCTACCTTGTAAGAAATTTATTGCATTAGGCAGAAGGTTTCCTTTGTTACTCTTTGTGCTTCATTTGTGGCCCTGCAAGGTAGTGGTGGACTAACCTCTGTGGCAGAATGAGGACACAAAGCAGTGAGCAGTTGTTTACTGAGCCTTTCCTGAGGCAACAAGCACACCTGTACACTCGTTCGGTGTGGTTTGTATAAACCTCCACAGACATGCAGATATTCACCAAGTCTTTAGAGCATCTCAGTGCAGCTCCATCCAGCACTGCAAACCTGAGTCACTTACGTGGGCAGATTGCTTCTAAAGAAAGTACTTAGGCAATCGGAAGCAGCCCAAATTTCCCATATGGCAACTAGATTAAGATAACAGTGGCATAAATCATTCTTGAAAATGGGAATTAGCCAGACTTACTTGAGCCTGAAATCTGACCAAATTCCCACTGGCTTCATTAGATTCAGTCTTCACAATGGACTGATATTAATTTCATTGAGACAGGTGTTTTTTTCAGTTCCTGTCCTAAGGCTCTATTCAAGTTGCTTACTGTGTTTTACTCAGAAGCAGCTGTGATGTTTTGCTGATGAAATCACACTTGATGAAAATGAGCAGCAGCTAGCAGATTGTAAAGTTTCTGTTTAAAATACTTCTTGCTGCTAACATGAACCTTGCTGGTCCTGGGCTATATCCCAGTAGTTCATAGGGGCTGAAGCCTCCTACCAAGAAACAGGGTATTTCAAGTACACAAACATATTAACGTTTTAGTTTTTGATTCTTTCCCATCCTCTTTCTGTTCAATTCTGCTAACTGCCCAGAACAGGCCAACACAGCCCTCCTCAGCTGCTCATCATGCTCCACACACAACCAATGTCACACAGATAAAATGCACCAGTTAACCCATCAGCCAGTACCTAAAATGGAGAGCAAATGTCACTGTCAGGGTCAGTACCAGGGATCTGTCTTCCCTGACTGTATTGTTCTATAAATATTGCTACCTGCTTTCCAATATACACTTAAACCTGCCAGTTTTTATTAAGTATTACAGCTACATTTTTTCTTCCTTAAAGTTGTCTTTTTCCTCTTTTAATTTAACCTTGCTTTTATCGAGAGTACATAATCCTGACTCTAAGTTGAACTGAGCTACTTAAAGTGACTAAAAAACTTTCTGGCTGAAAATCTCAAAATAAATACTTCTGAATTTAGAATTCCACTATTTTTATACCTACAACAGCCAACCATATTCCTCCTGGAAAGTGCACAGCTGTATCTAGAAAGGAAACATATTAAATGCTTCTAGTTATTGTATCAAAAATGTCAACTCACATCTCAGCTATAACATAAACTGTTTTCTGAGAGCCTCACCATTCATAGCAGACTGAGAAAGATACACACATGTACCTGAGTGCATGCATGCACATACACACACATATATAAATAGATGTATAAATGACACTTACTAGATCAGCTGAGGTATGACTAATCTACGGCAATCAAATCAGAAAAAACCATGATCTGGGGTTAGTTGTTGCTAAAACAAAAACCCAACACAAACAATATTGGAGGGACTCAAAATCAGATAAATAAGGGGGTAGATACAGAGGGAAATACAACAACAGAAACCAGAGTGGCTGAGCACTGTGGAGGGCTTCTGCCACTTCTGAAGTGTCGCATTCGACATGAATTCCTACATTACATCTGACTGAAAAAGACAAGGGCTCAAGTTTTAATGGCCTCATACTCCTGCAACATTTTCAAATCCTCTAGACACACATATTTCCAAGTAGGAAAACCCAGGCAAACTGGTGTGTGTTATTTATGCAGAAGAAAGGGGAGAATTTGAAGAGTGTCCTTGTGAAACAGGGTTGCTACACCCAGGCACACACCCATTTCCACCCTTCCATCCCCACGGTTTGGCCACCAGCTTGTGAACAAACTCAACCACAATTTCCTTACTCTCTTCTTCCTTCCTCCTTCCACCTTGTACTAGGACAAGGCAAAGCAATGTTACTCTTGAATCCAAGAGATCACTGCAAATAATGAGCCTTTCCCTCCCTTTTCTGATATGATTTAGCTGCTAAAATCAGAGGCATCCTCAATACATTAAGTACAAAAGACTGTTTAGAGAGGGGCAGCTAAATTATAGCAATCATCCAAAAAGGGGAAGAGAACATCCTGAGATGAATACAAGTCTGCCAATGCCAAGACATTTGCTGCTGCCTTATCAGCAGATCAGCTGATGATACAGCAGTTTAACTGCTGACAGCTCCTTAAGCAAGGATGCTCACGAGTGCAGCATATAAATACAACAGTGGTCTCCAGTACTCACCAGCAGCCTTCAGCAGCAATGAAACTCTCACATAGAGACCAAGAACCACTTACAGTCTTCAAGGTGCTCCCCTTGGGCTCTCCAGGTGCCTGAGGTTACAGCTGCATTCCCCAAATTTATAGCAACTACCAACCAATGTCATTCTGGGAATTGAATACATATTGAAGATCCAAATGAACATCAGGAAGTCATTACACCAGCCACATGCACATTTACCATCATTAATTTCCCCACATGACTTTTAGGCCAAAAGCCATCCCTAGAAGACAAGGAACTGCTGTTCTGTCTTGGAAGTAAAGAACCAGAATGAAGACAAAGTATGGTAATGTTTTTCTGGTCCTACTCAGACTCAGCCTTCAAATTTAGACAATTTTGCCATTAAAAAATGAGAAATAAATTTGCAGCTTCCCTCAGATTCACAGAAAATAAGACCCTCTGATTTTAAAATAACTGTCACTGTAACTTTAGTGTGACAGTGGAAAGAGGAGTGTTGAAGACAAAAGATCAATTAAATGCTGATTTTTAAAAAGAGGAAGAATGAAAGGATTTGGTAGAATTTGAACATGTTGGAAAATGCAAGGAAAAGAGGAAAGAGTTCATTAGCAATTAATACCTGACAGTGACAGTCTAATGAGACATTTTCCTGGGCCATTTCTAACCGGGAGTGATGCATGGGGGACTACTCCCTTTGTCACAGCTGCCAAATCTTGTCTTATAGGCACAAAAAAAAACTTCTACAAACTGATCAAGTGCAGCACATTAGAATAAACTGGGAACAATAACATGCAGGGAGGGGAAATAGCAGCATTTAGTCAGAATAATTTTATCTGGACGGAGAAAGTGATCTTGGTGGACAGGTACAGCCACAGATCTCATACTTTGCTGACAGTTGCCTTATATGTGCTTTATGTGTGGTACTTGGCTCTGTTTGGATGCAAAGAGAACATACCATGTTGTGTATCTACAGCTTGAGAGGAGAGTGACCAGAGCTGATGCACAATTCCAAAATAAATTTCACACCCATCATACCAGAAAAGATATACTGTAATGCTTTCAGATAATTTTAAAAGTGTATGACAGATTCTGATAGATATGCACTACTGATATTAGGAGAGAAGAAGGACAGGGAAGAGGAAGACCTTGGCTGTAACATGACTGGTTTTGTGCTGACCAACAACATGACAGGGGATCTCAGTGCTGCTTTACTCCTTAAAGCTGCCTCTAGGAGAAGGGCACTCTTAAGTTGTGGTTTGGTGTGAAAGCCAAGACCATCATCCCACACACCCCCACTTCAGCTCAGCAGTTGGATGCTGGCATCTTAACCCTCACCCAGAGGGCTTTTAAGGAGGAGGTACTCTCCCAGCTGCAGGCACATATAAGGGCATGATTTAAATTGGATTCCCGCATCGCTCTGCGACTCAGAGCTGCAGTACTGACATGCTATCCAGTAATGCCTATCAGTTGCTTCCTCATCTCAACAGCAGCTGTGTTTTCTGCAAGAGGAGTGGTAGCTAAAAATAATCCGGCTTTGACTTCCTCTTTTAAACCCTCCAGTCTCTTAAAAAGATTTTTTGTTCTCCCAGAAACAGCAAGGAGAATATAAGAGACAAAACCAGAACGGTCAACTGCGCAAGAAGAGCAGCAGCATTGGGAAGCTCAGAGAACAGCAGGAAAGTACAATAAAAACCAGAGACAGTAAGAAAAAAATTGTGAGTTTTGACAAATATCCTCCAAATTCCCTTTTGCACTTGCAGCAAGATTTATGTAATGCATTTACTTGTATGACTCAGTGGTGCTGAGCAAAGGGAAATACAATCTGGATGTTTCTGAATGCAATTCATTTGCTTATTAAAACATACTAAAAGAAAGAACTGTGTTCAGTAGTCTTCAAATGCACTCTCATGTCTGCACAGTGGAGATTTTTACTCCCTCTTGGAATAAGTATGTTTTACTTCTAATTCTGTCTTCCATAGGTCCACAAAATGTAAATCCCACGCCAAACATGCAAATGGAGAAAAAAAGAATATTCAGTTAATCTTTCAGTAACACAGCAATATGTATTCTCATCCAAAATAATTCTACAAATACAGTGCTGGTTGGCATGTCCAGACTGCTTTCATGATCCCTTTTATAAACATACCTAAATCTATATTAAAATATTTAGAATTTTCATGTATAGTTTTTAAATTGCAGCCCAAAATTAGCCAGATACAGACTACAGCTCAAAATTTCCTTAGGCAGGGTTGATGATCTCAATTTTGATCTAGTCTTCCAGAAGATTCCTACTCCCAGACGGTATCTCTGGACATGACTTACAGACCTACTGCTGACAGACTAACACCTAAGTAAGCACCATACAAGGGAGAAAGAAATGATGAATGCATCTCTGTCCTACTGTCTTAAATTCCAAATAAAATACTTTGTACAATGTAAAGGATAGAAAATATCCAAGAAAGCATGCTGCTGCATATATATTTATGTAATATAGTGTATACCATGAGCTTTACTTATGGCATAGGTATTAACACGGCTTTGACCTTTCTCTCCCCTTTCTCCCTTCAACACCAGTAAACACAAGCAACTCTCCAAGCACTGTAGCATGAACTGCCACCTCACACTTGGCCAAGTCAGAGTGAAGACAGGGCCTCTACCTAAGCAGGAGATTACAGGAGTTTCTCCTTCCTCTCCCTGAATCCTGTCTCCACTTGGCAGAAAGCAGCAACCTTCTCCCTTCTCAGCTGCACCCCCTCACCATTTTTCCCACACCACTTCCACCTTCATCACACTCTCGTGCTTATTTCCTACTTCCCAGCTCCTTTGCTCAGCACCACTGTTGCAACCCCACATCCCCATTTCAGGGGTCATCAGAAAGCTCTCTGTGCCAGAGATGATGGTGAGCCCAGACAGGGCTTAGCACCGCCCATGGGCTGTCTCCCTGACATTCTGGGGTAAATCAAACCATCCTGTGTACCATGGCCAGCACAGCAGCTCTGCACCACTGACAGCTCCAGGCAGGGGTAAGGGAAACACAGATGTTACTGGTAAACTGTGACCACGGCTTCTCTTTCTGCAGTATGTAATACCCAAGAAGAAAGAGCAAAAATAATTAAACCTTTAAATATTATGGTAGGTGATGTTAAAAGTAATCACAAGAACATAGAATATTACGTAGGTTTTGGTACCTTTTTAATAGGAAAATGGAGAAAAGGAGCTCCAATATACCACAACAGAGAAAGTAAAAGATCTGTAAAGTAAACTGAATCCAAACATAAGTAATGTTTTATTGGGATATAGCAAGCAACCTATCAAATAGGGAACCGGTACAAACAGATTGAACATGACTCTCTTTTAACAGAGATGTATGGTGACAAGACAGCTTCTTTCAATTCCTAAAACAAGTATTCAAAGTGTTAAGTAAAGCATTTTTAAAAAATCAATCATTACAACACCAAAGACAGACAATATTAAAAATGTGCAGAATTTTACTTTTTACAAATTTCTGCTTAATGTTAGAAAACAATCATAAATTAAAAAAAAGGAATAAAACGAAGCTTTTTTTTTGTTTGCAAAGCAACAAAACAAACCTTTAAAAACCAACTATATTTTACATAGGACTACTGTTAAAAACAGGTGAAAAGCTGAAAATTTAAAGGACAGCAAAAAATACACAACCCAGTTTCACCTGTCAGCAACACCTTCTGCTATCGAAGGAGTTATGTTAGTTGTATGTACAGCTTTAAACATTGCAGCATACCACGAGTAAACCTTAATAAGGTCAAAATAGGACCCTCTGCAAAAAAGGGTGACTTGGCAAGTGTCAGTCCCATCCTGAAATTATAAGTAGTAATAATTTTAGTAGGTCTTTAGTGTAAGTCAAAACCTACTTTAATTGGTTCCTCTCTCCTAAAGACGTATGTAAACTTTGGGGTTGTTTTTGTTAATTTTTTTGGTATTTTAATTAATGAAATCAAGAACATGTCTGGCTCAAAAATGAGAATGACATACCTCCCTTTTGTTCTGGATACAGTGATGTAGCTATCTCAACATGCTCATTGACACTTCCTAAAAGAGAAAATCATTATGTTCTATGTAAAAAATACACACCACCTCTCTCAGTTCAGACTCAGTATATAGTATATTGCCAACTCTATCCAATAGGATATATATTGTAATTTGGTTTAAACTCTTAATAGATATATTCTCTCTTTACAAAGTTCCATCACATGAAACCAAATTGCTTATTTTTCCTTTGAGGCACAGCATGACCCCAATTAGACAATTAGCTATAAAGAGTTGTTCTTTAGATGTTGTGTCTGTAGAGGTTTTACGTGATATTCATAGATTTTCAGCGCAGGCCCCAGTTTTAATGAAAGTCCAGTCAGTACATCATTTCTTGTCATCAACAGTAATGACTTCCCATCAATTTCCTATAAGAAGAATTGAAGAGTTGATAAAGACAAATATACAAATCTAACAGATGAGAACAGTCATGCAATAAATGAAAGACTACTAGAGAGGATCAGTGAGAAAAGACATAGTAGCCTTGATTTTCCTGAAAGCATGTTTACAGCTGCTAAACTCCACTGTCTGCTTTTCAAGTGCTCACCTGTGCTGGCTAATGAATAAATAATATTTAGGCAAGCACAAAATCCGAATGAGCTTAATTTCAAAATTCTCTCCTTGTAAAACTTTTTCAAATTAATAGGTACAAGTGCAGAATGCCTAATTATCAGCCATTAAGGGAAGGAGACTCCTAAGAAGGCAGCTTATGAAGTGCATTTCAGAAGAATTACTATGGATAGCAATATGCAAGTTTAGACTAGTCAGTATCTGCTAATAACTTCAGGTGCCTCCTTTAAAAAGCCAACTTTCCCATGCATGCTGTGGGGGGAAAAAGGAAAAGACTCTTCCAGTCAGAAATTTTAGAAGGGCCTAACTGGAGCTTGACACTCCAGAGGAACTCCTCTTCCTCTACTTACAAGGGAAGAGGAGAAAAGCAGCAACTTGCCAGCTTAGGTCTCAACAACCCCTACATTTCCTGTTTAAAATACCTCTTGTAAATCACAGAAATGGTGGGATTTTTTTCCTCTCAGACCTTGACCTTCTGACCTGTTTAGATTAGAAATCCTGCAGGCTTTGGGTCTTTTTTCCATCTCAAAACCTTTCAAAATGGAAGAGAAAGAATCCACATTTCTTAACTCCCTTCTGCCTTTCAGACACAGGACCATACTTTTCATTACACATTCTTACAATTCAATCACACTGAACTACTCCAGAAACAGGAGCTACAGCTACACGACAATGCATTGATTGGTGTCTCACAACACAGCCAGATCTCCAAAGGGCATCGTAACCCAAACATATATATAGCCTTATCTGGCATTCTCCTGCACTGGACTCCACTTTGCTGCTTCATTCTTTTTTATACTTTTAATTAAAACCCCCTCACTATTAACTGTTGAATTTGTTATCAAAAGCCAACAACTAATTCAAATGTTAGCATCTATTGTTGTCCTCTAATATACTGCCAAAATTTAGTATTTTGTACGTATTAAAAACATCACACATCAATTTATCCCACTGAAGAATATTCCTTTGGAATGTTAAACATTATCTTGGAAATATCAGAGATCCCATCCTTGATTACAACTCAACATGAAAAGAAGATCTCTATTACAGTTCAGCAAGAATTTGCCCAGACTGATCTCTCTTGCGATTTGATAAAGTTTATAAATAAAAAATACAGGGTCTTTTAATAAAAAAAACACAACATAGTCAAAGACCAGCTGAAAGTGGTATTTCTTTAAAATATCCCCAAGACGCATACGACTACTAATCCCTCAAGGGAGCCCAAAGTAACAGTATTTCTAAAAGAAAAAAAAGTTTCCAATAACATTTTACCCAATTATAGCAGGTGCCTCTTTCCAATTACTGTTGAGAATGTTAATGGTTAAAACCAGTTTCTATCCTCTCTTTTCCATTCGTCACAATTCTTTCTGTGGGAATTTTGACACCAGTGAGTATTTTGCTCATTGCTATGACCGATCTGAAGTTGCCTTTTCTGCTGCTGTTCAACGATGCTATGGAGGAAGAACAGCCTCCAGCTTGGTAGGATCCAAATGAAGTAAATCCAGTACCTGGAATAGGAGAAACTCCAAGAATAGGAAAAAAGCATCTATTCCTTTCCCTTCTTCTTCCACAGGGTTCCCTGTGGTTTCCAGAAATGCTGGTAACTACTAAGACTTTCAGTGAGTAGAAAATTGGTTCTTTAAACATATCTGTGTAGGAATGAGTGAATACGTATTCAGAGTTCAAGCATTTTTATATCTTTGTGTGTATTCTAAGCTTTACCTCTTTCACTTCAAGTTTTCCAAGTTAACCTGCTTCTGCAGAATTGTCACTGTTACTCCTGTTTTTGGCACCAGGTAAGATTTTGTATGCTCTGGTGACTTCTCTGATTTCTTCTCTGCTACTTCTCTATTTTCTGGATTATTTTTCAGGATGCAATTTTGATGCCAGTTCCAAGTATGCCTTTTTAATGTTAACTGCAGAGAGACTTCTCTGCACAACTCGACCTAACAATAATTCCCCACTGTGCCAGGATGACCTCAACAGCAGTATCATGTTGTCTTCAGCAAATAACCAGGGGACTGGTTAGGCTTCATGTCCTCCCACTCTTTCTGCCCTAAGTGACTGAGAAGTGCAAAGTTTTACAGTAAGCCACCACGGGAGCATGGAAGTCAGCATGCTCACGTGCTCCTCCATGCTGTGGCTCTGCTAGAAAGCAGCAGTAGACACAAGCTGATGTCAAACCCCAGATTCCCTTCTGGTAAAGCACAGCAGTGAGGCCAGCAAACTCAGCACTGAGTTAGCTGGGCATATCTGGCTATCACAACACTAGTAGTCAAGAAGCCATGGGGGCAATAACAAAGGTCAGAGCATAAGCACATCTTGAGACCTTGCAAACAGCTTCAGTCTTGGAGTGAGCCACAGTCCCCCATGCTTCCAGGGCTGCTAGAGAAAGTTCAGCCACATATTGGCAGGCTATATTTCTCTGAAGGTGTTCACACCCTCATCCTGCAACTGCTATTCCTCCCTCTTTAGGCATCCTGTGTCCCCAGCTTCTTGACTTGTCTGATTTGCTTGCTGATGTTATGTTTTTTATAATTGGGCAACATCTTTCAGTTGAATCTGTGTTCATTGGTAAAATGATTTGGTGAAATCAGTGGAATTCCAAGAAGGAATAATATATAATCATCATACAAGCATCACTCCTTACGAGCACTTACATTACAGTTTTAATAAAACATTCTGCTGCCCTCAAAATGTCATTTTCCTTAAAATATTGTAAGAAAAATTCAGGTCTTAAAGATTTTTTGAGTCACTTGTTTTAGGTGAGTCCAGACGTATTCAGATTCATCAAAAGAAAGTGTGGACTCAGTCACTGTTGTGTAAAACCTCAGTGTAATAATAGATGTCATGATTACATTCTGGGCTAAGGATATTTTGTAAGGACACCATTGTGCTACCCCTACTGAAGCAGTTCAGTGGAAAACAATTTCCCAGTGTTGTAGGTGAAACTGAATACTTTACCACTTACAAACTCATTCCTCTTCCAGTACATATTCAGGGCAGTAGATCAAATGAAACTAGGTTTCTGGGACCCAGGAAACTGCAAATGACAGGGAAATAGAGAGGACCAGAATTGCAGCTGCATGCCTGGTGCTCTATAGACAGAGGATGGCTAAGGATTTAAAGTGAACCTATCTATACTGCCATACCTGGAAGATCCTAATAAAAAAATACTGTAAGAACACAGAGTTAAAGTTAGTGGTAGCAAATAGTGTAGAAGAAACCGAACAGCACCACTGATAAGAAGTTAGGGACAAGGTTGTTTGTAGGGCTGCTCCTGGTGCAGACAGGGAAAAAAGGCAAACCTGGCATGTAGAATCAGGCACTTGCTGCTCCTCATACTGCTAATAGAAAGGAGGGGAAGGAAATGCCAATGACTTCTGCTGTGGTTGTCCATCCCTCAGCTCCTGGCCACATCCTGGTGGCAGCTGTCAGTCTCTCTCTCCAAGGTTTTAGCATAGGGTGAAGCTGGCAGCGGAATCATGGCCACATTTCAGCACATGGCTATCCTAGCAGAGCCCTCAGTTACCCTACTGAAACCACTTGCCCTCACTGCAGAATACTATTAACACCTTTACACTTTACTTCTATGCTCCTTTCCATAAGGCTGTTGCAAACTGATTTGTCAAAACTCTTAAGTTAGCCTCACCTTCCTGCTGAAAAATCAGTAGTAATTACTGCAGTATTATTGACAAGCCAGCTGGGAGGCAGAAAGGTTAAGATATTTGATGAAAGTCAGAGGTATCTATTAGTATACGGAAAAGACTCCCAGAGGCCACTATTACTTTGCCTGTGTGGTCCTTTTAAGCCACATTTCCAGGGCTGTTGAGGAGACATGGATGCTGGTATTAAGGAATGGACACACTCAAACATTTTCTTTTTTGGCCTGTTCATCCATCTTCAAATTCTGAAAAATCAGTAACAGCTGCAGAAAGAACCTCTCTCTGCAACCTTCCAGAGAGTCACCCAACACCACACTTTTCACCCCCAAGAACAAAGAGCTAAATTTAGATACTTTGTTATATACATCAATTACAATCAGATGGGATTTCACAGACATTGTGCTGAAGGTCACCAGCATTAACCTGACCAAGCACGATGTTATTTCATGTGAATGCACAGTGTCCCTGCAAAGCTGCCAATAACTTGTACCAGCTTAGTACCTTGGAAGGTCAAGCCATCTATTTTGATAACTAGTTACAAGTGTGGGTGACTAATTTCCTGGTAGTCACATACAAACCTACAGACTTATTTGGGGAGGTGCTGAACTGCCAATTTGATGTAAGTCACTTCTCCATGGAACTGGTGGGCTGTAGGCCAAGTAAGCTGACTTCCCTATTCTGCCCCACTAACACATCTTTACCAGCAGGTGAGTTACAATGGACCATGTGATGGTTAAGCTCTTTGCTGATCTAATCCACCAAAAGAAGCCTTACATTAGTATCAGCAGTTACAAGGACCAGAAACAAAGACCCAACCTCTTTCTCACACTGACTCCTACAAACACGCTGCTCCCCTGTCAACTAATTGCCATCTTGTCCTTTCCATGTTCACTTGTACTGCCAAGTTCCATGCAGCACAGCAGCCCCTTTTCCACCCTATGCCTTTGAAATCAACTTGCTGCTTAGAAGCCCCAGGTTTTATAAATACTCATTAGTATATTTGCACATACACTAAGAAAGAAGGGAATTCACATTTTAAATACCATTCACATTTTAAATAACAAGACAGTGAAACTGAGTGGGTGGTATAGGGAGACTGAGTTCAAGCCAGAAAATTTGTTTAGATTTCTCACCTTTCTGAATGCTATTTTAAACAAACTCCAACGCACTATCCACAGCTTGTAGAACAATATTACTACTCAGAGATCACAGTCCCATGCATTGTCACCCAATAACAGACTCAAATCCCCCCATTAATGTGGGGTTTTTCCCCCCATTTTAGAGTATATAACCAGGCCCATGGCAAAAATGTGCAATGTGAGAAACTGGTGGCAATCAAAAGGTCTTTGCTAACAGATTTACCTGTTCCTGAAAAGCATTGGCTTGTTCTTCAAATCCAGCTGTTCTGAAATAATTCACAACATCGGTAACAGCCCAGTCAGCAGGATCCGGAGGTCTCCCATTCTCTACTGAACTGCAAAGTGCAAATCCAGACAAGTAATCACTAACGGTGTGCAGAACATCTGCTGCTCCTTTGTGCACACCTCACGTACATTCCCTCCTTCCTTGTTTCTGCAGGAAAAGGGTTCTTTGATACATTCGCCCCACCCCAGTACAGAACAGTCACTCCTGTTCTTTTGCATTCCAAAGACCTGATGCTGGGGAAAACCGAGATACCTCTCCTTTCAGAAAGGAAGAAAGTACATGAATCTTCACATCAGCCAATGGTAATCACTTCCTACAAGTGTGCCGCCTTTGCTGTTGGACAATGAAAACTGCCCTAACTGGGGTACCAAATTTCTGCCTTCCAAGTCTGAAGTTTGTTTTCAGCTACCAAGTAATTAAAGAATTGTATGTGGATTATTCTTTGCACAGATGAGACTATCCTTGTAACTTGGGTAGAAATTACTGGTAACCATCTGCGCCTTACAAAACAACAAATAAACTACAAATAAACAAAACTCCTCAACCAAACCAAAACAAAAGAGGCACCAAATGATTGCACCAATTCTCAATATAGAAAATTTCCCCAAATTGTTTTCACATTCATCTTTGGACAAATCTATGGACTTTTTAAATAGCTGTACATCTGTTAAAAAATCAGTTAATTCCTTCTGTGATTAACCTCAGGCAATTGCTTCTCACAGTAGGAAAACCAACAAAACATTCATATTACTATCCTTATCCTGCATTTCTTTTCCTCAAACTGTAATAACTCTATCACAAAGATAACCTTTGTGTAGCTGAAAATTTTGGTAAAAAAGACACACAGTGAGCTTGATTGCCTTTTCTACTGCAATTTATGAGGATGAAGAGCAAGACATCAAAAAGCTTCTTTAACAAGTTTCTTCAACCAGAATTCCTGAAGTTCATGCCAAATACTTGCCACTGTTCTGCATGCTTAACCATAATGCTAATGAAGAAATATCGAAAATGTACAGATCAGGGCAGGTGTCAGAATCCTGTCCACTTTCTGGTCTGAAGCTTAGAGGCAGGACTTTGATTTCAACAGCACCAGCTGGAAAAGAAACAGATTATACTCTCCTGACACCATTTGTTTTCTGTTCTTCAATTTTTTCTTTTCCAACTGTCATCATCTCTGCCTTGCCTGGACTTGTATGTCTTTCAGCAAAATCACTGGGTAAATCAAGGGCCAACCATTTTTAAAAGTAGCCAAAATGAAATCTATACAGAGTGTCTCCCACCACTGTTTCCACAACATTCTTATTTCTACAACTATCCGAGCCCTGGGAGGAGGACTCACAAAAACAATTTTTTCATCTCCTTGAACTCTTGAAACGTGTCTGTCAATACAGCAATAAAATCTGGCCACAGAGATGATCCACAACCTGTGCTGTACTTGACCTTCTAAAAGCAGTTTCTTTCATTTATCACAGATCTCTGAGAATGAGAAATGCAGTTTCTTACTTTTGTTCATCACATAATGACTTACTTCATGAATTGCTTCACTGACTGTGATTAAATAGAAAGCAACAGTCAGCAAAATTGAAAATGAGATGATCTGGCCTTATCAGAGCTGTCCTTTTTTCCTTTTTGTTTTTTTTAAATCAAAGAATGCCTTTCAATTAAGATTTTTTGGTGTTGCGAACATTCTGATGCTTAAGAAGTAATAGGTGAAAAGCTCCACACAAAATCTGTACATATTTATAAAAGCAGCATTTGAGAAATTATTTTTAAATCTTTGCATTTTCCCTAAGAAATAGACTGTAACTTTCAATTATTCATTTTCTGCTTAAAATTAAAAATAAATAAACAAAACCCCAGCAACTCAGAAAAAATATATATATATACTGACTTTAACCCTTCCTAAACAGAAAGGTTCCTAAAGACAAAGTTCAGTCTGTAAAAATATCACCTAAATGTAATTTGCTTACTTCTCCAAACACTTTAATTTCAAGTTCAATAGGGTCCCAAACTCTCCACAATTTTGTATTTCAGCCCAAGTGCCTTAGCTTTTCTTGTAGCTCTTCTTTTATCACTGAGGAACTACATCTTAGTCCTGCCCCATCCAGGGCTCAACTGCAATGACTTCAGGGGCTCTACCTCAAACATTAATTAATCATAGGAAGTAATTGCAAGTTCCTGCCTCAAGGAATAGCATCATGCTGGACCTCAAGTGGAGCCAATTTCCACAGCTACAGCTGCAGAAGACTGGAAGGCATGTGGCAGACTGCTGGAGGCTGACTGGATTTTAACCCATCTACCCACACAGATGCTTATTTGGCTTGTAGACTTTGTTAGTCTCCTCCTCACCCTGCTGTAGATATGGCTGTATTCTTCAGACAAGAAAAGGGAATATATAACATCCATGACTTAGCCATACACTGGCTGATGCCTGATATCCTGGATACTTTAAAAGCTTAAGAGGACTAGCATTTTAGGCTTTGAAATTAAATACTAGATGCACTGGCAATGAATAAGAATTAGGTTTGTCTGTTTTTCACCACTGTCCCTGTGCCTTTATTGCCATCATGTGGCAGAAGCAGCAAGGTCTGAAAGGATATAGCTGAGAACAAACAGCTATTTATAACCACTTCAAGAAAGTGTCAAATACTTCCTTTGTAGATATGCCCACATACATACTATATACATTCATCTACAAACCACAGCCCCACCGTTTAATTACAATTTCCATCAACTGTAAAAAGCCACCTTAGCAATCAGTAGTTGAATCTTTATCACCCAAGCCTTGGGGAAAATGATTAAACGTAAACTGTCCTTGCTTTGCTTGCCTCCCTTCTCCTCCCACCACAGAGTGCTCATTGTAGAAACCAGACTGTCAAATGGAAGGTGGCTTCTGAGGGACATGCACAATATTTATTCAAGCCACTGGATAGGAAAATGCTCTTTATGCTGCTGTGGTGTAGCCAGTGTCTCAAGTGAAGGGGGAGGATGCTGATTTTAATGGCTGCCATCAGATCTTTTGATGCTACGTCGTAATCAGGTGTTTCATCAGTAGCCTGAAGTGACCATTATTGTTTACATTACTCTAGTGCCTGGTAGCGTATGCATTGTCACGTTTTCTTGGACAGCTTATGTAAAAGAGATCCGAAGGAGAATAATGAGGTGCAGCTGCACAGAAGCGTTGCAGTTTGAGAGAACAGACTAAGAGCTCACTCTTAGTCACCTTTCTTTGTGGTTTTTTTCCTCTAACATACATACATACGTGTACATCTCTCTCACCATGGCTTCTGTAACCCTAAAGCAGCACAGCCAGATTTTGCTCACAGAACTTCATTTCTCAGATCACAACTTCATTCAGAACTGATAGTCCTAATTTAAGAATTTCTGACCTTAAGTAAATGCCTACAAAAAGGTTCCCATCCCTTAGCCTGCAGTTTACCACACAAAAGAAAGCAGTAGAGCAGTACACACTGTATCTCTTCCTTATTCCCACCCTAGGTCTGAAATAAAACCCCAGCAATTTAGGGCTTCTCCAATAAACAGCTTAAAGTATCTGTTTCAGAAGGGAACTGACACCTAAGCGATATGCTGCTGCTACTTCTCAGCCCTAGACAGGCGGGCTGTCAGCAGAGAGGTAACTTCCACACAAGACACTTCTCTCCAGTAGGCACTGGTTCTGCAAAAGCCACTAACAGAGAGGTGAGCAGAGGCACAACACTGGTTACAGTGCTACTACTTGTTTTAGTCTCTGGCTGAGAGGAAAAGAAACAATGGAGAAAGGCATACCCCTAAATTAAGTTACTAGCTCCTACATCTCTTCATTGCTATACAGTCCTACCACATACCACTTTTAACCAACTCAGTGCCCTGAACTCTTCTATTTCAAAGCTGAAATACAATAAAAGTAATTAAGAACAAGGAGGGTTTGAAATGAGCAAAGCTGGAAATGTCCACTATTGCCAATTGCATTACTTCAAAAGAAAACAAAATTCAAAATCCATGTGCTATTTACACAAAAGGAACACTTACTTTTTGACATCCAGAGAGCCATTTTCCTTGTTTTCCATGTCAACAGTTAGCATAGGGAGGATAGAAGTTTTACTTCAGCAACTGATCAACAGGGAGGAAAAAAAAGGCTGTGTTTAATTACTGGTAGTATGACAAGAGCAGCATAATGTAATAGAAATAAACATTCTACAGAGACAGAAGAATGTTTCCCCTTGAGAGCAACAGTGCTGTCAAAGACTGATTTCCTCAGAAGCCTGGCAAAGCTGATAGTAGCTAATGAACTAAAAAAAAAAGCTGACCAGTGCTTCAAACACAATAAATATTACTTGCCTGAAAATCAAGGAAGGTAGTAATATATTTGATCCTTTTTACAAGTGTTAAAATTTTGATCACACTGTATGTATTCATACACATGGAGATTGACCTTCAATATATAGCTGTGTATCAAGAGAGTTAATAGGCCTTCAGTCATCCTGTGACACAGAGGATCCAAAGAGATGGAAAGTCTTTAGAGAGGTTTGGAAATAGCCTTGTTTACAAATGTGGACTTGGATACAGATGAACATGTGACTTATGCCCATTGCACACATTAAGCTGGTACACAGAGTTGCTAATTGAGCACCAAACTCCTGAGGCCTAAATCACTCTGTAATCCATAAGACCTCCCTTCCTGCACTACAGCAGCTTCTTCTATAGGTATGCTATACTGAACTCCAAAAAGGAAAGGTGCACAAGAATGCCAGGAGAAAACCCAGTTCGTTTTCTTCCTTGCAGCATGCTGGAGTACTTTCACCACCCAGCTTTTTCCATCACTCCACAGAACATGCAGAAATGATCTGAGCCTTTCCTTTCTGTTCTCAAGTAAGCCATTTCTATTTCAGAGAGCACCAGAGAATGGACCAAGGACTCAGGATGTTCTTGCTGTAGCATTAATGGACGCCAGTGAAATGTCTCAAAGCTCTGGGAAGTACAGAATAGGGAAATCATGCTCTTCAGCTAAAACTTTGCAAAAATAGAGAATAGAAATTAATACTGCCGTGAGGAGAAAAAAAATAAAATAAAAAAAAAGACCCTTTATTATACATGTAGCAGCACGTAAAGCACCAAGAAAACAGTAACAAAGTAATCGGAAAGATGCTTCTTCCTGCATCGCTGACCAAACAACTGCACGCATTCCCTGAAATCACTTCTCGGTTCACCTGAGGTGACTGCAAACGACACCCGCACATCCTACCTGCGGAACGCCCCGCGCACGGCCCGCAGCCCCCGGGCTCGGGGCGGCACCTCCCGCGGAGCCCCCGGGCCCGGCCGGCGGGGCTCCCGGGGCTGCGCTTCCCCGCGGCTGTGACACGCGTTCAGCATCTCACGGGCACCCCCGAGCCCGCTCGCACTGCACCACACATTGTCAGTTTTGACTGGGGGCGGGGGAAGCAAGGCAGAAAAACCTACCTACGAGCAACTAAACCGGCGCATGGCTACCGGCTGCTGCGGAGCGGCGGAGCCCGCGGCCCCCGCCCCCCGGCGGCAGCGGGCGCTCCGCGGCGGCTCCGAGTGACACCGGGAGCGGCCCCGCCCGGCCCCGTGACGCGCCCGCACACACGGACCGCCCGCGTCATGGCCGCCGCGTTAAAGGCGCCGCGCCGCGGGAGCCCCGTGCCGCACCCCGTGCCGCACCCCGTGCCGCGCCCCGGCCCCGCCCGCCGCGGGAGGCACCTGGGGGCCGGCGGGCTGCGGCCGGCAGCGGGTGGGGCACCAGCGACGCCTCCGCCGAGCGGCTTCCCACCGGCAGCGCTTACCTGCGGGGGAGCTGCGGGCAGCGCAGGGCCTGGGGAGCCGGGATGGGCGGGCGCGGACCTGCCGGAGAGCGGCACTCGGGGCTCGGTTCATGATCGAGGTCCTTGGGGCCTCCTGGTGGACATTCCTACTCCTCCTAGCGAGCGGGGTGCGGGAGGTAACGGAAAGGAGACAAATCCAGGTAGTTGTGGAAGGGTGCGGTACAGAGCCGAGGAAATTTTACTCAAGGTAGGAAATAGAAGCCGCCAGATCTCGGAAAATTGATAAAGTTATAGAAATTCATTCCTAGAATGAGTTGGTCAACACGCATATATGTGAGTAGCAGACACTTGGCTTTCTGTGAAACTCGGGCAACTGCAGGCTCGAGGTGATGGGAAAGAGAAGTGACCAAGGACAGCACAGCCGAGTCACCCCCAGCGTGCCACCGCCGGCACTGGGGAGAGGAGATGGAGGCACTGAGTCTACAGATCTCAACTCGTTTGAGCTCCAGACTTTCTTTCACAAGGAGACAGTACCCAGGGGATTTACTGTACAGAAAGATACAACTCAAAGAGCCTACAAATGATTAAGTCTGTCCCACCGGCAATAAAATCTCACCCACAGAGTTGAATACAAAAGTTGTCAAGTTTTTCTGTCAACAACATTTATTTATTTATTTATTTTTACACTATTTTTTTATTTCTTCAGTACTTCCTTGATTCCTGATGTGTCCTAATGGCATAGAAGCATTACTTGGATGCACTGTCAGTGCAAGGGAAATCGAGCAAGGAATATCAACACACCCTGCCTTCCCCACCCATGGTCTTTGCAGCCAGGGCTGCATCCCAGCCACTGCTCAGATGCTGTGACCTTTTGACTATCCTTAACAGGCTGGGTTACTTCAAATTTGTGGGTTGTTTCACATGAAAAATCTCCTTCTGAATCAAGCCACTCAAATTACACTCTTGTTTGCTGCAAGGCAAAGGGGACATCACAAATTACCTGGGGATTCGCACAGAACCCACTGGTGACTCCGGCCTGATTGCCGCAGAGCTCTGACACGAGTGCCCAGCTGGCACGGACAGACAGAGCCTGCTTGGCTGCCAGAGTGGGCACACGGGGCTGTCCCAGGCACTGCGCATCCATCTCACTCCCAGACAAAGCTTACTGCACCTCGGCAGCATGGAGATCCAGGTCACCTATCTGCTAGCTGGACAGTTACAAGCACTAAAATTACCAGAAAAGTGGACTTTTGGGCAAAGGACTGTAGACATGACTTCCCCATCCACTTCATTTTGTCTGACTTACATGCTGTCAGGTAAATAACCAAAGCTCGCAGAAGCTTTGCAAGTAACAGGACTCGAGTGTTGACAGAAGCATTGAGAACAGAGGGCAATAACAGTCCTCGCTGCTTTGGGATTTAAATAAATGCAGATAAACAAGATAAATAGAGTATTAAGTGTACTGTGCCCTAAAGAAAACCCTCTTCCCATCCCAAAGTGTTCTGTAAGACGTGGCATATTTGTGTTGGACAAGTGAGCCGAGTAAGGCAATTCTTTTCTGTCTCTCAAGAAATAAACATTCTAAATGAAGCCATAATGAGTTTTCTGCATCAGCTGGTTTCTAACTTCGGTAATGAACTGACATTTGAGGATACAAATATAAACGAGCTATTTTACTCACACTCTCCCTTTCATCATGTTATTCAGTTAATCCTCTGAGTATTTGAAGTGAGGCTCACACAGTGCATGCATTTCTTCCAGAGGACCTTGAACAGCAAAGAGAGGAATTTTAAGGAAATGGGTTGTGGAAAAATTCAGTGTGGAATATGATCTGTGGCTTCTATTTTCATTCATTGGGGTAAGGTAATTTAATTATAATGAAATTATGTCTGGAGGGAGATAAAGCAGAAAAGTGAATTAGCCTTTTTTTTTGACTATTTGCATCCCACTTCCAACAAAAAAACCCCCAGATGTTTCCAAGCCATGGAACCGAGTGAGACCAGGGTTGGTAGATCCAGGTTAAGGGGTCAGTTCTGTTTGTGTCTGAACTTGTGCTATCATACAAGGGGAGACACGCAGAGGTCAGTGGAGGTGTTGAACACCAGTGGACCCTGTTTTCTGGGAATTGAAAAATGCCCATTTCCTACTGAAATGCTATCCTTTTGTTCTGTCCCTGGCAAGGAAACAGTAGAAGACAAAACGCACTGCATGTGTGGCAAAGGAGAGCATAGCATCCAGTTAGCTGTGCAGAGGGTACTGAATTTCAGCTCCCCAGAGCTAAATAAAGCCCTTTGAACCTTCTTGATTTCAGTGCCCTGGGCAAAAACACAGTTAAACGAATACATTGGGGAAGTTGAGTGAGGAAACAACACAGGACCTGTGTGGTTTCACACTGAGTAAAGCCCCTGTCAATAAGCTGGCCTTATGCGGAGTGGAGTGGATCTAGCCCTGTATAAAGCACGTTTTTCTTTGCCAACAACGACCGAATGTTCCAGAGCCCTCGGGGCGGGCGGGAAAGCCCTTTGCCCTCAGCGGGACGGGCGGACAGGCCGTGCAGGCCAGCGGCGCGGGGGCTGCTGGGAGCTGTAGTCCCGCGGGGCCGCGCCTCCCCTCACGGCCCGGCGAGAGCAGCGGGGCGGCTCTGGGAGGCGATGGTGCTGCAGGGACCTGAGGTGCTGCAGGTCCCTGAGGCGCTGCAGGGACTGAGGCGCTGCAGGGACCTGAGGTGCTGCAGGTACCTGAGGCGCTGCAGGTACCTGAGGCCAGGTGGAACAAACGCAGCAAGGCGCTTGGTCTCCTCTGGGTTTTCAGGGAGACATTGCAGGGCTGGACTCGATCCTTTGTGGTTCCGGCTGCTCACTGTGAGGAAGAAAGTAAACCAGAGAGATTGGCCCTGAAACCTTTGCTTTAGTATCCCAAGATACTTTTTATACAATATGCATTATCCAACCTTTTTATCTTAATAGTATGACTCTCCAGTAAGATGACCAAAGTTGCACCCTCTTCATACCAGCCTAAAAATGAGCAAGTACAGCAGTGACTAAAATGCAAGGCCACTGATACCTTTCTGCTTTTGCTTCCTCTTTTTACCAAGACTGAATTGCTTAAATAAATCTTCCTGCACGTGAATTATATCCACTTCACTGAGAATTTCCTGCCCTACTTATTTTGTTGTGCAACTCCTTATTGTAGTAGTTGCTCGTATTTAATAAAGCTTCTGTCTAGACTTGAACCTTTGTTATTTTAAAGCTTATACTTTATATTAAAAAGTCATTGTATAAAACAGAGCTCATTGTGCCCATACTAGCAGTAATACCTGCCACATATTTGCCCAGCTTGTAATAATGTAGCAAGAAGCTTATAAAAAGTATTCATATGAAATACCAACACTGTCAAACAGAATCCAGCCTAAGAAAAATATTTTATATAAACATGGCTCAGACATCTCAGTGAAATACCTAGTATCTCTCTGGGAAATCTAAAATGTAGCATTTTGGTTATACGGAGTGAGGAAAACGAAAAAGTACAACATGGTGATGCATGCAGTAAAGCACAGTTGCAGACAGAAATGTGCCAACAAAACAAACAGAAATCTCAACTTCATTTCAAACACTACATTAAGAAATTAGTGCTAGGTTTTTTCCCCTGTTTTCTGGGAAGCTTTCCCCCCAGCAGTGAAGATTCCGACCATGAGAAATACCCAGATTTGTAGGATTTGTAAAGTGACTATGTCTCAGTAAATACTTGCATCTTCTTTCCAATGTTGTTATCTTGGTATAACTGCCCAAAGTATTGCAGGTGCGGAAGACCAGAGTCTGGGCATTTCATTGTCTGCTTAGCCTTGGAGGATGCTGCTCCTCAGCCCTCTGAAAGCACCCTGGACCCAGGGAAAGGCATTTTCAGCAGCTCTCAGTTACTGATTCCACTGGGGGAACTTACAGGCGATCTTAGGCACTAAAACCAAAAGAAATGACATCCCTATGATTTGTGTGGAAATACACAAGCTCAAAGGATGCCCAGGGTGCTTTGATGGACAGTGGTTGCCAAAATAGACTGCAAGAAAGGAACTGCTGTAACAGTAGGGCAAATGTTCCAGTCATTCACACATTAGATGGCCCTGTTTTCCCCTCTACTATCTCCTGTGATATAAACCAAACCCAGATATATCTGAACATGAGCAAACATGACATTCAACAGTTCTGCATTAAGGTTATAGCAGTTAAACAGATAATTTAAAAACTTACTCAGCTCTTAAATTACCTCAGCAATTTAAGATGAGGCTCTGATCACAGGTGCCCTCAAGAGCCTGTTTGCTGTAACTTGCTCTTCAACTGCTCTGGTGGTCACATAATTCAGAAAAACATGAACAGTGGTTCTTTTTCCTGTAAACATAATTAGTAGAGATACATCTAAATTTGATTACTATCCAACTAAAAAAATTATATTCACTCTACTATTAATACTATTTACTTAACAAATCAGCTTAGGAGCACTTTTCAGTTTTTCTTGGTGATGATCTTTGGTTAAAGACAGCGTATTTCTGAACTTTCAAGTGCACATAATACAGAAATGTGACTGTGGGCTATTAGAATAGACACTCCCGATTCTAGCTTCAAATTAAAATAGGAAATATCCATCAGGGATTTTTAGTGAAATTTTCATACAGTCTGTGCAATAATACATATTATGAAAAAATGCTTTCATGCAAATTAGTGTCAAAACCTCCTTTTTTTGCTGATGCTGATATGAAAACCAGTAAAAATTTGCAACTATTAACTCTAGAAGTATTTAAAGGCAAAATCTACTAATGCACAAAGAACAAATAGTCATGGTTGGTATTGCATATACTACCTGACATATTATGTGACTGGCATAGTCTAAATTTTTCATTCCCTACTGCTCTTAAATATTTCCCAAGTCTCTTGTTCTTACTGTGCTCTGCAGCTGACATTTCTTACAGAGAGTCTTCCACACCACGTAAATGTGACATCTACTGGCAAATTAATGTAACTAGAGCAGTTGGTTATGGAGAGCTCCTGAAGTCACAATCATAGAATACCTTGTTTTGGAGGAGACCTTCAAGATCATCTATTTTCATGATTTTAGTTTACAGGATTTTGTAGTAACCTGAAACATTTTAAAAAAGTTCAAGAAAAGTCAGAGTTGAGTTCTGTTAGTCAGTAAGTAGCAGAAAGATTCAGACCAGTTAAATAATTTCAGACATAATACTAGCTATGCCCTAAAGCAGAGGCTTGTGTTGTACAAATCACAGGTGAAAAAGCATTTGTGCTGATATTTCAAGTTTCCTTGAGGGGCTTAAAAGACCAACTGAGTTTATTAGACTTTAGGGAGTTATTTTCCTCCCAGCATTCATTGCAATACTTGCAACATCCCTTGCAGCAAACTCAGTCCTGCTCTGAAATTCCTTTCCAGAATCCATGAGCTATGGGTGCTGTGGCCATGGGGGATACCTCTCTGCAGTGGACGTCCTCAGAGAGCCAAGGCCATGGGTTATCTCCTAAACACAGAGCAGATACTTCTACCCTGGTCATGAATTCATGTGCTTGCACTAACAAACTGGATCATGGCATACACGTTACATCACATTGCATGTTCTGCCACCATGATCCTGTCTCTGGTACAATGTGATATTTTTACTAAGGCTGCCTGCTTAGTTCCTCTCTTAGTTTTTCCCACTGGTAAGCAAGCCTGCCAGATGCATACTTCCCAAAGTATATGGCCAGAGAGAAAAGGGAACTAAAGATAATGCATTAACTGAGGACACACAGTGCCTTTTTTTAGGGGTGCAGTTGAAAACATATTTTATAAACACTGGGTATTTATAAAATTATTAAATATTCATTGCTTAACCTGAATTAACACAGCAGTGAGATAGATGAATCATGTTTTACTTATCCAAGGTGTTACCTCTCATTAACAGAGTCCTGACACCCAGATCCCTAGTTCATGCAAACATTGAATACAAGGATAATGGCAAAGACAGGAGAAATTGAAAGGATATCCCAATCAAACTGTTACTTACACAACTACATATACATTCAAAGTAGCAATGTAGATACAAAGTAAAATAAAGAGCAGTACTTCTGGTGTTCTTGTGATATTGCCATGACCAAAGCATTAATACACCACTAAATCTAAATGAGGTCTTGGATCATTTTTGTCATCAATTAAATCAAATTATCTTGCTGGGGGAAGAATTTCAGTTAACCAAGCCTTTCCAACACTTCCATTTTCTCTTTGTTGCCCTAGTCAGTAATGATTTTTCCTGGAACTTACTGGACACACTCAGAATGTACCACACTGCTTGCCAGGCTGCTGAGACCTTGCTCCATTTGTGTCAACATAGCTGCAGCTGTGTCCTTTCTAATCTTCCACAGCATCTTGGAAGCAAAGGCAAAGGAAGAAGTTTCTGATAATAACCTCCCAGCAAAGAAAACACCTAATACTGTGGTTGTGTACAGATGGGCACAGATAATTGACCTTGCTCCTCGAACTCCAACAACCTTTCATCCCGAAGAGTTTTTGTGCTGCAACCTTGCCATCAGACATTAGACTGCCAATGTGTGATCCACCAAAATCTAGACCTGTAAGCAGACCACCAGTAAGAAATGTGTTTGTCACTGGCTCTTCCATTCATGCTTTGCTGACCAGGAGCTCATGTCAATGAACACCACAAATACGTTACTTTTAAACCTTAATGAGAGCCACACATACACAATTATTAATAACACATTTTTGCAAAGACATTTGTACTTGGCCCTCCAAGGGAGTGAACAGCACCATGAGGCTGTAAGGATTCTAAAGGAATTTTTACTGGATTTGAAACACTGTTGGGAACTGATCCTAATGATTTCATAGAACCCTCAAGCTGCTTTTATCCCACTGAGGTAAGAACTTTTTATAGTAGTCAATTATAAGAATAAATTTTCAATATATGCAAGTTTCCTTCAGGCATCCTTTTTGTAGTATGAAACCCCTCCCCAAATCCAAACCACTAAAAAAAAAAAAAAAGGTAAAAATGTGACTAGAGCTCAGATTTAATTCATAATTTTATTCATCATCAAATTCAGAAGTTAGAAAGGGAAGATATTTTGAGATCCTATCTTGCCTCTAGGTACCCATCTTATACTTCTAACACGTCACATAATCCCTATGTAAGATGACAAACATTTACTATCTATAAGGCATTTAAACATCCTTGTGGAGTTCTAACCCTTTTACTGCCCAGCCTGACCTTAGGTGCTTGTATTTTACCCTTTCTGTCAGAGGACTTAAATCAGTCAACACTTCAAGCTTTCCATTAAAAACATTTTTAAAATGTATGCAAGACCCACACTTGTAAAACTGTGGTGGTCAAACTCTTTTCTTTTTAATCATCAAACACATCCAGATCAGCTATATACACCTCAGCTGGAGAACAGAATTGGTTTTTTACCAGTGTCTTATGGAATGGTTCTCAAATTCTGATCTGGGAGAAGTCCTCCTTACGCAGCAAATCAAAAGAACAGATTTGAATGACACCTTCAAATCTGTGGCTCAGCATGCTGTGTTTGTTTAGGAGCTGTAGTAAAAGCAGAAGACAGTATTTTTGCAGGTTTTTTTAGCTCAGCTTTAGAAAAAGTACAAAGGTCTTTAAAATGTGACGTAGCAGTAGTACCAGGAAACCAAGAACACAAGTCCGCAGTTGCAGGCGTACAGCAGCAGAAGCACAGAGGCCACAGCTCGGCTCAGACAGCGGGAAGAGGAGCTGCATTACAGAGCAGGCACCAGAGCCTCTCCAAACACCACTTGCAGAAAAAGCCTCAAGACAGACAATGCCAAGACCATGAACAGTCTTTACTTCTATCAGTTGTTTCACAGCACAATGAGACACAGCACAAAGTTTGTACAGCGGGATCTGCAGACAGTTTAAAAACAGGCAATTATCTTTAATAAAAAGCATCGAGTCTGAATGAAAATAATATGAAGACAAACAATACTGAAGCTAATGATCACCTTGCTTGCTTTTGATTGTCTAAGAAGTCCAAGACTTCTCATAGTGACTTTAGTGTTCTTCACACCACCTTCTCCAGACACCCTAGTTAGTGTAAAGCTTAATGTGCCACAACTCATAGTGTAGTAGGTTTCACAACTTTTTCCTCTGGCTCTCAAACCCCGCTCACGTGTGGGGAGGTGCAACAACTGTCATCATACAACATTCTGATTCACAAAGAAGCAGCACAAGTGTTGTACATAATTTAATTTGCACTTCTGTATATAAATGTTGACTATTGCACACTATTGCAGCACTTAAAAACATCTAATTATTTGCAAAAATTAGTAAAATACTTTAAAGGATTTAAAAATAAGGGTTTTAATGCAACTGACAAGATAATAAAAAAAGCAATTTACTTAATGAGATACAATCCTTTATGTTGGAAATGAAAGTTACATACAACTAGAGTACAATTAAAATATACCATATAGTTCAACACTTAATTCCTCAAATGTGTAAAATTAACAAGCTTCTACTGTCATAGATATACAATTTTTCCATATTGTGAAAAGGATTTTTCAAATTAAATACAGGTAACATAATATTCTGTAGTTATATTTCATGACTGTGTTTAAATGAGAGGGTTGTATAATACTCACATTGTCAAATGTACTCACTAATGCCTTGGAAATTGCACACTTCCCCTCCTTTTCCAAAATAGAATCTCATTTCCATACTGAAGTCTATTATGCCATATTGGAAAAGTGTTTTACTTTCTAACAGGATTTTCATAAAATTAAAAAATAGCATAATATCATGGCATTATGATGACTTTTCCACTTATACCCATGTAGAATTTAATCTGGATATCAGACAGACATGTCAGAACCAATTTCCTAGACTTTTGTCTTATTGTACACGCAAGATGATTACAGTATTTTACAGAACAGAAAAATCTCTGAACCTTTCTAGAACTATAAATGTAATGATTAAAAATTAAAATCATAACAGAATCAAATTGTGATCTCCAACATTTATTAAAATCTTTTAAAGTTCATAAACGACAACAAAGTTACTGTAGAATTTATCGCATACAGCTAGCATACAGCAGCATGTCCTTGGTCTAAATGAAATACAAAAGATTTTAACATTTTCATACAAAGGATTTCTTTAAATTTATTAATGTGATGATATATCTTTGTTACATAAAATTTGCTACAGCAAAGTATCTTATACTTTTCTTGCATGTATGTAAATATGGGTGGACAAAGACTGCATTCAGTGTCAGCCTCCTAATGACGTTGTGCAAAAATGCTCAACAACCTAAACATACAGAACATTGGGTGGTACGTTTCATACTCTTTTGTAAAATGTCTACAAAGGCTTTTCTTTTAGAAGTGTCATACTGATTAAAAGGAAGGAATGCCAGCTGTTTATTTGCACTGGCATTCAAACGAATTCAATGGCTATGTATCAATATAGCTCATTTTTTTAAAAAAACAATTAATCCTTGTATGCATGTAAATTTATCATAAAACATGAGTCTAGTTTGAACTTTTAGATGTGCTGTTTTAAGACAGGTCACTGAGACAGCCAGAACCAAGTGTACAAATAAAACTACTATGAATAAGTTTAAAAGCAACCCCAAAAAAAGTGCTGAGCCGCTGATTATTAACATTGAAATAAATGTGTAAAAGTGCCCAAAGCTAGCACATGGTAGCAATATCTTTTAAGTCAGTTGGTGAGAGTATACAAAACATAATTAAACCCAAATACTTGTATCTGTGTGACCATACATTCTGATTGATTGAAAGAAAGGTTAGAAATGAAGACACAACGCAACTAAAATAAACTCAGCTGTTGCAGTTTTTAAACTTGATCTTTTCTTCATGAATGAAGTGCTGTAATTAAAAAGAAAATGATTGTAGCAGTACTCCATCCTCAGTTTACTAATATAGTATACCAGAATAAAAACTTGGCAATAACCTCTTAATTCTTAACAGCTAACAAGAAATAACCGTGTTCATCCAGCGATGCATCTAGAACATTATTTTGCATTTGCTAAACCATTTGTTTTTCATAGCTAATGGCAGAGCGCATTTTGCTTTTTGTGGCATGGTGATTTTTATTCTAATGGATGCCTTTTTTAATCAAAAAAGGCTTGAAGCAAGGAATACTTTGGGAGCCCAAACATTGGCTACTTTTTAAAAATTAAGGAAAAAAAACAAGAAGAAGAAGTGAATCAAAATGAATTCTCTACAATACTGACCAAAACTTCCTTTAAGAGTTTAGGGTTCATGATCTTAAACAAGCCATTTTATACCTGCCAACTGAAATGCTGGTAAGTTGACTTGGTTTATTATGGTCCAAAAATCCAGACCAGATGGAATTACTCCCTCTCATGAGACTGTAAGCTTTACATGGTACAGTCTGGTTATGGCAACTTGCCTACTGCCTAGGTGGGAAATACAAAGGAAGGAGGCAGTGACGAAAACTGCAGGGATGTAGAAAACCAAGGCACGGGGTCTAGCTACTGTCCCCTACTTAAGCCATCCAATTGATTCTACTGAATTTTGGTCAGCCTCCAGGAAGAAATGTTTTTAAGTTAATTTAGCAGACATTTATATGGCGATAAATACTACCTTCAAAAATGCTAAAAATGTTGGCTAGGTTTAGTCTGAGCTACTAAAAAATTATTATAAATTGTAGCATCAGACACAAGACAGACATGAATTATTGGCTGGCACAGACTAGAAGCAACATTTATCTTTCACTTCAGTCTAAATCACACTAGCCGCAACACCTTCCATTTCACTCACACAAATAATACATTATTCAAAATAAAATGGAGCATTCTTGGGTAAAAAACTACTTCATTTCAAAGGGGGAAAATGAACAATACACAGAAACAAAGAACGACAGAAACCAAAGTTAAGTAGGAAAGTGGTCTATTATTCTGTGTTACTGCACAAACAGTGCTTGCTTAATTGTGCCTAGTTAGAAGGGTTGGTGCAAACTGCACACATGGAAGATGGCAATAAAGACCTCAGTCAGCTTTGTGGAATGAAGTAACTAGGTAACTGTTTTGACATATGATGGTCTCAGCTCCACCTCATCTGTTAACAGAGTGCAAAGATCCCAATGTGAGCCCTGATGTCATCTTGTCCTCTTACTCCTACTAAAAATCAGCAAATTCTTTTGCACATTTTTCTGTTAGAGACGCACGAATATCTTCTTCTTCATAGTCATCAAAGTTGCTGGTATCTCCAGGACCTCTGCACTTTGGTATGAATGGAGCTTCTACCTGTATTGGTGGGAGACATAAAAAGGCACATGAAATGTTGCTGGCCTAATACCAATAGATTTAACATTGTAATAATGATAACAGCAATACTCCCATTACTCCTCAGATCCTTCCAAGAAATCAGGTATTACAGGTATAAGTAGTGGCACATGAACAAAACCAGCCTAAGAAGGTGCAGGCCTAGATGTGTGAATTGAAATTGAAAAAGACTAATCTCTTGCTGACAGACATCATAAAAAAAATTACTTCATTTCAAAACAACTTCTCTCCTTGCAGAGGCAATCCTGTTCCTTTCAGCTCATTAGCACAGGATAGGGAGTACATTGCCACCACCACTACACAAAAATCTTAGAGCAGTTCAGTTATTCTCTTACAACAAAACCCAAGAGCACAGAAAATCTCACATTTACTCCTTGAACTTTGAACGCTTTCAAATTAGACACACCAGACCTTTTCCAATTATCTTCACTATGGAAATTGCTAAAAAGAGATTGCAGGAGATAGCACTGGTTTATAGTGGAAATAACTGTTTGGCCCTAAGTACAATCATCTTATCAGGCAGTGTGTTAATAAATATGGAAACACACACAGAAAGGAAGACTGGATTGTACATCATGCAATGGGTGAGCAACTGGCTCACAGCTTGGGCACAAAAGGTTACAGTGAATGGGGTGACATCAGACTGGTGACCTGTCACTAGTGAGGTTCTGCAGGGCTCAATCCTTGACCCTGTGCTCTTCCACATCTTCAAAGAATTTGGATGCAGGACTTGAAGGAATACTGAGTAAGTTCACAGATGATAGAAAACTGGGAGGAGCTGTTGACTCCCTGGAAGGCAGGGAGGCCTTGCAGAGAGACCCTGGAAAATTAGAGGACTGGGCAATCAGCAAGTGTATGAAGTTCAACAAAGGAAAGTGCCAGATTCTGCACCTGGGATGAGGCTACTCTGGATATACAGACAGATTGGGGGACAAGAGGCTGGAGAGCAGTGCTGTGGAAAGGAACCTGGGGGTCCTGGTTGATGGAAAGTTGAACATGAGTCAGCAGTGCCCTGGCAGCCAGGAGGGCCAAGTGTGCCCTGGGGGACATCATGCACAGCATGGCCAGCTGGGCTAGGGAGGGGATTGTCCTGCTCTGCTCTGACCTGGGGCAGCCTCACCTCGAGTGCTGGAGGCAGTTTTGGGTGCCATGATATAAGACAAACTATTGGAGAGTGTCCAAAGGAGGGCAACAAAGGTGCTGAAGGGCCACGAGGAGAAGCTGTGTGAGGAGCAGCTGAGGGCTCTGGGTCTGTTCAGCCTGGAGGAGACTGAGGGGAGACCTCATTGCAGTTACAGCTTCTTTGTGAGGGGAAGAGGAGGGGCAGACACTGATCTCTGCTCTCTGGTGACAGTGACAGGACCTGAGGGAATGGCCTGAAGTTGTGCCAGGGGAGCTTTAGGCTGGATATCAGGGAAAGGTTCTTCCCCCAGAGGGTGGTCAGGCACTGGAACAGACTCCCTGGGGAAGTGGCCACAGCACCACTGACAGAGTTCATGAAGCATTTGGACAATGCTCTGAGGCACATGGTGTGACTCTTGGGGTGTCCTGTGCAGGGCCAGGAGCTGGACTTGATGATCCTTGTGGGTCCCTTCCAACTCAGCATATTTTGTGATTCTGTATCCAAAATATTAAGTAATTGACTGGTTTACTTATGACTTATTAAAAAAAAAAGGAAAAAAAGAAAAAAAAATCATTCACATGACATTAGCTGCCAAGAAACACTATGTTTATTCAGGAGAATACATGCTGTGGTAACAGCCACTTTGAAAAACTAGTATAAGCCTAAAGTTTATTGCTGTATTTCTATGACTACCTGAATGATATTACAATCCATGCTGTTGTTTCAACACCCGTAGTATTACAGTATTTATTCTTTATAATTAGAAGCTTCAAACTTATTCAGCATCAGTTTCCACAACCCTTTAAATCTAGTAATAGCTATTCTGACCGTACTACTAGTTAACATCTTAAAATATTTCTTATTTCTGTGACAGTAATTCACTACAGCAGTACACTAGCAATGCTAAGAATATTTAGCACAGTATTAAAACACTTGCTTTAATGTTATGGGGCCTGGGTGTTCCCAAACAGCATACTGGCAAAATGAAACTCGGTGCAGAAAAATCTGCCTTGCAAAGAGGCATTAAAAAAGCAAAGAACAGATAATTAGAATTCTGCAATAGGGAATATTTTCTCAAAAATATCTATACTTAATGCAAGGAATACAGGATGCATTAATTGTACCCTGTCTTCTAGTAATTAATACATTAGTGAATAATTCAACAACTGTACTGTCACTTTGTGTAGCCAAACAACCAGTTTCTTTTTATAAACTATTGTTAGTATTTAGGTTTGGCCCTTAAAATACTGCTGTTACAGCAGCAAATTCATGCCTCTATAGTCAAGACTGTTAGCATTTCAAATTCAAACTAATTTCTTTAAATATTATCACTTATCTCTGCTTTTTTTACAGTAGCAAGACAAAGCAAGATTGAGGAGGAGGGAGAAGGTTGCTTTAGGAGAAAAAAAAGCTCTAGCTTTGGCTGGAGCTTCTCCACACTGAAGCACAATCTGAGTGCTAAGAGCTGGCTGGAAAAGAAAACAGATTCATCTCTGCTGTGGAGGAGTATTTATAGATGCCACTATAGCAGGGGTTAAATAAAAAGTGAGAGAGGCAGGAGATGCCTCATCCTGAGATAATCCAGAAATAGACTAACGCACAACATGTGTGTCAAAGAGATGTGCACACTGAGGTCCAGTATAAAATACCAACAAGAAACAAACATAATGCAATCAATACATATCCTTTAGAGTCTTAAAAGATTAAACTACTATCACCCTTTCTCAATTTAAAGTCACAGATTTAGGAAATAAAAAATAAACACAACTAGAAATTTTACTTCAACCCCTTAAGGACCTGTAATTGTTTTGATCAGGAAGGGTCTTACCTTTCTCTGATAAATGGCAATCCAATCTGTAGTTGCAAACCACTTGTGATTCTTTATGTCATTTACACCATTCTTGAGATTTCCATACCGTTTGGTCAAATCTACCTGGAGTAAATTTCTTAGAAGATCCTTTAGGTCTGAACTGAAGTGTGACGGGAACCTCACCTAAAATTATACACCCACAATATTAAAAAACATGATACAAATATGATTCTTCCCCCTGTGAAGGGAAACAGCTTCACACAAAAGGAAACAGCGGGGACATTTTCTATCTTTCTTCTAAAATCAAATCAAGCAGGAATGCATGAAGAGAGACATAATTATTGTTGCACATGTATTTCTGTTTCATGAAGTCTTTATCAATAGCATTACATTGCCTATCTACCATTTCTTGAACTGAAAGTTTCTAGTAGGCAAAATATTAATGTAAAGTTACAGTGATCTAAAAGCTAAGTTTAACTCAGTGTCTCACCAACACATCATCCCAAGACATTCTCAGCTATTTTCTAGGTATAAATTTTTGGATTATATTATATACACACACCCAGGAGACACAGTATATAGCATATACACAGCATTTAAATACATAGATATTCTCTGAAGTAACTGTACATTCAGCAATCATATATGAAGTCATTCTGGAACTGTATGCTGTACTGCAATCTGCTTCTGATAACTAAATGCACCAACATCGAAAATCTTACATAACTAACAGCACTATTTGAAGATAGCACACTACTGACTTGCAATTCATTCAAACCTGGCTAAAGGATATTTGAAGATGATACGTGGGATGTAATTACAAAGGGTTTTACTAACAAATGATCTACTGACACCATTTGAGATGGCAGAGAGAAGGAAGGGGAAAAGAACAGGCAGAAAGCTGTTTCTGTCATCCTCATAGTCTCAGTGTTTGACATTCCCGATATTCAGCTGATCAGTTACGATGTAAATACAGATAATAGGATTACTTAACATAAAAATATTTCAAGAAATCTAGAAGTCCAAACATCAAGGACCCTGCTTCAGGTTACCTACCAAAATGGTTCTGTTGTAGATTATGAGAAATTCACAGGTTTTAATGACTATAATACCTAGACCACTAAGCAGTAAGGAAATATTAACTCAAATTTTTAAGTGGAGAACTAAGCAAATGAGGTAGAATAAATGAAACACCCCAGGTTATAAAGAACTGCTAGCTGAGGACTGAATTAGAGTTTCCAGAGTTGATGTCCAGTGCTGTTTCTGCAGCCATCCATGCATGGACTCAGTACAAAAGGTAGATGACCAACAGTACAGATGTCAAACCAATTAGATAAAACTACAAAAAATGCCCAACATTTTGTTTTTAGCTTAGAAGAAAAAGATTTCTTAAAACATATGTCTTTGTAAATTAATTCTCATAAATTCATGGACACAGCTGAAGGTTCACAGCACTAAAACCTTTCCAAGAGCAACCCCCAACTACCTTCTTTATTTAAATAGGAATCAACCTCAGTGCAGTGCACTACAGGCCTGCTGAGGTACTGCCCCTGATTAGAATTACAGAGGCACCTGAGATGCAGCACAACATGGTCTGTGTAGGGACAAGGAAGAGAACAACTGTAACAAATCAAGTGAGCAGAAAGAAACAACACTGGCTGGCAGGAGAAATAACAAAATGACTACAATTTGGTGCTATCTGGCACACTAGGAGATATTAATGAAAAATAGAAGGGAAACACTGGGAACACTTTTCAAAAATTTTATGTAACAATGAAAGCCAAACAGAATATTAGACATGTCTTGAGCTATCAGACTGTGGAAGTAAAGAGACCTACGAGGAATGATAGAAATTCTCCAGAGCTTCTCAAAAATTGCAAGAAAAAGTTCTAGAAAATAGCTAAGCAAATTAAGCACGGAGCTAAGTAGCTGTTAATAGTCATTGGATCATTTTAATCCAAGCATAAAAGGATATAATACCACAATGTCTGTAAATTTAGTAACTTGCATTTTAAATTTGAAGGCAGGGAACAGATTTTTATAACTTTGATTTTCAAGTAGCAATGTCTGTACTTATGAAATGTACACTAAAAACTTCTCCTATGTCCTTTTCAAATGGCTCACTTTCTAGTGCCCAGTAAATTTTGCATTTCCTCCACCAAAAAACAGGTTATACAAAAATAACTGCGTTTGTGAAAACACCCAAGAGTCTTAACTCACCTTGCCAGACACAATCTTCTCGTAAATTTGAATGGGCTGATCTGCAAAGAATGGGGGATATCCAGCTGCCATTTCATAGATTAACACTCCTAACGCCCACCAATCCACTGCCTTGTTGTAACCCTGGATAAAATGAAATGTGCCACTGTTAGTACAGTTTCTAACACAGTTCAAGATTTTCAGTATATATTTATGTATTTATGGAATACAAAGAAAGCAAATACATTATTTTTCGTTTAATGCAGAACTTACAACCCAACTCCAACCAAATTGGCAGTCACAGATTCCAACAGCAATACACTTAAACCCCAATACAGCAATGACAGTGAAACAGTGATGGAAGTGAAACGTTTTGCACACATTCCTGTGATGAGTGTCAGTGATTTCTTTACACTCTTGTGACAAGACTCCCTAAGTGGCAGAAATGGGCACAACTTATTTACTCATTTGGAATCAAAACAATCTTGTTACAGAATGACAATTCTTCAAAGCTTAGGGAAATTGCATTACAACAACATATATAACAACACTTCCAATATTGTACACTGTCACCTTTTTGCTTGATTAGCTGCATTTTGGAACATTCAGTTCCACATGTAGTTGACTAGCTACAAGAGCTTAAAAGTTTAGTTAATTAGCTGTTATATTCATTTATAATCTGATCTTAAAAGCCCAAATTTTCAATCATTAGTAGGTCCTATTCAATGTTATGAAAGACAAAGAAACCACCAAACCCATCCATTTCATATATATAAAATCTCTGAGATTTTTTACAAAGCTCAGGGCTTAGACTCAGTCTTTCAGGAAAAATCTATCATGAAGACTTTGTAGTAGACGCATTGCAATTTCTTCCGCTGTTTCAGCTGCACAGGGGCAAAAAACCATGCAAATAACAAACATTTTTTCCCCAACAGGAGTACTTTTTGTTCACTTTTGAAGATCTGCAAAGGGTATTTAATTAAACTACATGTTAAATGCATAATTTAACATTATGCATTATGATTGTTTTAAAGTATAAGCAGTTCTGTATTTTCCATTTGCAAAACATAGAGTGCTACATTTAAACAACTATAGGATGAATAATACTTCTTCTCTGTTGGAACACTTAGTGCAAGTAGTAGACAAACAGATCTACAGTCAGCTTAGACTGGAAGTACTTTAGATGTAAAACCAGTGGATTGTCATGTTTGATTTGATGTCAACTGTCTTAAACCTGAAACACTAGTTGCATTGCAACTAGTTATGCAATGACTTCTGATTCATCCCATATGCACTTCTTGTCACCTTTGCAGTTCTTGTTGTAGTCTGTTAACACTTCTGAATGTAATTACTCAGGTCTGTTGTTCTGATAAGGATGTTAGTTAAATAACCTACTCACAGATTCTTTAAATCTCTTTTCCCCTCACAAGTTATGTGGCACACATATGTAGAAAGTTCTGTACTGTTATGTGAAAATTTCTTATTTGGCATAAGTTTTGGAATACTAAAAGAATATTTACAATGCAATGACTGCATTTTGTGTAATTCATAACAAATTGACTAACCAAGATTTAATTTTTGGAAGTATCAGCAATTTTTTATCCCTCAGAGCTTAATAATTGGGTGAGAAGATTTAACTACATCAAATGCATGGCTGAGTAACAAGACCAAGTACCTTGCTGAGAATTATTTCAGGTGCCAGGTATTCTGGAGTCCCACATAACGTCCAAGTTCTGCCTTTTACTCTTTTTGCAAAGCCAAAGTCCGTGACCTGTCATTGGAAGAAATAAATTGATTGTAAGTGCATTGTTACAAAGAAATTTAAAATCAAGTTATTTTGAAATATTTTGGAAAGCCATTCTTTACAGGGGAGAAATTTATTTCTCAAATCACATAGTATCCCATAGTCATATGTACCTTTATTAGTCAGTCCTCCTGGTACTTCTAATTCAGATAAATAGAAAGTCTCATGATAAAATTAATAAAGAACACAAAATATTTTTTATCACCCTGACACCAGCTTCTATTTATAATTTAAAAATCAGCGGGAACTATGGCTTACTAATCTTCCACATGTACTGCAATTACATTATTAATTTTTCTTATACTTTTAACATCAGACTGTTTGTAATGCTGAAAATTTGAAGAACATAGACAAGATATTTGTATTTTCCTTTAGTTAACAAATAAATGAGTCACAAAAATGGTCAATATATCCCCCAGTCTTGTAAATTTAGAATTTTATTGCATAAGTGTATAAAGGTCATATGTAAAATTAGTGTGGGAATAAGACAACATAAAAGAGGTCTTCCAGTAACTTCTGATGCTGAGTATCTTTGAAAGCATCACCAGAGTCAAGTTTGTTTATTTGAGGCCTGGGGGGAAAATGTAGCAATAATTGTATTCACATAAACAAGCACTTGGACATTATAAATTCTTGATTTCACTTGTCATGTTTTCTACAGTAAGTTTTCAGAACTCTGTATGCAATATCATACTATCTGTGATTTTTCCTGGACCATATTGTGGAATACATACAGAACCCAGGTAATTACATGTGAAATTCTGGGATCAATTTTAAGCTACCAAGTCTATGCTTGTTTGGGGATCCATTTCTTTCGTTTCGTCCTTCTTGGTTTCAATTTCAATCCCTTCCCTGAGAAAACATACTGTACCACGATGAGAATCATCGCTAATTATACAATAACCCGTGCTGATGTTGCTGTACATAAGTGTCACAACTAAAGAAGCCAAACTCCAAACTATCAAGGCAGCTTTTCTTCATTTTTGGTAGAAACAACAGCATCAACAGCTGGAACGGTGGGTGACATGCTGACTAGACAGACCTGCATCAGTCAGCAAAGAATCATTTCTGTGTTTGGGAATGCACATCAGGCTGTGTAAGAAGAATACACTGCAGACACGGGACAAACAGTAATGGCTTTAAATGCAAAATAAAATGAAGTTGGAGCTGCAGCATCAACATATGAACATAAACCTCCCTCTGCCACCATCACAAAAACATACTGTTGCATATAGAGATGCCAGTTCTGGAGTAAGCCACTCATAACTACATTAATGGTGCTCCCCAACCACATTAAAGGAATTTGAAATCTTCTCCCTACAGTGTTATCTTACACTCCATGCAAAGTTATTTTATTGTTATAAATAACATATGAATCCTTTCCACCTCTTTCAGACATTTTTATTATGTATTTTCTTGTTTAGATTCTGCTGTGGCAAAAGGTGACACACCGTGGAAAGAAGAATTTCAACAGTTTAAGGACTGCACAGCATTGCAGAGTGCTTGTTGCTGCACTCTGCCTTCCCATTTGCCATTTAGTTAAAAATGTAAGAGCTAAGAGGGAGCTGAGAAGCTGCCATGAAAGGCTGTTGTAAAACCAAAGCTGTCATTGCAGCACTCGAGTGCTGATCTGAGCTCGACTCAGCTCATACTACAGATGTGTTGGGAAGGCTAGGGCTCTCCAAGGGTGAGATTCATCTGATGGACATTAAGTAGTATAGTGTCAGGGTTAATATCTAAGCAGGTTTTCCTAAACTGCTTGTACAGACAATGCAGAGAAACAGACATTTTAGGGCACCTTTCATCTTGTTCTAGGGCAGCCGTATAAAATAGGTCAGATGAACGGAGCCATGTAATCACCTACTTCTCACCACAGACCCCAAGGGAAATCTTGACAACTGGCTCGACTGCAGACAGCTCTACTATGCATATTTAATTTTAGTCAGAGGAAGTACAACCCAATGGTTTTAACCATCACTAGGCAGTAGGGCATTTGAATGCTCCACACAAACATGCTAACATGCCAAACAGCTTCAGACCATTTATTCTAAACGTATTTTTCTACAATTATCTAAATCTACACTGCAAGACAAAACTTCACTCCCTAAATATATGAAGAATATCATACCTGGATGTATCCTTGCTGATCAATTAAAAGATTTTCAGGCTTTAGATCTCTGTAGATGAGGTCTAATGAATGGAGGTACTCAAATGTTAGCACTATCTGAGCTGCATAAAACCGTGCATGTGGTTCACTGTGAAGAATTAAAAGAATATTAAGTACCCCAATGCTATGCTGCGGTACTGAAAAAACCACCTAACTGTCAGGGTTAGACAAATTAAGTATCTTTTAACTGGTTCTTTTACTGTGTAACAAGAAAAAGCGAAAGCAAACGTTTTCAGAATTGATACATGCATTCCCTAAGTTTAAGTCTTGCAGCTAAAATACACATGCAAATCAAGATGAACGTATCCCACAATGCAGAGCTTTGACTTCAAATTTTACTTTTAGAAACTATTGTGAATTTCAGTGACAATATACATAGGAATTCCAATATTCTATCATGCAAAGATCACAAATGCCTGTGTTAACTAACTGAAAAAGAATGAGCTCTTCACTGCCTGACTAATTTAAGTCCACTGAACAAGAGGTAAATTAAATGCATTTAACCCTTCAGATTTTTTTCTTCAATGCTAACAAATTTTGTAAAACCCTCTTCCCAAATCAGCAAATTAAGCCTTTTTAAAGGAATAATGTCATTAATACTCTTACCTGAACCTTCCGATTCTTCTTAGATGTGAAAACATTTCTCCACCAGGAACATACTCCATTACCATGTATAAATTAGAATTGTCCTAAGGAAATTAAGGAAACAAGTAAACACACGCAAATACACATTGGGCACGCTATAGTCTCTATAATTCCTATGTGGAATACATTTTATTCATGAATGAAAATGAAAAATTGTAGCCATCCAATGACATTCACAAATATAATGCAACATGGGTAGAAATTCTTGAAAAACTGCAAAAGAAACATCATATATCTCAAGAAATCTGCTTTAAAGCAAATCTGAATAAAGATAATTAGTAAGTTGCAGACACAGAATGATGTGTAAGAGACCTGAAGGAAGAGAGGGTAAACTGCCTACTGCAGGGTAAGACCTTGACTTCCTAAATGTTTATAACTGACAGCCTGAGGTATTGTTGTCTCCACAGCCCCCTGCCCTAAAGCTCAAAACTCTGAAGATTAAGATAGAACATGTCTGCTCATTTAAATTTTTACTTAAAAAAAAAAGAAAAACAGAAGGCATATATCACCCTATAAAATAGAAAGCTACTCAATTTCTTTACAGACTAACTAGTACATACTGTCGTGAAACTAGAAGCTAAGCTCGAAGTTCTTTCCTTCATGGTTAAAACTGTCACTAAGGCCTGCCTCAAGCAAAAAAATCCACAGAACCATTACAAATTTACCATTCTGTATATTGGTACAGAAGACATGCTTTGGTATATCTCAAAAATAAAATGTCTAAAATCTCCCTTGCTGCACAAAACCCAGTTGCCATCCAAAAGAAAACGCAGAAGAGTTTAACCTAATTAAGTTTTTAATTTTTTTATTTGGAGATATCCTTTCAATCATTACCTAAAGAACTGGGGTGTGTGAAGTGTACATGAGTGCACTCCACTCCTACTCGAGCCCTGACAACACTACCAGATGAAGTATCTTTGAAAACAAAAATACTTGAACTATTGTACTGTAAAAGTTATATATTTTAATATCTAAAGTGTAAGCATGCACTTCCCTGAAACCCAACAACTACTTTGAAAATAATGAATACCTTAAAAGAATACTCCAGTTTAACAAGGAAAGGAAAGTTCACCGCTTGTAATATTCTTTTCTCATTCAGTGTGTGTTCTATCTGCTTCAGTTTGACGACCTAGGAGAGAAAAACAATCTTCAGCTCAAGTGTGATATTTTATAGCTGTTGATAATTTTTTAGTGTTAAACAGTTAGTTGAAAACAAACTTGTAACTTTACACATAATGGAAAACCTTATGGATTCCTAATACAATAACAGAACCAAGAAAGGATTAAAAAGTCTAATAACATTTTAAAGAGTAACACTTGTGCAATACAGTTAGCAGACAACTCTACAAATAGTGTTTCTTCCTACTTGCTGAGTATGAGAGTCAGTAAGGAAAACATCTGCATTTTCCAAGAATTGCTTATGTTTGTTATGGAGATACTTCCTAAGCATTTCAATAAAATCCATATGACCTTTGGACCCTTTGTTAAGAAAGGCAGGGAACTCCATAGGACACATTTAATGATGAATTTTGTTACCTGTGAACAGGAGTAAACAGGCTTACATTATACAGCTCACACATCAGTGAGAAAACTAAGGAGAATACAAATTCCAAATCTCCATTTTTATAAATAAATTATTTTGTAATTCGTTAAAATGTTAAGCTGCTAACAAGGCAACAAGCAGCAGATTTCAGATAATTGTTCTTTCTCAGCAATTAATAATTGATTTGCTTGTGTTAAACCCCAACATTGCATAATGAATTATATCCATTTTACTTAATCCCTATTGCACAATTTATCTATAACTCATTTTGAGAATGGCATGATTTTCAAGTCAAGTTAGGCTTTTTCCCTTGTTCCACAGGAAACAAAATGTACAAGAGTGATCAAAATAACTGGTTTTACATTTGGAAATCAAATCTAACAGCTATAAGAAAGAGATAATCAAGATATTCCATACCCTGACTGAAACTGTACTTAAATTTAACTTTTAGATGCAGAAGGTAGTACCTATAAAGAATTCACTACTGTCTTAAAATAAACATAATGCAAAAGAAATAATGATTTAAAAACATTAAATATCTTTTGAATCCTAGATTTTTCAGGTACAAGCAAAAATTGTTCAAACCAACTCATTTGTGGGAAATATCTCCTTCATCCCTAAAAAGCTGTAGTAGTGGAAGGATCTTGTCCATCCAACAAGAAAGGCAAGGCTGCAGTCTGTGAGGTGCTCAGCTGCAATGGCAGACACTTTCACCCCATTCCTGCATCTCCTGCCAGTGAGGCACTGCAGGGGGATGGCAGCAACAGCCCAGGCTGAAGCTGCTGTTTGACACTTCAGAATACCCAGCTGGGGCCTCAGACATGGCTTTGCTCCCACCTAAGCCCAGGCTCAGGGCATGTCCAGTGTCAGCTTCCCACATACAAATGGTGTCTGGTAATGGCAGATTCTCCAACAGCTTGTTTGTGCCCAAGCTCTTGTTCATGACTTTTTTTTTCCAAAAACAATTACATAATTAAACTAGCCAAGCAGTGGTATGACACAGCCTTCCTAACTCAAGGCAGACAAAGGAATAACATCCCAACACAGAAAACTACTGGCTGCATCAATGTCTATTACATTCCTTTTCATGTTCTATGAATCAAGCATGCCATTGGATAACAAACACATACACTATATGCTTGCCCTTTTTTCAAGTAAAATGGAAATGAAAAATTATAGGCAGCCTGCCCATAGTCTAATTTCAGACATCTGTATGTTTTCTACAATAATAAACAAAGTGATTCAAATGTGTTCTCACCAAACCATCTCCTAGTTTTTGAGCAATTAATGGAAGCTACTAATATATTTCTAATAGAATACATAAATAAGTAAATATGCCAAGTCAAAAATTCTATTATTTTAAAGGAATAAATAATCTGTACAAATAAAAATTGACACTTTATCAAATGACAATGCTTACTTAATCTAAGAGTACTAAACTCAAAAAAAATCAGGCTGGAGCAGCAATACAGGTTAAGACTACAGCACTGAAGTTCTCAACAGAGAAAATGTCCATTATGTGACAGCTGTTCTGAGACTCCTATTCTATCTACAAGGTTACTACAGATGCAACAGGATTATTACATAACTAAACATACAGAAAGTAATACCTCACAGGATCCAAGAATGGAAAAAAAATTATTAGGACAGACAATTTTAATTTCAATTATGGTTCACAAATGAAAATTTTGAGAATTTCTGATCCAAAGAGTCTTCCAGAATTTTAAGTTACCCGGCAAAAGTTTATTCGTTTGTTTGAACTATAGCACTACATTTTGCTTTTGCTAAAGAATATATAGGCCATCTTACAAAATCTAAGCAAAGAATTCACCCAGTAACATTTTATTAATGCCTCAGACACTACTTAGAGCCTCTTTAGCCTGTTGCTAATGCAATTGACCATTGTACAAACTCTACACAATCCCAACAACTGAACCTACTGACTAAAAGACAAAATAAAGCATTTTATCCAAGTGTTATAAGAAAAAAACACAGTTCAACCACAACTTCGTCTACATCCAACTGTCTTGTAGCACAAAATCCACTATAAATTACACCAACCTTCTGTTTGTCCAGTATCTTCATAGCATAATACTGTTCTGTGGATTTATGTTTCACCATCATTACTCTCCCAAATGATCCTGTTCCAAGGGTTTTTTGCCTCTCAAAATCATCTAGGCCAGCAGTATTCTACATGTAGGAGGATATAATCAAGTTATTTACAAACTAATACCCAAAGACAATTTTAATAAGAGATTTTACAATACAGTCATTAGAACAGAAAAAGACTAACTGAATTAAATCAACATTTCTGTTATTTTTCCATACAGCTGTCCATACATGCTTAGTAAGGAACATCTAGCAGGAAACAGATCATGAATATAACATTCAGATAAATAACTCCTCATGTTTCATGATCAACAATATTAGAACGTGCCAAAAATCCCAAGCTCTAGAGGCAGTTCTACATGACAGTTGTCTGGAGGACATATCCCTGAGTAAATTTTCTCAGATATTCATTGCCATAGCATCTCAAGTGTTGCTTTAGAACAAGAATGATCCTTCCCCAAAATCCCAACATTTACAAGATTTCTCTTTAACAAGCTCCTTAACCTGCTCCCAAGCACTATGCAGTAGTCTTAATACCCTTAATTACACTTACTATAATGGGGGAAATTATTAACATGGTAAATTACAGATGTGCCAATGCTTCTGGTTATTAAAAAAAGCCAACTAAAACATTCCAATAGATTTTGAGTCTTGATGTTGATTGTGAACATCATTCTCATAAGAGAAATTGTTGTTCAATGGGAGCATTTAATCAGCTCAAATGTGGAGAAGGCCTGAGAATCTTTGTTGAAGTTCAATGAAAAGTGACAAAGCTGGTGTTAAAAATGCAATCTCCTCTACAAACTGCACTAAAATGATTTCAGCACTGCTCATTACAGACTGACAACACACTGATAACATTATCCAAAAAATGCAATACAGAATATTATTGAATGCTTAAATGAGTGATACCTGAGGGGGGCTTTCCCATTTTCTTAGAAAGTCTTCTTTGGCTTTGGCTAGGAACTCTTTCACTGAAACAAACAAACAAAAAAAATACATTTTAATTAATATAATTCACCCTGGATGCAATGGAGATGCTTTGTTAACAAAATATGTAAACTTCATTATCAACTTCTTTCTTGAATTCATAATATGCTATTTTCACCAGGGATGAAAGCAAGCATCAATATCTCTAGAACATCTACCATATCTCCAGGTGATATCTAAGCTTTCTGGAGTAACTACATCATTCTACACAAATTACTTAAACTTTACCAGCTCTAATAGCTCACAATACTCTATAGGCAAGCAGGCTTTAAGGTGATGTTAGACATTCTTAATTCTACTGGGAAAAAACCAAACACCTGACATTTATAAATAGCCATTCCACAAAGATTGACTTTATATCTCTTTAAAGAAATATTGCATTTTCTTTCGGCAGCTTGAGTGTAATGTCAATCTCATTGCTTTTTCCCCTCATCACCTTGATTTAAAGGCTGTTTGCAAGCTCAAGGACCAAATGGACAGCATTACTGCAAGCAAAGACAAAGCACAGGGCTACAACAACACTGCAAATTAGGCATGCCCACAGTCAGAGAATATGCAGTTTTAATACTGATTTTCCATTGAAATTGAAGGAAGGTATAATGGCAAAATTCTGGATGACTGTTTAAAATGTGCACCAACATATTTTGTTCAGATCATCTCTCAGCTGCTCTCTTTTTTTTGAATATCAATGCCCAGCCAGATCAATGCAAATTACTTCATGCACAGTCACTAATGGGAGGTGTTTCAGACATTGCTGTGCTTCTGAAAGAGTCACAGAATCAAGAAAATATAATATTGGTTTTGTGTTCTCTGAATCATTTCACATAATACCACATTAATAACAGTGGTTTTTCTATACTGTGACTTTCTGCCACAAGCAATTGCTAAAAGTACCCAGCAACATGCCAAAATTATTCTGGTCCATATCTAGAAATCTGTGTTTTAGCAACTGTATTTTACAGTCTGACAGTCAAAAAATTAGATTTATAACAGGTTGTAAACAAATCACCTGATGAATCAGAACTTCTTTGTACTTTTCAATGAATACTAATGCTGACAAAGAAGACTTTTCAAAATTTCTCTTCTTATGCTGGTACAGTTCCAGCAGCAGTAAAAACAGCAGCAGCCCTGGAAAAGGCTGGTTGTGAATTTTTTCTTCCTTTTTTCCCCCCCCCGTCTTGAGTGTGCTATGGGACTTGATTATCACAAAATACTCAAAGGAGGTTCATGGCTCCCACCATCACTGGCTCTAATGGAGCAGTAAATACAATGGAAATTTCAGAAAAGTTGTCAGAAGTTCTGCCAGAATTAAACATCAGAAAAGTGTTTAAAGCATGATATCCACTCGGTAATTTAATCTTAAGAGAAACAAGTAATATCACATAGGAAAGAAAAATTCAGTATTCTAGACTTGTGGTTAAATCAAAAAATCAAAGGAACTATTTTAAAATTATATTAAAACTGAGAATTAAAAATATTTTAGTGGCTAATCAGCAAAAAATTTTAAATATTTATCTGGTGTGTAGAAAATATTTCCTTTGTTTTTAACTCATAGAGGTTATTCATGTAATGACTTTTAATTATCCTAATTTGAAGAAAGGACGGGATTTCCTGTGGCATGAAATAATTTTTCAACACAAAAAAAAGGGAAAACTAGCAAATGTCCAAATTAAGGTTTGATGATCCTTCTTCCATTAGGAGAACAGAGATGATTTGATCAAATGATGAATACTGATATAGTTTTTTTCCAAACATCAATTTATGTCAAAGTAGCACAAATATTTTCTCTGAATGACAACAAAAAACCTAGAAGATCTTTAAGATTATCAAAAAGCTGAGTGTTCAAACTTTAGTGGCTGTAGCTTAGAAGTGAACATTAACATTCGTATAGCACAACCAAAACATGAAGTAATTGGTGTTGTTTTTTCATGTTATTACAGTACACATGGCTTAAATATCCCTCATGAGATCTCTGTTGATCATAGAAATAAATATTTTAAATTTCCACATATTTTGCACTGAAACATGACTATTCAGTATTTATAAAAATACACAATGACATTTATAGCCTTTTTTGTCTCTGTTCTACTTACGGAATAAAGAATGCTGTTTATGAACTAAATGCGATCCAGCTGGAAATATTCAAATTGTGGATTTGTGAGAAAAATCTGTCATTTTTAGAATACCACTAAGCCACAAGCTCTCTTGCAACAAACCTCCTACCTTGTTCTACTTGACTTTGGCTCTCTTTTCTTAGAAAGCAGCATTGAACATACATTTTCAAAATAAAGATACCCAATGGTACTAATTTATCTGAAAATTACTATCTTTTACAAACAATTTAATATTATGTGCTGTTTTATTAAAATCACTATTGCTTCCTAATGAGAGAGTGGATCAAATTGTGCCTGGTTCTCACTTTCAGAGGTCACCTGGGCTCCTACACCTCAACACAATTCCACAGGTGCTTTCAAACAACTTAGGCAATAAAGTGCATACACTTCAGTCTTTCTCAAAATATGACCTGGGATTTGAACTTTTGAAAATTATCTCTCAAGCACAAAACAGCAGCTCTTGCTATAGGAGAACACATTTAATTTCAAGTGCAGAATAAAAATTTATGCCAACTGGGTAGCAGTGGCCATTGGTATTACTGCGATGATGCAAACAAGTGTATTAGATGATGACTTAGAAGTTTTCCTCAAGTGCACATTTTTAGCCACCTTCCATTGTGATGATGTGGCTCTTGTTTCCTTTTCTAGTCTAAACTGCACCTAGCATCTGTGACTTTGGGCACTAATGAAGGAATGAGCATACCAAACGTCTCTATAGGTTCCCCAAGGGTTTGCAGGAACATTCACCCACACAGATGAGATGATGAAGAGAGGAAAGAAAGAGAAGAAGAAAAAAAAGTTTTATGCATTTCCACAACAAACACATAGAAAACACAAATACATTCCACCCTTTCCCCTCCCCACTCAAGAACAGACCCTGTAATAAACCAGCCCTTTCCCACACAGACAGAATGACTCATGCTAAATCACAGAATGTTTGAGCAAAGAAAGAAAAAAACCACCAAAGGCAGCTAAAATCAGTATGAAAAAAGATGATGCATCACAGAAATAAGCACAGCTTAGAAAACTTCAGGAGATCAAGTTGGCATCTTTAATAATTAATCTATTCCAAGACATACACATCCACGGAACTGTTGCTAACAATAGTCTATCTATCTTCATCACAGCATGCTGGATCACAATAAAACCTGTAATCGGGTGATCTTCCCACTACTTAGCACTTTGTTCCAGAAGACAGCATGTGTGAATTGCATGGCATGTGGTAGATAGCACAGAAGTGGAAAGCAGTCTCCAAAAAAAAAAAAATCTCAATCAGATTTCAGTCCTATTACCCAATAACAGCAACCTAAGAAGTCAAAACTGCACAGCTGAAGTTACTGTGTGCAAAGTGGAATGTACATAGGGACCTGGTATGGGACACCACAAGAGTATGATTTAATTTTGTAAGACTGTCAAAAAAAGGAACTAAGGAAAGAGATGTGGTTCCCAGAAACACTGAAGAGCAAGGATCACTATGGCTGAGCAAAATGAAGATGAGAGTGGGGCAAGGACTGTATGCACAGACCAGCAAGACCCTACCCAGACTGGGTTTACTGGTACAGCAGGAGTTGGAATGTAGGAGGCTGAAACCAAAGCAGGAAGGGCTGTTGCTCCAGAAAGGAAGGTACTGGAAAGAAACAGCAAAGCACAGGTAACAGCATCAGCACAGCAAGGACCACAGCAGTAACAACTGAAGATGGCAGGAAGGGCACCAGCTGGAACTGGAGGGGACGCAGGCAAGCACAAACACACAGCACAAATCCAGCCCTTTGGGACCAGCCTGAGCAAGCACTGGCAGGAGAGACAGATTCTATGCAAAACAAACATCCAAAGCAGGAAACCTGATGAGATTCAGAAGAAGGTGGGAAGAAATGGAGTAATGGCCAAGGAGCCACAACGGAATAACTTGAAGCAGTGTTACAACTTCTGCCTGCTTCAGTTCACCTTGGTCATTAGCAGTGCCACAAGTGCACACACAAGATCCCAGCTACTCCCTTGTGTATCACAGGTGGCCTGTGGAGAGCTGCACTTGGAACCAAGGCAACTTGATGATAAGCAGGAAAGTCTGCTGGAACAGTGTTCTAGGGGAAGAGGAACTCAAGATCCAGAGGTTCCTAGGTAATGCCACCATAGGAGGAATTAAAAAAAATCCAAGCAAACAAACCAACAAAACCCCAAACAAATAAAAAAACTACTACACACAAAATTAAAACACCCCTGAACCCACCCCCAAACCAGAGGAGATAGCTCTCTATTAGTATATTCACACAGTTCACAACGTTTCCTTGTTTTATTGATCAACTTTTGTATGAAAAGTTAGCATGCTTATTAAAAAATTATTAACTAAGGGTATGAGTACTTTAATGAGTACTTTGACCTAAAACACAGTCTAAGAGCAAGTGAATCAGAAGAAGGTTCCTGAAAAAATCAAAAGGGTGAGGACCTCTCAGTTGCAGGATTGCAATGACAGCAGAGGGAAAGGGGTCACAGATGGAGCAGTCCTGAGAGTTACCATGAGTTACTCTGCCTTTCTCCCACCTCCCACATGCACAGTATTTGTTATTCTCAATCACATCTCCCACGAGAGCCAGCAAGCCAGGATTTTATTTTTTGTAAGGGGGGAGAAAAAAAAAAGTATTTGGCTAGGATTCACGGCAAGAAAGCAAGAACTAAACTGATTAAGACTAAACACTGGGCACCACTACAAACCCCCATCTGCTGTGCTAAATGCCAATCTCTGTCTGGTATTTAAAATGCCCTTTATCAAAATACAATTCAAATTTTGTTCCAAAACTGTAATATAATCATTTGAAGTCTGGAGTTAAATGGGCTATTTAATTAAATTATTTAATGGAAAATGAATATGTATGAAGAAATTCTGGTAAATGTATATTTCATTTTTATAAAAAGAGTATTTATAGCCTTAAACTTTATCAAGCTGTATATAGATACCTCAGTGAATCTGTGGTTATGGCACCATATTCCAGAAACAAATGAGAAGCTTCTGATTCCAGTTCTGAGTTCCATACTTACACCGTTACCCTGCTGTCTCAATTCTTTAAAATTTCTCTTTTGATTCGCAGGATAATATGACAAAGAAGGTTTCTCCACCCTGGCAAGTTTTTCAAAATGAACACAGCTAAGTGTTAAGTATTATTACACACTCAGAGGAAGCAGTGTGAGTACCAATTAACGTTTTAATAGCTGGAAAACACTTCAATGGTATCACTGAAACAAACTGAACAGAACCAGAACACTTAGTTTCTCACAATACAGAAATGGTGGGTGAAAAAATCCAGGTGATATAAGCCTGGCTGAGGGCAAGTCCATCTTGTCTGAATGCTGCAGTGAGCACAGCCTTTGCCCCTCTCATGAACAGCTGACCAGCAAGGAGTCTGTCTTGGTTCTGCTAAGGCTAGATAAATGAACTGCATCAATTTAATATCTCATTTGTAAAGGTTTTAACTTTATATTTCTGTTTAAACACTAATTATGATAAAAAGAGGTGATGCCAAACAAAGTAACTTACCAGCTGGAATGGGTAAGAATCTTCCTTCAGTTCAAAACCCAAACCAAACCAAAAAACCAAAACCCAACCAAAACCAACATTCCCCAAAAAGAAAGTGCCAAACACATGGAGCAGTTCTGAAAGAGCCCATTTGCTGAAATACAAAACCTGAAAGTTTTTAGTAAACACATGATCATGTAAGAATTATTAACTGCATACAAGCTTGCTATTAAAATGGAAGTGCTAATTATCTAACTGTACACTGTAAACCCTTTTATGGAATACTGGAAAGGACTGGGAAAAAGTGGAAAAGAGAAAGGCATGGAAAAAAACATATAAAAAAAGGGAGAGGAACAGGATGAAGAGTAAATTAAGACCAGTTACATCTGTTATGCCTAAAAACTAGAAGAGAGCACTAGAATCTGATCTTCATGGCAGCACATTCAGGAGTTAATTTAAAACATGCAGCAATTGTAAAATACAAATTGCTCTTACCCATAACAACTCAATTTTGGAACACAGGCAAAATCTTATTTTAATCCTGTCCATGATTTTTGATGTCTTGAGCTAAACAGTATTTTGTGAACTTTATAAAAGCAAATTTAAAACAGTTAAGAGCTCTGTAAAGAACCCAGTTCACCTCTTTACTTGGCTGGCTATACAGCAACAGACTGCACAAGAGATGTGACAGATTAAGACACACCAGAACAGGAGCCAGGTTTTCAGCTATCAGAGATAAAACTGATCTTTTTTGAATTCTGAGCAGTAGATACTCTGCTGCACACAACTGCCACAGCCAGACTGACTTCCTTCTATTTTTATTATGGATAATATAATTAATTTCATTTCCAAATCCAATGCTCAGTCTTTCTCCCTTATTCTTTTCTTAAATACCATAGAACTGTTTCAGAGGTGGTAAACCCTACTAATGCCAAAAAGTACAATACTTTTTGTACTTTGTACTGCCACTTTGGGGAGACAAGACCAAACCCAAATAGCAGAGTCACTTAGGAAATGAATCCCTGGAATTTTGTTTAACACCCCCTGCCAAAGGTATAATGTAGATCAGTAAAGTCAAACGTATATTGCAAAGCAGTAAAGTTGTTCAGTCAAAAATGCAATGAAATCTTGTACTAGCACTTGCTGAGCACTGCTCAGCAGAGATATACATGATATATGTCCCCGTTCAATTATTTTCCACTAAAAATATACAGAAGAGATAAAAACTCTGCTTTCTTAAAGAGAACTCAGGCCCAATGTTCATCAAAATTTATAAACAAACATACTTTAAGAAGTGACTTCTCTCTCAACAGAAGATAAATGCCAAAAGCCCCATAGTGGCCAACCAAAACTTATGAACCAACTTGGGATTTATTACTCAAATCCTAAATTAATAATTATATGCAAGATTTCCTCAATGCTGACAAGCAGAGTATCTTCATCTGAGCATCCATGTACAGGATGTGACAAAGTCTCTTGCAGATTCCTGGGGGCCAAGAGCTGTTCCACCTCACCTTCAGGTATTTTGGTCCTTCAGGCTCCAAACTCTACCCAAGTTTTCCTTTCAAATAAAGTGCTATTAGCAACCTTTTGCTGATTAGAGTTGTGGGTTTTGTTTCAAATCTCTAAATGGACCAATTAGAGCCGGCATTCCATTATTTCCAATTCTGGAATATGTTAAAACTAGGCTTTGGCTTAATGAAAGGAGTCTCTCTCATACCTTCTTCCTGCCCTTGAAGTATTCATTGAAGGAGATGACACATTTGTAAATTTCCTTCCTCTCTTGCAACAATCCATGTGATTTGAAGCTTAAAAGCCCAAGAAAAGCAGTTTGGTTTGTTAGGCTACACTTTGGTGTTCAGTATGAGCTGAAAAAAACCCACCCCAGTCCTGTCCTCCCACAGTCACTCATTCCTGCCTCTCTTCCTTGAAAGAGCAAAAGCAGTCTGACTGCCAAGCCAGGTCAGGGAACCAGCCCAGACTAAAAAGTAATGGACAGAAGGCAGGGAATGACCAGAGAAGCAGCTCTCTCTCCTCTTCTTCCAATGAATGCTTCCCCTGAGGTGAGGGAAGGGAAAAGTGGAGTGGAAATGGGCAAATATGGGGGACAGAACTGCTCCTTTTCTGAAAGGGTACCAGCTTGTGCTAGTGTGACATGAACACACCACACCACACCAGACTGCTGAAAAGGCTTCTGAGAACTAATTCTAATTTTAAGTTATGGGTTTTCAATTATTGTATTGAATAATTATATTATATTAAAATTTAAAATTAATTACTTTAATGCAATTACTTGCAAATGCAGTACATAACACCCCGTACCTAAAATCTATGTGAAGAATATCAACATGTAATATCCTCAATTATCATACACTGAGGTACTTTGTAAGCAATTAGGAATTAAGCTGCAGCTGTGCAGTACCACCCTCTATAGTTGTTGCTGAACTTTATCTAGCAAATAATCTAAAATGTTACAACTACCACAGGACCTTGTAGCGTAAAAGACTACTTTCCTGCATGAAATATAACAGGTATTAACAATACAACTGAAAACTGAAAACTGTGTGAGAATTGTGAAAATTCAAACATCTTTTGTTCCTGCAGTGCATATATTTCCATGGTTACCATGTGGGAAAAAAAAAAGAATACAGTTTAAGAATGAGTTCCAAGAACAACATTTTCTAGGGCACTACTATAAAATATCTTGTATCACATTTTTGAGCAAAGGTTTTTAACGAATTCTAATAGTTAATATAAACACACAAATTAATCAGATTTCCTCTTACAGTCAAATCCCTTTAGCAAGAAAAATGTTTACAGCACCTGCTGCAGGTTGCCTCTAGTTAAGCTCTCTGCCCCTCTGCACCATTAAGATTCTGGCTAACTGGTCAGCACCCACTTCCCTCTCCATATAATTGCCCCACATTTCCTCTCTGTAAAACTTCAGTGACTACAAAGGACAACACACTACCAGGCAGCTACCCCTGAGACAAGGCTTTATGGCTACATTATTAGCAACAGTAAGCATAAATCTGCAGGTACTTGGTCTGACCTGCATATTGACTAATGAATTCCCTGCAGGCAGGGAATAATACCCCTTCCTTTTAAAGGTAACTTTCAGAAGTTTCACTAAACTAACTTCTTCCTTATGCTCTAAACGAAACAACTACAGGGGCTGTTCTCTGTATGGATGCATTTAAGAAGTTACTTGAGAAGACCAACTCTTTTGTTGCTTTTTCTTTTTTTCAAACATTTAATAAAAGCCATGAAAATAATAGTAGATGCACCAATCTTGGTCTACGTGCACTCATGTCTAAGTCCACTTCTCATAAGCTACCTTGTCCCAGCCTTTGCATTAATAAAACTACACATACTCTCATATAGATACTTTGGGATCAGCAAGACATCTTCACAGCTGTCAGGATAAATCAGCAAAATAGCTCTTCATCTCTTCACAAGATCTGAGCATCTGACACATTGCTGCACTGACATATCTCCTGCAGAACATGCTTTCAATATTTACAGGAAAGGGTTGCCTGCAGTAACCAGCCAAGCAGGAGAAGTTCATTTATACCCTTAAATAGCAGAGACTGGCTTCCTGAATAAGGAAGTCTTATGTAAATAAACACATTTCACAATTCAACACATCGAGTGAATAACAAGTTTTTGTTTGCCTCAGGATTACGGCAAGCAAAAAAGTAGGTAAGAGTGTTTATTATCCATCCTGATAAAGAATGAGATTTTAGAGAGAAATTGGGTAAATTCAGCACTTATTTGGCATAAAGGCAGGCATAAAACTTGCACAGAACTGAACTGCAAAACCTGAAAAAAACTAAGCTAAAGAAATTAAACCACATTCTTAATGGGCTGTCAGCAGCTAAGAATGAATAAAGAAAACCACAAAAAACATTGAGCAAGTTACAAAACTGCCTGTAAGAACCTCCATAGTTAAAGCTGGGAAACTCCTGTGAACTTTGGCCTGCAACAGCAGTACTAACAGCAACTCTCAGAGTAACCAGCAACAAATACATAAACAATTTGAGATGTAAACTAAAAACCAAGGCAAGAAACAAATCTTTCTGGTAATAAAATATACGTAAGTAATGTAATGGGGACTAGAGTAAGTCAGAGTTCAAGAGTACAACATACCAAATACCCTTTCATTTGGGTAATTCAATTCAATTAAACTCATTTTTTGCTTCTATCCCAAACCAAGCACTGTGAGCAGCTGGTTACTATGTGGATGCATTTTGAAAACTATGTCAATGCAACTTTTGTGTTGCCTTTTTCAAATATTTTGTACAAGAACTACAACAAAACATGAGCCCAAGCTAACACCCAAGAAATTGCCCTAGTTTGCTGTCAGAGGCTAGTGGCTAACAGTGGGGAATTTTTGAAAAGAAGAATTCATTAGTCCCCTGAGACACACATAGGAAAATGTATGGTTCTGGCACCCGGAAATTCCATGGCATCCTTCCATTTTCTACAATCTTTTGAGCAGCAGGAATAATCAGTTGCTATTTCTTGTCCCTTGCCTTTAAAAATGCTTCCAGTGTACATAACTGAGATATTTACACTACCTCCCTTCACCCTTCACTCCTTACACATGCTGATTCTCTAGTGTGCACAAAACTGGACAATATTTCAGCTGAGTCCAGCAGCGTGGCTCACACCCTTTCCATGTGCTGCTCCATCTGTCTCCACACACACCTGGTAACTGTCTTTTGAGTGCAAATGTCTGTATCAGCAATTACCTCTATTTGCTGTATTGGAAAGTAGTAGCCCAATCACGTAATTAATGACACTTCTGAATATTAAGCCTATTCTTAGTGAAACAGAGGATTTAGCAGACTGTTTCTTTCACCCCTGGGAACTGGGGCTATTAAAGTTACCTGACCTTACAGTTTTATCTGTTCAAGCTGTTCAAAACAAAAATCCAAGTCTAAAGATATAGAAAACCAGTTTTTCCTTTGAGTCTTTCTAGAAAAAAAATCTAATCATATAACCCAAGCTTTTTTCAGGGAGGCGGAAAAAAAAATTAAAGGGAAAACCAATTAGCCACTTATACTTGCAATTGAAGAAAATACATCACTTTTTCATCAAGGTTTCACTTGCATCTTGGCCATCTTTCACAACAAAAGCATCTGATTTTATCCGCTGACAGGGTGTAATGTAACACTGCTGCAGTGAAGACAGCCACAAAAGTGCATTGAAAAGCATAAGTGGTCTAAATACAGAAACGTTTACAGCAGACTTAATCTTGAGGGAGCAGGAGATAGCCACCTTTCCCTTGTCGAAATTACTAATTTATAGGTATTTTTGATTGGGAATTGACACCTGCTAAAAGTTGCAGCTATTTGTTTCTATTTTTTAATGGAACTGGGAGCCTGCATGTCAAGATGAATGAAATCTACAGATGCAAATGGCAGAATAAACCCCTAGGGGAAAGAAAACCCCAACCCTAAAAACAACCACCACTGCCCAAAAAACCCACACCAATAAACAAAAACCCAACACAGTTGTTGAGGTTAAGAACAACTATAACCTCTTTCTCACCTAGCTTGTGTGAAATTTATTCCTTTATGTCTCAATAGTAATAACAGAATTATATAGAATAATAGAAAAGAATATCCAAACCAAAATCACCCAAAATTCAAAATTCACACAGCTGATTTCCACCAATCTCAGTCCCTGTGGAAGCTACAACCTAACTGTCAGAGAAAGAGGAAAATGCAATGGAAAACCCAGCTGGTAACAACTGGTGAAAAGCAGAGACTTTGTGACCCCAGCAGAGAGCTCTCCACGAGCAGACGAAGCGGCCGCGTGACATGGAGGAAGTGCAGGGAGGCTGGCGCTTCCCCCCACTTCCCCCAGAGGCTGAGCAGGGCAGGTGCTGGGGGCATGTCGGGATGCCATCGTGTCCCTGCGGGGCAAGGGCAGGCTGCCTGTGGCCTGTGTGGCCACACCAGCTCTCCACCAGGTCCGTGCTGTGCTCCCACCTGCCAGCGTCCCTGCAGGGATGTGGGGAGCACACACCAGGGGCTGGGACACCACTTTCAGGGACAGCCTGCATTTAGGTTTACCTAAACAGCCATGAATGATGCTGTACCACAGATCTCCATCATGCAGGTTACCAAGTACCGAAACACTGTCCTAATAACTGTATCAGTTTTGACATTTGTACTTCGTACACCAAGGAAATGACAGCCACACTTTCCATTCCGGGGAAGATGACCTCAACACATTTATATGAGATAAGTATAGACAAGCTGATATTAGATGAGGCAGTGGGATAACTCCTCCCAGTCTTTATCTCATGCCATGTACACAAGTGAAATCTTTGTAAAAATGGTCCTTTAAATTTGTAGGATTAAGCAAAACCACACAGACACACATGCACACAAACCCCACATACATGATTCTTTTCAAGAAACCTCTGTCTCAAGTAATTTTCCAAAGCTCCAGACTATCTGCTTGAAACAAAAAGGCATCATTTTGGAAACTAGCATATTTGGGCTTTTTGCAAAGAATTTGCAAAGGATATATTTTTCTAAGGAAATAAATTTACAGAGTATATAAATTTATAAAACAGCTTTCAGTAAGATTACAAGTAGAATATAGCACTGCATAACTCCATTATATTCAAAGTACCTTATAATAAGTAGTCACAGTGGTTTTGGAAAGTAAATACCTGCCTGGTAAGTTTCCTAGATCTATTATAGTATCTCATTTCAAATGAGACTCCCCTCCCTTACTTCCATGAATGACCTCAACTATTCTGCCATCCCAGCATTTAGAAGATTAAAAATCATAGCGGAATAAGCTGGCTCAGATGAAAAACAACAAAAGCCTGTTTAGAATTTTCAGGTGATGATTACAATAATTTCAGAAGGCCTCTCTGATTTGTATCAATTCACATAAAATAATGTGCAATGAGTGGCACAGAAAATTAAGTGATCAGACATGTATATATTCCATTACAAAATTCCCCAAATCAGGTATTCCTAAAAGAAAGCTTTAAAAAAAAAATTCAAACACTAAATACCAGTCATGCAAAGCAAACTGTTTAATAAAAAATCTGCGAACCTTTAAGACTGATAATTTTAAATAGAAAACCACAGTGAGCCGATTACAAAAACAAAGAAATCAGCAGTCGATGCAGCTCTGCAGACAAGAAAGGGAAACCTGGTAGATTTTTCCTGATTGTGAAGACGGAACAAAAAAACGTGTCAAAAGGGAATAGAAAAGACTTACCATTCATGCTGAAGAGCTAGTTTTCAGAAACATATTGCTCCAAATATTAATCCAGCAGTTGATGAAGTATGTTAATCTCTACCAAATCAGTGCTTCAATCTCTAAACACACTTATACACTAACTAGAAAGAGAGCACACAGAATCCAGAGAGCTGCTCTTCCTTATGAGCTCCTTGTGATGCAAAAAACTACGAAGCACAAGATACCAGTAGAATATCAAAATCAATATTCAGGACACGGGTATTTGGTTTTTCTCATTAACTACTACTGTTCTGACCAATGCTACCTACTCATGTCTAAAGCAACTCAAAATGGCAGGGGAAAAAAGCATGCAAACACCAGGAGGGTTTAAGATGTTCTCAATTATATCAAGCACTGGTTGTTTCCATGGCAACCTTAGACCAGAATTATCTGTTGACTTGTACCCAACTAGTAGTTATTCTAAAGCTTTAAGCAATTCATACAGTATGCTCTGTACATTATTGCAGATTTCACAAGCATTTTTCTCTCTCTACACACACATATACAAGTAACTATCCAGCTAAATCTCCATAAATCATTCCACTGTATTTGGAAGTATACTGATACTATTTTGAATCAGAGACCAAATGGTATTCCTTTGACTGTTTCATCACCCATCCACTTTCAATTTAGGGGCTATGAAGATGGCAGATGCACTAGTGGTGACTCTCCTGACCATTTCAGTTATCCAAGTTGTTGATATTGTTATGCAGATTTGGAAAACACTTGTATGTGTTCGAGTATGTAAGATCCACGCTGATCTTACTGTCTCTACATTCAAAACCAAGCAGCCTCATTCTCCTTTCCTTTTCCATTTAAATTTTTTAAAGAGCAACAAGCAACTAAGAAAACAAAGCAAAAATCAAAATGTAGGTTCCATATAGTTTCAAGTGGTCACCGTCAAGACATCTAAACAAAGAATGAAATGCATTGTTCTGATGGCTCCCATCATGTCCCTTTCCCCCTTGGGCAGTGCAGCACAACTGACCTGCTTACCAGTCCAGGCTGTACCAGCACATGTGTGCTCAGTCAGCTTTTTAAAACAGATTTTGAGGCCCGTGATGCCCTGAGTCACCTCTGCCCTACTGGACTCTGAGGATATTACAAAACACAATCATTTCATGCATCAACCAAGCATCCAGTGCAAGTCAGAGAAACTGTATGTTTTATATATCAAAAAAACAAAGCAAAGATGCTAAGTTTCAAACTCAGCCACTGAAAATCCCTTAAGGTCAAAGACCACACGGCAATTTACTCAAACCCACAACACCGACAACAGCGACTGACAACACAAACTCCACCCAAATGAGCAGCAGCTCCTTCCCCTTTAGCAAACCCAGAGCTTCAGCAGAAACCACTTGTAAAAGAACAGAAACAGACCTGCTATTGTATTTTGTTACAGCAGAAGCTATAAATACATTAGCTTCCTTTGCAAATGGATTCTATCTGAAGCCTAAAACAACAAAAATTCTGAGAAGTCACTTTGCAAATTTTTTTCAGGAATTAGAGTGCTTTTGCCTTGAAGTTCAAGAGTAATTCATGCTGTCTGCTAAGCAGCTTCACCTAAAACTTTACACCAATGTTTCTAGGTTGCAATGATATCAGCAGAATATTTGAGAATATTTAAACATCCTTCCAAGAGAAACAGTAGCATGTTTCTAAAACACTGCTTATTCATTAAAATTTCCATGAAATTAATCTACAAGCTGAATTCAGTGACTCTGGGCAATTCTATGACATTGCACTCATGGATATAAAAAACCCCCACAACAAAAGAAAATGACCCCCAAACAAACCAACCAACCAACCAAAACTAAGTGAACAAAAATCCCCAAACACCTTGTTTCTCTTTCATGTTTTACAAACTATTTTCACAGGTGATGTATTTTTCTGAAGATCTAATTAGGAGTCAGGAGTAGACAGAAATACTTCCTCCACTGTACTCCTTATCTTCTCTATCACTCTGGCCACTGTGGAAGTAAAATAAGGAGCTTTAAACATGCACTCAGTTCATGGGTACCTACAGTAATTTAAATTATTTTTTTAATAATCTAGAGATTGAATGAAGAGTTTCAGAATAAAGATTCAGAATTTCACCCCAAAACCAAAGCTACATAGTCACCCACCATTCAGCTACCAGCTCAGCAACTTCAGCTCAGAAAACTGCATGCAACTGCTCTGCTTAATTACGACTTAAAATAGCATTCAGAGAACAGCCATTTTCACCATGTTTATCAAGAGACATGACAGTCCATTTCCTCATCAAACATGTCACACTAGGAAGCCTTAAACAGAGGGGGAAAAAGTAGAGACTTGTACATAAACAGGTCGCAATTTGTGAGTGTCACTAGGTCATTACCATTTTTTTCTTCATGTTATATAAACAAAAATGCTTCAGTGTTATTTTTTCAAATAGCTATTTACATAAAAAAGAGTTTCTACATAAACACAAGTATGTGCCTATTTTTACCAAGCTGAAAATATTTTGGAGAAGTGAAAGCTCAGAATTTATGCACTTTCATCATTTACCTTCCCAACAAAACGACTCAATTCTTTCCCATCTCTGGGAGACCTAGATTTAATCTATTTTAGATTCCTGCATTAACACCTTTTTGTTTCCATGTTTGCTGCTTATCCTCTGAGAATAGATTCACTCCCTACTCATATAATATTTTAAATTTCAAGTAAGAAGTACGAATACTGATTTTCTTCATGGTAACACTGTGATGCTAAGCATTTCCAACATGGCCTATCTTCAACTGAAATAATTGTGCTATCTCAAATCCATCAATGAATCTGAAATTTGGAACAAAATTATCATAAATTACCATATTGTAACATTTTAAAATGAGTATTTAACCAGAGACAAGAATTGCTTTGCAAAATAGTACACAGCTTTAAAATTTAAAAGAAAGAAAATCAAATATCAATTTATTTAGATTGTGATTTTTTGGAAATCTTTTATTATTCAAAATACAACCATGAAAACTTTTAATCCATACAAATAATACTGTAAACTGTTAACTAATTAAGAAATTAAAGCTAATCAGCATTCTACACTTAGTATGTAACAGTTAAAATCAAACAAAATTTTATATTGTTTACCATTATATAGAGCGTTTCTGATGTATATAGCCCTTAAAATAAAAGTATGAATGATGAAAGTCCCTATAATTAGAAGTTTAATCTGTGCAGCAATGTCTGCCTGTTTCAAAGTTTAAACATTCTAGTATTTAGTTAGTCTTCTATTTCTGCTGAACTCGCTGATTTAATTTGAAAATGAAAGAAGTAAATTAGAAGTAAGAACTAGGGTGGGGGTTTGCCAAAACAAGTCAACTGTGCTTTGAAAGAATAGAAGGAATGAGGGATACATTCTGCCAGCCACCAGCCCATGGACCAGCCCCCATCTCCCCTTGCCTGATGCAATATGCTCTTCTTCCCGTTAATACCTCTAGGAAATGAATTACAGAACTGCCCCAGGAAGTACCACACATCAGTGCTCACACTTCATTTACGAGGCCAGCTGAAGAGCAAATACCTATAAAAGAAACAAACCCCTCCCCACACTTACTTGATGCATCCCACTGGGCAGAGTACCGAGAGCACTGTGGGCTCTCACTTTCCAGAGTCGCTGGCTGCTCATGCGCACCATTCTTGGAGTGCCTATGGAAGAGGCGATTAGCAAACCCTTCCAGTCTCTGCAGTGCTGTGGGTGTCCCTGGGCTCTGGTTACAAGGGACGTCCTCCTCCCCTGCCATCCACGCACACCAGCAACCCTCCCAAAACAGAAAACTTCTGAAGGGAGCTGGACAACCCAGCGCCACTAACAGCTGTGCATGTGTCGAGCTTCCTGTCTGCAGTGTTTGCTAACCACGACTCCCTTCTACTTCCTGTTAAGGAAAGCTCTATGATGTACTGGTTTATACTATGAAAAGTCTCTTTTCATATAAATTAAAAAGTGTTTTGTTTTTACAACAAACAAACAAAAAAGCAATAACTTCTCTAGTATGTGTTCTCATAGCTTTTTAATGCATTACACTTAATATTTAAATACACATTTTATGTTAGAGTACTATAAACAACCTGTTTCAGAAGAAAAGATCAGAAAGCAGATAGATTTTTTTTTTATTTACCACAACCATGTGCGAAAAAAACCAAAAGTAACTATTCTGCAGTTCCTCCCCTGTTATTAAGATGGAGTACTACATCATCATAGCAAACATAACCAGCTGGAATCTAATCATTAGTAATCTCATGCTTTCAAACTAATCAACTTTCTAAGCAAGGAAGTTACTTGCAAACACTACTGAATAAACTTATTTTATTCAGTAAACTGGAGGGAAAAAACATACTATTTTCCTCCTTTGTTAAAAAAAAAAATGAAGAAGTTGAATTCTATCGCATATTTAAACACAATTGCATTGTACTTCTTCAAACTGCATTCTACTTTCTCTGCAAATGAACCAATTGCATTTAACGTTTTGCTGATAAGATTTAATTCTTTCACAAGAAATTTTAGTATTTTCAACTGTGGAGTAAGTCTAGAAAGTGTAATTTTTAATGGCGCAAAATACAAGGAAAATAAATTGACAGCTGTATTTAACATTATATTAATTTGCAGTTTATATAATTTTGCATGCTTACAATGGGTTGTACTAAATATTCACTTTTGTGAAAATGGAAACCCAAACATTTCTGCACATCTACGATGTGGCTTCTTAAAAATTTAGGCTATTCTTAAGAAAGATTGAAATATCTTTTCCACAATCTGTCTCCTGTCTTGCAGTCAACACGTGTTAAAGACATACCTCTCATTTTTCACCACCATACTTCTCACTGCATAGTTTTCAAATGTCAGCAGATACCCACCCTTGGACATTATATAACCATTTCATAACAGCCCTGTGCCTCAGAAAAAACCCTCATGCTGACAAACTGCCCATGACAATGATAAAACAATAAAAATGCCGACAGACAGACATTACAGATTCGGCTACGCTCCTCCTCATGGGCACTGCTACACTTGTGATTGGGCCTGACCAGCACAACAGGCTACATTTCTAGACTCCACACAAAGCCCAGGAATGCCCTGTGCTTTCAAGTTACAGATATTCTGGAAATATAACTTCTTTCTCCAGACCCTGTTCAAAATTTGGAACCAACCATCTAAATGCTCACATTCTAGACAGCCATCTGCGAATTCGGCTGAGCATCAGCTATCTTGGGGTGACCAGACTGCTCTTCCATCAGGCTCTGGTGCTGCAACCTTCCCTGGATGCCATCTCATGCCTTCTAGACTTTCACCTGCTCTGTTCCAAGACCAATTATGACATCCATAACATCCCACTGCTTCAAGACTCTGTTGCCATAAACAAGAGGTAGTGAAGATCATGAAGATCTGTTTGCCTTACCAGGGCTCACAAATAGGCAGAGGGGATTGATCATATGCCATTTATAACCAAAAACTTTAAAACAGAGTAAGGCTATGCAACTCCCATAGAACAATATAGAAAATGTTTAAAACAACATCAAGATGCTTATTTCCTGCCTGGAGAACTTTCTGGGGCTGAAGAGCCTCTCTGGAATTGTACAGATGTGCTCCCCCTGTAGCTCACCACAAGTCTTTGGGCATTCAGGGAATCCTTCCAAGAGACTAATACTCTGATCTTGGCTATTTTCTCCAGTAAACAAAGCTACCTGCTATGATGGTGTGCTTATCTTGTCTCTCTCCTCTTCCATGGCTCTGAGCCTTTACACTTCTGTCATCTTATCTTTTACACAGGTCTTCAACTAAACCATTTTGTTTCTCTAATCTGAAAGACAGTAATTTCCAAAATTCACATAAGTTAGAGCCAGTGAGCCATCTCAAGTCCATGGAGAGATATGTAAACTGCCACAGAGTAACCGTGCCCACCAAAATTCAGAGCTCTTAATGCACCCAAATGCCTAACCAGGACATTTGAGGTAGGTGCCAAAAATAGGAATCATAGATACTCATCCTCTGACATCACAGAAGTGGTTTAAGTGAAAACGGGTTACCAAAAAGGAATTGTTAGAAGAGATCCTAAGAGAAAGCCTGAATTTGCCAGCATTTTATAAACTACTGCCAGTATAGACAGTTACAGAAGTTCTGCAGACATAAAACATGAAAAGAAAGTGCTGGTCATATTTTCACAGACAGTAATATACTCTCCTAACCTAGGAAATTCTTGACATTGATTGGCATTGGCCAGTGACAGTACAAAAAACTACCATACAAACCCACATCCCAAATGGCTTTCAGTGCCCTTGAATGAAGTCCATGATTTTTAAAGGTGGAACTTCCTACTTCCTTTTACTTAATTTTTTATGTTATTGACACACTGATCATCCAATTAATTGTTCACACCAAGTAATTTATATGTTATATAGTAAGAACAGAATGTTAAAGTCTGAAATTTCTATTCTGTAAGAGGTAACAAAGTTCCAATTTCTTGCAGCAAAAGTCAACACTGAAATGTTAAATTCCTTAAGACAGAAATTTTATTTTTGCTATCTTCTGAACACCAAATCTTGGCAAAATTTTAAAACACATTATAAAACTCAGACCAGTGGGTAAGACATTCAACTATGAATTTGAACATTGCATCTGCAAATTCCAGTTTTTGATAAATAGTATTTCAGTAAAAACTCTCCCACAATTTTATAAAAAGCAACGCAATGATGATAGGCAAGGACAAGGGCTGACATTGTGGTCCTTTAAGCTGATAAAGGCAAGAAAGCCATTTTTACTTTTCCTGATGGCCAACCCAGAGCCTTGGGCAGATTTCCAAGGGGCTGATGCCCTGCTGCACGTTACAACACACAGCACTATAACCCAGCCACACACCTTCCTGCTCCTTACTGAAAAAGAATCTACCAGGTAGCTACATGGGCAATTTATTTTTAAGAATCTCTGCTGAAACAGTATTTCTCAATTTCTAAGAAGAAACTCTACCCTACCAGTCAAGCCTTAAAAATGAAGGATTAAGAAAGAGAGAACTCTCCTCTCCTCAAAGGACCCAGATGGTTGAGTAACAGCATGTTACCATGTGTTGTAACTTTACTTGGAAATCGTTTTAAATATTTTTAAAGCATAATGTGTGCATTTTTCTATATTCAGGCAAAGCAGGACTGTACAAATAACAACATTCTCTAGGGTTTAATAAAGGTTAGCCTTGAGAATCTTGCAATCAAGAACATGAGTTTTTAAGACAATTAACTGTATTCCTTGACAGGACCTAGAAAAGTAGGTTTACGATACAAAACAATTTTCAGATCACCTACAGCTAACTAAAATTTAGGTTTGAATTCCAAATCTTGAAACTTAGAATATGAAACCAGAAAACTACTATTTCTCTAAATAAAAAAATATATTTTCTACCTTATATTAAATATTAAACATATTATTTTAAATAGAAGCATTTTTTTCACAAGAAGCCTTTGATTGCATTAAAGAGACATGCGACATTTTCTGCATAGTTTTTTGTAATCAATGGAAAAAATAACTTAAACCTTATAAATGACTAATAAAGAACTTTTTTTTCCTAGAGGTTAAAGAAAGTTTATTTATTTGCTTTAAAAATTGATGACTTGATAAAACACATTTTCTCCTTTATGCATCAGTTATTTCAAGAACGAAGGATGAAAACCCAACTTCAGCATTTATTATTTATTACAAAAGAAATGAGCAATTACTTGATACAAAGTGTTAGCGAGAGATTCTCCATTTTTAAGAGCTTGGGGATCTTGCTAAATTTTGCAGGTCTCTTATTGACCAATAAGGTATTTGTAAGTTGAAAGATGTAGCCAACACATTTCATAAAAAGAAAACAATTCATGTGTCTAATTTTGAATTTGAAAATACAAAAGCATTTAATGACACTCAAATTTATTGCACAATAAAAATATACTAAAAATCCCAGAGTGTCTGTGCTATAAGCCTGAGACAATATGTGTGGCATTTTTCTAGCTGTAATATAAACCTTGAGAGAAAAGGATGTAAAGCAAAGTATACAGAAAGCCATTTTGTAACTTAAAAACCCCCTACATTTTCATCCGAAATTATGTAATTGAACACAATCCATTTTGAGTCTTGCCAGGCATGCATATTTCAGAGGGAATTATGGGTAGAAAGAGACAGAAAAAGGCTCTTGAAAAAGCAGATGTGTTTTGATTTTCACTATACATCCAGCACTATTCCACTAGGTTGCATTTCTTCTTAAACACACGGAAGGAGGAGCAGCATTTGCTCACAGCTTACAGATTTAATGGCTCTCCATTTTGAAACAAAGATTTTTCAAAACCTACATAAAGAAAATAAACACAATCAGTAACTTCATTGTTTAATAAAACACAAGAAAGCAAACCCATACAGTCTTAGTGTACCTTTATGCCTACATTTTTTCTAACAAGGTTAACCCTTCCCAGAGAGTCCCTCCGAGAGCTGCACTGAGGCTGGGACTGCAGCACTGCTATAAATAGGACTGCCAGGAGGAAGTTGTTGCTATGGAAACACTGGTCATATTTCTATTTTGACTCAGTAGGTCTCTACTGGCATCTACTGTACATCAGTTTAACTGCAGCACACATTTCATACCTTCAGCTCTAAGCAGGAAGCATTCATTTAAGCTCGCGTGGTCAAACGGCATCGTTTACTTGTTAACCATGATGACACAAAATGAATAAAAAAGGGAGAACTCAAAAAAAAAAAAAAGACAGAAAAACATCAAATTCTTCATAGGCAAGTTGGGAGTTCTTACTCTTCCCATCAGTTTTCTTGTCAAAATTTGACAAATTCATCATCTAAGATGATGTGATTTTCTGTGGACACATACCATGGCAGCAGATCAAGTTTCCTCATTTCTACCAACACATTATCTGGTCCTTTTGAAATCAAATACCTTGTAGTCATGGTCCCAAATCTAGTGCTGATAAGAAGGGGACAGAGAACTCTCAGTACAAAGGCCAAACCTTCCACAAAACTGTCCCATTGCCAAAGACAACTGGATTTCTCTCCTAACACATCACCTTGCTCCATACTTTTCTCACAGCATGGAGCTTCTCACCTTCCTTCAAGGTGCTGTGCTCACGGGTGCTTGCCAACAGGACAGTTCAGACTGCAAGGTAGACGTTGGCAGAATGTGAATAAAAATTACACAATTGCTCCATAATAAAACAAAGGTTAGCCAGGAACCATCTTTGAAACAGCTGCTTTCACGTAAGTACAAGAGACCTGAAAGAACTTGTGAAATCTGCTTGGTCCATGCCCTTCCAAATCACACACTGCTCAAACAATCTTTGATAGTTCCTTTCTTGCACAACTTACGATGGCTTGACAGCCAATCAGAAGTTTTGTACAAACCCTGTTACTTTTCAGCAAAAGAGAAAGTACCCACGTAATATTTACATACCATAGTAGTCTGCCAGGAGTAAGGTGTTTTTGCTTTTGAACCAATGAGCTCTAGAAAAAAACATGTAAGTGTATGGACTTTTTAAATTAAAATCCAAGGTTAAATTTTGAAGCAATTTAGCAAGATCTCAGTAGCTCTGCTTCTCTGAAAAACCTAACAGCAAATAAAGGTTTTGGTCCACTTAATTTACATCAAACTAATTACTACTGTTGATTAATAATGAGCATTAATAGGTTATTGATCCAAAATGAGTAAGATGAAGTTCCTGAACTAGAAGAACCACACAGACATTTTGCTCAGTATCTGGCTGGGTTCAAGGAGAAGTTCGCTGCTTCCATTCTAGCCATGCTGCCATCAGAACAAGGATGTTGAAGATGTGGCTCTCACAGGAACCGTAAAAGCTCCTGCAGGTGAGCAGCTGCTGTGGAGAGGATCTCTGCTACAGGAAGCTATGGGTAGAAGAGCTCTACTTTTTTCAAAATCTACAGGTTTGGTCTATACTTCCTTGGTTTGGCCACTTAGTTAAAGAAACTTGTAAGGGGAACTGCCCTACATGAGACACACTTAGGTTTGAAAACACCTTCCCAGGACACATTAAGCGTTATGTGTCCTGAGTCAGAGTGCCCCATATAACAAATTATTATTAACCCAGAGAGATCTGGAGTCACATTTACAGGTAATTTGTAACACAGGATAATGGGAGGAAGTAAGAGAAGGGACATCAGTAAAATGTTCACCTAAACTAAAGTCTTGTAGGCAGAAACTATTCACTATATTAGCAGCTACACTTCACTATCAGATCTGCACAGTAAAAGACCAGAATGCTAAATACTAGAGTAACTAGAGCCATTTTAGTAGCTCTTTCAGGAAGCCCATCTGCATTTTAAATCACCACCACACTTCCTAGAGGAAAAAATGAACAAAACCAACTGACTCCACCTTGAGCTAAATATTTTAAATTCATACCTTCATTTTCCTCCAAAACTGGAGTGCTCCTAATATGACATTTAAGTTCAATTAGAAAAATCTCCAAATAAGAAGCAAAGCAAACCCAAAGTCACCCTATTGGAAGGGATAGTGCTTTCCCATAGACCGAAGTAGTAGAGATGCAAATTGGAATACAGTAGGGGCTTTCATAAAATACAGTTTGAAGTACAGAACATTTGGCTGTGTGCTGCAGAGATGTGCTCACCACTACCCAGCTCCTATATTCCAGTGCCTTGCCAGACTACAGCTGCCCTAGAGAGTCCTGGTCCCTCCAGTCCTACCAGCCTGCTCAGCATCAGACACCCTACAAACAGTGGAACGAGTGAAGCACTGTGCCCTACAGCAGTTAGGGTGGAACACTGGCATTAAATCCTGAAAAGCAGAGAGGATGCTGCTGGCCACAGGACAAGAGGCTGTAGAATGTGTAAGAGGGCATTTCAGAGCTCTCTACATGCCCCAATACACCTTATGCTAAGTAAATGGAATCTCAACTACAGGAACTTGCACAAATGCAGAGGTATCAGAAGCACAGCTCAGAAAACGAGATTTCTTCATATACTGAAGTTAATTACGCTGTGTTTATAAAATTTACATTCGTCTGCACTTAAATGGAGTAACAAATGCCATCTGCTGGTTTAAGACCAAACAAAGTGTGAGGTATAAAAACTGTAATACTGAACAGAAAACTTTTTAAAGTACTCAGTCATTCGTCTGTAATGTGTTGTATAAACACTACTGAATATCTCAGATTTTTTAGAGGGGAAATAATTCACACACCAACATTCTAATTACTGGCTATTTTTCTTAGTGAGGCAGTAACAAAGTGCACAGATCTTACTTTTTCCCCATTTATGATGAGTTTTAATTTATAAATTCTAATTTATATTGAGTTGATTTCATATAAAGTGAATTTATTTATTAGCAGTCTGAATATATTCTTAAATAGTATTTATATTTGGATATAACAGAAATAATTTACCGAGTTAAAAAATTCTTAAAATGAAACATCTCCCTTTGGCTATTTAAGAAATGTGTTTACCAGTTAGCAACAGGCACTTTGCTTCTCAGTCCACACTACCCTATGGCATTCCCAAGTGTTAATTTACAACAAAGGCCAAAATAACTAAAGCTTGGACAGGTAAAATGGTCAAAAGATCTCTTTCACTCTTCCATTTACAAAGAATGAGATAAATGCAGGACTACAAGTATATTTAGTTTGTTTTTATATTTGTTTAAAAGCAAAGGAAAGCATAAAGCACTTTGCAGGATAGAAACACTACAGTATTAAATGCATAGTGTTTCTCTTCTTCTTTCTTTTTTTATGGATAAAATACACCAATCTTTGTAATTCTCTGAACAAAGTCACATAATTCACATGGCATGCCAGCTCCACATGCAATATGAATGTCAGCAAAGATATAATTCCTTAATACTGTATCCTCAACCTTACAAATTGTATTTTCCCTTTCAAAGAAACATGATCCAAGATTAAAAAAAAAAAATCAAATTAGACTAGTGATTCCTTCACCATCTTACAGAGAATAAGTTACAAGCTGTGCTGAACATAAAATTTTTGCTTATTTTTAGTGCAAAATGAGTGCTTGATAATACGTAACTTTTTTATTCTAAGAAGTTAGACAATTCTGCATTTTGTTTAAAAAACAAGTATTTTCTTTCTAGTAAACAGGTTATTGTTATGCTGGCTAGTTGGAATAGAGCTCACTCCACTAGATTTCACAAAGAATACACTTTTCCACTGTAACAATATTTAAATTAAATAAAGAAATAATTTTAAATCATGTGTAATATAAACTTTTAACTGACAGGCAAACCACAGTAAATCTTCTTCAAGCTATTTTTAGTTAGATACAAGAACGTCCATTAGTTGTAATTGTATTTACCTTTAATTTTCTCTAAAGAGAAATAAGAGCAAAGAGCAATTAAAAATGCATTCTGAAAGTCACTGTATTTCATACTGTGAATTGCCACTAAAAGCAGCTTCTCAAAGCAGTGATAATCAACCCCATACCCTCCTGAACCAGGATACAGTGACTCTTCTGTACTACTGTGTGCTTCAGTGCACACCTCCACTGCAGACTGTGCACTGGGAGAGCAGAACATTTGCCAAACAGGCTTCACCATCTAGTGTGTTCCTGTTAATAACTGGGAATGTTATCCTTCATCTGGCAGTGGTCATGTCACAGGATAAGCCATCCTAATCATGATTACTCCCTAATAAAGATAATGTTTTGAATATTCCTATTTTGAATGGGTGAAGTCCATCTCATGATAGCATTGTACGGGTCCTCCTTATTTCTGGGAAATAAAACTCTCTCTAATTTAGCAAAGCTGGAAGACATCTCTTGAGTTTTTATCCTAATTTACTTGAACCATTTTGAGAAAAAATGCTTAAAAGTTTGTAACTAGCCAGAGGCTTCATTTCTTCCTCCTGGAAGAACAAACATGTTTCACTTTGAGCCAGTCTCAGATGCTCATAGCTCTTCCTAACAAGCTCAATACAGAATTGTTATTTCTGGGAGTCACATGGCATGTGGGAAGGTTCTGGTTTTCTTCCAATTCCTCTCAATTTAAAATCTACCCAAGAAAACTGCCAACTGCCAAAATGAGGTAACAGTTGCACTACATTGGGCCATTTTTTCTAAACTTATTTCCACTATAAGATCCACCTTCCACCACTCTTGGAAGGGTGGGTGGAAGGAAACACATGGCATCCCATTTAAGTGAAGTATCAAAATAATTAACTTAGTAATTGCAGTAACTGAGCCCTCTCCTCACCTTTCTAACATGATTTTTTAAAAAAAGTCCAATATTTAAACGACAAGAAATAAAAGCCTAAATGAACATTTATCTGAAGTGAAAATGAGTGCTCATGTGTTATTAGGTAACCTAAGACATTTGCATTCCTTTGTCTCTGTAAAGCAGACATTTAGAAGAGAATATCTGCTTAATTTATCAGCCAAATAAAACGAAGTATTATTGCAATTTTTGAAAACACTGCTGATACATAATTTTGCTGGAAAGTTGTGCAAGGCTAACAATGCATTTATGCATTGCCGGAAAACTTGCAGCCTCATCACTATTCATGTTGAAACACAAAGTTTATGTTCCTTCCTTGCTCTAAGGAAAAATGGGTACATATATACTCACTCCAAGAAACAGTAAAGAAGGGCTGATATCCTGGGTACAAATTTTGTTCTACTTAAAGCAACCAGCTCAAGGAATAGAGATAAGAAAAATACTTTCAGAAGAACTGCAAACAAAACCATACTAACAACCCTGATAAAATGCTGGCAGCCACCTAGAATAGATATGAAAATAGCAGGGCAACAAATTCAGTACGAACCTTTAACTCCTCTCCTTTTCTACAAAGACAAATTCTTCTCTCAGTACTATTAAAAAATGCAATTCATCTCTCTAGGTAAATATTTCATTTCCGAACACCGTATATGAACATCATTACATGAATATATATTACGCAGTATTTTTGAAAAGCAGGCTTTGTCTCCTTCCTCTCATTTGGACAGATTTTACTGAAATTATTTGTTTCACTCCCTTAAAGGAGTGAACTTACATCTAGAGATACAATTACCCAGACACACGACTGGACACAACCACCTGTGAGACAAGAGACCATTTACTCATGTACTCTTCAGTGTGCAGTGGAGGCTGAGTTCAGATGTGCTCTCTGCCTTCACAGAATCCTTTTGCACCTCTGGTTTTGCATATACCTCTCTGATATAATTTTTTTCCTCATATTATACATTCAAGTATTTTTCAGTTCAGCCCGACTGCTCAATATGCCAAAATTTCTAATCATACATTCCATCTGTTCTCATTAATTTATGTAGTCTAAAAATAATTGGTAGCCTGAAATTTAATAGAAAACTCAGCCATACACATGGAAACAATTTCAAATAAAATTGACTGGTTTTTGTTTAAATTAAAAATAAGACTTATTTTCATGTTTCATGCTTAAATTGGCCTCCTCAAGTTCAAATGCTGTTGCAATTTTTTTTTTTTTGCATCAGACTAGAAGATGGATTAACATCAGCCTTCTGACAGTAAACAAAGTAAGCTGGCTGACATACCACAGATCAAGAGAATATAAGTACACATTAAAAAGACACATTTAATAAGGTATGAATTTTTGTCCTAAATCAAATAAACTCCAAATTAAGGCCTCCCAAGAAAACATATTGAGTGAAATAGATTTGTTCAAGACATAGTTACACCAGAAACTTTAATTATTGCTAAAACAAGTTGAAATATGAAAGATAAAGGAAAGAAGGCTTGCTTCTTCACTTACGAGTAATTAGCGAGCCATTAAAACACAGCATATAATTAAAATATTCTCCTTTTCTCTGCCATTAAATGTCCACCTCAGGAACAACTATGACACAAGCAAGGGCAACATAACAATATTAGAATACACCAGAATGCTACCAACACCTGGTCAAAAATTAGAATTTTGCAACAGAACTGGGAGGAGGAAAGGCAAAAAAAAGCAGAGGAAGGGCTACCAGGCAAAGAATTGAGAACTGATGCAAGACTGCATTAGGGAGCTGGCACAAGGCAGAGGTAAAACTGAAACAAGGAGCTAAGGAAGGACAGAGTGAGGGCTCTGCATCTGAAACCACTTACTACTGTGAGTAAAGGCAAAATCTGAGCTTGAGGATAAGTTACAGAGCAAGAAAAGCCATCTTCACCAGCAGTCTCAAACAATTAGAAGAGTTTTATTCTCTCATGTTATTAAAAAAAAAAGTTGCACAATGCAAGCCTCCAAGAGTGTAGTGTAGACAAAATTTTTCTAGATAAAAAGGTGTGGCCTATCTCTGTAGATGGAGAAGAAAATAGCCTAAGCCCTTGCTAACCCAATTTTTCAGCCATTTAAATTTAAAGGACAATACTCCATGTCTATATACAACCTCACCCTTAATTCTGTTTTAGACATTCATTTTAGAAGGTCAAAGGCCAAAAACTGATTTAACACAATCTTATTATCTCAACTCTTTTCAGTTCTCAAACTGAAAGGAAAGCTTAATTTAGTTACTGACTGCCAACTAGACATAAAAGAAAGATGTAACACCCATTTCTTTAATATTCTTCAGTATTTTGGCAACTTATGACTTGACTATAGCTATAGGATATGAATACAAAACTACAAATACACTTTGGGCATGCTGAGAAAATGAACTCCTCAAACACGAATGTTTGCTAGATCTTGTTTTGCTATCCTTCATTTTTATCTGATGTTGCTACAGATACCGATTAAGACATTTAAGCTGTAAAACTTAGTGGCTGCAGCATCACTAATATGTTGATGTCTTCATATGAAATAAAAACCCCCAAAATCTGACCTTGGGGTGATATCTCTTCAGCCAGAGCCAAGACTGCAGCATGAAAAGCAACTTCAAAAAACCTACAGAGCACTTCTGCCCCTTGGCTCACAGGCTAAGCAATGAAAACATCTCAATTCTATTGTGGATTGCATTTGTGAATGTTGCCACCTAAGGATACTCCCTTGGATCCCAAATTGTGATGCAGCTCAGACTGCAAAAATAATTCATATTCCTTTATGATGTTTTGTTAAATACCAGTATCTGTGGTGCTGCTTGTCATTGGTATTTTTTGCTTCGTACCTCTCAGACTGAATTACTACAAGCAGCAATTACACACATTTATGCCCAAAAGCCCAACTACAATCAGCGTAGAACACCACTGCATGCTCCGACAGAGCCATGGAACCAACCAATTTAGTAACATTTCACCTGCTGTCCTTAGACTTACCAGTGGTATTCTACAGCTACCCTCAACCTAGAAATCACTAAAATTCTTTATTGCCTTGGTGACTCTTACTTTATCCATTTTCATGACTTGTGGTAATTTGGTGAGGTGAGATCCTGATAGAAAAGTCCTAACATTTAACTTGGACCACATGCAGTGGGGATAAAGAGATCCCTGTTGGCCATTACAAAATAAATATTAACTTAAACGTAACTTTTGAACCATGACTCCATGACTGCAGAATAAGAATGGTAAAGACTGTTTGCTTTCCAATAGTTGATACATTTTTAGTAAGAGGCATTAATAAGTTTTGCAAAGCTTGTAACTTACACACAAGGAAACAATAATTATTTCTTTGGTGCTGAATGTAAGTTCACAGAGAAAAGATTTACAAAACAAAATATGATTCTGACCTCATGACTTCCAGCATAAATTTCATTTTCCTTTGCAATATCTGAACATTTTCAGGACTGAAATGAAGAAGATAAAGTTTCCCCAGCTTGCTCATTTTAAAAAAGAATTAACACAATTCACCTGACTTTATGCCAGGGTTTTTTAATTAACAAACATAAAAGCTTGAAAAATGGCAAGAAAGACCAATGGATACTCCAGGACCCCATTAGGAGGCACTTTACCCAGGAACACATGGGAAACCTGCTCTGCAATAGAAGCCAAAAGTTTGCAAAGTACTTTCCCAGAGTCCATTTAGGTTTAAAAATAGATATGTAGTATTATGATACAGCAGTCACATGTGGTACATTTGATCTATTTTGAGCTAAAATTAATAAGCACTTTGAGAACGTGAAGTAAATTGATATACTAATTGCCATAAAATAAGGTATAGTTTTCTTTCTGTAACAGACTGCCAATTTAAACATATGACTGGCAAAAAATGAAGATACACATTATTTTAAGTTACTAGAAGTATTACTATAAGCCTATGGTAATTATAAGAAGTCACTTCACTGTATTGCTGTGTACCTAGGCCTTCTAAAGAGTTAACTGTTTAATACATTTTGCAGTTGCTTGCCAGTTCTCAGATGAAAGGTGCTTAATAGGGCCAACTAATTTAAAAAGGTAATTATTTTCCCAAAAGCTACACTTTTCCTAACAGAAATTCAGAAATTATTAAAAGCAATAGGACTGCTAAGCCTGATTGCACTGCCGCTGCCTTGTTTTTCTGGAACATTGCGAATGAGAAGTAAGGATTTAGACAATCATATGACTCCCAAGTTTAACAACCCAGATTTTCAGTGCATCAAGCCTAAGTAGGAAGGTCAACAAATACTGCAGTTTGACCTCAGATAAGAGCTGAATAGTATCTACAAACAATTTTCATACTGTGATACCAGAGCATGACACATTTCCGTTTGTCTTACAAAACACTGATGGGTGGGCTTCTAATGAAGTTTTTAGGAGTACTTCTGAGTTTAGAAAAAAGAACTCCCTAAGAGTTCCAGAAAGCAAAGGCTTATCACCTATTCCCATCCCACAATCCCAAACTGTCTTTCTTAAACTTGACATAATATTTATACAAATTGGTATCTTCACAGCATTTTAAATAAATTCCTCTAACTTGAACATAAAAATATACAAGCTATAAACTTTGTCACTGAAAAAGCTATTGTATTACTACCTCTTAGCTTTATTGTACATTCTAAAAATAATAACCAAGAATTCAAGTGACACTGGATAAAGTCAACTAACCCACTATAATCATACTGTCATACTAATTATGAATGTTTATGAGTAAAGACAATAACTGAGTAGTAAAATTTACTGCCTTTTCATAGGAAGACATTTACAAATCAAATTGTATCAACAAGTACATGTCTACATAATTCAAACAGCAAACTATGTTTTAAAGACATTATCTGTATTTCACATTTTGTAATTCATAAGCATAAAAAAAAAAGTCAGAATTAGCATTCTTTCAATAACCTCTGCATGGCCCTTGTTTACATGTTCTTTGTAACAACAGATACAGTCGTGTATTCGTTTTTCCACAGACTGGTACTTCCTGCAGAACAACGTGTGGAACTATCCTGGCCCTCATTCAGGATTAGGCAGTGAAGGAAATGTATCGGTTGAGCTCCTCTGTGTAGGATGGAAAGATCTACAGAACTCTGGAAGCAGGATGAAGTAGCCTTCAGCAGCATCACGACAAGCTGCTGCCAAAGGCTACTGAATACCATCATTGAAGAGTAGATACTATCCTTGTTCTGTGACAAGTTACTTAAACAATATGATTTTCAGCTGTAGGTACTGCTGGTTTTTTATCCCCACAATGATGAAATGATATTTGGGTCCTATTTCACAGAGAAGAAGAATTAAAAGCTATTAGAACAGGAAGAAAACAAGCAGGGAGGAAAATAAGGTTTTATTTTATTCTCTACCTGCTGCATTGCTAAACCTTTGGTACCAAATACCTTTCATGTAGAACTTCAACAGAAAATAGTTCAAAGCAATGTGTGTATGCACTATTGTATAAATTCCAATTTATACAAAACCATAATGGAGATTAAACTGTCCAAAATAATAAAACTAATTTTAACAAAACTAAGCTGTCCAAAACAGACCCACACAGAAAGACAGCTTGGGAAAAATGTTTAATGAAAAAACAGAGGGGGGCTGTGTGTGTATGCTAATTACATTTGAAACAAGTTCAAGAGGAATCATGAGAAGTATACATAGGAATGAAGGAAATAAGTTCAATTCCTTAATAAAACTTTTCCCTCTCCCCCTCAGGAGACTGATTTTAATTTGCATGAGCAAGGAATCCTTCAACTGTTATTAGAGCTATACAACCATAAAACATTCATTTTAAGATGACTATTATGGACAATAGAGGTCTGACAACTTGAATAGTTGCACCAGAGTTTTTTTAAAGCTTATAAATTTACATCAGAATTTCAAACTTTCTTAGCAGCAAGAGAGTATCAGTTTTACCAAATGAAGTGGCACACTTTATATCTGGTGGTGTGTGATCACAAACTCCGAGAATTGGTGTCTATAGAGAAAGTATATACTGATATTTAACTGCCCAGGAAAGGAAAATCACGTATCACCTGAAAAGTCACATCTTGACCTGCTGATAGAAATAACAAACAATAAAATTAAGGCAAAGAACTAGGTGATACAGCAAAAGAACCTTTAGGACAGTACATATCATTACAGCTCTGCTAGTCAAGAACAAAACAACCAAACCCATGCTTCTCACACAACTGCACATGGCTCCCTACTTGACCAAGCGTGTTACCTGCTCCCATCATCCACTCATCACTTGAGCAGAAACAGGTGAAATGCTGCTCTCTGTAGATTATCTTGATTCAATCCTGGGTATTTACAAAGAATGTACAAAATTCTACCCCTATGAAGAAATGAATGTGAAGTCCATAATAGGGCTTCTTTAGCCATGGTCAGTCAAAAAACACCTTGCTGTGTTTTTCACAGGCCATCTTCCATTGTTTGCTCAAAGCCTCTCTGGGGCTTTCTTGCTGTGTCTTTGATTCCCCTTAAAAACAACACACACTAATCTTTCCCAAATGACATACAGGCACACAAGAAATATTTCACCAGTGGGCTGCCTGTTTTTTTTTAATTTGAAAACATCAATTTGACTGGTTTGACTTTTGATAGACTTTTTGTTTTATTTATGAAAAACAGGGAAGTTGCATTTCCATCCTTCATTTTCACTAGAAGTCTATCCAGCCCACAGTATCACAAATGTGATAATAAGAACAGACAGCATAAGAAGTATTTGAATAATTCTACTCTTACCAAGCAAAGTTAAGATACTGGAAACCACACTGAAATTATGTAACCTTTACTTCTAAGCAAAGTAAATTTTAACTAATATCTAGCAGTTAAAAATATTAAAATGCACAGTTTTTAATATCTGCAATAGTCATCACAGTTTACTATTTAAAGTAACACTATTATCCTGCAATATGAGTAAAAAGTATCTTCTTGAAATACAAGGTGTTAAAAAACACCCCATGCCACCTTATTTCAACAAGATGCACACGTCCTCTTTTTTAAATATTGCCTGAAGAGGTGCAGGATTTGAAGGGTAAAGTTCAGTAAGAATTATAATCTTGCTAACCCATGTTACTTTTTATACCAGACTTTAGAAGACAAAAGGCAAAACAGAAGACAGATGCATGGTGTATTAACACTTGTTGGCAAGAAAGTGTTTTCTTCTAGTGAGAATCCTAATAGTGTTTGTCATTAAAATCACTCAGTGGAAAGAACATAAAGAAAATACAGTAAAGAACATATTCACAGCTTTTATGTTGTTACATGTAATAAAATAGAAACATTGAATTCAGACAAACTGTCTTGAACCTCATAAATTTGTTCATAAGCTAGATTCTATTCGTTAATAAACCACCAAGTAATACTGCAACACATAGCTTGAAAATGCTATTCTTCTGTTGTCTAACAGAGGACCAGAGTATCAGATTTCACTTTTAAAAGATTTTCAGTTTCTTAAAGTGGAAGTTTTCTTAGAAATGCTTCTCTTAATAGGTTAAAAAATTCACTGAGGTAAGAAAAAACATTAATTGCACCATGCTAGTATGAACATGTGCCAACAGAAGAACAGAAGATAAGCAGATCCTTTACCTATTAATGACATAATTTTAAAAACCCGTCTTTGAACATAAATGTCTGAATTTTTCTACCCTTAACCAGACACCCAAATTCAAAATATAACTACCACACCACCACCACCACTAGACTGCAAAAGACTTATGGCCTATTTACAGGGAGTTTACATACATATCATTACCTTCAGGTCAAAATTACTGTTGTTTGGAATAGCAGTATCACCCACACATTCTAAGATTCAAATGAAAAAATAAAAAAAAAAAATCTCTAAGAGGATAAATATTTCAAATACACTTTATTTCCTTTTATATAAATGAATCAAATGTATTTGCTTTAAAAGCCCCCAACAACATATTTAAAGACCTGCCCTTGAAACAGGCCTCTTATTTTGGCTGCTTTATCAAAATTGGTGACTAAGATGGGAACAGAACAAGAAGTGATCATCTGCACTCTTGCGCATTTACCTGTAGAAAGATAAGCTGATGTCTGCTCTCCTGTAGTATCTCACATGCTCCACAGAATATTCATGTATATTATAGAATTTTAAATTATGAACACATGAATGCTTTAAGATGCAACTGTTGATATATTAACTACCACTTCTTCCCATTTGTCTAACTTCAACTCCAGTGTATCTCTCACCAACATCATACTTGTCAAAATACAATAAAATGTTTACAAACAATGATCTTGCCTAGAGCATAATTTATTTGTTGTATTAAAACTGTTATCCTTCTCACTTTGTCCAACCTGAAAAAACATGAAGCGATGGTAGTAGGAAAATTTCTTCTTGTCCTTGTTCAGAGCTTTTCCTTCAGTTAAATTAATTCCATCTATACATACAGTATGCATACTTCAGTATAAGGCAGCTATAAATATTAGGCTACCATTAGGACTACATTTTTGCCTTCTTAAATTGTAACAACTTCAAGGACCAGATTTATATCTGCTTGTAGGTCATCTTTCAAAACTGTTCTAATTTTGCCATCCCTTCTTAAATACTATCACCAGTGAAGAAGTACTTGAACAGAACGATTATCTGGAAGTACTTTTTAAACAGCAATGATGTCTGATTCTAAGCACAGTATTTTAGTACTTCACATTGCAGTCCTGTAAGTTCACTTCTAAATTATCCATTTGGACCACAAAACCACCCCAGTAAGTACAGACATCTATACAAATGAAATACTGCTTTTGCTGTGGTGACATATTGTCTCACATCAGAGGATACTGCAAAGTTGATGCTGCCACAGCAGGCAAGTCATTCTGATAACCCTCCTACAACTACACAAAGAAACGAGAATCTCCAAACAATAACAGATGTCTGCAGCATCTGCAGTTTAATCTTTCATGAGAGAATATGCTCTGCCATGTGATGAAACACCAGAAAAAATTTAGTGCTACCTCTGATTGAATAGTTCTTGATGCAATCACAAATAGGGAGATGTAGTGTTTCATCATATCCTTGGAGGGCAATAAAGGTCCATTGAGCTCTTATCAGCAAAGAAGCAAGGGCCCCAAAGAGGAGTAACACAAAAAAAAGTCACCTTTCTTTTTTTTTTTTTTAAACACTTAACACTAATGTACTTCCGTATTTTGGAAGAGGAAAAATACTCCTCATGTTATAATGCTATTGGTGATGCCTGTATCATTAGCAAATACTTATGAGTAAGTACTTACTAGTAAGACTAATAATACTACTACTTAATTTTCTTCCTTCTTCAGTCTTTGCTATTACTTGGACTCAGACAATTGCCAATATTGGGACTTACATACTGAATATATTCCATCTTTCACAACTGAAGCACACATTTTCCCCAAACGTCTCCTTTTCATTATTAAATGTACATTCCACAAGAAATCAAAAATGTTTTTCATATAACTCTTGCCCTGCCCTCTTGAGACTATCCAACTGTGTTCACACCATTTGAGAGGTATCAAAACTCTCACTCTGGGTTTAATTCTTAAAAATGTACCTAATTATTGTCTCCTTCCCAGCTTGCAGCCACTTTCTACAAACCCCTCTTTAGTGCTGCACAAGCATCAAACAATCTCAAGCTCAACAGACTTGCTCTGCTACTCAGCTTTTCCACAACATTTCAGAAAATCATAAACCACTACGTTGGAAGGGACTTCAAGGATCATCTGATCCAAGCTTTCTTGACAAAAGCATGCCCTAGACAAGACAGCCCAGCACCCTGTCCAGCCAAACCTTAAGTGCCCTACTGTTGGGGAGTCCACCACTTCCCTGGGGAGATTATTCCAGTGGCTGATAGTTCTCTTTGTGAAAAACTTGTGCCTGAAGGGGCTGCATGTGAAAGGTTTGCACTTCCATGCTTTTCATACTGAACATCTACTGCTCTGTTTGCTCAGCCACTGTGTCTTGGGCTAGTCCTCTTAACAAGAAGACTGGCAGCAGAACAAGTAAGTTTGTATGTATTAGTGGAAATGAATGAGTCAATTTAGTTGGTGGAGAAAATTATAGTGTTGTGAATAGAACTGTGGAAAACCAGCCAACTACTATTTTCTGTTTGGAATTATTTTCACACAAAGAAAGGCAGAACTACCACAAGTTATTTTTGAAAGAAGGGACAGTAAGGCTATGAACTCTATATGAAAAACACATCCTGCAGAAAAATCAGTATTTTCACCATTAAGTGGAAAATTCAGTTTAACCGCAGAGAAGATAAATGCAAGAGATGCCTTTGTTTTTCTTGTCAATGATCATACTAAATTTGCAGTGCTTACACTTCTAGCCTTGCCATACCATTTAGGCTAACTTTGGTATTGGACTCTTTCACATCCCTTATTGTGCTGCTGCACAGTTCTGAATGTCTCTTCTTCCTCCTGTTACTCCCTACTCACATGCTGTATCTAAAAGGAGTGTGTATGTATTAGTCATCTTCCAGTTTTATTTGTCCTAACAAATACTTGAGTACATTCAGGAGCAATTAAAAATATGAGGAGGAAGGTTGGTGAGCTCTTTGATAACGTTGTCAAAATAAACTGTGCTCTGACGACCATGAGGGTAATCACATTTAACAGAACTAAAATGATACAAACACTATTTTAGTCTCAGTTGTAAGCAAAAAATGGAGCAACTCTTGCTGATAGTATTTGAAAATGGCATGGTGATGCACATCATTACAAAGTCAGTCAGCAGCATCTCTGGACCAAGGGAAGGCCCCAGTTTAAAATTTAAAAACCATCTCCTGTTAACATATATGAGAGATCAACACCATGCAATAGCAGCGTTTTCTTCTTCCTTTCAGTGAAACGTGTGTTTTCTTCAATGACAAAAGCCACTTGCAACCCAACACAAGGTGGGGTGGTGTTTTAAGACAGGTCCTTGAAATAAAGGGTTAAAACAGCAGAGCAGAGCCAGGTGGGAGCAAGGGTCTTAACCATCGTGAGACATCAGAGCTGTCCTTGAACAGCTGTATCAGCACAGGAGGAGCAGTGAATTGTAGCTATGAGCAGAGCAGCAGGGGTGATAAGGGCAGGCATTTTTCACATCAGCTTTACTGCCAAAGAAAATTGGTCATGTAAGTACTCCATAAGCAGCAAGTTGAAGAATGTTTCATAATTATAGCCTCAAACCTCAAGCTGCAGACAGTACAATCATGTTTTGGGTTTTTTCAAAAATATCATACCAGCAAAAATCAGGTTCTAGTCTGAAAACACTTGCCCAGGAGAAACTATAAAATTACTTCTAAAAGAGGTCCTGAAAAAAAACACCCTTAAGTAACAGCAACAAGTAATGGGGGCTATAACTGGTTTGAAAATTCAACCAAATCACCATACAACACTGTCTTATGGTTGAAAACCACAACAGTTATTTGGCTGAATTATGTTCTGTATTTCTGCTGTCAATTACTTACCAAATGTTTCTTTAATAAATGGCATAGTTTTAAGCATCTGCTTAAAAACAGAAAACACAAAACAAAACCCAAAAACCACCAGCAGCAAAAAATCCCATCTCCTCTGAAGTGAACAACTTCATAATACCCTTTTAGCTCCCAAATGCAGCAAGCATCTAAAGAGACACCATCCATTAAAAAAAAACCAACCAACAAAAACCCAAAAATGAAACAAAACAAAACAAAGTAACAAAAACAAAACCCTCCCCCCCAAAAAACAAATAAGAAACCCCCAACCCCCAAAAACCAAACCAAACAAAAAAAATCTGAACAAAAAAATCCAAATAAAACAACAACAACAAAAAAAATCAAACAAAAAACAACAACAAAAACCAACCAAACAAAAAAACCCCTTATCAAAACAAAAAACAAACCCAACCCCCAAAAAAACTCACAAGAACTGGCTGAAACTCTTCAATATGCTAAGTATACCTGGCACCTGTGGCAGAACAAAACCACAGAATGTAGCTTTGGGCATTTGGCATGAAGGTAGTCAGGGGTGTCCCCTCTGCTACCTCTGTAGCAAGAGCTGAGCTCAACTACAAGGCTGGAGCAAGTGAGCACCAGCAGAAGATTGTTGTCCCATGAGATACACATCTTCCCCATGCAGTATTTTGGCAGGCCTCATGGCATCCTGTTCATCTTCACACCTCCTCTTGGAAAATTCCATTATGCCCTCATACTTCACTTTCTCACCATTTGCCCTGCGTAGACAGCAGGGGATGGGATCTCCTACCATCAGAAGAGGCACAATGCCAGGAGGATCAGCTTGTACTTTGGGCTAAATCCAGAGCCCAGACAGGAAAAATACATTAAAGATTTGAGCACATCCATAATGCTCTTCCTGGGGCCCTGAAAGTTAGTTCCCTCTGGGAGAAGTTGGAACATGTGTGCCACAGCCCAAGTGGGACTAATGGTAACCTGTACTTCAGCTTCTCCGAAACTTTTTATGAAGATGCTCTTGGCTCACCTTTAAAGTTACATTTCTCCTCTAAGGCTCTACATGATGCAGAATCTCTTCATCAGGGACTCCACTGCTCTGACCAAGTTGCAACCAGGTGGAAGAAGCTTTCCAGGATGTCCCTGACACCTGTGGTATTTCCTTTGACCTCCTCAGGCAGAGCATCTCTGGCCAGCATTCATCAGCTCCCTTTTTTGGGATGGGAGTATATGGACAAGACCCAAACCATACTCTGCTTAGAGCTCGCTGTTTTTACATTTCTCAATCCACATTCCTTTTTTTACCAGTTGTTGAGATGTTTTTTCTCTATCCTCATTTTCTGTAGTTTCTCATTCTCAAGGAGAGCTCTAATGTTTTATTAGGAATAAATTGGTATCTGTTCCTAAGGAAAAAGCCAATAGAAACAATGACTCAAAGCAGCTACTTAAAAAAAGCAAGACAAAAAGCAAGCATAGGACATCCCTCACTCCCCATGCCACACACAGTTTTACAGATCATGCCCTCTAGCTATTCTAGATAAGAGATGTCACTTACATAGCAATTACATAATAATTCCTCACATGGACGTCATTCCATCCTTGCAAACCTATTCCTGACTGTTCACCTGAGATGCAAGGTGTTTGATGTTCATCACCAACACATGGTAGTAAGGGTTGCTTAACAATGAAACTTGTTAATTGAAATTGAAGAACCCCACACATTCATTTAAAGTTCAAGAATGTCCTACCTTGGAGTTAAAGATAAAAAAATCAAAGTTAATATGCAAATGAAATAAATTCTGTATTTGAATATTAAATGAACTGTTGGATGATGATGTAGGTAGCATCATAGGAGCAATCTTTTTGGCAGAAAGCATGTCATAACAATAGACCAAATTTAGATAGAAATTGAACTTTCTTAGGTATTAGTGCAATTTGTGTGAAAAACTGAGGCTAATTTTATTTAGTGTCAGTTTGGCATCTGATAATTTATCCTCAATAAATTCAAAGGGAAAAAAAAAGCTAATTTGCAAAAGAACCAGGAAACACCCTAAGAACCACTACAAAGCACTACACACCCTCAAGCTCCCAGGCAATTCCACATCCCATGAAGCTGCTGTACACTTAAACAAATTTCAAAACTTGCTTGTTTTGCAATTTGATATTCATACAGGCCATTAAATTAAGCTAAAAGATCTAGCACCTCATTTCTCTCTGAAGTTCAGTTCACATAAACACATACCACAACAATGTCGATTTTTCAGCCAATGGAGAGAATCCAGCTTGAACATGGGATGCACTGCTGCAGTCTGCTGCTTTAGAACGCTTAACCCATAGCTCCCAAAGCAGAGGAGCAGGGCTGGGATTTGCAAGGTGCACATAATCCTAGATTTCAATGAGACCCCCCTGCTTCTCCCTATGCAAGTTTTCACAAGGAACAAACATACAGCTGAGGCATTGAATTTTGCAAAGCTGCCCAATATAAAATAGTGCTCAACAAGTCAATCAAAACATATGTCCTTTCATCGTTACACCTGTTAGAGGGGAATACCATGATCTTTCAAATGGGCTTGGCATGATTTTAGCTATGTAATGCTTTTCCTCTCTCACCACCTACCCTGTTTTTCAATGAGAAACCCTGATCAAAACCTCCATCCTCCACATTAATCTATGGAGCAGTTAATAAAATGCTTGAATAGAGGTAACTTGCATGAAAAACTTCATCCTAATGATAGACTTTGGTGCAGCTAAATCCCATTTTTGCCCTGTGCAATGCAAGGCAAGATTATCAAATGCTTAACAATCAGAATTTACATACACAATAAAACTGTTACTGCTACTTGCTACAAGACAAAGAATTTCAAACTGTCTAATGTTACAATAATCAAAACTAACCTTAATTACTACAACAATGCACCTGCTGAAGTAACAGAATACATACACCCTTAATTATGTCGTTTTGTGAGAGGGAAAAGCAAAGTGATTCTGGGCACAGGCAAAGTAACAGTCTTTTCTATCTTTCAAGTTTCCATCTTCACGCCAAAAATGCACTTTCCTTTGTTTTAATTTCTTGAGCCACATGGCAGCTGTGGATGTCTGTGGGTCTACAGACAAGTGCTAGCAGCAAGTGCAGTATGCTAATGAGTACATACTTCCTGAAAGCATCTTAACCTGAATGAAACAAAAGAAACAAAAAGTTCCTAATGTCATCTGTTTAAGTATTACAGTATCTTAGCAAGAGGATACAAGTTAACAAGAGGCAGACCAATACAAACTATCAATTACATTTACTAATCTCCTAACAGTTTAGATATTCATTCACCTAGCAGCATTTTAAAGGAGGATTTCCTATGTCTCTTATTTTAATATCACAGGTAAGATAATTTGTTACTTTCATGTTAGTCTACCATAGAAATACTGTATCTCTCTAGAGAAAAGGGTCAGGGTAAGTAGAACAGCACCTCTCTGTCCTTCCTAAGGAGAGAATTTGGCTCAAAATGCTCATCAGGCTTTCTCTGGTAGAGAATAGCTATGTCATAGAAAGATTTTTACTTTCTCAGAATGTGGACACCCCTTTAGCTCTTATATGCAAGGGGTATTTATATGCCTCCTGCTTTTTCTGAAAAGTATTTCTGAAACCCTCAAAATTTTTGCTCAGAACTACAGAAAGATGACATCCCAACGTAGAGAAACTGGTTGTTTATTCTGAAGTCACAAAAATCACGGCTTTAAAAACCCACACAAAACAAACACCAAGGTGTGTTTCCACACCTTTATGGCATAGCAAAATGTTAACAAGTTAGCCTAACCCTTGCTACATAAATAATCTTCTGGGCAGTGAAAAGCAGAAAATATACTAAAGAAGGAAGTAAAAACTTTGCTATATTTCTTAGTTTGAATATCAATTAAAAAAAATAAATAGAAGCAGCTAAATGCAAAATAAAAAAACAAATGAATCCTCCTGTAAAATATTGTCTTAAAGATCCATACTGTAAGTGTAGATAGAAACAAGCAATGTTTTGCTCTATTTTTCTCCATCTTCATATAGCTTTAGACATCCAACTGCTAGGTGCTAACACCTCTCACCAAAAACTTGAAGTCCTGAAGTAATTGGTTAAAAGAACAAATGCAGATGGGAAAGTGCTAGTTTGGAGTAATCCTTTTTCCAAGAAGTTAGCGTGGTAAGGTCTTAAAGAGCTCAACACTAAAAAAATAGAATCCTTTTTCTTGCCACCTGACCATTTCATTGCCAATGGTGCTTTCAGCACTTCCTTTGAATCTGTCTCTTGCCATCTGACACCTCAGTGAATTGATTTGGTGTGCAAAAATAATTATGGATAACCCAAAGAGATAAAACCTGCATTGTTTTTTGCCTATGTAAAAGAGCTTAACACTGGAGAAACACTTGAATTGTGACCCATGAAGGGTCTAGGAGTAAAACCTGATTTTTCACCAGTGCAAGTCACCAGATGGGCTCAGCTGTTTTGTGAAACCTTACTCTTAGCGGACGTGATTCTGCTGAGATGCGGAAGAAACAGCAAGGGAGATGCCAAAGTGAGGCTCAAACAAGCCCTGAAGAGACTCTTGTTTACTGCTGCTGATCCCAGCATCACAGGCAGGGCAGTATCTTCCTTCAGCTCCCTGCACAGCACACCCTCTAAACTGCTATATCCCAATTCCCCTGCTACACAAACTGAAAGTCTCATTTTCATTTCCTGTCTGTCAGTATTCACCTTATTTTCCAAAACAGAACACATCGGTTTCAGAGAACAAATTATGTTGTGGTTGTACAAACAAAATAGGGTCCTAGCTCCCGAACACTGAACATCAGGGTAACACAAAGAAATAAAATGTGTGTAATCCTTTCCTAACCATTGCAGGGGAAGAAAGAAAAAAAAAAAAAAAAAGGAAACAAAGTGATTTTATCTTCCAGTTTTGCAACTCTAAGACAACACATTCACTTACCTCCTCAGAGCTCCAGTGCTACTTTGTTCTCTTTCCCATTTCCCAGGAAGCATTTCTACGGCACAGCGTAGAAACTGCTTATGGTAGGAAAATACTTGCAGTACAGCCTGAAACCACAGCTCTCCTTTTGGCAACAGCAGTAGGTCAGGCAGCTCCTATTTAGTACCTGCTATCCACTCTCTTCTCCGTGCCATATCCCAGCTGCACTGGTACAATGGCTCGTGTAGCTGCAGTGAACTGGATCAGGAAGCCAAATCCAGGTTAACTAAAGTCCCTTCCGCTTTCCCTTTTCTGTACGGTTATTTTTAACCTAGATCAATCTCAAATTCAGTTCACCTTGTCTCACAAACAGTTGCTCCAGAACACTTGAGGGCACAGAAGCAGGAAAACAAGTGGCAGGGGATAGAAAAGCAGAACTGCAACTGAAAGAAATGCTTATGGAAGAGCACCTTGCCCCTGAAACAAATACAAAGCTTGCGAGCAGCACTGCAGGGTAGACTTTTTACCAAGTTCTAGCCCTAAATTTCACAAGTTTATAAAGAAAATTCCCACTCACACATGGTTCCTAACACCGAAAACTTTGCAAGCTTAAATGCTAGAAGCACTGATTCAAAAAGAACCCAAATAAACCAGTCTACTCAGATCTGATCTGGAACTCACCTGCTATATACCAGAAACAATATTCTTTATTTAACCAACTGCTGCAGTCTAGAAAAAAAAAAAAAGCTTCTGGACAAACAATTCCTTTATGATGTCCAGTAAGGATACAGGCAAAACACAGAATCTGACATCCATCCAAAAGTCTTTCCAAAGGAGCTCTGTCCAAAGGAGGGATGTGTCAGCTCCAGATGAACTTTAACTATCTGGAGAACACTCTTTGCCAGCCTGGCATGGAGTGGAGCAGAACCCTCTGCTCCATACCGTAACCTGCACTGCTGCATCCCCACATTGTGCTCCCTGTACCAATGACAGGCTTCATTTTTGCAGCACAGCATAGCCTTAATTAGGCTAAGGAACAAAATGACTTGAGAAAGTATGAGAAATCCCAGCATTATTCAAGCTATTACTTTTGATTGTGTCAGTTCTACAAATGTGGATATATGGGTAAGTGAACAAACACTAAACAAACCCAGCAACAAGGGAATGCCAAGTAATTTAAAATACTCTGTCTTTAAAATAGTCTGAGCCTGTAATAAAGGCCTAACCACAACCTCTAAATACAAACCAATTTATCACTTGGAGGTCCTTCTGACCTTTTGTTATGCTACCATGTGGCTATCTTTAATGAGTGATAACCTCTCTCTTTGCTAGACCAAGCTGTAAATAAGCATTTTGTTTTTAATTAAAGCAGAATCTTCAGATGGTGCCTCTCCTCACTTGGTGCGTACTCATAGTTTTACATTGGTGATTACAGCAGAGGAATTTTCAGATATTTGTTCAGCAAGTAATTACAACTATTTCTTATTTTCAGATGATGGAGTTCCTTGTTGCTGAAACCTACCTGATTAATAGATGATACAACCCCAACATAGTGGAAAAGAAGCTTTACATACGTTGTTTAGAGATGTTATTCATGCAGACTCTTCCAGCATCACTGCAGTATATATTGTTAATTACTTTTTATACAATTCATATTTTAGCTGATGTTTTAATCCAAGAACAAGGCTCCAAAAGCCACCAATTTCAAAAACCGGAGAGCTAAACACAATGAGCAAAAGAAAAAAGACACTATCTGTTGAATAAAACTACACTCTGATCAAAAACACTCAGACGAGTCTCTGGAAAAGTGACAGGGAATCAGCTACCTTGGGATAGCAATGGATACAGAGCTTTTCACCTCTACTTCACCAATTTCAATCTAATCAAGCTCAGCAGTGATAAAGCCTTGCCTCACCTAGTCTTTACATGAAATAAACTTCTTGTGTTTTCTTATTGAAGACCAAAAGAGACCACAATATGACCCAGCACTGAATGCACATGAAAAACAAGGAGAAAACCCTTAGCTCTTAAGAAATGTACCCAGAGGAGGTTAAAATCTGCTGGAAAAAGAAAAAGTAGAAGGCTGCATCTTCCTGTCAAGCACACTTCAAAGGAGCACTACTTAAAGAATAATTATAAGAGTTAAAAAGCAAAGAATTGACTATAATGGGAACTCTGTCATAATGAAGATACTGTAGGGAACACTTTGAGGAGAAGGAGGAGTGAATGAACATAAAACTCACATGCAGAATACACATCACACATGCTGTACTTGCCTATTTAAAGACCACAGAAGTCAAAGTTAGTAGAATCATGCTAGACTAATAAAGCCGGAGGTCTGACTACCAGGTAATAAGATACACATACAGAATTATGCTTTGAAAAACATGCATAGTTTACTCTTAAAATACATTTTAAGAGCAATTTGCTACCACACACTGCCACAGAAAAAGCAGCAAAGGCCGTCTGAATGCCAGCAAATAAAACTCAGAAGCCAAGACAACGTTTTCAAGATCTATTGGAAGAAGAGGAAAGTATACAAATCTTCCAGTCCCTAAAGAATGTATTTTAATCACCTGGTCTCTAATCCAGTTTGGTGATTACAAAGAAACAGACAATATTACAACTAAGTATTCTTGAATCTGCAGGGGGATGGTGGGGCAGGAGGGAGGAATGGACAATGAGTGAAACAAAATAACACAACAAAAACCACAAACAGAACACCTAGTGGGATTACTATTAATTTGTAGCAAAATTTCTTGCCGTCATGTACAACATTCCTTTGCATATCTAACAGGGCAAATAATTCAGAGCCATACATCATAATTACTTGAAAAATCTGTATTATTGTCTTATCTGAAGTAAAACACACACAAAACTTCCTACAAACTATCCAGTTTTGCAGGGCTGACATTCATGCTAGTTTAGAAAGTAGTCCCAGTAAAGTTAAAAATTCCTGTTTCATGGAGAATCAGTGATGATTTGAAAGTAAGAAATTAATATACAGAATTAAAAAGTTATGTGACCTTTTTTAAACCTCAGACATGCTGTAGTTATGTTTCATGCTTTAACAAATTATTCCAAGATAATGAATAATAAAGGTAACATTTTCTACATTAATTGCAACAAGTTAAGGAAGACTCCCTGTGGCCTTTTGAAAAAAATTTAATTTACTACATGTTGACATTTTTAACTTCTAGGTTGCAAAATTCTCAACTACTGTAAATTGAGCAGCTGAAAAAAACCCAACAAATAATGATGAGTATTATTAAAGTAATACTAGGATGTGGAATCAAACACAGTAACTTTTATGGCAACTGATAATTGTGTCTCTCAAGATTTCAAATGAAAAATACTTATATTACTATTCTAAAAGGCTCTTAGAACTTGTAGGTGGCTGTGCCCTGTGGAAAACCATGAAGGCATTTAAACAGATGAAGTTTAAAATGGGTACAGAATGCTTCAGCTTCTCATTACTAAAGGACAACTTTTAATTTTTGTCCTCCAAATCAAAATTCAATGCATATTAGGAGAACCTGGAACAGAAGGCCATAGAAATAAAACCCTAACAGACTACATGAAGCTTTCCATCTTCTGTTTGAACACAATGTATCTTGCCCTCCCTGCTACAAAAGCCCAATTCACTCTTTTGGTGACCAAGCTTAAGAAACCACCAGCATTGAGATTTCATTCACCTCCAACTTCAGTCCAGAAATACTCCAAAACATTTGTTCCCATCTACTACTGGTGTTCACACACACGTGGTTTTATTCCACTTCATAGCCTAAGTGAAGTAACAAGTACTAAAGATGTCTGAATAGACATGGAAAGCTACAACAAACAAGAAGAACACAAGTGCCGTAGTTAGGTGAACAGCATTTACTGTGCTGACCATAGACAGTGAAAGAGGTCTCAAATTACACTTCATGAACTATCAAGTATAGTTATCAGGGGAAGCTGTGTTACCCTTCATTGTTCTTTCAGGGACCTTAGCATGTCCTTGATCCACACAATACCATAAGCTCCATGCATGGATCAAGGGCATAACATCACCTTTAGAATTCAAACCTGCATATTTTTCTGTTACCCCTTCAAACAGCTTCATTTTCAGTGTCCTGTAGTCTGGAATACATGCTACTGAGGACACTTAACATGCAAAACTAGAAAACTGGTTCAACAATGCAAATAAATAATTCAGAAATATTAAAGCGCCATCGAATTTTATATTTCTTTAGTTTTTAGTTGCCATGTATCATATGAATAGATTACAATCAACATTCCCTGACAGTAAACCAAACATTGTTTCTAATAATTTATTAGTTGTACAGTATTCACATATAATTGATCTTCCATAGTAAGTGAATCCTGTTCATTCCCAGCAGTATGTTAATGATGACCAATTTTTTCTCTGAGTTACAGGAGTTGTATCATTACAGAGCTTTTTGCTGCAAAATATACTGAGTAATTAAACATCTGAGCTTGATGGCTCTAGCAGCATTTCATTTTTAAACTCTAACAAAGGGAGAGAGAGGTTCTGAAAGAAACTCTTTCTGCAACTTAAAAAATGAGTCTATTTTGTAATACCAGAATTCATTAAAATGGAAGTGAACACTTTGTGTTGTAGTGTTATTTAACTGCACAAACTAATAGCAGTACAGTTACCATTAAATACAAAATGCAGTGTTTTGTCATCTGAAGTACTTCAAACAATCCATTCTCCCTCTCTCCACACAGATCTTCACAGTTAGGCTAAAATACTTCCTATCAAAATTAATGCACTCAACAAGAAAATAAAACCACCAAACAATAATGGTCAAATACTCATAACATATTTGGATTGTGAAGTCTGTAATAAGAGTGAGCTCAGACACAAGAATTGAAAGGTGAAACCAAGCATTAGGACTGGGCAGGTCAAGCAGAGCCCCTGGTGCCACAGCTGGAAGCACCCCTTGCAGATCCCTGGGAAGCCCGAGGAATGCAGTGTGGGCAGGACTGGCCTATGCAAATCGGGTTTCCCAGTTCTACCCCAGACCTCAACAGTAAATACACAATAAGTAAACAAACTAAAGAAAAAAAAAAACAAAACCAAAAAAAACCCCCACATAACACCCTAACTTCGACATTCAAAGTTCTTTTCCATTTTAATGCCCTAGGACTTTCCAGTAACAAAGGGTATTGTTGTCACAACACTGAGCTTGCACAACTGCCTGCTCCCTACGTCTTGTCTTTACCCTTATCCATGACAAACATACCCAAAGTTTTTCACTAGAAGCAAAGTAAGGAAGTCAACTTACAAAAAAAAGTCCAGTGTTTTTTTTTCCCAACAACTGAATCGGCTTTATATTATTTAAAGTTACGCTGAAATACTTAGAGGGAAAAAAAACCCAACAACACAACAAAAACAAAGCAAACAAATGAACAGAAACACCAGCAGAAAGCTCCCTGCCATGACGAGTTCAGATCAATGCTTTTGTCTTCCATTTTACCCAGGGCTCAGGAGAGCAACGCCGTACCGAGGGCTCTCCCGGCGCGCTCCCGAGCGATGTAAACACGCCGCGGGGCTGGGGCTGCGCCGCGGGGCGCGGGCAGGGCCGCGGGGTCACCGGGGCTGCACGATCCGGGCGAGCACACGAGTTTCTGACCTACATTCCCCGCAGCGGGATGAAAACCCTCCCGCCGCAGACGGAGCGCGGCGGGCGGGCGGCCTCCCCCGCCGGCAGGGTGTGTTCGGGGGTGGGGAAAGCGAGCGGGCCGGGGCGAGGATGGAGGCTGGCGGAGGCGCCGACACCTGCCCGCCGACACCGCGGCCCCGCCGGCGGCTCCTCCTCCGCCGGGGACGGACACCTGCTGCGGGACAGCCGCACGCGCGGCCCGGCGGCGGCCTCGGCCCGGCGGCCGCGGCGGGTTTGTCCCGCTGGTTTCTCGAGAGCCCGCCGAGCCCCGCGGCGGGGCCGGGGTCGGGCGAGCTCCCCGCGGCGCCGCGCAGGCCGCGGCCGGGCCTGTAGGGCCGGGGGGCTCGGCCCGAGGCCGCGGGGCCTGCGGCGGCGGCGGCGGCGCGGGGCGGGCGCGCCAGGCCCGGCCCCGGGCCCTCCTCCGGGAGCGGAGCCGGGCGGAGGCGGCGGCGCGTCCCCCTCACTCACCGCTCTCGATCTCGTTGCCCTTCTTGGCGGTGGCTGCGTTCCCCATGGCCGGGCCGGCGCGGGGGGCGGGAGGGATGCCGGGCGGGGGCCGGGCCGGGCTCGGCTGGCGGGGCGGCGCGGCCCGCGGGCGCGGCGGCGGCAGCGGCGGCGGAGCTGCCCTGGCCCCGCTCTGGGTCTCTGTGTCTCCGGCCGCCGCGGAGGAGGAGGCGAGCGCTCTGCCCCCTCCCCCGCCCCGCACTCGGCGGAAATGACGGCCGGGGCGGTGCCTCCTCCCGCTGCGCCGCCCGCGGGGGCGCCGCCGACCACGGCCGGGCCGCTGCCGCCGCCTCGGGCGGGGGCTGGCCCGGGGCAGGGGCTACGGGAGCCCCGGGCGGCGCCCCCGGCCCGGCAGCGGCTCGGGAGGGCGGGGGCGGCGGGTGCCCGCGGCCGTCACACGCGGGGTCGCGGCGGCCTCCGCACCCCCGGCCTGGCAGGCGGCGGCCCCGGAGCGCCCCCGCTGCCGCAGGGCAGGCCCGGCCCGCCCGCGGGGCAGCGGCCGAGGCGGGGGCGAGGCCGCTGTGCCCAAGGTGACCCCGGGAGGCCGCGCGGGCCGAGGCCCTGCGGCTGCGCCCGCCCCGCGCCCCCGAGCATCCCCGGGGACACCCGCCCGGGCCTGCGCTCCGGCGGCCGACGGGAGGAAACTCGCACTTGCCGCCTGTTCAGTGACTGTTTTTACACGGCTCACCAGACTATAGAAAAAAACGTAGAAAGTAAGCGGGCTGCCAGGAAAGATTTTTTTTTCCTCCCCCCCTTTTGCTGCCACCCATCATAAATAGCTACAGCTACACATTTTCAAGCGGTATTGTGACTTTCAAGTTGATGATAGCTCTCTTTATATATTTATCATGTGAAACACTTTGAGTGTTTTAGCTCTGGAAGGAAATGCTTATCAAAAAAAAAAGGCTCTATTTTATGTGCTTTAAAGTGGGGAGAGTGGAGAGCAGAAGTGCTAATCTTATGGATCACAAACTGCATGTATTCTGCCAGGACAATGTATGTGATACCCAGCCTCTTCTGGCAGCATTCTTTTCCCAAGGCTGCAGGAATTGTTCTGGCTACCATCCTTCACAGGGGCTATCAAAATCCTCTCCCAACACTGTGGGTTGCCTGCTGGTGAAGCACACACTGTCATGGCCTAATACTGAGTTACCTTACTCTAAGACAGGATTTTATACACATACACTAATGCACACTAAAGTAGATACTTCAGGGAGATTTCCAGTTTCCTGTGCCTGTGCAGTGGAGTACATGGCATAGGAACACTGGGCAAATGTAGCCAGTGTGTGGTCTACCTTGACAGTTGCAGAAGCTGCCTGGATTGTATGGCTGCAAAGTTTTGGGAACGTTTACCTGACTTATCTTGATGGTTTGTAGGCTGAGATTTGATCAGTTTAAGTACAGTTTAAAGGACTTTCTCCTGACTTTCTTCACTTTTTCACTTGCATTATCCTAAGCTGTGTGATACTGCATACATCAGGGGAGTACCTGTGTTTCTATGATTAAAGAATCTGTCTCTGAGGAAGCCAGGTCTCTATTGCTTTGAAGATCAGAAACAAGACTTAGACACAGTGAGGAAATAACCTGCAAACCATTGAGAGCAGTGAAGCTGCTACTATTGAAGGAGGCTGTCTTGTTTTGCCAAAGCTGGAAAAGCTGGAATCTGTGCATTCTTTATGCACTTGAAAAGAGGTTCAGTGAGTTACCAGTAAGTCACTCTGCCAAGGAAATGCATGTAGATTGCAATGGCCAGATCTGCACCAGGAGGATAAATTAAGCATGTGAAAAGGAGAGGGTACTTTTGTCATCTGTCATCTTGATCACTCTTACAATGACAAAAAATAGAACTCTGAGGTGCTATAGTATTTCAATAAATATCTGAAGATGCTATCTCAGAAAGGTAAAGATCTTATCCCAATTTTAAACATTTTCCCCACTCTAGCCATCATAATATTCATTTTGGCCAGATTGAGGCTGAGTCAGCTGATTTTCATCCAGGTGCTGACAGGCATTTTGATATCCTTGAGAAGACAGCAGTGGCATTGCTAACAAATGAGATATGCTGCAGCATCTTTAGCATATTCCTGGCATTACAGCTCATCCCTTCGCTAGCAAATTATGCTGCAAAGGCTGCATATGTGGGGATCCACCAAGGGCCAGTAGACATTACTGCCCTTTGGGTCATGGTGGACAAGGATCAGCTGGTCATTGCAGGCACTCCAGCAAAATCCTACATATACATGTCCAGCACCATATGTGTGTATGTATGTATGTATCTATGTATGTATCTATCTATGTATCTATCTATGTATCTATCTATATGCACCTATGCAATGACACTGGTTCTCAAAAAGCCACGTGCTCTGAATGCACATGATGGATTTGCAGAAATGCTTTTACTGAAACACTATCAGGAATGTAACAAATGTAAGTCAACAGTGCTGTGAAACATTAAATGAACCATTTCCATGGTCCTAGCATTACATGCCTAGGCAAAGATAACAGACATAAGGAGTTAGGGCTGGACGTTTGTATTCACATTCACACTACTCACACAACTTACGTTATATTAACAAGTTAATATTAATTAATTCATAACAAAGTGTACCACTGATTATAGAAATTATGTGCAAAACATTACTTGACATTTGTGATCTTTAGCCCTACTCTTTAGTTGCCTTAATTTATATAAAATCCTTTTATGCTGAAATGCTTCATATTGCTGCTTATATACAAGTAATTTGTCTTCTTTCTTTCAACACAATTGCTTAAAAAATCAAGTCATACAAACAGGCAAAATGTTCTGTTTGGGTATGTTAAAATATTTCACTAAAGGTGCAATCTAAAAAATCAAATTTCATTTGTTTTGCTGATCTATATGAGATTTTAAAAAATATATTCTAAGAAAGTCAACTTAGTTTTAGAACTGTACGCATTTGATGATGTTGTTTCAGTGACTCTCAGTAGGTTCTCATCTATTTTTTTACCTATTGTTGGGAACTATCAATTAGGAATATCCTAGCAATACTAATCCTTTACTCTGATAAAAGCCTAAAGCTCTGTATCAGATGTATAATTCCTTCATGAAACTCACATATTTTACTGTACATAGACTTAGAACTAAAGAGGGTCATTTCAGGACAGAAAAGATAAAAGTTCTGGTAGACCAAAGACTGTCACGTGCTTTTAGTAGAAATCACCTGTTCATATGGTGATTACTTCTGGAGCCACATATCATTTCACTCCATAATCATTCTGATTTCTAGATGAGATAGTAGCTTTTCTGTAGCAACTGCAGCAGTTTTTTTTCAATACACATTTGAAACACTAAAGTCACTAAATTTAAATCATTATGCGTCTTCCTTTTCTTCTCTCATATTTGAGGTGTGCCTGCATCGCAAGGGGTTGGCATATACAGGTTGATGGTTTAGCCCACCTGTACTGATCATCCTTACCCTGTGAATGTAGGCTCTGCTTGGGTTATGAGTATGTACCTGCCTTAGTTGTGATTCTGTTTCTGTGGCCAGCGTGCCTTACCATTGCAGCAGCGTCTGTAAACTGCAGGGTTTGAATACCAAATTAGGCTGCTCTTCCCAAAATCCCACATTCCTGCATCTTTGAATACTCCTGGCAGCCTCCTTCTCTACTCCTAAACAGACTGATATATTTGGCATTTAACTCTTTGTTTTCCTTTTGGGTTGTTCCAGGCTACTGGCACATTTCCCGCTCTCAGCTAACCCCTGTTCTGCCAGTGTGGGATGCTTTTCTAGCAGGTTGCTAACGTGCCAAGAAGCATATGTATTTCTTTGTGAATATGGAAGATATTTTCCAAATTTTACAGCTTCTGACCCAGAAACAGGAATATTCATCACTGCAGCATAATTTCAGACCTGCCAAGAATATATCAATTATGTCATGTAGATGTGCTAAGGGAAAGGATGAAAGCAGGAGTACGGCAATTTCCCCTGCTCCCTGTACTAGCTATGCAGACAGCAATAAACTACATCCTTCTGCAGGGAAGGCTTAATCCACTGATGCCAAATTCATTCCAGTTGAGGACCCACCCACTCAGAGAGGAGTGAAAGGACTTACATCATGTTTCTACAATATCTGAGATTGCCAGCCCCTTAATCCATGATGAAACTAAAGCAACTTGGCCAACAACTTGCTCTGCCAGATCTCCTGAAAAATGTTCTTTGATGCCCTTCAACTGTGAATCCAAAAGGAATCTGGAGCCTCAGGAATGGGTTTGGCACGCTGTTAATGTTACAATTTTGAGGGACATTTTATTTTGGAGGAAGTCTTAACTGAGGGCAGCTTGGGCTTCCTTCAGTGTGTCTAAGGTAGACGTAAAGCAAAAAGCTCCAAAGGAAGTTTACATCAGCAGCCAACACTTCACTGCTACCCTTTCCTTCTTGGCATTAGATGTTTCCCAAATATTTCCCAAGATAGCCACTGGTCAAAACACCCCCATGTAAACATAAAAGCAAAGAGTTTATATATTCCCTTATTGATTTTTAACTACAGTTCACCACAAGCCTCTCGAGAGCCATAAAGTTGTGAGGTGGAGTTTTTTCTGATGTTTTAGACCTAATTTAACAAAACAGGTTCTATGCTTTTGCTGTCAATATTGCCTCCTGACAAGAGAGCATTTGATCAAATTTTCTATGGATAGTGGCTACATATTAATTCACAGGCGGTGACGGGTGGTGTGTTGAGATCAATGTCCTGCAGAATAGACATGTTTTTTTCAGAGATATGCTACAGCCTGCCTTAATGGGCAAGTCCAGCTGCTCAGTTCTTGGCCTTTATCTCCTATGATCATTTGGCAGAGTGGGTGTAGTCTCTTGCTATCAGCCAAGCAGCACTTTTTTCAGTTGCTTATAATTGTTCTGCAGATTATTCCAAATTTGTAGAAGATGCTTCTGTAACTTTGTGATTCAGAAGGAATTGCTCATCACTGTTAGGGAAAACTCATACTGACTTGTCTATGTAACTGGCTTTGTGATTGTTTTGTGGGTATCTGGCTGCCATCAGCTCATTTGAAAAAATTCCTCGTAAGGTATATTATCTTGATTTCCTGCACCTCTGAAAAGTTGATTTTGTACATATTGAGTAGAGGAAAACAAAAAAAGTGCACAATTTTTCTTGTATTTTTAGTAGTTTAGCAACATATTTGTATTGCTGCATGTGAACTATAAAAGGAATGAAACATAGGTAAAAGTTGATGGTATACTCGTCTGACATTTGATTCTAGTTTACTCTCACAGATTTGAATAGAAATACTACTTGTGTAGTCAAAGTTAAAGTTACTAAAAATGTGTAGCTGTTTAAAAAAACTATATAGTAAGCCACTTTCAGGGTAGTTGACTTGATTATTTGCATGTTTACCATAATTGAGAGATGATCAATATTCTACTAATGTTCTTACTGTATATTAAGACTCTGAATCACCTTCTACAGAATTAAGAAGATTAAAAACAAAAAACAAAAATAGTAGTGTATTAAATTTATCTTTTTAGGTCTTTTCTACAGAGATCTCCAAGTTAATTACAACTGTTAATTTAAAGTAGACTAAGCTATATTAAATGTCTCAGTATTTATTTTTCTTCAGAATTAAAAATGACCCTAATTCAGTTTAGCCTAACTCACTTTGGAAGTGAAATCTGCTAGGTTAACTGAAGGTCATTTTAATTCTAGCTAGGAAAGTTCAAAGAGTTCAGCAAGCTTTTGTGCATACTCTGCACTCAGTAAGTGAGAAATGATGAAGAACTATTAGTCTCATATCTAAATCTACACAGCTTCACTGTATTCTGCTCAAATGTATGTCCTGTAAATTGTGTTCCACTATCACATATCACTGTATTGGGTAAAGAAGTCTAGCTAAAAAGGTTCTTAATGCATAACCAGCTCTTCTGCTGCAATATCTTCAGTAGTGCCATCTAAAATAGGAAAACAGTCTGTTTTCCTGGTTGATTATTTGTTTCTAGAAACACATATTTTTAAACAGGAAAAAAATCACTTTCATAAACCTGTAATTTTACCCCTTATCTTTCTACAAGCCGCTGTTTTTATCTGAGAGTTGCGGCACAATTCCTAGAAATACTAGGAGCTGTGCATGTATGCCTAACTGAAGGTAATATGTCCCATTTGCTCTCATGTCCCATTTGCTTTCATGTTTATTCTTTCTTCTGTACACACCATCTTTTGCTGCAAGTGTTTTTATTCTAAAGAAAACAATCATCCAAGGCAGCAACATGCAGTTTGTTCATGGTTCAGACCCCTGGCACTTGAAAACAAATTAATACAAGCTTTTGCTTAATGTTCAGCTTCTTCCATCTGCTTTATTTGTGTTGTTATTCCTTGCTCAGGAATTCAAGCTCTGTATGTTTTTCTGCCTCTAATATCTTTTTCGTATGGTATTTTCAGCTCTCGGTAATATCTGAGGTTCCACAGCACTGTCCAGTCCAACACTTATTCAAGTACTAGTTTCCTGGCAGATTCTAAATTGCCTCATCTGGAATCCACTTCTCCCAGGAGTCTATTTCTGTATTATTTGCTCTACTTTCTGTTGAAAACCAATGGCTTCTTAAAAATTCTTAAAGTTGGAAGGGTTTAATTTTTTTTTTAATCTACAAATCTTCAATAGATCTTACCCTATGGCAGCCTAATGCCATGCTTTATTGTACACCTCTAGCAGATAAAATTCTCACCCCAGTCTTATAAATTAGAAAATACTTTTAAACATTCAGGACCAAACCATATAATTTTAATTTGCTTCATTTTTATTTAGAATGCAATACTCCTCATTTTTTGTAACAGCTTTATGAATATCCTCCTTTTCTTGGATTGCTGAGAAGTGTTAAATATGCCAAATGCATCAGCACTTGCTATTTTCAGAAGGAAAACCTCCTCCTGATAGACTTGCTTTTAAATAACACTTACTGCTTCCAGATGTATACTGAAGTGTTCTTGCCTTCTTTTCCAGTAGTTTCTGGTATTTTCAGAGTTTGAGCCTATAAATGCTTCAATTTCTTCTCAGTCTTTTTAAAAATTTTTTATTGCTAGTGCCATGAATGACGAGTCGTTCCAGGCTCAGAGGGTTTCAGTAGATGTTCATCAATCCTGTGTTTGCAGTGCCTTTTCCTCACACTTACAAGCCAGAAAGCTAAATCGCTAAAAGAACATTTAGGCCAGTGATTTCATTAGGACAAATAATAAGCAAAACCAATTATAGTATCATATTCATAGGTGTGAATCTACTGAAAAAAATCCATGCAAGCAACAAAGAGTGAAAGCCACTTTGCATATGAAAAAAAAGCAGCCAAAAAACCAGCTTATAAAGTTTATTTACTATTTTTGGATTTCTTTTGGTTTGTCTTTGATTCACAAAGCTAAAAAGAGAAATATCTATGATGCAAGCCAAGAAGAACTTATTAATTCTCATTAGCACAAAGAAGAAGTGGTTATTTCAAGTAGTTGTAATGCAAATGTCAATGTAAAATCTTTTCTTCTCAACTCCAGAGTCTGAGAAGCCATTGTCAGACTATGCTTTGATATTAGTAGATAGATGTATGTCGGATTTCACCAAGAAAGAGAAGTTGAGTGTTTTCAATCATTGTTTTAATCTCATGAAACAGACAACTTTGACTTCTATTTGCATTTAGTCCAACCCAGATTTTCTCTAAACTCAGTTTCACATCTGAAATATAAATGTAATTTTCTAATAATAGCTGAAATAAATGTAGTGCTTCCAGTGAAGCTTTTATTTTTAAAATCCATATTAAAAGATGGTAATCATGTGAAATACAGTTTTTGCACAGGAATGTGGAAGACAGGGCTTTTAAACTGATACTAAATTATATGATTTTAACCATCACATTTACAAGAAAGAACTCTATTCCTTTTTGTGAAAAGAGCAGATGCATTCCCAAGTAATATATTAACCAATAAATGTCTACATATAAAAATTATCCTCAAGCATTTCTCATGTCCCATGCTGTTATTCCTTTTAAATAATTTCAGGTAAAATGAATCAATCAAGGTCTCTAACAGAGGATGTATAGAAATCCGTCTGTCTTGGGGATAACATCTGCACTTATTTGTCATGCTCAGGTGCAACATTTTAACTCTGAGGCAATGGCATTTTATGTGTAGATCACGTGAAGTAGCTAGATTTTGTCCTTTGACATCTCTCCTCGGAAACCTTCCCTTCTGCCTACTTTATGACAGTAAATGTTATCCTATGATTTAAACAGATATTTTTTGTTCCTCCTAGTTTTACATTTTTTTTACTACTAAAAAAAAAATTTCCATTCCTCCCCAAAAAGTGTCCTCTTCTGTACCCCAAAGGCTTTCTATGCCTTTAGTTTCACACTCTGCTTTTCCCTCTTTTCTATCCCTTTTGGCCTGTGGTCATTCTCTCTCCCACCCTATTCCATTTACTTGCTCTTTCCCTTCACTGTTCTGCAGATTTAACCAGAATTGTTATTTTGTAAGAGTTCATAAAACTAATGGAATTCAGCAGCACAGTTTGGTGGTGTTTGGCACCCTTGCCTCCTCCAAATATTTGATACATTAGATCTTAATTTTCATTGAGAGTGTTGAACAAAGATGAAGGCATGTCTAAAGCACTCAGGGCCTTTCCTCATCGTTACTGAAAAGACAAACCAGATTTCTGATCCCCTGAGCACACACAAGCAGGGACAAAGGCCATAAAAGCCATTGCTGATGAGAAACTATTTTTTCTGAAGTCACAAATGAAATCTTGATTTCTTCATACTCAAATGAAGTTTTGCCATCAGTAACATGAGTATGTTACCTGCAATACTGGGTGTGGGTGGGTTTTCTAGTTTTGTGCCTGCTACTCCTCATAAACTACCTCAAAGAAAATACTTCTTTTGCATCCTCTTTTCATTTTTGCAATAACATTGCATCAATATATTGAAGAGACAAGGCTGTAATTGGCCATATCCATTCCTCAAAGTTAGCATAAGATAGTGTATTGAATAGGCACAAAAGACACGTTAGAAATTATTCTTGGGTGAATAACTGATTCCTATAATTTCTTAGAAATGGTAAATCCAGGTTGCAATTGCTCTCCTTCAGTTTAAAGTTCACTTTCCCTCTAGATGACAAGGGGGGAGTATTTTTTTAAGTGCATTGTCTGTTTGAATGGGGAACTAAACAGTGTGTATATTGATCCTTTAACATGCAAATATTAACACAATCAACACCAATACTTACCATTTATACAGTGCTTTTTCACCCACAAGTTTTAGGGTTAGATAGTTAGAAATAAAAGGCTTCTGAAAGTTTCAGTGGTATTGGAGAGCAGGATTCCCATGGCAGCTAGGATTTCAAGGAAGGAGGGAGGAGAAAGTCTGAAGGAGGTACAGGCAGAGCAGCTGGATCCCTTGGGGAGGGAACCCTCATCCTGCCATGGAGAGCATGGTGAAGGAATGAAATACTGCAGGACAGAAGAGAAGGTTTGGAAATGGTAGAGAGAAGAAAATGAAGCCAGGGGAATTGGAGCACATACATGTGCAGAAGAAAGGAGAACAGATAAAATAATTTTGGAAGAATTGTAGAACTTTCCTTATGCAACAGCAGAATATGCAATATGGTCTTTTAAGAAAGAAAATAGGAGAAGATGGCAACCTATCTTATTTGGGGAGAAAAGGTGTTGCTTATGATTAGGAGAAACTGTGATTGTGTTACAATCTTGGCAATACACACAGTGTTCAGGTTCATCCCTGCCTGTGTCTGCTCCAGGTGTGCTGCTGTCTTTTCCCTGATGACTCTGAGTAATTTGCAGACTTCTGGTCCAGACACAGTCTTTTAATATATGTTTGTACAGCTGCATCACAATGGGATCCTAATTTTGAATGGGGTCTCTGTTTTCTACCAGAATTGAAATAATTAATCATAGTCACTCAATAATGTCGTCACTGTCACTTCTTGGACATAAAAATCCAATGAGATCATAAGGAAATGTAAATCATGTTAATATTATCTATTACAGTCAAAAAAATTACACTCCATAGTCTGAATCAAAATTCACCATATGTATGTAAAGTATAATTGTAGTAGTCTGCTACAACAAGCAGTTGTGGCAAAAGATTTGCTAAAATTTGTAGGATTCTCCTACCCCAGGCTGTGTTTCTCCACTCTGCAGGGCCCCCTTCCTTGATGTGAGCTTGGAGTCCAAAGCACAGACAGGGCAGTCCCCTTTAAACCTCTGTTTTATCTGGTTGCCTAGACAACCCCTGTAAACATCAGTGGAACAACATGTGGTCTTCAAAAGCTAGGGACCTTGAGGAAAAACGAGGTCATCTGGGGACAGATCCAGTGTAGCCTTACCTATATGAGCAGACATACAGTTTTTCACAGACTTGTTCTGCACATTTCTTTTTGAATGCTTCATGCTCTTATAGTCTGTTTTAATTTGTGATATATGGCAAAAATAAACATGTTTTCTGGAAGCAGGTTTTTTTCCTTGTTCTCTATATGGCTTTCTGTTGTGACATAAATATATACTGATTAAATATTAACATGTAATGAAAGAAGAATATGAGAAAAAATACTTTGACTATAAAAAAGTGACAACTCCACTTAGCATTTTTTTTGGTAATGAGACTTTTTTGTGCCTTTTGAGGTGATAGCTTTAGAAAGGTGAAAAGCCTATTAGAAAGCTAATTAAAAAGTACTAGGGAAATTCAAGTAACAGTGAAAAAGCTACCATTTGCAATATGAGTTGCTATTAGACATGATAAATAGAGGGGTTAAATATTTGTTAGCTGATAAATATTTCAAAGCTTGTTCTTATTAATATGAAACATCAGGTTCTATCTTATACAGATTTCTGAAGAAATTTAAAAAAACCAACAAAGCAAAACAAGAAAACAATCTGGCAGTTCTGTGTCCCTGATACTTCAGAACTATTTTTTTTTCCAGATAATGTTTTAAAATGTCTCCTCTCCTGGCAGTGTTTCAATACAATAAGTTGCTTCAGAAAATTATTATTATTACTGCTGTATGTTATTGTTAAAAGTAGTAACATGAAGTTACTACATTACTGCTTTTCCAGATTTAAAATATATTCTTCCCATATATCCCTCCTGCTGTCTGTAAAATAATTGCTGTCTGTGGGAGATATATAGACAGGTGAACTTGGTCACAGATGAACAACTAATTAACTTTGAACTCCATTTTATATCGCTAATGTTTAAGATTAAAATCTCCATTTAGTTTGCATTAACATAATATCTCTATAACTTATATTCAATATAAAAATACACTAAACTTTAGCTATGAAGAACTTACACTATTTCGTATGTAAAATCTTTGCATTTCTGATTAGATGATGAAAAAAGTCCAAAGTAGTAGCTTTATTAGGCTCACTGGATCTCAAAAATGAATATTAAGTTATTTAGAACTTTTGGTTGAATCCTGTGAAAGTGATTCTGCCTTTCATTTGTCTGAGAGTAGAAAAAAACTTTAAAGCAATTCTTGTTTATGCAATCCAAATTCATACAATCTTAAATCTTACATAGTCTTTAAAATGAGAACAAAGTAACAAGAAAATACACCTGGGTCAAAACAGGGTAAAAAGCAAAATAATTAAATGGAATGAGAATTTTAATCCTGTATAACTGCAGCTGGAACTTTGAATGATAAAATCTTGCCAAGTCTTCATGGATCTGCTGATTCCATCACACTTTTTGGAAAATGTGACATTTCTTATCTACTCACTGTGTTGCAGTAGAGTTTTAGTCTGACATAGGAGTAGCATGGGACTTGGATTGTAGCAAACCCATAATCTGCCACTGTCTGCTCTGAATCATTGGTAGAAAAATTCTTATTTTTAACAGAAGCGCTGTGCTTTAAAGACATGAAGGTTAATATCAGGCTATTCATTCTATATTTGCATTCTACTCATTATATTAAAGAGGGATAAAACAGGTTTCAAGACATGGGCTAATTTGTTCCTGGAAATTTGCATTCTCTCAGTGACATCAGTTCACAGTGTGCTTCCATAAATCCTCACTGCACACATTTCAGTTTATTTTATCATCTTTGTTAATAGTTCCTGTTGGTGAATGCTACACAATAGAGACAATGTTTTAGTATCTAAAAGTTACAGGAAAAGAGCAAATAGACATTATTCAATCTGTAGAAGATGTTACCTATGTCAGGATATTCTTAGTTGTCCTGCAAGTTAACCCTTATGTCATTTACCTTTTCTAGAACCAGAAATTCCTGTTGTAAACAGCAAGATTTGATTGAAAGGGCAAACAGAACTCTATTGTTGAACAGGGAAGTTCCTTCTACACTCTGAATTAAATCTCATATGCCTATCCAGATAAATATTGGTTAAGTTAATATGAGATATTCTGCACAAAAGTTGCTTGTGAAAGATAACAGGAAAAGTCCTACAATCTGTACTACAGAATTTCAAATAAAATAAAATAAATAAAAAAAATTCCAGATTTTTCTAAATCCTGTTGTGTCAGAGCACTGAGGGCACTAAAAAGTATTAAAGGCCCTGAGAAGCCTCAGCTGGGACCTCCCCACAGCTATAGGCTCAGGAGTTCTATTTAAAGTCAGCCCTGAGCTCTTAGTTCTTGCTGCAGCTATACTGGAGGAGTGCTGATCACCTGTGCAGTCACAACATGGCTGTGGCTCAGGCAGCTCCTGAGCTTGGATTCACTCCTGTCTTCATTATGGATCTGCCTGGTAACTGCTGGACCTTATCCTTGTCTATTGACTGACTTCATGGCCTGACCTTGGACCTGCCTTGTCACTGTGATACTGCCTTAGGATACGATTCTTGGTTAGGTCTGTCCACTTCTCCAGGTCTGCCTTGTCTGGGGGCTGGGGCTGCTCTCTTGGGTTGTGGGAGCTCTCCTGGTTTATGTTCTCTTAGTAAGGAGCCCTGCTCTTGCTGCCTCCTGATATGTTGCCTCTTTATAATATAAATCTGAGGCCTTAAAGGTTCATCTAATTTTCAGAAGACTGAGATTGCTGCACACAGCCCGGATTCAGTGAGTGCTTTCTGTCAGTGTCTCCTTATGTTCTATATTTCTTGTGTGCATGAGCTGACCCATCTCAGTTATAAAAATAACTTTTTTATATGGTATTGCCAAGTGAATAAAGTTTTGCTTATGAATTGTGTTACTCTATCCAAGCAAATTCTAGTATCTTATGCCAAATTATTTCTTTTCCTCACAGGTGAAATTTAAATTAAAAAAGCATCAGGAGGCCATAATAATGAAAATAAATGCAGACTTTTCTGTCAATTGAATCAACATCTCTAAAAGAGTTAGAGTTTCTTTAGGCCATAAAGTTTAGATACCAATTATCTACCTTAAAAATGGTTATGGTGATAGTAAGATAACAGCCAATAGTTGTCACATTACAATACATCAAAGTAATGAGCCAATCACTTCAGACTTATTTCCACAAACCCGTATGGATGAATTTCCTCTATATATATGAATACCTTCATATAAGGTATGAATTGAACAGATACACTCCTCTTTCTACTTGGGCCTGCATGCCATCAATAGTGTAAGTATTTAGTAACATTGTATGAACTTGCCCCCGTTTGTGAATATTTACAAAAACTGTTTTTATTTCCTGGATGACCGTATTAACTTAGCTGACCAGCAGATACAAGTTTCCCCATTCCTTCAACTTATGGCTCATTTGATCTGACAGACTACATGCAGTAAAATAATTTTTTTCTTTACTGGCTTCATGGCTGCTCAACAAAAGAAAATGTCTCTCCAAAGTGCTGAAGTTCTGGGACTCTTCCTTTCTTAAACAGAGGCAGACAGCAGATGGGAACTTGGAGATATTTGAAGAAGAACCTCCAAACTTTGATTACTAAACAGATAGAAGCTCCAAAATGATATTTTGTGAGGTTAGAAATAGAAGTGTTCCTATCTTAAAGCTGTTCAAATCATGCCTGAACCAAAGGAACCTCATTAAGCTTGAGGATAATTGACTGTAGTTTGTGGATAGCCTTGGTGTTACAGTATCTGCTTACATCAGTACCAAGTTTCACCCAGAGCATGTTTGGAGTGATGAGGACTATAAAAAGTTATTGTATATGAAATGCTACATTATGTCAATATCATACTGCTACAGCTTGTAAATTCACATTGATCTGTACAATAAAAGGTGTTTACAGCACTAATGAACTCGATCAAGTGCATGTTTGCTGATACATAAAAAAGTAACAAGCCATCTTGCTGGGCATTTGATTTCCAGGAGATAACCCCAGACAGTACTCTGAAGATTAGAGAGAGAGAGGAGATAAGAAGCTGTGACAGGCTGGCAGTATCTGCCTGAAACAACATCTGTTAGCAGGTGTTGATGCTGCTGGGAAGCTGTTGCATGGATTTTGCTAGCACACTGAGCAGATGGCTTATAAAATAAAGTTGTTGCTTTTTGAAGCAAAAATTCTATATGGGCTGAGAAATATTGTAGCAAGAATCCTAAGGGAATATAAAGTATAGGGAGGGAAGTTGAGCTCAACCTTGTTTCTTCACTGGCAGTGTTTTCCAGGCTGACACTAGGAAATGGGTGGTTTATGACAGCACAGACTATGTTTCGGCATGGCTTTATAGCAACTGGGAAAATGCACCTGTTTAGAAAAGTGTAATTATCTACTTAGTAAATATATTCTAAGATGAGTGTTGTGTAAACAGAAGAAAACACACTGGGAATAGCTATTATACCTATTATAAAGCTATATACTGATTCTGTTTCCAAGCTTTTGAACTTCGTGATTGTCATATTTAATGCTTTGAAACTCTTTTTGGCATTTGCCAGACAGTTGCACACGGACAGAGCCTGTTTCAACAGCAGAGGTAAAATGCATCTTCAGGTTTTCTGCACCTCATCAGACTATGGATCCCACTGCAGCTCTGTAAGCTGGCAGTTGAGTGAGCAGGAAAAATGGGCCTGCATTTCAAAGTCTATTTTGTGACTTTGTTAAAAAATCAGTGTTCTTTAGAGAATTTAATTATCCTCTTTGTAATTTGAAGACACTGTATTTACTGACTTGGAGATGGATCACATATACAGCATTACAGTGCTCATGGTTATTCAGGGAATGTGTTAGTAGTAACAGGAAAGGTGAAACATGAATTGTGCTCAAATAAATCATCAGTCTTTCTTGCAAAGATAGAATTGATCTGACTGCCCTTACCATTCTTCAATTGTAACAATAAAAATTCATAAAGGAACCCAGAATTTTTGCATGGAAAAACCTAAGAATGTAGATTTTTAAGAAAGCACATTATTCCTGGTCTCTGGTTTTCTGTCTTGCCTGTTTGTTTATTTATGAAATTCATAAGATAATCTTCATGCCATATAAAAGTTATTTTCATTACTAGTTCTATTTACAATAATTATCTAGGCACATCTGTTCTCAAGTGCATCAATGTTCAATATTTAAACTAGCTCAATATTAAAAATATAACTCTATTTAATGCCCCTAATTAAGCATCTGTGTATTTAATACCCTGCTTTGGTTCCTTACTACATTTTGTTATCTCTAATGTTTCAACATGGAGGTAGCGAGTACCATTTACTCACAGAGTGCTTCAGAATGCAGATCGCATTAAAAAAAGTAAATCTGATCTGCTTCTGGGAAACAACAACTAAGAGCACGTTCAGGAAGAGATTAATGCCTCCTGCCTCCCAGGGATGGAGAGGAGAAAAATCGCTTCTGCTGCGAGGCTCTGGCCTTTGCTGGGAGGATGTGTCACGGGCTGTACTTTCCCAGCTGAGACCCACACCCGTTGGTACCAGCCCTCTGGAAACTGGAAGCATTAGCTGCACCTTGGAAGGGGAGGCTTTTCCTAAAAACCTGCCAGGAACACAGCAGGCCACAACTGTATTCCCAAGCTCCAGGTTTGCCTGTGAAGTATAAAGCAACAGCTGGGTGCAATGTCTCAGCACAAACTCGCACTTGTGGTTTGCTGCTCTCCCCAGTATATAATATGCTTTGCTCAGCAGAGGTGTGCACATTGCTTGGGGCGGAGACGTTGGTTTAGGGTATGGAATGTGGACATACAGCTAAAACAAAGCAGGCAGGGTCTGCTATAGGCCCAACCCAAGCTTTGACCCAGAGATAACGTGCAATGCATGTAAACCTTGTAAATGGTTTCATCTGCAGTCAGTGGCAGCATTCCAAATGACTAACGGAAAGGGAATCAAACCTTTCCTTAGCAGCATCCTGGAACACAGCTTTTGTACAGCTGTGAGCAAAATGACTGCTTACATGGGGACAAGCTTAGATCCTACTGCTTTCGCATGGGCTTTCTATCACTAAAATTTAGACCTGTTACTATAAACACTTACATACACAAACAAGCATGGGAGCTTCTATCAGATGACATGTTTGTGGCCAGAAATTATATCTCTGCCTTTTTTTTTTTCTAAACAAGCCCAACAAAGGTTTGAGTGGCAAATAAATGATAATTCCTGCACATCAGTAAAAAACAATAACGCAATCTGTAATCAAACCCAATGAAAAATACCATGTCTGCAAAAAGTAAGTTCTTCAACTTTACAAGCTACAAATTGATACCACAGATGAGAAAACAGTCTGATATCTCTCTAGGATTTCCTAAAGGACTTTTCATGTAGTTTTCTGTCCTTAACAATCATTTTAGCATCTGTAAGAAGCCCACAATCTGTTCCTATTAAAATATCAGCTTACCTTAAAGATCTTAAAGTAGAGCAAAAAACTTAATGCTGATCAAGTTGCAAATAAATTTTCAATTTAATTTAATGCTGTCAACTTTGTTTCAGTTCCTTCTGTCCAAGAAAAAGAAAGGTTTAGCTTGAAACTAAACCTACTGAACATACTTATTTCTAACTGCCTTTAAAAGGTAGTTGTAGACATTCTCATGGAAGGCCTTATTTTAGGTGAGAGATCACGCAGGAAAGCTTAGACTGGAATTGATTTTAAAGGTATGTAGAAGTGAGGAATGTGTGATGTAAGAATGTAACACTATGAACAAAGTAAAATAATTAATTAATAAATAAGAAGTCAATTAAAGATTACAGCTAGTTCCACGGCAAACATAATTCAGCCAAAATCAAATGTCATGGTGACCTGCACCGCTTGTGAATTGAGCTTCTAACCTTGGTAAACACAGAGGATACTACATAATCTGTTAACTGACTCAATTTCAGTCGGGGTTTTATTACTTTTTCTTTAAATATTCTTTGTTGTTAAAGTTTTTTAATCTTTTGATAATTAAAAAATATTATTTGACAAACATTTCTCTGTTTTTTCAATCCTTAATGCTTTTATCAGATTAGGTCACGTGCCTTTACGCGAGGATGCAAAGTATTTCAGGAAAAGCCCGACACGGCTTTTTCAGAGCGGCAAACAGCGGTTGTCCACACGGCAGGAAAACACTTGGCTACGGGTCTAAAGGGGAAGAGGAAAAATAACTGTTTGGAGCGGCGCGTAGGGGCAGGAATCTGGGGAGCGGGCAGAGCCGGGCTGTGCGCAGGAACCGCCGGCACTCCGGGCCGCGGGCGCCTCCACACGCCTCTGCCCCACACGCCGCCGGGCCCGCGGGCGCTCGGGGAGGCTCCCCGCGCCTCACGGCGGGGCAAGCTCGGGGCGCCCGCGGGGCTCCTCGCTCGGGGAGCGCTCCGCAGTGTTCCCGAGGCTCCTCCCGGCAGCCGGAGCCGGCCCCGGGTCCCGCGGCTCGGAGGGGCTGAAGGGCGGCGGCCGCAGCCGGCCCTCAGGGCTCCGGCCCCGCTCCTCCCGGCGGCCGCGCGGGCAGCGCCCGGGCCGACCCGCGGGTCCGCTCGCGTCCTCGGGCGGCGAGACGGCGCGGGCAGCTCCACCGCGAGCGGAGGGGGGGCACCGGCCGAGCGGCAGCGCTGCCCCCGCCCGCGGCGCCGCCCGCCCCGATCCGCGGACGCCGGCCGCCGCCCCTCGGGCGCGATCGTCGCACGTACCTGTGTGGGAGGGCCCGCGCTCCCCCGCCCCGCCCGGCCGCCCTGCCGCCGGCAGTGCCCCCTCGCAGGGAATGGTTTGTCCCGGCTCCCCGCCGTAACCTCCCGCTCCTCCTCCCGCCCGTGCCCGGCGCGGATGCTGCCGCCCGGGATCGCCCCGCCCGGCATCGCGCCGCCCGTGAGGCGCAGCACGCGCCGCCCGCGAGCACCGGAGCGCCCCAGGACCGCCCGCCCGCGCCCCGGCAGGTGAGGTCAGGGTGAGGGACCGGCGGGGCGCGACACCTCCTCCTCCGGCGGCGGGGGGTCCTCTCTGCCTGCCGCCACCCCCGGGGAAAGGCGGCGGAGCGGCGGCCCGCCGTGATTCAGCATCGCCGGCGGGGAAGCGCGGCCGTGTCCGGCCGGGGGGCTGCGGGGGCGCCGGGCGACCGGGGGGTGCCGGAGCGGGATCTGTGGCCGGCTCGGGGCGATGCTCCGGGGCGGGAGCGCGGGGAAGTGCCGGCAGCCAGGCGGTGGCCCGGGGCGCACGGGGCAGCGCTGTCCGGCCGGCCGCGGGCAGGTGCGGCGGGAGCGCGGCAGCGGCCCCTCGGGAAGTTTCCCCAATGCAGCGGGCAGCCCTCGCGCGGGGAGGGAGGATGACTGCGCGTGTCGCAGTGTGAGGAGTAGGGAACCAGGAGGCGTTTTAGGATTAAAGGTATTAATTTTCTCTTTTCGCCCCCCTCCCCCCAATTTTTGCATGCGAAGCCCATCATCCGTGCGGGTCGGATCGCGTGTACGGCCAGGTCTCTTCAGAGCCGGTTAAGGTTAAAATGGGATCGTCTTTTGGCAGTGGTACCCAGTGGAGGCTGAAATGTAGAACAAGTTAAATCTCTGGAGATGCAAGTCAAATATCTTCCTGTGCGTTCTGTGCTTAGCTGGAAGCCCATAATCTGTGGGATCTTTTTGAATTTGTGCTGCTGAAACCACACATAATTATAAGCTAAAGGGAATAGCAATTGATGCTGGAATTTGAACATGCTGCTGAACTCAGTAAGACTGACTTAAGGTCTCAATATTGATCGCTTTTGTGCCTTTCTTGTGTATTTGCAGTTTGAGTACAAAAATGAGATTTTATTTCTTCTCAAACCCCCTGAAACCAACCAAACACACACATCCCACCCACCCCTAGTTCAGTATACTTTTCTGTCTAAATCCCTCATTAATTAACCAGAGAGTTAGTACCTATCTAAATAACATTAAGAGAAATCCTGCTGGTTCTTTTCCCACAGGAAGGATTGGAAGTACTTTTCTCTGTGGGGATTGGTTGTCTCCCAGATACTGCAGAGTATCTCAAAATATACAGTGACTTGGCATCTGTAGAAGCTTTTGCCCCTGTTTTAAGTGCTGTGATGTGGCTTTTAGTAGAAAAAAGATATGTGTCAATGCTACTTTGAACAAAAAAAAAAAAAAAAAATTACAGAAGCAGGCATTATGCTACGGGTTTTCCTACAAGGTGAGTAAATATAATGCCTGTGACGACGTCTGGAAGTATTACTTCTGAAGCAAGACACTCTGGAGAAAAATGTTACAAAACTTCAAAAAATGACATGAGCTATTTAATACAGAATATCTGATTTCTTTCATAATGACAAAATATGTTTTTACCCACAGGTATTGGCAATATTATGCAAGAAAGTCTAGAAAAATAGTTGTCAATTTTTTTTAGATTTCTGATGGTTTGGATACATTCCACATATTTCCAAAGGGATCTACCAGCAATTTGGGAGTGTTAGAAGAGGCCAAGAGATCAAGCCTGTCAGCAGTTATTAGGTAATTATTCTAGTAATCTAACAGTCATTTTAGTAATCTGAGGCTCAGGTTTGCAATCAAAATAAAATTTGTTGCCCCATTCTTCCAAAGCTGACAGCGGTAAATTGACAGCATAGGTTTAGTTGAAGAGTCTGAAGAGCTGGGAGACGAATTGGTCAAGAAGCAGTTAGACACTAAGCCACTTTCCAGTTTTTGGTATGGTTAGGATTTTTTTCTAAGATGTTTCTGATGCTGTATGGTGGTAATGAAAGCCATAAATAGAGTTTTGAAGGTGAAATGTGGCAGACTGATGCTGACTGCTGAATGCCCTTGCTCTGAATTGTCAACATCAAGAATGACTGAAATATGATTTCTTGATTTGAATCTCCATCTGTGGATATTTATTATCAATTTTAAAAGTCTCTGTAGGATACATATGGCAAATGAGTAATTTCTTGAACATCTACATTTTCTAATGTTCTGCACATTTTTAAAATATTTTCTTCTTGCCTATGTTTTAATGTTGTGTTAAAGAGTATTTTTACTTTTAATAGATACTTGCAGATGTCTCATACTAATTGAGAACACATTAATCTAAGTATGTAAATCCTTAGGAAACAAGAAATTGAAATGAAATCTTAATGCCTGAAATAGAGAAATGGATAGCATCTTCCAAGCTACCCTGCGTCTACTTTTGCAGACCTTCTGTCTTAAAAAATGTACATGGCAGCATGTTGCAAGATAATTTTTTTATATGAGTTACTAATTTTTTTTAGTTTTGTGTTATAATTTTATCAGTTTGAAGACATCTCACAGAAACCAACAGTGCTAGTTTTTCACTTCTGTATGTCTCCACAAATCTCCAGAAAATTCCAAGTGTTATTACTGCCTTGAAGTGTTGGGGCTTTTGGGGCTGTCCTAAGTCATGAAGACACTGAATTTTTTTGATAGGCCTTGTATCAGTCCCTGACAAAAAAGATGAATTCTTGCCAGTCTTTTACTTTTTGATGAGGTATTTCCATCATCTATAGTTGACACAGTGACTCTACAATGATGAGGGTGGGAAAGGAATAGTCTGGATTTTCCTAAAGGAGAGAGTTTATTTTATTTGGAAAGATGCATACAAACTGTCAAAGCTAAGAAATTTGACTGCAAGTACCACAGCATACATATTGGAGCATATTAGCTGGATTTTGTTTTTCCCTTGTGAACTTTAGAATACTTAGCCCCAGATTAATTTTTATTTTCTACATACCTAGAAGTTAATTGAGGCCATTTGAATCCTACTGATGGAAGTCAAATGGCCCTTATTAAGCACAAGGAACTCTTTAGAGCTCCATTAATGCTTACCTAAAATCCTGCCAGAATGATACTTAGCAACTACTTTTGCAGACATTACGAGCTTCCTGGAAAGTTTACCAGAACCAGTGAAGCTTTTAAACATTAATATTTAAAATACTAATGTATTTTTAAATTTAGAATGGAATTGCTTGATGCCTACTACACTGATGGGTAAAAGAATCATTTGCAATTGAATGGATATGTGAGTAAAAAGGTGACATACTGAAGGAGTCAGCCTTTGAGCCTGGTGCGCATTAGAGTAAATCTTCCTGTTCGAGGGTTGCACCTGCTTGGAGCCAGAATTTTTCACACCACGAGATTCCATATTGCCTCTGTCTACTGAATACTCTTGTTCCAGGCAGTCAAAGCAAGAACCTACAGGTTCTGTAGGGGTTCAAGTAATAGCTTTCTGTTAAGGGCATTTCCCAGTCTTCCTCCTTGCCTTCTCTTTTAAATATTCATACAGCTGTACAATACAGTTTCACAATATTACCACATTAATTTATACTCACCAACATTTTGACTCTGCCTCGAATTCCATATGCCAGGAAACAAGCTCTAACATTTTAGAATAAACTTTTGACTTTGTGTTTTAAAGGGTTAAATAAAGCAGACATAATGGTTCTTGCTTTTCTAATTAAAGTATCAGCTTTAATTAGAAAACAGGATCTCCAGAATTAAGACTACTGTATGCAATTGTACTATTTGTTTTCCCAATATTAAAAATTAAAGTTCAGATAGTTTAAAATGTTAAAAAATAAATCCACATTGTTTCAAAGGCAATGTTTAAAAATATTATCACATGGGGTTTTCATGAACATTCATTTCTGGGGACAGAGGAATAGTACTGCTTTGCAAAGAGTTAATTAACAATAATGATAAAAGAAAGACAAAAGAAGACGTTCTGATTTAGAGATCACTTTTCACTTCCTGGAGTGGAGTGAGTGTTATGCCAATTCCCACTTACGCTTGTATTTGGTTTTGGAAGGATTCCAGATTGAAGTTTAATATGCACCACTGTCCAAATGCACCTTAGATGGCTATATTACTGTTAATTGATAGAAAAACTGACTGCCTAAATGGATCGAAGTGCTTGATGCTGCAGTTCAGGAGCCCTTTGTGGCCAGCAGTAGTAAGAGAGTACTAACAGTCACTCTCTTCAGAAGAAAGAAATGAAGGCTAAATCCACTTTTCATATATAATAAATGCTGCAGAAAGAATTGAGTGGGGCGTGGGTTTCACAGTTAGACACAGAGATGTGTTGACATGTTTATTTTCATCCTTGCTTAGTAGCAAAATGCTAAATATATTCTTCTTTGGTTACATTAAAGTATGTTTCCTTTCAACTTTGTCCTTGGGTTGACATGTATTTGTTTTATTTTTAGCACTTGAAAACTAACACAGTTATATCCCTATAGGGTGCAGTGGAAGCACTGGAGTATAGCATGAGAAAATGCAATCAGATGCTTAATACTGAATCCTTGCAGGTGAAGAGATGAAGATCTTGATACTGATTATGAACACAGGAAACAAGTGGACTGACAGGACAGAGTATTGTGAGATTTGATGGGGAAATCACTTTTATCTGCTTGCTCAGAATGAGCTTTACTTGGAAATATAGAATAGAGCTATGTGATGGAAGACTTTCAGTGCTTTTGTAGGTGGTTGTCAAGTGTTCAGTGTTCATTGAACATGAAATTTCTGGGAATTTGTAATATTGTTTTATCATTCCAAGCTTAGCTTGGTGGTGTGGAAGATGGGAGAAACATGCAAAAACACTTCATATAAATTATTGATTAAAGAAATCTCAAAGATGTGCACTTTATTCGCCCGGGAAAGGCTACCCTTTGAATTACATTTTATTTCATGGGGTTTTTTAGAGGCATATAGTGTTATCCTAACTTTTTACGTCAACCTGAAGTCTTTGAAAAACTATATATTACTAGTTGGCATTAACAATTAGGCATTAATTTGAATAAGAAGGGGTTTTTTGCTGAAATGAGCAAGAATGATTTGAGAACATGGGTTTGATAGATTTTGTGCCATTTAAAAAATGGAAGCATTTACTGAAAATAATGTTTCTGAGGACGGAAAGGAGATATCCAGTGAGTAGAATAAAGCATGAAGACACAGGAATCAGTGCTGTCTCAAACCAAAATTGTTGCAAATTCATAAAGATGGGAATCTTGTAAAGCATCATGCTAGTTTTGGCTGGGGTAGTGTTAATTTTCTTCACAGTATATAGTTTGGGGCTACAATCTGTATTTATGGTAAAAACTATGTTGATAACAGGTATGTTTGTTGTTGCTGAGCAGAGCTTACAAGGCCTTTTCTACTTCTTGTACTGCTATGCTGGCAAGGAGACTGGGATGCATGGGCAATTGGGAGGGGACATGGCTGGGACAGCAGATCCCAACCCACCAAAGGGGTATCCCATACCACATGACATCATGTTCAGCATATAAAGAGGGGTGAAGAAGGAGGAAGAGGGGATGTTTGCAGTGATGTCTTTTGGCTCCCCAAATAATTGGTTCCTCATGATGGAACCCTGGTTTCTTGGGGATGGTTGAACGCCTGCCTGCCCATGGGAAATGGTTAATGAATTCCTTGTTTTGCTTTTCTTGTGCGTGAAGCTCTTGCTTTCCCTATTATCTCAACCCACGACTTTTATTAGTTTAATCCTGATTCTCTCACCCACCCTGGGAGACTGAGGTGGTGGGGAAGGGAGTGAGTGGCTGCATGGTGCTTAGTTGGCAACCCAGCTTAAACTGTGACAGATATTGACCCAGAGCAGCATTCACAAGTGCAGAAATAGAAGACAAGTAAGGGAACAATACAAAGTTAGACTTGAAATTCTGGACACCAGTCGAGAAATTATGGAGTTAATGACCCTGAGCAGCCAATTAAAAAAGCCTATATATTACTTTCCTCTGTTGCCTCTAGGTATGAAGAGAAAATGAAAGGACATTGTGGCCTTTTTGCCAAGAGCAACACTCAGGAATACAAACACATATAGGAAGCAAGTCTTTGATATTTTATGAGAAAATGAAATAAAATTTATGAGAAATAGAAATATAAAAGAAGATATGTTCTTGTGAACGTGTGTTTGGGAAGGTCTGATGCAGTCAACAGACTATTTAGTTTCATTGATAAATACCTTCAGTCATAGGACATACATAATATGGTTCCAGTTGTCTGAGTAAATTAGTTTAATGGTACAGTTGAAGCTGAGTCTCTGCCACAGCTGCATGTAAGACACCTGGAACAAAGACAGTATGAGGAGCCATGGGGAAAAGTCATCTCTGGAGACAGACTTCAGGAGAGATGTCCACATTTCACTCCCAGTTCTCTTCTTCCACAGGAAATTGTCTCTCAGTTGGTTGCACTGAGTTTCGTCCTGTAATTTCCTACTGTTTCAAAGTCCTTGAAGTAATTCCTTAAATTTTGGAAGATGTACATGGCCAATCATGACCAAAGCAGAGGCCTTAATCCTTGGTGTTTGGGGTTTTTTTGGTGGTTTTGTTTGTTTGTTTGTTTGTGTGTGTGTGTGTGTGTGAAATGGAAAGCTATACTTCTTATCAACTGGGGAAAATTGCAACAAACTGGTAGAACTATTGAATTTTCAGAGCCTTATTTCTTTTATGTACATTGTAGCCTTTACACGTTCTGCTCACAGCTGCATTCTACCAACATATGATTTCCAAAGGCTGGCATTTGGGCTAGAAGGACTACCAATGGTTATGCAAATATATCCTTTCCCATCTCACTAGAATCTATCTCTCCACAGTACTTTATCTTTGTAGGATAGGTGTGGCAGTAGTGGTGCAGTCAGTCTTGTTTGGCACATCTGATGGGCCTGACTGCTATAAAACTAACACAAAAGAATGGAGTGCCGTTCATATCTCAATTTTTTTTCTGTGGTTGTTCTTTTTTGGTGGGTTTTGTTTGTTTATTTTCTGTGGGGGGAGAGTAATCCATTTGAACAAAGGAACTTTCTAAACCTTTTATTGTCAGATATCCTTTGTGGTCCACAGTCTATTAAAATGTACTGAGCTGTCAAATCACAGCCATCTTTTCTTAATGTAAAAGAATAATATGACAGAGAAAAGTTGTCTTATGAAGTGATGTCAGAAAACAATTTCTTATTGATATAAATAGGCATTGCAAAAGAAAACAGCATCATTTAAGGAATATAAATGGTTTCAGAATACTACAGAAAAAGCTATTCCAGTAAAGAATTACCTTTTGGTTTTCCATCACTTCACTTAATATTTCATTTGGTTTAAAAATTGATCTGTAATATTGTAATGCTGGCTTCACTGAAATCATACAGGTTTAATTTCAAAGCTCAAATCTCATTGGTCCAAGGCTGGAGAAGAATGAGAATCTTTTCTTATTGCAAATTATTAACTTCTTTAGCCTTCTTCTATGCTAGTGTCTTTTGTTATTGTGATCTTGACCTCTTAATTCTACATTTGGAGAAACTATTTTCCTGGTTACAGTAGCTCATATCTCTGTTATATCTCTTTCCAGTCACTGAGTCATTTTCTGGTTTTAGATTTTACTTCTTGTTAGCTTATTGTTATGACTAAATCCTACTGACTTTCTTCCCACGGCTCTTGTCATACTCTAAGTAAAGTGGGAAATAAAGCATTCTTTCCTTATAGCATGTATCATGCCTGTGTCTTGTCACCCAAAACACAGGGCAAAAATAGCTAGAAAGGGTTAAGAAAGAGATCTAAAAAGTGCTAGGGATAGGCTAAATGGGAAGACTGCTGCAGCCAGTCTTTCCCTGGTGTATTACTGCCTGAAACTGTATCAGCTGTCAATTATTGATAGAAAAATCTGTTTCCGGAGGGCTGACTCTTCAGATATGTTCAGCAATGCAACACTAACAGTAAGTGATTTCATTTTGCTACTTCTACGGCAGAATTATTTTAAATCTGTTTCAGATATCAGTTGGAGGTCCTGGTATGACTGTGTATTCTGTAGTATGTAATCTTGTCAGCTAAATCCATGATAAATAAACATTTTGCACTGTCATCAGTAATTGTATGCAAAAGAATTTGGTATATCATCCTGCCACATGCTGCTGCAAAGGTTTTGTTTGTTAGTTTGGGATTTTTTGTTTGTGTATTTTTTTCATTATTACTCTCTATTGCAGACTATGTTAATTGAAATCCACTGCTTTCAGTTTGAATGCTCATGCATTCTGTCCACTACATATATTTTGCAATGATTTCTTTTTCCAGGATTCTTCCTGCTTTTCTTTATTTTTTATGCTTTTTCTCATCCATTCTTGAACTTGGATCTTTCCCTATAACAGAGTGCTAGACTCAGGAGCATCTACAGAATGCAGTAAATTGTGAACCATTAGTTAGAAAATATGCTGTGGGAGAGCATCATGAAGCATTTTCTGTGGCAGTATATCTATATATCACCTGCACAGTAATCCCTGTTTCTAAACATGTGAATCCTGCATGAGCTGTGAAATGTGAAGTCCTGACTCTACATGCCAAGCAATTCTGAAAGTGATACTTGAAGCTTGTAATCTTTGTCAAGAAAGAAAAAATTGGAGGCAACTCAGTTAGTTTGAGCTGTAATCTCTATTGTGATGAAAGTTTGATTTAAATGGACTCCAGTTTTGACATGGATGAGACCAAAGGACTCTGTGTCTTAATTATAGTTCTGAATTGTGTCATCAGCAGGTCTGTCCTGGAACTGAAACATATAAAGTCCTCAAAAGTCAATAGAAACATCTTTATTTACTTCACTAAGTTGCAGAGAAAATCCTATATTTAAAGCTTGACCTCATTTACATTATAGACTTGACACAAATTTTGTAATTTTTGTACAGATCTTCAGAATGATGGAACTGGGAAATTTTCTGAAGAAAGCTTTTTCTTACTTTGAGCAATTGAACATAAAAGATTGGGAAGAAGTTTCATACTTGTGAAGTAATATTCAGAGCCCTGCATCAATAGCCAACTATGAATGCTGGTTTATTCTCTTTTTTTTTTTTCCCTGTTTGGTATGTCAGTTGTCATCTTCTCCATTCTCCTTTGTACTAACACTTTGCATTAAACTCCTTCTGAAATATTTATTCTTCTAGTTATTAGGTGTGTTGTAACTTTTCCATACTTTTGGATTTAAAAATGGCTTTGACTCAGTTTGGTGCATTTCTCTTTATCTTTGTCTGGGGTTATGAGGCAAATATACTACTCTCTGGCTACAAAAAAATTTTCTGTAGCGTGAAGGGTATGATATGTCTGAGACAGTCAGAAGCACAAAAGAATAAACTTCATAGTTTTCTGATAAAGATCATATGATCAAAATAAAAGTGTGTGGATTAGTTCCCAGTCATGTTTTATTTTAGCTGGCAGTGATGCATGTTCCTACAATGTAATAAGAAATTAATGTATTTGTTTCATTTGAATATTTGAAAAGCAGTTAGCTTTGCAGCCAGCATGTATTTGACTATATAAGTTTATGCCTTTCTTTTTCTTTGAGAATGCACCTTTAAGAAATATAAGATTAAAGCAATGAAGCATCAAATTGAGTGTTGTTAAATGAATTGAATATACTACTGCTCTAGCCTCTGGTTGAGGACTTTCATTTCAGAATACTTTTCAAGTGTAGCTCTTAGCTCTTAACCAACACTTTTTTTTTTTTTTTTAATAAAAGAAAAAAGTGATACATACACACCAGAGCCACTTACTTTTAAGTGTTGCTTTTTGGGAGTTGACCAGGATGGATGAGAACACGACTAACCATGATATTGTTCCAAATTTGGAACACTGCTTCTGCTGTGATTAAAGCAATGGAGGCAATGTTCATGCTTAGGGAAGTTATCTCTTCAGATTTTGGAATTATTTTAAACTACATTAAAAGCTCCAGTGCTATTGTCAGTATGGTGTCTGCAGCTCACAGACAATGTGTGATTACTCAATGAATAAACTGCTGAATACTGTAGGGATACCTCAGTAATGTTGTACTTATCATTCAGAAAGTACATTATCCTGGTTCTGTGAGTTCAAGCATATCCCAGAAAATTACTTTTTGGTAGGCTATTCTCATGTTTTAAGTAAAAATTAAAGCTAGTGTTTATAAAGTCTGGTGCACGTCACTTTTTTCTCTTGTTTTGGGTAATCAAAGTATTCAATTTAGGATGAATATTTAAGATGTTATTTTTATAGGCTGTGTGACTACATGCTGTATTTCTCTACAGGTGAGCAGTACCTGCACAAAATACTCCTGTAGTAGGATAATGGAGTCTCATCTCATTACTGATGAGGATAGTGACTCTAGATCCCCTACAATGGATAAAATAGTGTGACACAGAGGGTTTGGAGCCAATCCAGCCTTTTAAGGGAATTTCTATAAATCAGGTCAAGAAGCTTCTGAGGCCTCACATCCTTTTGAAACTGGTTGATTTTCTCCTGTTTTCATTTGCAAAAATATTTTCAAATCAGTGGTACCCCACTGAGCCCCAAGTACTAAGCTGTGGGGAGGAAAGCATGTTTTTGTGAAATGTTTTGTAGCTGCTGGAGTTTCTGGTTCATTTATCAGCTGTTTGCAAACTGTTACTAGCACTAAGTGTTGGCTGCAGTAGTCTCTGATATTGTAGGCCAACTGTGAATATTTCTGATTGTCACTTGTTATTTACAGAGTAGTATATGACAGTCAGTAAAATACTAGAGGTCTACCAACACTAATAAAAGCATTCAAGTATTGCCAGTGGAGCAAATGGATTCATAGTTGGAAATGTCAGGATAATGTGATAAAGAATTTGATGATCATGTAAGAGAACCTTTCTTGTGCTTTCATGGTCTAGAAGCCTTTGAATAAATGTTTCTTGTGATTTCAAGAAACTTCTTTTTGGTGATTTATTCAAGACCTGATTTTTGTCTTAATGTTTGCACATTGGGTGCTGAAGCTACAGGCTAATGTCTGCCAATTTAAATTTCAGACTGCTGTGGGAGTGTCACCCTTGTTGCTAAACTAGAAAACATTGTTATGTGGCAGCATGTGAATTAGGATGATGTAATCTTCAATCAGTTATCGTGGGCCGTGTGTGAGGACTGCAGCCTATGTCTAGTGATGCTGAAAGGAATCTATGAATCGCAGGCCTGCGAAATATGAGATTAAATGAGACAGACCAACACAGAGCTGAGGTGTGGCTCTTGTGCTACACAGAACTCTGCAGAAATTAATTTAACCACATTTCTGTTCTTGCGTCCCTGAGCTTGAGGTTGTTTTCACACTAAGCCAATGCTGCCAGCTTGAAGCAAGGGAGGGAGAATTTGATGTGTGAGGGGGAACCATCTAAAGATATTTTTTTTTCTTTTCTTCCGCCAGATCCTTAGCAAATCTCTCCCTAAGGTCTATTTATAATATAATGAATCACTGCAAACATATCAGCTTCATTAAAGGATTAGTGCTTTTTATTCTAAGACAGCTCTGCTGATATATGTTAAGTGTTAAATTGTCCTATCTTGTCGATCCCTAAGGCCTCTAACTCTTACTAGAGAAATAAATCTTTTGAGAAGTGAATGATAGAAAAAGAAAGGAGTAGTATAATTCCAGTGGTGATTAGTGTGTGGTGTACACAATTTAAAGCACCGTGTGATAGCTGTTGATGTGTGTTGACATGCTGTAATTAAGAGCATGGATGGCACACTGCAAAGTCAAAAGCAGAGCGGAGAAGTTTCCACAGGTGCCACAACTCAAATTCCTCTTCTAACTCCCTCTTGTTTACCTTTCCCCTACCAAACCCACAATGTTAATGTTACACCTCAATATTACTAGGACACAAGATCAATATGGCACATTATGATCTTTGTTTCATTCTTCAGTGGCCATGGTTGTCTCACCACTGAGTGTTGACCCTTAGCATGTGTCAGTCCATCAGTGAGTGTGGCTTCCTGCACTCGGTCCTCAAGACAGAGCAAACAAATGTCTTTGTGCAGTTTGGTTCCAGGGAATGCTTCATTTGAGGTGTTGGGGTCCAGCCCCCCTATGGCCATGGGTCCCCTGCCCCTCAGCTGTCACTTGTAGAGCTGATGTGGCTGATTGGCTCTCATGGCATGGATGTTTCTAGGCTGAAAGTGCCTACAGCACACCAATGCTGTTTTAAATGAAGGTGGAATGGTTGTATGTAATACATTTATATACAATAATTTCATTTATATATATATATATGTATATTAAATGGTTGTATAGAGTGGTTCTATAACAAATAGAGATTGGCTACTATTCAGCAGTGTTCAGTAGAACTTACTGTGATCAAGAGGTAGGAATACTTTATGTTCCAGAGTTAGTGAAATGTCTTCCTGTCAGATTTATGGTGTTATTGACACTTACTGAAGTGGTGAACAGTAGTACAAGATTTATGCATTATCTCTGCTTTTTACTGGCAGAAAATAAAACGTGAAAGCTGATATTTTTTAGCAGCAAGTGACAGAGATATGTATTTTCTGAAATTTAGATTTTACTGTATAAAAACATTGTTACACTTGCTTGGTTGAGCTGTCTTGTCAATATTTTTCCTTGCCATTATGAATGTTAAATAATGTTTATTTAAAGTTCACAGCATTTTGTTTTTGAACTATCGATTTGTAAGTCATGCAGATTCTTTTTTCTTACCTTGGGAAGTAATGTATCTTCTATGTTTTACTGAGCAAATAAAAGATTCAAGCCTTGACCTTTTACTGTGGTTTTCTAATTCGGTCTCACTTTCTTTGATGGCCCTCTTTCAATATTCAGACCATAACTATGAAACTCTATAGTGCTCAATTTGCTAACAGTCTGAAATATGTTATCACATTAGAAAGGGCTTTTGAAAGGTGAGAATGAGCTAACAGATTGTCGCATTGTGTGCTCTGCTGTGAAAGACACTTTGGAGGTCATTTTTTAAACAGAAAATCAATCTTCAGATTTAAAAGATTTGACATTGATTTAAATTTGGCCAATGACTTGAAGTTTCATTTTGGAAAATGGACAGATGCAAAAAGAAACAATATTACTTCAAGACAGCACTGAAAGAAAAAGATTGTTTCTATGCTCAATTGTGATCTCTCTATTTTGTGAGTAGGAAATGATTAATGCTTGTGAAACTCTGATGTGAAACTTCCACCATTTTGACAGTTTCTAATATATTTCCTGTTTTCTGAATTGGTGACTCTATACTTATGATTTCATAGATGTTTTGTGATACTAAACAATGAAAAATTTCAATCCAAAGCTGTGAAGTGTGAAGTCAGGAGAAGACCAAAGTAAAATCTCCCATGAACTAACACTGCAAAGCTCTCTGGGCTCTGTGCCACTGTCTGTTGCTGAGCCTTGGAGCTGGCACTGAAGGGTCATCTCCTGGCCAGGCTCCAGCCATTTAAGATAACACACCTTTTGTATTCTCCAGTAAAAGAAACAGGTTCACAGCTGTGATTCCTGTTTTACATTGTGTTTTGAAGGTAGACTAGAAGGGTCAGGATAGTTCATGCTTTGAATATTACTAAACAGGCACTGTGAAGTTAGGTTTGTTATGTGAACTGTGATGCAAATGTGTAAGACTAATTCTAGGGCCTTTACTGATTGGGGTCTCAAATGGCTGTTTTAAGGTTAAACTTGATCTAAAGTAACTGTAACATATGGGCTCAGAGGGAGAGTGCTGTTACTTTAACTTGGCTTGGTCATTTGATTTGATTTCTTAGGGAAATGTTAGAAGTTTTAGAAATGCTGGCCATTCAGATAAACTAGTTCAGAGAATTGTTTTACAGAACTGCATGATTCAAAAAAAATTGTGTACATAATACTGTTTGTATTCCTTTGTAGCTTGTACCTGTCCATTTAGCAAATCAAACACCTGAGAACTCTGTAAATTCACTTTATCTGAAAGAACTGCTGAATAAACGTCTCATCTCTTTCATGGTGAGAATGAAGGATGTTTAAATTAATAGACTTCATTTGACTTCAGAATATTTTGAACCAAATTATATGCAATTTTAAGCCAGCTGACAGGTAGCCTTTTAAAAACAAGCTTGTCACTTTGACATATCGAGCCTCAAAATAAGGATTACTTTTTGCATGTAGAATTTCTCTGTAAGAGTGAGAACTTGCCGCCAAACTGTTCTTTGAGCATGTAACAGTAAAACTGGTCGCTATGCTTGCTTGTAGCAGGAGCACTTTGACATACATTTTATAAGGACATATATTAAAAAAAATCATGAAAGGGTATGAGGCTTTTAGTTTTGCTCTTTCATTACTGAAAATTGTTATTATCTTGCTGAATGTGGTTATGAAAAAGGCATTTTTCGCTATTATAATTTCTGTTGATTTCTTAACCTCATATTGAATCTGCATTTTATATCTCAATTCCAGATCAACAGTAGATTAGTAATAAGTAACTGTATTAACTGTAATAAGTAGCACACCCCTCACTACGGTGTATCCAGACTTCCACACTCTAAGATCTGAGGGTAAACGACTTAATTGTTAGATTGAAAAAAACCCAGAACTCAGATCTTTGCTAGGTCAGGGCTTGATGACTATGTTCACATCTTTCTTTTTCCTGTTTCTCTGAATTTTTTGTTGTTCTAATCTTCCAGCTTATTGGAGAGTGGGGATTTCAGCACTGTGATGTTCTCCTTCCATCCCTGTAGTCACCTGCCAGGTTCTGTAACTGTATCTCCAGTGTGCCTTCTTTTCACTGCAAAATCTCCTTATGTCAGGAGCTTTGTGGGTTTCTTTCCAGCTACTCTGCACTTCCAGACACTTGTGAAAGCACCGAGTAAATTGTACTAATGGGCTCAGAGAAAAGCAGTCTGCTAGTTTCAAATCTATTCTAAAATATTCCACCGATGATGAGTGATAACTTATCTGTACCCTAACAATGCAGGAAATTAAAACTAACAATCCATTTTTGTAGCACTTCACCTAGGTATGTAGGATGTTAATTGTCTTTGAGAAGTCATGTCTTATGTACCATGGCTTAAGATCTGAAGTCTTGTGTTCTGTTCATGTACGTAAAGCTAAGCACATGTATAACGCATGGAGCTTTTCACACTGGGCATCAGTAGTGTCACAATTGCTTAGAAGGAAGGAAGAAGCTCACATTGAAAACAGCACACTAAGTGATACAGTGTTGTCTTGGCTGTGGAACATGGAGTATTTTGGAGCAGATGATTCTACCATTCCTAGTGATTAAATCTATCAGATTAAATCAATTTTAAATGTGCGTATGCAACCTAGTCTCATTTTCTTCGGGTGCACAGTCATGGCTTCATAGTTACTGGTATGATCCAAATTAGGCTGGAGAATCTCATTGACTTGAGTTCTTTGGAAGAGATTCTCAAATTGCACTGCTTTATTTTCAGTTGAATTTGACTCTCCCTGTTCTTTTTTGATCTGATTAGTTAAACCTTTTTCTGGGATGCTTACTGGTTGGAAAAAAAAAAGGGGGGTGTCTAATGACATACAATTACTATTTAGAGATTAAAAGTAACCTTTTCAGGTCCAGACTGTATCAAGACATAAAGTGAAGGTTCGTGAAAGGCAGAGGTCACTTTTGAGCAGTCTGGAGAAAAAACCCATGAAATTAGAGAGAGATTTGTTCAAAAATACCTACATATAATCTAGGCCAGGAAGAATATTTTTCAGGCAATTTTCTAACTTATTATTATACACTTAATTTGTGTAACAGCATAAAATACTATTAATTTTTATTTTCTAGAATATATTACAACTTCTTGTCAAAGAATCATTCCATCAACTATGAAACCACTTCTTTCCACTGTCCCCTCCTCTTTACCAAGGCACTCTCATATCTTGCTCAGACTGTTCTTTTAAATGGACTTGAGCATCTGCTATGTTCCCTGTCTGTGTGCAACACTTCCCTCTCCAGCAATAGTATCCTGCCTCTCCTGTCCCTGGAGGGAAAAAAAAGATCCTTCTCTCTCTCTTTTTTGGTCTTCTGTGCCTTTCTAGGACAGGATTGTGTGCAATGTACCTCTCCTACTGTCACTCTCACACCTTTGCTACGCAGCTGTAAAGATAACATCTTTTTTTCCTGTAGAGCTCTTTTAGTCAAAGTGCTTGTTTATATAAGAATGTGCTAACCTGATGAAGATGCATTCATTTCTTCTTCACAAGTCTTTCTCCATTTATATGTTAACCATTTTTGTTCAGTTACCCTTGAATCTGTATGGTTGAGCAACAAACCTTCACCAATTTATGTGTACCAGGATTTCAGAAGGGAAATGGTGTATGCCGCAGGGACTGCAATCCTTTTCTGCCTGAGTGTGAATTCAGAGATTTCTGACAGCTGACTTGCTCCACAAGTCCCAGTTTGAAAATAGAATTCTTTCTTCTTTGTTATTAAAAGCAATCTCTTAGAAACAGGTCTCTCAGGTAGATTAGTAGCAAGATATGCCTCTGCGTTGTAGCTGAACACAGGTTATAGGTTATGCTTATTTTATAAGTAAAAACTTCTCATAGGTATAAGAACTGACTCAGAATTTGATGTAATCATAACCTGACAATGCTGCTGCTGGTATTGTGCATAATCTGGGTGAGTCCTGCAATAAGCTTTGCCCTGTAACTGGCAGAGGCTACCTGCAGAGCAGTCTGTGCTGCAAGTCTTTTCCTTCAGCTGTGCTCTGACCTGGGAGTAGGGCTTGGCAATAATGACAAATCAGGAGATGTGAGATAGAGCAAGGTGCCTGAGGAGGACCTGGGTCAGAGAACAGAATAACTTCGGGGTGATTTCTGCTGTACAGAATTAAAAAAGAAAGATGTGTAGGAGCTTGTGGCTGCCAGGGCCTGTGCCCTGCCATGTTGCCTCTCAGTGCTCTGTCAGAGTGCACCCTTCTCCTTCCAGCTCCCTTCAGCAGCAGCCCTTCATGTATTGCTCTCAGAGATGTATTCCTGTCTCTCCCAAGTGATCCATTCCTCTGGTTAGAGAGTTGTTCATCTAAAGGGTAGTTAGAGGAACAGTTGCAATTTACCTGGGAAGATTGCAGCTTCCTCAGTAGGGTGGTATTATATTTTCTTGCTGCAGAATTGGAACATCTCATGCACTGTATGGGGACACACAAAGCAGGGAGGTCTAAACAGGGGCAAGTCTACTGCTCCTGTGGCTTAGCCTACAACGTATACCAGCAATTCACTGCTCTGGGCATTGCATCCCCCTAGATGAGATGCAGTGTCTCTCATCTGTCACTTGACATGGTGCGAAGAAAAGCTGAGGCTGTCCCATTTCACTGGGCCTTATTTGCCCTTTGGAAAGGAGCAAAAGAAAGGACTGCATCCCATGTAAAGTATTTTGGAAAACTAATGGTTAAGAACTGCTGGTGCTTTGCTATTCAGTGAAAGGGTTGGTTGAAGATGGGCTGCTGAAGAGAAGTCAAGCAGTTGTAAAACAATTTGGAATTACTACTTAAAAGCTTAGGTCAGAATACAGTTTATTGCTATGGGATGGTGCTTGTGAGAAGTTAAAATCCTAAAATAAGTCTGAATACAGAGTACAGCCCCATTATTTTGCTTTCCCCGTGTCTGAACTACTAACTGTCCACAGAATACTCTGAAGGTGGCCATAAATCTTTACCATCAACTCATGTATGTGTGGTTAAAAGTAGACTGGTCACAGACCTTGAATGTTGGTACATGCTATTTAAACCCTGAAGAATATTTTTCTGAGAAGAATAGAATAGTGTCTATCTAAAGAAAAGCAGTAATTCAGCAGTATGGTGCAGTTTGGAATTTCATGGTCCACCTACAGAACACAGTGTGTTATAGTAACTTTGGCCAGGTAATTTTCTGTGATTGTAAGATGAATGAAAGCTCTATGAGCTGCTTGCTTTCTATGAGCATATCATAGCTTGTAAATCATGCTGTATTAGTGAAGGGCTGGCGTTTCTCACAGGAAAATATTAGTCCTCTTAACATCCTTCCAAATGTATTAAAAGTTTTTAGTCAGTAGAGCAAAGAAACAACTGCCAGGAATTTTTGTATGTTCATACAAGTCCTTAATTGGGTAACAGACGTACTTCAGTATTATTCCCAGGAACTAACCATGTCTTGCACTCTGGTGGTATTCTTAGCCTGAGAAACAGATAACATGCAATATCCAGTGAGTCACTGTGCCCAGCACTGAGTTTCCTTCACAGCAGTTTTAAGGAGGATGAACGCTTTGCTTTCCCAACTCTGTGTCTAATATTAGTATGCCAGCATGCCCGAGGACTTTCAGGCCACCTTCTCAGATAATGTCATCCAAAATATTCAAACTTCAAAATGGCTGGGTACTACTGCTGTGCTGTCTGACATTGGATCTGTGTGTAAAACATCTCTCATGCTTTATGGATAAATACACAGGGGCACTAAATGGACATGAGGGAGATTTGGTTGTCGTGTTACAAAGCAGAATTTGGCTCCTGGTACATTTGTGACCGTCATAAAAGAGCCATAATCTGTTCCTTTTATCCTTTTGCATCATTGGGCTGTTAAGGGTAAATATCTGCCTTGAAAGGAAGTTAGATCTTGCAGCTCAAAATATCTGCTTTTATATTTTCTTAACAGGCGAAAGTGTGACTTGTCCAGAGCACACTTACATCTCTCTCTCCTCTGTTGTGTGTACTGTTGTGTGTACACACTAAAAAAAATGTGGATTTATAAGTTATGCTTTGGTAATTTTGTTAACACACATCTTGTCCAATCTTATGACCAAATATATTTTGCATCGTAAGTCATGGCTGGATTTGACTTTGCTGTAATTTTCTGCTATTTATAGCAGAAGAAATTCCTTGTGCTCTCTATAAAGCTATTTTAAATAAATCTTGCAATCACCAAAAGCAGCAATATAAACTAATCTAAAGCTAGTGTAAGGAACTTTAGCTCCACATATAACTGCAGAAAAGAAATTAAAGCATTTAAAGATCAGTAACATATTGTATATGTTTTGAAAACTTGTAGATTTGTTTGAGGCAGCCTGCCAAAGACAGCATTTGTTTCCTTGCAGGCTTTGGTATAACAGTGCTGCATGCCCGAAGTCATGCAGCAGTGTGTTTAGAGGAGATTTATTCCTGTGGTTTTTTTCCTAATTGTTTCCTAATTAATTCCATTGTTCTTATGTGCTTAAGATGGACCTAAAAACATTTTAATATGTGTGATTTTTCATTTAGGGCTGTGTTCATGAGGGAAAAAAAGAAAAAGGAATTTTGTGTGAGTGTAGATGTTAAAAATAGCATTTTATGTAAATAAATGCTCACTTTAGAAACTGAAAATTTGTATGTTTGCCAAACCAAAATGTCTTCAAATTAAGTCAGCTGTGTCATGAAGTGCTCATGAGACTGCAGCCATGTTACCGCATGGTTATTGGACAATTGCTTTAAAAAACATTGAAAAGTGAAAAAGGGGGAAATGATTATTAATGTGATTTCAGTTATTTTCCATTTGGTACCTGAAAACCAGTCGTGTGTCTGATTTTAATTTTTTACTTAAAACATGGTTTAAAATGACTATAAATTCGTTGAGCTTTGTGGAGATAGAAAGTGGCAGTATAGATTGAATTCAGTGTTACCTATTTTCATGTCCAAAATGTCCCGTATCCAAATGAAAATCAGAAAATGAAGTAATATAATTACATAATTTCATTTTGAGAACTACCACTGCAAAGTGTTTTTTTCCCAGAAAGAAAATAATTGAGCTGTAATGAAAGAAGTTTTGTATTTACAATAGCTTGATCAACCTTTTAAAATAACAGTTCTTTATATGTGTTATTAAAAGTGTTTTCATATTTAGTTTCCTGATGTTTACTTATATTTTTTTTCTTCAGGATTTCTCCACAACTCTAAATCTCTCTTACAATTTTTCAACACAGGTATCTATCCATTCCAGAACGAATATTTTCTGCAACCAGAGACTGGAATGGCATGACTGGAGTTTTAAGTAATTTGGCTTTAACCGTTTCACCATTTACTGAGAACTTGGAACAGAATTTGAACTCTCCTAGGTTATAATGCCATCCTTTCCTAATGAGGGAGGTATGCTAGTCTTGGATTTTTAATATACCCTATGAATTATTCATTATATTTGTACGTATAAGTTGTGATGAAGTATGTGTTCGTATTTTTAGTTCATTTGTGTATGTTATTTGAGATAGAAAAATGTTGATAGTTACAACATTATTTTTCAAAGATAACCAAGGAACTGCTCCTCTGACTTTGAGTTCAGAACTACCCTATCAGAGCACAATTAAAAGAAAAGTCAGGAAGAAGAAGAAGCATGGAGTCATCACTGCAAATCTCGCTGGCACAAAATATGAAATTGGTAGGAAGCTGCCTATTTTGTTTTCACTTTAATAGCCTTTGATGTGAGAGAAATTACTGATTAATGGAGTGAATTAATGGAGTTCGCATCAAGCTGACAGTGAGACATTTCTGAAGGAGTTTCTTTTGTAAGAAACCTGGGGTTTTCTTGTAACATTGAATGCATAGCTTTGAACACTGTGCATCTATTAATCCCCATTTGTTACTCAGGAAAGGGCCTTGAAATGTAAAAACTTAAGTAATCCAGAAGGCTGTTGAAGAACCCTCTAAATATGTGTTATGTATGTGTTTGGAAGTTTACTTAAAGCCTTGAAAGATGAACAGTGTAAATTCAATGTTAAATACTCCAATTATAATACAGAGGCTTCTCAATAAAATCTGTTAATGTTTTGTGTCGCTGTTGAGCAGCTAGCAGAGTAATGAAGGCACCAGTTCTCAGTGGCAAGAAGGAATGACCTTTATTGTTTTGATTTCATCATATATATAGAGTTTTCAAAAGTCACCCAGATTGGTCAGACAGAAGCCTTCCCCCAGGCCTGATTGGCCAGGCCTGCACTGCCCAAGTTCTGGGACACTGTTCCAACAACATCCAAACTTTATCTTTATTTATAGAACACAAGAAGAATTCTCGTTGGAAAAACCTGTGCTAGCCACAGTTTTGTATTTTCATGCTTGGTACTAAAATCTTTTTTTCCTAGAATCATAGTTATGCATGGCACATAATCAGTCTTTCTCTTTTTAAAAAATAAAATTATGCATGCATTTGCTTCTGCAACACTGTACCTTGTCTAAGGAGGCATTTTTGTCTCTGTCTGCAGTGAAACTTATAGTTATCACTGTTTTAAAATTAACTCACTGCATAACCAAGATTAAATCTAACTGCTGTACAAGAGGATTTTTCCTGGATGATAGGGGAATACCTTGAAGCTCTTTGCAGTTCCCATCAGTGGTTGTGCTCATTCCTGCCTCACTATAAGATGCTGTAATGTTGTAATGGCAGGTTTGCATTAGACTGATGGAAATATTGCAAGATAAATAGCTTGCCATTATTCTCAGACAAAGGGTTCTATATTGGAAGTGTTTAAAATCTTAATGAATTTTTTAAATGTCAAGATTTATTTATTTTAGAGATTCAAAATAGTCCCTAAGTGTGTGATTTCTCCATAGTACGTGTAGTAATACAAGAAATGGGATTTGTGAAAACACGTGATGAAGATGAAACAGCAAATCTTATCTGGAGTGATTGTGCAGTGCAGCAAGAGAAGATTGCTGAGCTTCGGAACTATCAGGTACTGTGGTAGTTAAGATTTTTGATACGTTTCAGTAAACTGCGATTTTACCAACTGAAATTACCCAACTGAAATGTTGGGTAATTGTCACTGCTCAGTTCTACTTGTGTGGAGGGAAAAAGCCCCACAGAAAACACAACCAACCAGGCTGCAATAAGGCTGTACCACTGTATATCTTAAAATTTTATTTTCTTTTCCAGGGTTATTTGTTCATACCACTTGGAATCTGGTGTGTAAATATTTGGGGCTGTTCTTTCATGCACTTTTCTGCCAGTTGGGTGTTGTGAATTATCAGTTTAACAGAAGATGTAAAACATCATTTATAAGTTTCTCATAAGCTTTTAAGCAGTAGGTGAACAACCAGAGCTCTTTCCACAGTTTTGTGAATAAATAATTTGGTTTTTTACCGTTACTTCGTGTTTGCATTCTTTGTTTCTAGATAGCTTTGTGAATAAAAGTATGATAGTCTAGTGTATGAAATTAAATCAATGGGCACTTATATTGGTTGAAGAGAATACAACTTACAGCATCTTTAGTTTTGCTAAGAACACATAGTATAGTGTAAGATATTATCTTAAATAATTTAGATGTAACACTAATTATGTTTGCCTGAGCATGCAGTTTAATGTTTTAAATAATAGTATTAGGTATGCCAGGAAAACGAAAACATTTCAGTCAATTTTCTTTTTTTTTTTCTACTTCCTCAGAGAATCAACCATTTTCCAGGAATGGGAGAGATATGCAGAAAGGATTTTCTGGCAAGAAACATGACTAAGTAATATTTCTTTTCATATTAAGAAGTTTCCCAGCTGTAGTATTTAATGCAATAATATACAGAACTATTTTCATAACTTTAGCTTTGGTCCTGAATCTGTAGCATTGGAATTGGCTACTTTATCTCTTCAATTGACTTCAGTGGAATATTATGTAGGTTCACTTCTCTGTCTACACATTGCAGAATGTAGGCGAGTCTTGAATTATTGTACAATAAACCTAATACATAATACACCCAGGTATATATCCCATAATGGTAGAACAGAAAAAATAACTGTGGCTGGATGGTGCATCTGGACTATCCTGTGCAGTGTGCTCTAGGATAACCCTGCTTCAGCTGGGGGGTTGGACCAGATGGCCCACTGTAGTCCTTCCAGCCTGACCCATTCTGTGATAGTATTTCTTCAAAATAATTAATAGCTATATTTTTGTGCCTATCAAATTCAAAAAATGTGACATATCTTACCATTTATATATGAAGAAATAAGTCAGTGAGGCTCATTTGTCTAATTACAAATTCTCCTCACTCTAGTGGAATAACTTGGTACTGAGGAATTATCCTAGCTGAGAATCTGTGAGTAAGACCTGCAAGAAAACAATACTAAATAATGATCTGATAGTCTGGTAATAAGGAAAGGTTTGAGGGTAAATATATGTCAATATTTTGGTTATTCTAATCTAAGTTAGTTTGTAGAGCAATTATTAATGGAGTTAATCTTTTGGCCCCCAACATTACTTACAGTGCATTAACTGTTAACAGAACAGAATTTGTTTTCATATGAATATAATTAATGTGATATCTCTTTTCTCTCTCTCTCAATTTCTTTCTCCTTCCTTTTCTGTTTTTTAACTAGAACACATAACATGTAGACTGTATGCAGCTTTTATGATGCAAATATTATGTGCATTGCTGTGGTGTCTCCATGTCCTACGTGTGGACCAGAGCTTCACATGGAATAATGAAACAGATGTAAAGAGGAATGTAATTGAGAAACAAAGGCAGGCATGAGCATCATTTTCAAGGATAATAATCAGAATACAGAAAAGAACAAAGTAACTATAGAAGTGGCATTGTAGGGTCAACTAGATCTTAAGAGACCTTTGTGAATGGTCTCTTAGATGAGAAGTCCTCATGTGAAGGATAAGTGTGGTTACAGAACGAATTCAGTAAGTGGGGGAGAAGGTGCACAGGATGAATGGGAAGGGGCACAGATCCATCTATGAGATATTGTTTTTTCCAGCATCTTTGTTGATTGTATTTAAAAGGTTCATGAACTGATCATGGGCCAAGAACCATTCTCATCCATACATGCCATCTAACTTTCCATACTTCAAAAGTCAGAGGATTTTGAAATGTAGGCAGTGGAACCTGTGTTATTAGACTGACAAGTCATCTTCAGTAAGCTGTGTTTTGTTCAACACCATTGATTCTTTCATACAAAAAGCACTCTGAGATCAAGAGCACAGTCTGACCACATTTGTGAGCTAAAATAGTACTGAGAAGAACAATCATTTTCTATTTATTTCTCAGACCTCCTGATAAGGACAGCAAAGGCTAAATGATGGAGCAGCACAGTGAAAAAGTGGTTACTCACAGTAGTGAACAGCAGATGTGCTGAAAAATAGGGCCATTGTAATGGAACAGGCCTTGATTCCACAGGCTACTTGATGATGTTCCTAAGCCCTTTCTGAATAGGGCCAAGTAGGGAAAGAACAGAGCTGAATTACTTTTTTGAAAGTTTTAGTGAGCCCCAGAACTTATAAACAATGCTGAAGTATTCCACTTCATATTATTAAGTGTTTGTAGTCTACCCATTTATGCATCAGAAAGAAAAGGCATATAGAACTGATACACTTGCAGTCACAAAATAATATATCAGGAATACCTTGAAGCTGTATTCAATGAGTAGGGAGTGTGTGTATTGAAATCCTTGAGTAAGCTAAATGGCAGGTCTCTAGCATATAACAGGATGCATATGATAAATAATCTGGAGAGGGATTGAATCTAACACAGGAATTGCTTTTTGCCTAAAAATAGGATAATTTCTGCCTAGATAAGCTACTCAGTTGGCAAAGTAATAACATTCATAAATATAGAGCTGATGGAGAGTAGTTTAACAATATGCATGAATCAGGAATTACAATACCTACTTATGTTTTTAAAAAGTTTTCCTGAATATTCAGTGGCTTTCATTAAACCAGATTTGTAAAGATAATAGTTACAATGAAACTGCAGAAGCACTGAACCTCGTGCAGTACTGCTATAGCTATTGTGGTTTCTGCAGAGTGTTTGTTGGGTAGTTGGCTACACAGTTTGGTGACAGCATATCCATTATACCAGTAGGGCTTGGCTACAGTCCTAGCCCTACACATGTGGCTGACAGCTCTGTTTTTTCCATTAGTATTTTAGCCACTTAAAGAAAAAGTATCTGCCCAGGAGTATTTTGTAGGCTCATAGTAGAAATGAAAAATGGAAATGATATTGCCCCTTTTACACTTAAGTTATGCTGATGCTGTTGCTTTTCCATACAAAAGGAGAAATATAGCTATGTCTGTATTTAATTGAAAAATATTAAAATTTATCATAATGGCATTTAAAAAAAATCAAAGCTGGGGAACTTCCTACATCACTTAATCTCTTTTTAAACTTCCAGTTTCTTTCTGTTGGTCTGTGGATATTTGTGTTTTAGATATATCCACTCTATGTTACAGAGTAGTTGTGAGTTACCTGAACTAATTTCATTTGAAGTTCTATATGAAGGAAGTGTCAGGTAACTGAGTACCTGAAGCAAGCTAGCTGCACCAGTATGTAGCTCAGCAAAAACTAAATTTATTCTGCTGGGAACTATGATAGCAGTGTGCATAGTACCACCAGGTCCCCACAGCTCCTCTGACTTGGCTGCATTAAAGCAACCCAGCATTAAAGCAACCCCTATGTACCCAAGCCATACTGACAGCGTGGTGTGGGTCTGTCTTACTGTCTGCCACATAAGCAGCTTTGGCTGATGGAAATTTCTACTCCCTGAATTCTTTACCATTCTTCCTCTCCTGTTTTTCTTCACAGACAACAGAGGTATAAAATGAAGTATACTCACTACCTCAGCTGCCATAGTTGTTAAATCAGGGATGCGAGGACCTTGCTGCCTCCTTTAACCACATTCAAAATTTGATTCCCTGCAATGTTTTAACCTTATTTTTACTTTAGTTCTTCTGTTCCACCCCCTGATCCCTACTGCCTCTCCGCTTGGTCTTCCTTTGAATGTCTTTGCTTACTTTTGATTAAATTAGGTGTTCTTGGGATCTTAATCCCAATATACTGGGACCAAACACAAAGAAAAGTTTGTGTGATTTTTCCTATATAGGAAATGAATGAGTTGCTTGGCCTGTGTTAAAAGGATATTTACTACAATTCCTTATTTTAAAAAATTATTTCAAAAGGAACAAAAACCTCTTCTTAAATTGCTTCCATTTTAATTTTAAATTCAGTCTTTGTTATTAATATTTTTTGCACCCAGGAAGAAACTCCAAATAAACCCATTCTTCTTTTTCTTGTGTTGATCGTCATACCTCCCCAAACACGTATCAATATGAAAACTAAAATACTTCCCAAATACTATTCTCACCCCCCAAAAATCCATGGTTTATTATAAGTTCATTATTTCTAAGAATAGGAATAGCATTAAGTCATCTGAATAACTGGCCAAAAATGTAACAGGAGTGAGATGGATGCCAAGAAACGAGATGGATATGAATATGTAATAGAGCTCTAACTATTCTTAATGAAATGCAGAAGTTTGCTTTCATATTACAGAATTTTTCAAAAAAAGTTACCTTGTCAAATTGTCATAAGTGCTTTTTAATCCTGAGGATTGAAACATCAAAGTAGTCAAAAGATTTTAACTCAATTACACTTTTTTTTTGCAGAATGATCAAGAGTCAGCCTCAGGAGTACAGTTTCATTCCTCGAACATGGATCTTTCCTGCAGAATACACACAGTTTCAGAACTATGTAAAAGAATTGAAGAAGAAACGCAGACAGAAAACTTTTATAGTCAAACCAGCTAATGGTGCAATGGGACATGGGTAAGTTGTGAGTTAACTTCAATCTTCTTACCCATTAAAGGTGAAATCCAGTGCTACTTACAACATTAACAGGAGCTGTGTATTAGTAAGAAGATTGTATTTCAAGTTGTGTGAAAGTCAATGTATTGGGTGAAGGCTTCACAAGCTTAAACTCAACTATTAAGAACACAATCATTTTATTGTGAATTTATCTGCTGTGCTTAGACTTGTGAGACTGTGCAGTTATTTAAATTCTGTGTAAGAGACTGGAAGTTCATAGTTCATATATAAAACTTTTTTCATTCTGGTGTGGGAAAATGGGAAATACAGAAATACTGAGCCTAATCTGTGCCATCCTTAGTCATATAGATCAGTGTCCTGCTTTGCAAACATCATCACCTTACTAAGTCAGGTTAGCACTGAAAGTTCTTTGCAGCCTGTACCTCAGGCAGAAGTTGTGACAAAGACTGGAAATCTATTTTTAGAGCTTCATGGGGAATAATCACAGAAGCTGGAGACTGGTCGTTCTGCCAAACAATTTCTAAGTGTAGAGCAAACCCATTATTACAAATTGTTGAATCAAAGCAAGCAGAAAGTTACTTTGAAATGGCTCGTTGCCTTTTTTCATCTAGGGAAGCACAATAAAGGACAGAAAACCAAAAGCCTTGTAAGGGAATGGAGCTTTTTCTCTGCCCTAAAAATCAGATATGTAAGTCTCTTCCTTCAGGTAGATTTTAGCCTGACTACTTGGCTGGGTGACCATGATAATCTATTTCAAAGAGTAATGTCCAAGTTTTAAAATAACTTTTGTTTTTACCAGGATCTCTTTAATAAGAAATGGAGAAAAGTTACAAGCTCAGGATCACTTAATTGTTCAGGAATATCTTGACAAGCCATTTCTTATGGAAGGCTACAAGTTTGATTTACGTGTGTATATTCTTGTAACCTCCTGTGATCCATTAAAAGTATTTTTATATCATGATGGACTGGTGAGAATGGGCACGGAGAAGTATCACCCCCCCAGTGACTCAAATTTGGTAAGTTGGAGTTCATTCCAATTTATTGCTTATGGTGCAGACTTCAACCTGGGCAGTGTTTGCAGGTGGTAAAATTAAATAAACTGTGACATGAGTTCATCTGGATAAACTTACGCGCTGTCACTGAAGAGAAAAAATTTTATATGAGATACTAAATACATGCTTTTCTATCAAAATTGCAAGTATAGCCATATTAATGCTTATATAAAAAAATTTTATATGACTTTGTATGTATGTGTGCTGAAGTGCTTAAATGTTGTCTAGAAGAAAGCAAAAGATATCAACCAAAAAATGAAGAAAATCAAATCACTTCAAGAACAGTCACATTGCTTTTAAGTTCATCTGAGACTGAGGCTGGGGTGGCAGGTGGTACTGAGGTTTATCTCCTGCTAGATAATTTCTTAGCATCCATGAAGTTGGGAGTCTTTGCTGATGGTCCTGCAAGGTTCCAGCCATGATTTTGGGAATTTAGGGAGAAAGGAGAGAACCATCACTACAAGGGACCAGCGCTCACTGCAGTCCCTGAACACAAGAGAATCTCCTGCTGCTGCTGCTGTTAGTCAGTGACTGCTTCAGCATACAAGGAGTATGTACTTGGCAGCTTTAGGATGATTCATGTTGCCCTGTTGAGGGGTGTAAACCCTTCTTTTTTGGCACGGACCAAAATGCAGATGTCTAAGGAAGATGTAGATTTACAGCATTGGGAGGCATTAGTAGATCTGGGTTTGTTGTACCTCACTCTGAACTCCATTGCTTTTAGAGCAACTTCAGTGTAATTATGTAACAGACAACACCCTAGAGCCTTTTTGCCTATGTGAAACTTAAAATTGTGACCATCACTTGGTGTGGCTTTGAAAAACGTAGGTACAATTTGAAGCCTGATACAAATGCTATATTTGGAAGTGTTCCAGTTCTATATTTGGAATAGTTTGCTTTTAATATTTTTGTATTGCTGCTAATCTCGGCATTAGCAGCACTGAAATGTGCTCTGAGTGGATAAACAGAACAGGGAGTTGTTCTTCTGTGTTCTCACAACTGCTCATGCTGGAGGTTGTCTATTGTATGAAACAACCTGCTTGTCACTAATGACATTGTTCTTTGGATGACATTGTTCCACAGTGACATTGTTCCAAATAACTTCAGACTATTAGTTCAGATGCACAAACAGGTTCTCTTTTTTTTCTTTAGTCTAAAAAATAATTAGTTTTGTCTGTAATAATTTGGATTTCATGGAAAAGTGACTCAAACCAATAGATTTCAGAATGATTCTCAAAGGACTAATGAAGCATGGGAGAAAGTCATTGCTTCTAGTGCTACTACAATATACTGTTAACTAGCTTGCAATTAAATTGATGGGTTTTGGTAATTTCATTAAATTTTTTAAAGATAAGGAAATGTGGTGAGATAAATGACAGCAGAAGGCTTGTGTTATCTATCAAAGATGAATTGGAACAGAAGGCTTATGGCCACCTTAGAATATCATCTACTCTCCTGTATGTAATCAAACATGACAGAGAACTGTCACTGTGATGAGGACAGGCATCACGGCAGTGTAAGTGGAAAGCTGAATTAATATCTGTGCTGGGAGAGAATGTAAATGTACAGATCATGATTTATAAATTGGCCTTGAAAAGGGAATGCTTTCTTTGAATTCAACTGATAACATGAGTCTACTGCTGGTGACATTTTGCTCCATAAAGGAACTGTCGTGCTCAGTCATTTATGAAATGTATGTCTTGAAATTTACCTCCTTCTGATGTATGGCTACCAGCCAGTTAAAAATGAGCAGTTTTGGCAGATATCAGCATGGCAGATGAGTTTATATGTAAAAGATATTTTAAAGTATTACTATCATGAGAACACTTCTCATAAATAAGCTACAGTGAAAACTGAAATGTGGGATTGTCTATGAAACAGATGCCAGAGTGATTTTTAGCACTTCTAAAGCAGCACTTCAAAATACCATCTTTATTGTTTGCTTCATGTGGAATGTAATCATTCCCTAAGTTATGATAATTGCTCTTTACCTTTTTAGGTAGTTGTTTACATACAGACCTGTAAAAATGGCAGATATACTATATTATCCAACCAAATGTTGAGTGGTAGGTCAACTGACTGCAACTGGCTTAAGGAGAAGCCCAGGTTTTGTTGTAGGAAGGCTGTAGAACGTTCAATAATGGAATGTCTCAGAATGAGATGTACTAAATCTGCTTGTAGTGTATTTGCAAATATGAGCTGTTTGATGATGTCATTATTGATTTAATGTAAATTTTTCTTTATGTGATTTTGAATTGACTATTTTAGAATTGTACTTAAGGTTTTTTAAATGTCTTCTTCCTTTTTTAGAGTCAATTGTATATGCATCTGACTAACTACTCTGTCAATAAACATAATGAACACTTTGAACGGGATGAAACAGAAGACAAAGGAAGCAAACGCTCCATAAAATGGTTTACTGAGTTTCTAGAAACAAATAATCTTGATGTCTCCAAATTCTGGAGTGATATTTCAGTAAGACAGACTAAAGCACTTTTCTTTATTTTGTGTATTTTTTGAAAATTAATTGCTTCTGCCATCTGCTTTACTGCAATTCAGAATGATTTTTGAAACTTTATTAATCCAAAATTCTCAGCAATGGATATCACAAAGGACATACTATAAATGATAATTATGTTTTTTAAAAGACTAAATTCAGAGTCTGATTACAAATTTAATGTTAACATTTTTCTGAGGATCAAAAGTGCTTCCAAACAGTTATGTGTGAATATGTACAAAATTGTAGTCAGTGTTGCATATATCTGTGGACTTACACCAACACTATTGAAGTGGTTGTATTATAGGTGTCTTTAGATGAGGAATAGGCTTAAGATTGTTAGAGCTTAAAGCTGCATGTATGATTCTGAGAAGACTTATTGAAAATTATATTGCAAAATGAAATGGATGACAGTTGGCTATACTATACTATGTTACCAATTTGCTTTTACTATTTAACTTATTGCTTGTCTCAAAGTTTGGATGTACCATGGGAAGTATAACAATGCAGTCTAGAACTATGCAAAGTCATATAGGCTACTGCATAGGAATAGTTCATTTTTTATAGGCGATTTATTTAGTATTTTAAATGTTTTTTTTCTAGTAGATATGTAAATGAAATTTAAACTATTAAAGTATGAAACACAGTAGTTCAATATATGCTGGGTTCTTGTCTCCTGATGAATTCTTCTGATACAAATCCCTGCAGGAGCTGGTGGTGAAAACTCTGATAGTTGCAGAGCCGCATGTTCTTCACGCTTATCGCATGTGCAGGCCAGGGCAAGCTCCAGGAAGTGACAGTGTCTGCTTTGAAGTCCTGGGATTTGATATTCTGCTGGACAGAAAACTAAAACCATGGCTCCTAGAGGTAAACCTCCTTATACAGATATAAAATAAATTTTTAGGAGTAAAGTTAACTAAGCCTCAGCTGAATCCATATCTATGTAAGAAACTTGCAAACAAATTCAGTGCACTGTTGCTGAGCACATAAATGGTGCTTTTCTATAGTATCCATATGGAAGCACTACTTTGCAGTGATTTTTGATACTGAAAAAAAGGTAATTGTTTTCCTGGACTGATGCTGCATTTCAGATGTTTTTGAAAGTTTTAATGGGAAATATAACATTAACCCAGTTGTTATTGTAGCTGGAGGACCTTGATTTTAGCAAGTGAGTGCTACATAGATTTCCTTCATGAGTATGGCTATGTTATATGGCTCTGACAACTTTTGTGAATGTATGCTCTTAATTTTCTTGGGTTTGGGGATATGTGTTCTTTTTGTCTCCTGTGATTTTTAAAAGTATCCCCATAAACAGAAGAAACTAATTTGATACACATGAAATGCTGCAAACAATTGACGTGAAGAGACTGGAAGAAAAATTTCTTCTCTGATATGTTTGTTAGTGGTACAGTTAAATTTAAGTGGTGCTCACACACATTTTCAAGCAGGAATGTTTGAGGTTTGTCTGATGTGCCTCTTATATTGCCCTATTAATAACATATAGATGAAGTTCACGTTTTTTTTTCAGATTGTCTGATTTCATTCTGTTAACTGGTTGGGAGGCTGTGCAGCTTGGGGAAAACAGCAAAATGTATTCCAAGTCTGTCTATTGACAGCAAGTCATGAATATGATTTGGCTACTGATGAGCAAAATGTACACAATTAATTTACTGAATTATAACCTCATTTGCTGGCATTAATACTGTCAACAGTTGTTTTGTTGTGCTTATTTCTCTCAGGGGTTCATTATAATTTTAATTAGAAAAATAAAATTCCTCCACTGTTGCCATGCAGACATAGCATATTTGGTGGCTTTGATGTTCTCGCCAAAAGCAGCACATGACATGAACTTAGTCTGTACTACATCAACATCTTCTGTTTTTGTCCAGTGAAGCTTGCTGTCCCTTTGACTGAGCATTACACTTCCAGATTATCATCTATAGGTTGCCTGTAGCTTGCATATGACTGTATGTGGTTATTTAAGTGCAGACTGAAGTAGGTGTGTGTAACATTTCATTCAGCCTTGTAGCAAATGCTGCCAGAGCAATTCTGTGAGAGGTGGTGAGTCAGGCAGCATAGGGAGTCCATTCTGAAGGACACCTCTCTGTCTCCTCTGATGTGTACATGAGGCATGGAGATTTTGGGGGGTTTGATTCCCCACTTATGGGTCTCAGACAAGAATCATGCTATCCCAGGCTCCTTGTTTATGAGAGTAAAGTAATAAATGCTGCTCTGGTATTTTGGGTTGCTGGAGAATACTTGAGGACTTGGAATTGCGTACATGTTTTTTTTTAATGCAGACATTAAGTATTTCCTTTTCTGCTTTTGGTAATACAGGTATCCTTTAACTTATTTTGCCAGACATTTACCCAAACTAACAGAAATTTCAAACTTAGAAGCCTAATTATTAATTTTGTGTGCTCGTTTACTCTTTTACCTTGCTTGTTTATGCTTTTTTGCAGTGCTTGCAACAGACTGTGTATATGTATGCATACTCTGTGTATGTTGTGTGTAGTGTAGTAAAGGTCAAATATGCAGTGTATATACATAGACTATACATTATATATATTTTTTGTGTGTATATATATATATGTGCACATATATAGATAATTTTTTTTTCTAAAACACTTCTGGCTTCTTCCACAGATTTCCACTCTTATCTCTTTGCACCATTTCCCTCTTGCCAAAACCCCCTTTGGGGAGTGAATCATTCTTTCTAACAGTGGTAACAAGTCCTAATCACAAGGCCCTGAATGTTCCCAGTGTTGTGGGAAAATTGCCAAAATAGGATTAGGACAATCAGTTTCATGTTTCCATGCCTCATGTAGCTTTTCTGTTATAAAGATAGCTTAATAAACTATTAAAAGAAATAAATTGTGCAACATACTATAATGACTCTGCTTTCCTGTGTTGACTTTTGTTTATATTGCCTTGATTCATAGTAGCTCCCCTGCTCCTTGATGCTGCTGAACTTCCGGAAGCTTCTACTGCAGTGAGGGCTCTGGGAAATGCATGATTGCCATCTTGTGGCACCAAATGTTCCTGGCAAGGATCTGTGCAGCCTTCATCCTCTCTGAGTAGCAACAACGACCTAGATCTCCCTTCAATTCTCACAAAATCCAGTTTTATTCTTTCTGACCAAAATTTCCAAGGTAGTTAATTTTATGTGAAAGGAAAAATACAGTTGAAGTTCTTGGATGGACTCCAGCCTTGTTTACCCTCATTATAACCAGCTGGGATCACAAAGCTGTGATCATTGCAAAAAAAGATTCCATGCATTTTAATAACTGCCTCAAGTGCAGGGTACTCAACTTCCCTTGTGATTTATGTGGGCAAGGCAAAAGAAACCTTACATACACATTCAGAAATTTATTATTTAGTGTAATTGAGCTAGCAAAATCTGTTCAAAACTGTTATCAGTCCAGGTGAAATAAAAGTGAACACCTTAGACCAAGCAATTATTGCTGATTCCTATTAATGAAGTGGTTAAAGTACACATACACAAACTTTCTGGCATCTGCTTGTTTCTCTTGTGTTATGCTTGCCCTTGTCTCTACCCTTGGAAGGCCAACATGGGGTAGGAGATGTCTGCTTCTCCAGAAAGAGATGGTTAGGTGGTTATATCGAGTTTTCAGTGTCTTACGTTCTTCACCAGGAAGAACACACTATCGATGGTGAAGTTTTCTTCCTCTTTGCTCTTAGTTTCACTTAGGGTTATTTTTCTTCATTTGCTGCCACCATCCACTTACTGACTGTTTATTTAGTGGCCAGAAATTCCACATTGTCTCCATGTTTTACCACAAGTCTTTTACATCTGGAATCATGCCATATGCTCTCTTTGTTACCCCTAGACACAGTGTTATCTAGTTTACAAGGTTGCATTCCTGTAGTGAACACATTTTGGCCACTGGCATCAGTGTCTGGATTTTCAAGGCCTTTGCAATCATCATTTGCTTGCACTTTGGGGTCCCTCATACAATCCTGTTTGTGTCAACAATCTTCAAGATGTGCCTTGCTGATAAAATTACTGATGTTACATTAAGCTAGTTATGCATGTCCTGGTTCTCGGGTCACTAAACTCTAAATAACCATCTCTGTCTGAAAGATGCACAGACAATGGTTTGGTAACCAGTTATTGTGAATACCTATTGTGGCATATCACTAGTATGTTATCATGATTACAGTGCTACAGTCTTACAGATTAGTCAGCAACCATATCTCTTGTCCTTCTTTGTGATATGATAGATTAGCAGGTCAGTCTAAAGAGCTTGGTCAATTAAATATTTGGATGAAAGTCTTCAAAAAAAGAATGTGTATAAATCTCTTCACTATTTCTGCTGAATTTTCATGATTTTTCTTTCAACATCAGAGCTCCCTGCTCACTTTGCCAGTCTGTCTGCAAAAGCAGTGAATGAGCGGATTCCCAAAGCTGAAAGTCACCCGTCAGTTCCAAGGATGATGGTGCAGCTGGGACTCAGCAACAGGACACTGGGTAGCTCAGCAGCCACAATGGTTCTGTCCCACAGCTCTAGAGGCTCCAAGATGCTCTTAATGCATTTAGAATGCTAAAACAAAATTAACTGCTTTTGCCCTCTGCTTTGGGCATGCAAACTGTATCCCACTTCTGATTTGTGTGGGGCACAAAGGTATTAGTTTTCACTTCTGAAGCTCTCTTATATCTGCCCCTTCTGTAACCAGCACTGATCATTCACTATCAAGGTGAGATTCCTGCTTCTCATTAGCACCCATTGCTCAAGTATACATTTTTATACCAGCCTGGAAAGAGTTCCTGGAATAAATCATTATTCCCCCTCAAGGCTTCCTGAAAACTGAGGTTCTGTAGGGACTCCAAAGCTTGTCAGCTTTATAAGATGGCTGGTTGAAACTCCTGGCTGTTAAGTGTGTGATTTAGTCTCACTGTGAGATTCCCAGTTTTTTCCCAGCATTTTCCTTGTTTCTCTATATTTGTGGTACCATTTTTAATCTCTTATACGTAGTTTATAAGCTTTTTGTTGCTGAGACTGTTAATTATCCTATGTTTTCACACTATGTACTGATGTAATAACTTAAATCTTGACATGTTGCTGTCAAGTGTATCTGAAAAGTTATTTAAATATGCTTAAGAAGACCTTGGAGTAGAGCCTCTTTCTGTCCTTGTATAGTTGCTACTTTTTAGAGTAGTGTTTAAAGTTATTTCAGACTTGAAACTAGGAAAGAGTTTAACTCTTGCTGTTCTGGACCACCACAGCACAGCACATCTTCTGTTCTAGTGTGTTTAACAGCACTTTGTGTGGTAAATTTCTGGTGGCAGCAACCAAGAGCAGATTAGACTGGATTCCCAGTGCCAGAACTTGAATGGTGTGCACTGTAAATGTCTGGATAACCTGCTGACTGAAAGGGTACATTTCCCAGCTCCCAGTATCTGTGATACTCAATACTCTATAAGAAAAAAAAAAAAATGGAAAAGAACTTCTCAACATGTATTCCCTTAATCTCTGCTATATTGGAAGGAGTCATTTTTACAAAGCCTGTTACAATAGGTGAACCTGAACATTCCTGAGTCTTCTGTGTCTCATTTTTTTCAGATTAATCGTGCCCCAAGCTTTGGAACAGATCAGAAAATAGACTATGATGTAAAAAAAGGTGTTCTGCTAAATGCTTTACAGCTTCTCAACATACGGTACCTTGTCCTCTTTTCTTCAGTTGGGTTCTATTTCTGTTGCTTTGATTTTTTTTAAAATTAAATTTGAATTGGACTCAGAGAAAATGAAAAACCTTTTTTCCACCTTCATATTTTCAAAATGTAAATGTTTCCCTTGCTGCCAATTATGCTATAGAAATTAATCCCAATTTAATTTTTCTTCATGCATATGTGCTTGCAAAAAATGAATGGTAGTAGTAATTTTTGTACTTCTTTTTTGAAATTTTTCAAACGCATCTTGACATTGGCATATGCATGCAGTCATGGGTAAGTGGCCATAAAGGAAATTTGCTTGAGTGATAGTGTTGCATTCAGTCAAAAGCCATAGCCCTGTACAGGAAAACTTGGTAGCTGAGATATGGTGAAAAAAACTACACCTCAGGAAAATAGATACAACCATGTGTGTATGTTAAATTATAGCAAAGAGTCAATACAGTATCCCTTAAAGTGTGAAAATACTGTAGCCAGGAAAGTTAATATAAAAAAAAATCTTAACAAATGTTTAAATTCTAATTTTATATGATTGACTGGAAAATGCAGATGATGTACTTGATATGAAAGAGTGTCTCAGCTGCATTGAATTGACATTTCTCAATATCATCTGTATTTCAGGACAAGTGATAAAAGGAAAAATTTAGCCCAACAGAAGGCTGAGGCTCAAAGAAGACTGTATGGTCAAGGGTCAGTGAAAAAACTGTTGCCAGGTTCCTCAGACTGGGAGAGGCAGCGTCACACACTGGAAAGGAGAAAACAAGAACTGGTAGGAGGGGAGAAAAGTGCTGTTTCTTGCTCATGGTTTATACTCTCTTTTGTTTTAATTGTCTTACTTTCTTGATTTGTAGAAGGAAAGACTTGCACAAGTACGTAAACAGATTTCCAAAGAGGAGCATGAAAATAGACACATGGGGAACTACAGGTGAATGTTTTTGACTGTATTAGTAGGAAGTATTCAGTATATTCTTTAGGAACAGTGGAAACAAGTATTTGTGGTAGATAATAATTTTCTGCCAAAAATGTATAGGCATTTTTAGAAAACATATACATCAGGTATATTTTTTTCAGATAGTTCTTTTCTTGATTCCAATTTTTTCCATGCACTTAAGAATTTATATGACATCAGTCACCCTGTTGTTTGTGCAAGACATTTGCTTGAAAGACATGATTGTTAGCATTCAATGCACCAAGAATCATTACTGTAGTTATGAACTTGTTCTCAAATCACATATGATCATTCTTATCTTGGGGACAGAGGGTGCAATATGATTATTCCCCTATAAAAATATCGTATTTGAATTGTATCTCTAAGGCTTGCCAAAAGTTAGGAAACTTTACTCATTCTTCCATCATTTGGAACAGAGTTTGAATAGACTATGTGAAAGACTTTATTTGTATTTTTGCACCTTGATTTTGGATCTTGGTAGGCTGAAATGTAAGTACCTTCAGATTCCTTGGTAAAGTATGTTTAAAAGAGAGCTTTATATTGTCAGTTACAATAGGCATTGACCAGAAAACAAAATTTTTGTTTTGTGATGTTTTTATTATTATTTCTTGATATTTGCTTCACTGAGACGTGAAAGCATGGCCTAGGAATATTTGGTGAAAGGGAGAAAAGTAAGGCTAGGAAGAGATGATGGGAACATTTTCCCACTTTTTGTAACATTCATCCAGGGTGTGAGAGGTCTGAGTTCACGTATTTTATTGTGAGCTAGTCGGAAGCTAGTCATCGCTGCCTTTTTTTGAGCAGATGTTCTATAATTCTCAGTAAAATTCTCATTTAAACAGATAGATGTTTATGTGAAATCCTGATTTTTGATGACTTAACATTTTGCTTATAAAGAGTCTTTCTTTGTAACTTTTCATTCCATCTTTTCATGATATGTGGAGCTGAACTAGTAAGTAAGAGAAAACCCTAGATGTACAATGAAGTGATAAAGTGGTTATTTTCATGCTACTATTAGAAAGAGGAGCACCGTGATGCCTTAACACATTCTTCTTTTCACTAACTTAAAAGTCTAGTTTATTAACTGATCACAATTTCAGTTGCTTATTCAGTTCTTCACTGAAAATGAACCACATGGTCTTTTTATTTAGCTTTTGGGTTAATGTAAATCAATACAACCACAAAAATATTTTCTTCCCCAGGAAAAAGTAAAGTGTCACTTCATGAGGAACGTGCACTTGTAAAAGGGCGGAACAGCTGAGTGGTTTTTTTTTTTTACCATGTGTTTGAGGAAAGGCTGAAGGATTAGAAGAACCTGAGAAGGAAAGTAATTTTGGCTAGAGAAGAAGAGGAATTTTATCTGAAGGCTCTGCAGTATTTTCTCCATGTGATGTTCCTCTGTAGAGCAGGACTAGCTTGTGTCAGGCATTGACATAAAATCATGGAAATTTTGGATGCTAGTATTGATGAATGGATTAATATTGCACTCTGAATGAAAGTCCAGAGAAACCTGAAATCAAGCAGGCTTGGATTTAATCTGTGGATATCAGCTCAGCAATTGGCTTGGTCCATGTCTGTCTGCAAGCACAGCAGGCTTCAGTAGGAGTATCTTGGGGCAGCTGATGTAGGAGCCACACTGTCAAGCTCTTGTGAATTCACAAGGAATTGGAAAGGACGCACACAGCTTCGAAAAGCTGCAGTCTATTTCTAAATATATTAAGAATATTATTCTGTAAACTATTCAATGGCACTTTTCTGCAGTAGAATCAACACCATTAAAAGGCGACCCTAAATTAGAACCTAAATCTCCTTCAGGTGTTTAATACAAACTGGAACAATCTTCATTTTGTTCTAGAAACTGCCCTGAATCTAATGGTATCAAATTATCCTTTTTTTGTTTTGCAACAAAATCCTCATGATAGACAACTTTGCAAGGAGAAAAAGTCTGAAAATTAAGAAGGAGAAAGAAAAGAACCTTGTAAAAAGTTCAGAAAGGATTCACAAATACATAAAAGTCACATAATGTCATGCACTATATAAATGGTGTCCATGCTTTGCACTGCACAGGCCAAATTAATTTATGGATTACTCCTTACAATACATTAGAAATTAGTCTTCCATCTTCATAGTTTCTGGCTGTGTTTCAGGCATTCATGACAGATGGATTGAAGTGGTTTTCTTCAAAGCCCATTGTGGCTTGATGAACATGAATAAATCACCAACTCCTGCTTCTGATTTGTCATAATCTCCTTACCTGTGATTTTAGAGAATAATGGCAGAGCTGCTCTAATGGAAAATCAGTCACCCTATATATCCATGTACCAATTGTTTTTTTTTTCTTTCTCATAGCACCTATTTCTTCCTGTTAATTTTTTGAGGATTTGGCATTCAACTGCAGTACATACTCAATCTTTAATTTATAGCCTGCCCGTGAGATCAAAGGAATTGTTCAGATTTTCACTGTTTTCTGTCCTTTGATTGCTAATACAAATTGTTTTGTGTCCTTTTATTGCTAATACAAATTATGTTGTGGCTCTGAACTTTACATACAATATTTTGTTAATATTTCATGAATCATTCACATCTGTATGCATCACTCACACCCACTGAAATTTCTGAGCACTGCAAAACTGGGTTTTGGTATACCTCTGGAATGACCTGCATGGTATTTCTTTTGACTGGCTAATTGCTGTTTTAAACAAGAATGTGTTCACTGAATTAAAATTAGATTTAGAGAGCAATGTTCAGAGTGTATGTTTTATGATATGATAGCATTGCTATAGAAGGGATGTGTATGCATTAGAGACTGTGCATTAGTGACATTACTTTTGTGTGATAAATAGCTCAGCTTCTATCTTAAACTCTTCTTTTTTTCCTATTTAGGCGAATTTACCCTCCTGATGATAAGACATTACTTGAAAAGTATGAGAGTTTGTTAGCCACTGCTTTCCAGACATTTCTTGCTGGAAGAGCAGCTTCACTTCAGCGGGAAATGAATAACCCTTTGAAAAGAATGAAGGTACTGAAGTACACCAAATACTGGCTTTAGGAGTTACTTAACTTTGAATTCATGAGCTTGTGGATTAGTTTCATTATAATCATGTATGATGGCCAATTAATAGCATTTGATAATGTTCCATGATCTTATTCTTTGTGCAGCTTGTGGGCCAGATCCTTGAATCTGGATGAACTGCAGTGGAGCCAGGGTGGAGACAGGCTAGATGGCTTTAAGCTACTTTGCCATTTCCCTGATCCTCAGCCTTACCCCTGGCCAAACCAGAGGTTGGCACAAACTGCTTTTGAGCTGGTAATTGCCTCCTTCTTCCTCCAGTAATGTTCCCAGCCTATTCATCCACTTGTATGGACTGGGACAAGAGATATCCTAAAACCAGCTCCATTAGTTTAAGGATTGAAGGCAGCCAAAACTGCCTGATTGCCTACGTATTTAGTCAGAGACAGTAGGAAAACAGCTATAATGATAACCAGCTAACATGATGTAATTTGGGATCCTGAGAAATAATTTTGCGTCTTTGTAGTTGGCATCATCCAGCAGTTTTACAGGAATCTTTGTTTAATCCTTTCTTCAGAATTTTATTTTTAATAAATGTTAATACTGGATTGAAACCTCAATTCCATGTTGCTTGCAAGGAGAGATGCATGCATGAGAAGAAATATTTCTATTTCCTCCTGTGGAGGAATCCATAGTCTTATTTCAGGAGTTAGTAATCAAAGTAATTTCAAATTTCTACCACTCTGCTTGAATTTTGGAAGGACAGGGTATGTCCTGCTTTGAATTAATAGTAATGAAATTCCCGTTTCTAGGAGGAGGACATTTTGGATCTTCTGGAGCAGTGTGAAATAGATGATGAAAAGCTGATGGGGAAATGCACCAAGCAGCGAGGACCTAAGGTACTTGACTTTTAGATACCAGTTTTTTGTTTTACTCTATAGACACGTATTCTGAGAATTTCAAGTGGGGAATTTAGTTAGCTGATCCTGCTGGAAGTTTTCTTCCTCAGACTGCCATTAACTCTTTTTTTTTTTTTTTGAGTATGAAGAGAAGCATTTGTCCAACTAAATCCCATTAAATTTTTAAGGGGTTATGAGATTCTTCTTTAAACCATTTTGAGGAATTGCCATGCATGGTAACAACTGTATGAGAGATTGATTGATTTCAGTGTGTGAAAAGATTTTTATATCAACAGTGGATCTCAAAAGAATGCTTTCATCTTTAATTGATTAGTGCCAAAATTAGGATTGTGGGATAAAAGGCACTATGGAAGGTAAAAGAATTAATTAGAATTTTGATATATCTATAGCTTGCTCACTTTCTAAGAGGGTTGTACAGTATATCTTGGAACCTGTTTTGTATCCAAAATCTGCTTTTAATGTGAATGTATATTATTTTTAGCTTAATGCTTTCTGCTTGTGTGCATAGTTCATGTGAGTCTTTGCCTTAAATAAACTGCGTATCTCTAAGCCAGTAAAGATAAATAGTTTGGGCTTGGCTAAAATAAGTATGTTTTTTATATCCTGTAAACATTTTAGGTCAAGTCTGCTTAGAAGAGCCTACATCTCTGTTCTGAGCTCTAATTGATTTGTTTATGGATGCATGTACATATTTTTAGTGTTTTATGTTTCTGATGACATGGTGCACAAATCTGTGGATTTCTGTACAAAATGAATGCTGACAATTGTTCTGAGCTTGAAGAGGTACTTTAGATATGTGCAAGAATCCAAAGAGCTACATCTTATTACAGGCGTGCATTCTGGAAAGAGGATCTACATGCCCAATCTGGTATTAAGATAGATTTGCAGGGACCTCATTACAAATATGGGGATTTTGTGAGCTCGTGCTTTAACAGTGGTGGATTCATTTAAACAAGAGAAAAAACCCCTCAGTCCACATTCCTACAGGGATTCTTTTTCTTGAAGTTCTGTTTTCAGTTCTTTAACGTGGGGTCACTTAGTTCAAGTTTAACATCTCAGTCACATTTTTCCCTTTTCCCAGAAGCTTGTCTTTTCCCAGCAACTCTCAGAGAACTTCTATCTGGTTGTCTGTATGCACACTGACTTGATCTATTCTACCTCTACACTCATTGTTCACAAGACATTCCCAGGCTGGAGGCTGTAACATTTAATTAACCATTAATAGGGTACTAAGCCCAAATTGAGAAACCTCTCTTAGTTAGTTTTAAGATAAAATTTGATTAATTTATGAGTAAGACTATGTGCCATGGTCTTTTATAGCAGGCAAATGGATTGTGTAGCTTACAACTATTTAACTGGTACAATACTGTTTGCACTTAGAGCAGAAAGAAAAAATGGCTTATAACCAAAATTTCTCTTTTTTTTTTGTTTTCCCCTGAAATTGGTGAAATCAAAAGGGTAGACAATCAAACTAACTTATCCAGGGAGACTGTTTCTTTTCCTTGCACTGTGAACACTTCATGCTATGCAGGATTTCTACTCCTGCATCTTTTTAATGCTCCTGATACACTTCTCAATCATTTAAACCTTGCCTACAGTGAAGCCATGTGACCAGAGATTTCCCTGGTTGCATAATGCCCTGTGTGCTCCCTTTGAAATACACTTGCCCATGCAGATAGTCCTTGTATCTTTCACCAAAAGAGCATCATCTCTTTCCTGTAAGAGTTAAGGTGCATATGGCCAGTAATGTGGATTTAATTGGCCACCTCTTTGTAAAGAAGCTGCTATGAGGTATGTAATGTCTAAATATATATCTATATAGAAATCCAGTGAGTGAGGCAGGCAGTAGAAATTACTATTGCTTGTCAGTCTGTCAGGTAAGAGAATAATCCAGCTGTAAACCTCATCTTGTAACCACAAAATCCTACAAATACAGAACTATTTGCATATTGAAATAGAAACATATGCAAGACCAAACGAAAAAAAGAGAAAAAGCAACCACAGGACCTGTACTTTCCATGTCATGTTACCCAACACAAAAGGTATTTTAAGAAGGTCAGTGAAGTCTGTCCCCCTTTAACATTCAGTGGCTGCCCTGCTGACAGAAGATACTCTTAGGTCAAATGCACTGCCTTGGGTTGCACTCTTCCTTGGGAGAAAAAAAAAATCCAGCCAGGACTCTGAAAACCAACCAAACAACTGGAATAGTTCTGAGAGAGAGGTATTTTCCTCCTCATCCTCCTCCATACATAGAGACATATATAAGCATCTACATTTACACATACATATCTATACACAGGAGAGGTTGAGGGCTGTGTGATAAATACATGCAAGCTTTCCATGTAATAATTCCATATTTGCTAGGAATTTCAGCCCTGTTTTTATTTGAACATGATTAGGAACTCAGCGTAGGAAAAAGGAAATCAAGAATTTCACAGAATTAAGGTATTTCTTCCTGCAATTAAAATATCACTGAGTTTTGCATAGATGGAGAAATGCATTGTGGAAATGTCCAGTTTATTTGTAGCCTCTAGAGGGCTCCTGACACCTACACACTGTCAGGGTTAACTGTCTGTGCAGGACAACGGACTAAGGAACGAAAATAACAGATATTGTGGAGGAAAGGAGAAATTAATTTTAATTTTAATTCTTTTGGTATAAGATCAGATAAGTTTAATGACAGAAGAATTGTGCTAGCATAAGGGGAAAATCAAGGTGATTAGACTTGCTAGGAAAGGAGATATCTCTTACTTTAAGTGGTCAGTTTACACCCAGATCTAGCTATTATTTTTCATTATTTCTTTTTGTAATTTCTTTGATATTTCTTTTCTTTGTTAATTGATATTGTTTACTGTAGAATGTGTGAGGAACACGTATATGATAAGTGGAATAAGACCTACCTTAAAGCCCCTGTGAATTGTGATTGAAAATGTTTGGTTTACCTTGTATAACTCCTCAGGAATATCTGATCAATATGTCTCCATCATACACAGCATTTCATGATTAGGACAGCTATTTTTAAGAAAGCAGTAAGTGTTGAGGCACCTTACTTTTATCCCTTTGGCAGACAGATACATATCAACATATTCTTTGTGTAACAACAATTGTCAGGGCTCCCCTCAATGCAATATTCTTCTCTAACTTCTCCTTATCTGGTCTAACAGCTTGAGATTGCATAAACATACTTTTAGTTAGTGGCAGAAATCCCTTCTCTTCCTTATCTGGAATAGAAGTTTAGGTATATTCTATTTAGTTATAAAGTGCATCTTGCAGCAACAAGATGTTTTGGGGCTTTTTCCTGTTACCTTCCTAATAAATCCAGGTGTATTACATTATGCTAAGACATTAGGAAAATTTAAATTCTTCCTGAGAGTTCTTCTGTTTCACTTTGACTCAAAGTACATTCAGAAATAATTATATGAATTTTTTAAAAATCTGAGCTTTAATTGTAATCCATTAGGTAGATGAGGCCATCAGGATAGCTTCTTATTAGCTGAGAGTTACTGGAAAGAAAATGTGTAGGAAAAAAAGGTGACTACATAAACCTAGTTAGGATAATAGATGTAATGGAAGATACTTCATTTTTTGAGTGTTACTGATGGTAGATGGAAGAAGAAAATTTTTCTTTTGTAGCTTCTGTTCTTGGATCAGTTTCTCTGTCTCCACCGTTTTGGTTTTGGTCCTGCAGTATCCTTGGTAATAGCACAGGATTAATTAGCTAATGACACTGAATCCCATGTGCATAGGAGGCACCAAGAACCCCCAGCTGTATTCTTTGGTCTCTGCTCTCTGCAGGATGTGGATTAATCACTTTCTTTTCAGAAGGAAAACAGCCAAAGTTCCCTGACATATTTTTCTGTTTCATGTTGATCATTGTTAAAACTGTAGCTTCAGTTATTGCAAGTATCAGTGAGGAACCTGAACTGATTGTAAATGGTATTCTGTATCAATTGATTTATGATTTCAAACCCTAATTCAGTATGTTTGGTAGCACAATTCATACCTGAAATAAAATAATTCCTCCCCCTTCTCTTACTATATTATGCTGCTCTTCACGTGAGAAAGCTTAGTATTACTGTGGAGTGAATTTAATGAAATATTTAAGCAATTATTCTCAAATTTAGGACAAACTTCCAATCTAATTTGGGAGGGTTTACAGCTGTGCAAATCCTGCCTGAATCTGCCTGAATCAAGGATCTAGTGTGATAGTCAGCTGTTTCTTTGGGATTCAATTCAATTTCTTGGGTGTTTTTTCTTCTTTTTTTTTTAGCCCTTGTGTTCAATGCCAGAAAGTGCACAATCCTTAAGGAAATCTAAGAACCACAGCACTGCTAGTAGCTGTGATAGCTGTAGCACTGTGTCAGAATCAGGAGAAGAAACTGAAAAGGAAGACCACAATGAAAAAAAGGAGAAAAAAGTTTCATATGATCTTGAAGAAAATAAATACAAATCTTTGGAACGATCAGGTAAGTTACCTGATCACTTTTCCAAGTAAGTCTGGCATTCATGATAAATTATATTAAATTCTTCAGTCTTTCAGAATTTGTCAACTTCTGTATCTTAGGGTTAAGCACTGCTTAGCTTGTTTCAGTTTCTTTAAAATGTTTTCTAGATTAATAGATATAGTGTGTTACTTTTTGTTTTAGTGGTGTATTGCCTCACAGAACTTTATAATGTAATTGCACATGTGTAGTGCTGCTTCTAAAATTTTATTTTCATATTTATTTAGCCAAAAACTGAATTAAAAACTGGTGTAACTATGCAGTAGCAAATGAGAGATACTGGATCTGCAAATATGGGATCCATTGAGCCAATTTTCTCTCCTGTTTCCATATTCTTATAGGCAGGAAACCACACACAGAAGTCACAGACTTTTTGACCTACAGAGCACATGCCCTCTCTCATAAATCTCACGCGGTTATAGTGGATTGGAGTCTGCCTGATTAAAGCTGAATAAGAGGAAGAAATAAATGTTCCTATAAGTATGTAAATTAGGTATTATTAGGGGGATCTGACACAACTGACTTCTACATATATAGCTGTTAGTCAAGATACACTGTAGTACAACATATGTGCAGACATACTGATCATATGTGTTGTTAGTTAAAAAGACTAAAAAATGGGCATTAAGAGAATAATAAGTAATAACATCATTCATTTAATTTGTCTGCAGGTAGAATGAACTGCAAACCTTCAAATAAAAATGTAAAATCTCCATCATATACGTCCCCCACATCATCCACAGGTCCAATAAGGCGTTCTGTGAGCTGCCCTCGTTCCATATCAATACTCACTATGCAGTCCCAGGGCGCTGAGCAACGCCCTCTTTCAGCCAAAGCATCTCTCCAAATGCAGCGAACGTCCTCAGTCAACAGGTCTCACTCTTTAAATCGTAGCCCATCTTCAGCCAGATTCCCTCAGACAGCCTCCTTGGGAACTATGAACTCTTCAGGGGTGAGTCAACACAGCAGTTGCATTCAAAATGTGTTCCATGTTTCTCTAAAACTCAATAAATACATTAGTAATTCTTGCAACAGAAAACTTGAGGTACTGTAGTCAAGATTATTTTGACAGACACTGGAGAATATAAGATCTCTAGACCTGTATGTGACATGGGGTTAGTGCCAGCTGTGATGTTTCAGTGCTCCTGGTGCAGCAATACAGATGTTACATTTTGTGGAAATGGAAATCTTAAGAGTTTTTGTGTATGGGAAACCTTCACTCCTAAATCGGCTTTTGAAGATAGAAAGGGTCATTACCTCTCTTAAAAATTTTCTGTGATTTGTTTGGGAGCTGCTGGTTCTGAAATATGGGTGTACCTACCTTCAAAATCTTTACAGTAACAAAAATACATCCAGATTTCAAACCCAGTATATACTCCAAGGGTAAATACATTGTGCCAGAATAAGACATTAGTAAGTATTTGTATGGCTGTCCATTGTAGAAGAAGGTGAGATTCATTTTCAACCTACTATACCTATTTTGCATATGCTATATCACTGCAGTAAAGCTCTACTTCCAAAGTGAACACTTGAAAATTTATACAGTGCTTGTGGTCTTCAGGATTTGCCATTGCAGGAACTGACTCAGAGACCATTTTCTTTTTTTATAAAAGAAAATAAAGCATCTTTCATTTGCACCCTCTCTTTGAGAAGACAAGCAACTACCCTAAATAATTAATAGATCAGATTAAACCCTTTTAATTGTTTAGAATTTGTGTGATTAGTTGTACTTCCACAATGTACTTCTGAATCGTGTATATTTTTTCATTTTGTTAGCAGATTGTCATCCTCTTTGGTATCTCCTTCACAGCCCAGGCATTTCTTCCTTTGTGTTTGCATGATGGACCCCATATTCACTTATCCCTAGGCAGTGTTTGCAGGGATCACTCCCCACCCTCATTCAGGATTGCATTGTGTGCTGGTGCCAGAGTGTTTCCATTCATGCTTTGATGCCTGACCTATATATTTCATCACCCAAATAATTTGTCTGGAGATAGGGCAAAACAAATTGGCACTTTTAACCCGTTTTTGCAGCCTCTCTGTATTGTGGTGAGCTTTGATTGTGAGAAATCCTTTTTTAATGCTAATTAACTTGCTTCATAGTATTTACTATCTCTAATCATCATTTTTATCCGGTAGAACGCTCATTGTCTGTTTTGCCTGTGAGGCTTTGTCTAAATGATGAAAAAGGATCCTTTTAAAATTGTGTGCTGACATTTTGTGAAATACTCCTTAACATGGTTTTCCATCTTTAAAGTCAGCTAATAGAATTGGAAAGACATTAAGATTGTGTCTTCACAACAACGTGTTAAAGGTATTTTTTATCACATTAGCTATCTCAAGTTTAAAAAGTACCCTTTTATCATCACGATGTACTCTGAGAGTTTAATGAGACAGTGCTAATATAGATTTTTCTATTCACATTAACTTTATATCAAATACAAATTACTGAAAGATTAAAAGCAGTCTCTCACCATCTGACATTAAAAATGGGCTACTCGCTTAAATTAACATTAGGAAGAAAGCATACTCTCTTTTTCATTGAGAAAGCTCCACCACAGAAATGATCTTGATGTGCAGAACAATTACGTTGGGTGATAGAGCTTAGGTCATGCTTCCTAAAAATGATGTGAATAAAATTACTTACAGAATGAATAAGAACTACTCATAATTTAGCACTGTATTCTGAATGGAACTCTGTTCATAATTATTTTTGCAACTAAGAATAATATAATATATATTACTGCTAGAATAACATTAAAATTGATAAACTGTGACTTACTAAGAAGAAATCATTTGTGCATGATAAAGTGTTAGTTTATCTATCCTTTGGGCAAGAAAAGAGCAGTACACTGCCATTTTTGGAGTCTGCTGAGATCCAAATATTCTAAAGGTAGGGAAACAAAATTTAAAATAGTCCATTTACAGTTGGGAATTACAGACATATTAGTATAGGAGTTATAAAAAAAAGTGGATTTGAAAATATTTGCTATCTTATTATTTCAGCCACATTAACATGTATCAAATAGCAAAGTTTTTTTTTATGTGCTTGGAAATATTTATCACTCAATTAAGTAAAATCATTCTTAAGTGTTTTAGTTGTTACAAGATACAAAGATTAGAAGTGACTAAAAATTTTGAATTTCACTCTTGAAAAAAGTTAAAATTAAGCCCACTTAGTCTTGCAAATATGAAAATGCAAAAGTATATGGAAGTAAAGAAAGAGGATCAGAAATACTTCTAACGAGTGTGTTATGTTTTAAAGAAGACTCCCAAACCCTCCAGAGGTGGTCTTCTGCAGACACTGTAGGGGTTCAGATCAGTGTTTGTCCAAAAAGCAATCATATTTTAAACAAAATTCTGGACAATGGAAGACACTCTCGACCCCTTACTGACCAAAGAAGGAAAATGTTCTTTATAATGCTCCCTGAAATCTTGGCTCAGTGATACATTGCTAGATTATGTTAAATTGTTGAAATGAGGAACTGAAAGGATGCTTTATATGACTAATAATATTTTTCATTATGTTGAATTTAAATTCAAAGTCAGTTATCTAAATTTCAAATTTATACTTTAAATTGTGGGCACCATAAATATTGAATATATGTTTGTTTATTCTTTTTCAAACAAACTTACATTTAAACTGTTTTTCTTGGATTTCTTGATAACTCTAAGTAATGGTGATGCATTAATGTACATGATATATATTAGTTCTGTATTAGATAATATGTCTATGCACTTTAATAATATATATTATGTCACTCTATTTAGAATTTTTTTTGTCAAGCAAACATCTTTGTAAAGTGATTTAATGGCATGCTTGAAATGTTTTCCTCTGCTTCGTGTTGGCTTTTAGAGTGAGTCTTTGCTGCAACAGAAAACAAAAGAGCAAGAAGTTGCTTTGACAAAAGAGACTCTTCTCCTTATCAATGACATGAGAATCAAGTTCCCAGGAAAAACAAATGAAGAATCTGAATTAATTATAGAAGATGTAAGTATCTATAAATAAGAAAGAAGAACAGGCTAGACACTGTTTAGGCTACTGAAATGAAGGAAAGTAAAAAGCTCAGTCTATGATTCATTAGCTCCTATGGCCCTAAAATTTCCAGAGCTCAGGATAATTCAAAAGATTTTGAAGGCTTGGAGCTTTGCATACTTTCTGACCTTACAAGAGCAGCACTGAAAACATTCCTATGTCCTTATAAAATATATGAGAAATAATCAGAAAGGTTAGGAAAATTCAGTTTTTCATTGTGGAGAAAGTTCAAACTTTTAAGTAAGCCAAGAAGAATGTTACAATTCATATTTCATCTGATATTGTTAAAACAGATCCTGACCTGTTTAACTTGCTCTCAGACAGGCACACTAGAGAACTCAGAATGGTATGCTGCAGGCAGAATGGGGGTTTGATGGTCATCAAGAACACCAGTCTCACACTTTTTAGCTCTTGTAGTCTACCAAATCAGCCTTTCTCACATCCAGCATTGTCCTGAGCCTTGTAGTTTGGTATCAAACACTTGTGAAACAATGCCCCACTAAAGGTCAATAAAACCCCCATAAATATATATAAACAGAAATTACATGCCATCTGAATACTTTGTAAATATTTAATACAAAGAAGCTAACAGGATGGAAAAGAATGAAGACAGAAATTCTCAGTTTAAAAGAAAAATTAAAGGATTCAAATTAACACCTGTGTTCTGATGTAGTGAGCACAGGCCATGGTGTGTTAAAATCCATCTGATTTATTATCTGGCTAGAAATGTCCTGAGCTCTGTGAGCTTTCAGAACGTTGATTATGTCTCTAGTAATCTCTGCAGCTACATTGGAATGCAAAGGAATTCTTCTGTAATGATGGCTGATTTGGGTGATGCTGGAAGAAGGCATTCATAACCAGCAGATACTGAGCTTCTCATGCTAGAAGCAGCACTAAAATGCTTCATTAAATGTGAGTGTGCTCAGTGCTGTATGAGTGGAAGTGCTATGCTCCATCTGGTGGTGCTTCCTCACACAGCATCAGCACCTTCCTAGGGCAGAACTCTTAATATTAGTCTGGCCATGACCGGTTCCTGATGGGAAATAACTCATCACGGAGGAAAAAGAATACTGGTGTGTTGGTTGCCAGTGAGACAGAACTTGTCAAAGGTCTGGAGTAGAATAGAAAGATAAAACAAAATGAAAATAAAAATGTATGTTTGCAGCTGGAGCTATTTTGGTAGCACTTTGATATTGTGAAAGGAGAGTGTTGCAGTTCATATATGATTATTTATAGAAAGGATGATTTTCAGGTATGTCTAATGTCCCTTACACAGCAAAACTCCTCACTATTTAAATAGATTAGCGGTTAGCGGTTATGCTTTCTTGAACTTTTCTTACTCTCAAGAAATCTGAGCTGAGTCAGTCAAGACAACTTTCTAACTGCTTTGTATAGTGTATGGTTGTCAGAATCAGGTGGAAAAGAAGGTAGGATTAAACTGAAGCATCACACAGATATTTGCAAATGTTGCCTCACATAAATTTTCAAATATTTACCTATTTCTTATAGAGAAAACTTCTTCTCACAGTGGTCTTTAAGATGCTCACATTTTTAAGCATTAGAAATGCTCATGAATGAAAGACCAGCTTTCAGTTTTTTTCATGTGTATTTTTTATCTTGTGTTTTATGATGACTACAGATTATGGATAATTGGAAGTATCATAAAACAAAAGTGTCATCCTTTTGGTTGGTAAAACTGGATTCAGCAAAGCAACGAAAAGTAAGTGACGTATTTCATTTTCTGAAGGTAATCTAAAGTAGATGCATAGCAGTGTTTCTACTCGTGTTTAGCAGCAGCTGGGAGTGACTTGAGATGCCAGAATACTGGTTATTGATACTAACATATTGTTACTAACATTAATTCTGTTGTAGGAAATTATGTTGCTGTGTTGCTCCAAATTTGGAGAGGCATAATTATTCTGGATTAAAATTTAAAAATCAATTTCTCAAAAAATTCATCTGCAGAAAGAAAAGCAAACAAATAAATAATTAGTGCTTAACACCTAAGTTTAACTAACATTCTTAGAAGTGTATTCACTTGGCAGATTTGATTAGTAAGGGCTACACCAGTCAGCAGTTTCAGACCAGGCATATTAAAACTCCATTAGAGGTAGTGATACTGCACTTGGCTGTTTGAGTATTTGACCCACAGTATTAGAATAGATCATGTTGAATAAAAAATGGACCTACCAAGTAAAAGCATTTTCTCCTTTAAGCATTTTTTCAGAAAGCCTCCAATAAAGGGTGGTTCTGCCCTCTATTTGACTGGCAGTCGTGTTAAACCAAGGGCACATGTACAAAGTCAGGATGATAGGGATTGATGTACCAAGTTGTTACTCACAAAAACTGCACAAGCAGAAATGTGGACTTTTTGCTCTTCTTGCGAGGACATCTTTTACAACTTTAGGAGACTTATAATTCCTGAAGCACTAGTGAGCCCTTCATCTTTGCTTTCACTGGAAATGATTTGCCTTTTTTTAAAACTGCTTTTAACCTCAATCCCTTCAAGCAATCAGATAGTTATTCTTAGAAGGGTAGTTTATAAAAACGGATTAACTTTGACAATGACATTGCAGCTGAGGACTGCCAAATGTCTTTTGTTGATTTGAAAGAAGTATGTTTTATATTCCAATGAGGTGGGTGAAGGAGAAGTGAGCAAGGTGGAGAATATTTATGCAAGTAAGGAATCTGTCTCAAAGGTACCTTTCTCAACTTTGTGAATTACAAAACAGAATCTCAGTCCCCTTCACTCTTACTGGGAAATTCTATCACACAAGAAGAAAATATCTGGGCAATGTACTACATTTCATAATGTTCATCCCTGACAGCTGTATTTGCTTAACAATTATTCAACACGATGTAGAAAAATTAAACTCACGCTCATATTCGTAGTGTGTAATATTCTGGCATTACAGCACAGCTACAGGAGACATTCAGAAGCAAGTTGAGAGTAAACCAATTAAATCAATTAGTGTTAAAAAGAAATTTAACCTCTAAGACTTGCAAGAAAAAGAGACTTTTGTATGGGAGGAGTTATGACTGCTTCAGGTTGCATCACTTTACTTAATTTCTTTTAAAGTGTTTTGATGGTTACCAGAGGTTTTGAATATGCTCTTTCATAACATCTTGTTCTGTTACACCTAGATAATTTGTTTTGTTAAAGCAAATGATGTAAATTAAACAGAAAGATGAAGGCAAGCTGGGGAAATTAACTTAGAAAAATGAAGATGTAGGTTTCATGAAGTTCCAGCCCTTGTGCAATGCCTTGTCTCTTTTCTTAAATGGATGATTGAAGCCATGTTTGCAAATTAAGGACAATTAACTTGAACATTTCCTGCTCTGGCATATTGGCAATACCAATACAGTAAAAACAGCAAGAAAGATTTTTCTTCTAGAGTACCTGGCAGCCTGTGGCTTGCTCTAAGATGTTTAGTTCTTAGTTTTCTTCAACTCCAGGTGCTACAGTAAAACAAAAAACTCTACATTGGCATCATTGTTCTTAGCTTATGTCTTTTGGACTAGTGAGAGAGTCTATACAGGGTGGAATTGTTCTTTTTCACACAGGGAGATAAATTACTGTTAGTCAGTGTAACACTGCAAAGAAATGAATGACCAATCCTTATGTGATTTATGGAGTAAGTTGGTTCAGATGGGTGTGGATGACCACAGACATTGGCCATGTGTGTGGGAAAGCCTTGGACAGGTGAGACACAAGGAAAAGTGCTTGAGAAGCATGAAGACAAAAGGCTAATGGTGCTAAGGAAGTGTCTGGAAGTCTGGACCTGTTCCACAGGCATGGGGCAGTCCAAAACCTGGGTTTAGCTCCTGCTATCACTAAAAAAGATCAGCACCCTTAGGTTTTAAGATCTTACTCTTTCTATCTCACTCTTTGGGAGAAGGAGACCGTGGGCGTGGATTTTAGTGCATGAGACACCTGCATTCATAAGGATTCCCAACAGAGAGGACAGTATTGTATTTACAGTGGGTTATTATGTGCATGGAATTAGTGCAAGACCTGTGCATGACTAATCCTAGGTCTTCAGAAAGAGTTTAAATAACACAGAAAAAACATATTACATCAAGGCTGTCATTATTAGGTATCTATAGATTTTCTGCCCATTAGGCATACTACACAGCTTCCTTGTGCTATTGCAAGCATTTTGTTTATTTAAGCTTTGTTTCTTTCACTGTGTCCTGTCAGACTATTTATAAACAACAGTTTGTTATGCAGGACCTAAAAATTGCAATTCCACACCATGCTTCCCTACTTTACTGTTCCACTAAATCTCTTTCACCTTTTGAGAGCCACAATTCACCATGTGAATCAGTTTGTCACACATACCTGAAAGTTTCCAGGGAAAGCATTGTACCTTCTAATTTACAAAATCTTACACCAAATCAGCAAATGCCTCCATCTGTTTACCAGCCACTTGAGTCTGATTGGTTTTTGGAAGATGCTGTTATGCAAAAGAGGCAGAGAGTGTGTTTCCTTTAAATGAAATTATGTTGATTTAACTGGGTTTTTTTAATAGTTACATCCACATTAGGCTTTTTTGTAGGACAGATTTTACATGTTCAGGGTGCCAATATGGGGTCTAAATACTACTTTGGTCACAAGACTATTCCCAGACTTATTGATAGTATTTCAATAGACAGGATCCTAGACACTATGGAGCCTGATTCTCTCCAGTGATTATGAAGGGAACGTAGAAGACTGATTTAGGAGAACATCCAGATATTTAAAAGCAGGCACGAGGAATCCCATCTTCCTTCCGTGCCCCAGTTCAGTGGGATGTGCAGAGGTGTATCCATGAGGACTCTGATAAGTTGGATGTGCAGCTGTCTAAGCAATATACTGAATGCAGCTCAGCCTTTATGCTCTTACATTTAAATGTTGTCTGTATGTAATAAATCCATGGTATGTTGATAAGTTTTTTATTTTAAATATCTTGCTGATTATTTTCTTTCTTACTGATTTGACTACACTGTCTCCTGCCAGGTAAACTACACTGGTTTGATCCAGGGTAACACTGAGCTTAAACAGACATTAAACCAAAGAAAGTTAGTAGTTTTTCAGGACGTTTTAGTTCTTTAAAAAATAGATGGCATTTTAAAAGGGAAAGGAAAAAGAAGATATATAATATTTGGGTTGTTAATTAGGTTCCTTCTAGTCTGTAATTGTGTCCATTTTTTTTCTTTTTACTCTTGTCATTTAAATGAGCTAGTATTGAACAGACTGAAAAAATAGAAATTAACTTATGTAGCAAAAATAAAATATTTGGATTTGCCTTTGCAAAATGTTATTGACAGAAAGAACACAAAAGTTAGCTGATGAATGCACAGAAATGAACCACAGACCTCTGCAGGAATGTATAGCTGTGTAGTCATCTGTATGTGTGCAGGGCATCAGCCATCAGCTGGCTTTGGGTTTTGCAATATGTCTTTGATTTCCTTGGAATGCTCTTTCCTAGGTTTTGGATATAGTCAGGACAAGTGTTCGTGCAGTTCTACAGCATGTCTGGAAAGCTCCAGACATTGAAAATTTACATCTTTACCGTCTTTTTAACCGTGTATTTAATCGCTTGCTTTGGAGCCATGGTCAAGGCCTGTGGAACTGTTTCTGTAATTCAGGGTAAGCCCATTTTTCTTTTCTTAGTCTCCTTCATAACTTCACAATGACAATCAATGCTGGCATACTTTGTTGCTCATATTCATTCACAGGAATGCTGTAATATATTGAACTTGTTTTAAAGGCATCTGAAGATATATAGTAGAATTCTAGCAATCAAAGTCAACCTTTTCAGAAATGGAATCAAACATTTACTAATGTATTTACAAATATACTAGTATAAGGAAAAATACATAATATTTGAAAGTATTTGAAAGTCAACTCTTCTACTGGATGGTGCATGATTTTAAGGCCAGACTACTGTGTCAAACGTGGACTTGCCATCAACAGAAATCACTGTCATATCTCGTAAGGGAAGAGTTCAGTCACAACTGCAGCTGATGTCTCATGCCAAGTGCAATGTCACTTCTGTGATTTACAAATAAATTTCTGTGATTGACTACATTCACTGTTTCCCATACTGGTAGAAATTTAAGTATATGCAGAATATGAAATGTCCACCCACAAGTAAGCAGATGTTTTTGGTTTGGGTAGCAAATGTGAGTTTTCTATGGGGAAGTAAAGATCTGGACATACAAGTAAGTTCAATAAACTACACTTCAGGATCAACATTCCTGAAATCAAAGGCATGGGTAGAAAGATAGAATTGGGGGATCATATCAGGGGCACAAAACAATTCCTCCCACCCACCAATTTATTAATAAAAAAAGAATATGGATTTTTAAATACAAAATATATTGCACATAAAAAAGGACATTTTCTCTGCTGGTATATAAAATGTATGAAGAATTGGAAGGGGTTTGATTAGGTTGCATAAGGTGTTCTAAGAGATGTATTGAAAATGAACTACAACAATTAGCATGCTGCTGGATATTGTATGTACAAAGGAATCAAGGTTGTTCACATACAGTCATTTGTCACATGTAAAGAACTCATACAATAGCCTTGTTAATTGTTTCCCAACAAAATGGATAACAGGAAGAGGGATCTGAGTGGCCCAAAAGATCAACAGGTTTTTTACCATCATCTTCTCATTGCTGAAGGCTTGGTTTTGTGTAAGCTGTTAGGAGTCTTTAAATTTTTTTCCTTTCTTCATGCTAGCAGAGGTGTGTGAAGTCTTGAGTATAAGCTCAATTCTTTTGTTGTCATAAAACATTGCAAGTGGAGCTATTCTTTGACAAAGATCTATTTCCTTGTAAGGAGTTACGTAAAAGATTCTAAAAATACTGTAGAAGTAACATATAAATGCCCAGTATGTGTAGTGATCTCTCTTCATGTAATATACTTAATACAGAATTCATGGAAGAAAACAAAAAGGCTGTTTGCACCTTGCCAGTGTGTTGTTTATTCAGTTATAAACATCCTTCTTGGATGGATGACAGCACCTCCGTAGCAAAGGCCAACTTCTCATCACTCTTCCCTAAGAGTTCATTGTGCCATTTTAAAGAACACATTGGAATAAACATAGGGCATGTGTGGAATTTGGAGAAACTTGTTGGGAAAGGGGTATAAATGTGCTGATTCAGAAACAAGATTACTAAGTGGAATATTAAGGGGTGTAGTATGTTCACTTTTCACAAGACACATGTCTTGGGAGAAGAGTGGAGCTAATGGCCTTAAGGTTTCCTTTTGCTGGTTAGATCCTAAGTATGTGCTATTTTAGTAAAAAGAAAGAATGAAGAAAATCTCTGTGAAAAAAAGGAGATGTAGATGGTTACATAAAGCTACATTTCTTTTCCTGTAAAATAAACAATTAAAACTAATCGGAGAAAACTAGTTGATGCACTTGACTTCAGATGGTTATAAAAAGAATAACACATAATTGACCATATTGCACAATCAAGTATAATACTCTTTTTTATCTGGTGAGTAGTCTGGGATTTCTTACTAATGTATAGAAGCTAAAGTTACAGCATAAGCAATTAAACTTAGGAAACCGAACTCTGGTCCCTGCTGATTGCAGTATAATGGAGAATAAACTGAATCTGTCTAACACATGGAGATTTCACAGGCACATTTTGAATGAAAATTGAAATTAAAATTCGTGTGCATGTTTCCAAATCTCAGCTTTTGTTACTAGGGTAACTATATAGCACTAGTTCAGCAGGCCACATATTATTTGTCACTGAAAAAATGTCTCTTAACTGTAGAAAGGTTACACAGATTTCAGAGTCCAGAACCTAAGGAATTTATCAGGAAAGTTTCTTCTACAGGATTTCTGAGTTTTATGGATTGAATTATAATATAATTATGTGTAGTAGTATGAATCTGTTGAATGAACGTAATACTTAGACTTTCATCTTGCTACTTTCTACCAACCATCATATGACTTCATGAGGAAAGACTGAGGACAGTGGATTAATTTGCATATAAAAATACATGTGGACAGCTCCCAGACAGAAAACTGTCGCTGTTGAGCCACTAGCAGAGAAGAAAAACCCGGATTCTCAGCGTAGCATAGAAAAGAGAGATTTATTATTTTGAATCCAACCTATATAGGCTTTTCAGAGGTCACCCAGATTGGTCAGTCAGAAACCTCCCCCTAGGCCTGATTGGCCAGGCCTGAACTGTCCAAATCTCGAGACACTGTTCTAACAACATCCAAACTTTATCTTTTTTTATAAAACACAGAAGAAGTTCTCGTGGGAAAGACCTGTGCTAGCCACAGAAAACAATTGAGAAAAATGTATTAAAGAAAACTAGTAGTATGACTCAATGATCTTAAGAGGTCATTTCCAACCTAAATGATTCTATGATTATTCAGTTGGTGAAATTAAACAGTTTTGATGTATACAAACGATACTTCTTAAACAATTACATTAATAATAATAAAGAAGAAAAGCTTGCCTCACTGAAAATTATGTTTGCGATGAAAATTCTGTAGGACTGAATGTTTTCAGCTGGAACATACCATCTAGACAGAGGAGCCAGGCTGACAAATTAGTTAGCTATACATACAGCGCATCTTTTAGCCATTAATGGTCTTACTTCCATCCCAATCATAGAATCATCAACTCATACAATGTTAAGGGTTTGGAATGGACCTTGAAGATCAGCTAGCCCATCCATGGTCAGGGACACTTCCACTAGACCAGGTTGCTCAAGGCCTTATCCAACCTGGCTTTGCGCACTGTCAGGGTTGGGGCATCCACAACATTCCTGGGCAACCTGTGCCAGTGTCTCACCACCCTCACAGTGAAATGCAGCCCAATTTAAAAAAATCTCACTAGGCAGGAGGGAGCTTGCTGGTTCTTTAATGTTGTTTTAAGGACAAACTTTCTACCCTGGCATTGTGAAATCTACTGCTGCTCTCTGTGGGCAAGGCTAAATCATCCTGGATGCTATGTTGAAGCCAGATGCAGCAAATTTTCCTCACTCTGTGAAGTGCTTTTTTCATACACAAACAAAAAACCTCAAGCTTACAAACCATCTGTGCTACTGGATTATAATTTTGACCAAAAAAACTCTTCACAAGCACCATGTTGCCTTTTAAAGCAGATGGAATCATGCATAATTTGGTCAGAATTTTGCACTAACAAGAGTGTTGAGGTGTATGCAAAGAACTGTTTATTGTAGTCTTCTGTGCTGAAACACACCTGGTTTATATCAGTGTGGTAGGGTTTGGTGGCTTTTTTTTCAAAGAAAAATGGCTTCTTAAGAAAACATAAGGAATTTTTCTATAGAGGTACTTGGCAAGTTGCACTTAATTGTAGATAACCAACTCCATGTGACTAGAGGAAATAATGAGCAGCATTTGACTAAGCTGAAAGACTCCTCATATGATTTTTTGGATAAGGAAGCAGAGTCCATACTAATCTGTAAATAAATTTCATATTTGTTTCTTAGTATCACATACTTACAATAAAAGTATTATTATGCTGTGTAGACATTTAGTAATAATTTATTACTTTTATTAATCCTTTAATAGCATAATTTCATTCAGGTGGTAGCCTGTTAAAAAGAATAAGTGGTTTTTGTTATTCCTGTTGTAAGACAAATATACAATTTCGTGACAGTAAATCTTTATGTGCTAAACCTAAGTAATGGCTCTATAAACACTTTAGGGAACAAACCAAGTGAAAAATGGCAGTGGACATTTCCCATATAAAGATTAACTTCTTAATTTGTGTTTTGGACTCAGCATCTGCCAGTATTTGTGTTAAATAGTATAGACCTTTCCTGTACACAGGCCAGGTCATGCTTTTTCTCTTGTTCCTCTGTTGTTAAATCTGATATAAAGCAGTAAAGCTCTTAGATTGCAATTTGTGACAGAGAACATGAATTTGTTTCTTTTTCCATAATAGGAGCTCTTGGGAAACCATATTCAGTAAAGGCTCAGAGGTGGTGACTCCTGAGCAACTGCAGTGTTGCCAACGAATAGTACAGCTTTGTAAACACTGTCTGCTGGTAGTTTACAAACATTCATCAGATTCAAGAGGGTCCCCAACTGGAATGAGCTACCACTGGGATGATACAAGGTATAAATTTGAATATTTTCCTCCTAAATTATAAGTATGAAGGATAGTACTAGAACAGGTTTCAGTCCATGTTGCTACCACTAAAGTTTTCTTTATGTCTGGTTCACTTTGTATTTAAGGAAAAAAACAAACTCTCCAACATTTCCCTTGATCTTGACTTTCAGTCATTCTAATCTCACTAGCCCACTCATCAGGTGCTACCAAAAGAAAACTTGACATACACATCCTGTGTGAAAGAAGTTTTTTTAAACTCTTGATTGCCTACTGCCTAAATATCTGCAGCAAAGGCTTTCCATAAAGTGAACTGAAAATTTCCTTTCTTCCCCTTCTCAGATCCCTCAAAGTCACTGTTTCCAGATTTGCATTCCTAGAGGTATCCTAACATGTCAGATACTTCTGGCTACATTCGCAGTGGGATGCTATAGGGGCACAGCTCCAGCCAAGGGTCAGGTAAGTGCCATCTGATTTACTGTATTGCACAGTTTTGCAAAGTTGATTTCCAAAACCTATAGATTGAAAATTTTATTATTCCATCTTACGGAGCATAAATATATTTTCAAACCTTGCAAAACAGCATCATATAGTAAAAGAATTATTTGGCACTTACCTGATTCACCATTGGCTGGTTTAGTTCCCTAAGTGGATACAATAGGGGTTATAATATTATCAGTACAGGGATTACTGAGAATGCTCCAACTGTGGCAGTCAAAAATTTGCAATTCAACAGTCATAGATGGAGAATTAAACGTCAGTTTTAAATTACTTAGGCTCCAAATTCTATACTGTTTTAATTATTGCATGTATAAAATTACAAATGTTTTGTTTAGATAAAGTATCTTACATATATTATTATATAGAAGGGCTTTGTGAGTTAAGCATGTGAAAAACAAATTTTTGATCTATTGTCTGTTAAACTTGTTTTATGACTTAATTGCTTACTTGATATATCTCAGATTAGTTATTAGTTATATCCAATAACACTGGATCCATGTGTTATTGACATGTGGACCTTAAAACACTCTAACATAATTTAAAGCCAACCAGAAACTGAATTTGTTTGATCACAGCAAAAGCAGAAGTATGTTAGCCACAAACCAATCATATTCAATATTAACATCTACTGAGCAATAGCAGGAATATGGTAAAATCATTTCGATTAGCTAAGACTAGAAAACCTTTAAGTTTTTATTGCCTTTACTGTTAATACTGCAGAAAATTTTACATCATGACCAACCACAAACTATTCAAACTGATCAGATTACTCTAATGTACTGCGGCTAACAGGCTTGCATTTGGAATGCAATGAAAGGGATGGTCCAAGAGAACTTTCTCCAGTTTCTGTATTTCTTTGGGTACTGAATGGAAGTTATTTATAAATTTCACAGGCTAGAGGAATCGAAGCCCTCTATATCCTAAATGTCAGTAATGGCGTGTTAGGACAACTCTGACTGATCAAAGTTACAGTTTTTGTATTACTCTCCATGAATGTTTCATATACACATGGATACAGCAATGTGCTAGTTAACCATGATATTCTGAATCTGTGAAATGAAAGACACATATGGAAATAAATGCTCTTGTTCATTACAGCCCACAGTTGTAATTTTAATTGTAAATTGCACTACTTTTCTGGAAATGGGAGAACCACAATACTATTTCACTTTTCACTTAGATTTTTAATGAATCTGCACTACTAGTAATATTTTTCTCCATAAAATCATGTGGTGCAAAAAAATATCAGAGTATAATTTAATAAATGTATGAGAAGTCAAATTTTTCAAGACTGTATAAAATCTAAATTGAAGAGCTTTGAGCTGGAAACCAAAGCTGAAAATCTGTTTTGGTCTCTAATAATTTTTTTTTTACAATCCAACTTTTTAGAACTGGTTAATGTCATTTGCAGTTTTTGCCCAGTTTAAATTAAACAGGATTCTATTGTTTATACAGGATTCCATTGTTTATTTATTTCATGGCTTGAAACATAAAGGACTGGAAAGATGTTTGGTCCTCATACAACAGAGTTTAGATGCCTTTTCTGAGTTAGCCTGTGCCTATTGCACTCTGTGTTTCATAAATAGTATTTACTGTACTGAGTTTCCTGCATACAACGATTATAAAGTCTGCCACATTCACAACTAATTCTTTTGCTCTTGAATGTTGCTTTGTCTGTAAACTTCGCTGTATTTTTCATATCCTTTCTAGGTATTTATTGCCGAGACCTTCACTGTTCATCCTGAAACCATCCTCATCCAAACTTAGCTGCAGTTCATCTGGAATGCCTCGCCCTAACATTTTGTTCACACATAGATACAGTCACCTGTGAAGTAAAAGGAAAATTGCTGCTTGTAAATAATAGCACTCAATTTCTTTTTTGTTTTTTTAATTTGTGATGGAGCTAAACATAAGCACTGTTATATATTTCCTACCATCATATTATGATAAAATCTAGCTGAAAACCTACTGTAAAAGCATAGCTTTTCTGGGAACATAATAAACCTTGTTAAGTTGTTTACACACACATGTGAATGTGTAGATCTTGCTAGGTTTATAAGTAATTCCTTCCTACTAGAAATGTTATTTTTGCTGCAGAATATATAAAATGGAACTGTTCCTGAAGATTCTATTACAGTATTACATTATTTTGTAAGTAAAATACTTTGACTTGAAAATTATTTATTGTAAACTATATTATTTATTGTCTCAAATGTAATTTATCCTTTAACAAAGCAGATAATTTAAAAAATCTAGTAGAACAGTAAAATTGTAACAGTCATCAAAAATAATATGATCAGTTCTTGGACCTGTTTAAAATAAACCCCAAAGCTCTGCAAGCCAAACCTAAATCAGACATATTTTTATTTCTCCCCCAAATTGACAAGATCTATTTAATGCTGCTATTTTTCTTAAAGGACATGATGTAGTATCTTTTAGCCAAAGCAAAGGCATCTACTACACAAACAGTAAAATATCAGTTTAGGCATTCACTTCCTAATTGGATTCTCATAATAAAATGGAAGCCAATGTTTGTTTCCAGGTTTTCACTCACATTACCTATATCCTGTGCCTTTAGGTTTCCTTTGGGAGCAAGCAGTCATCCTCAGCTCCACATGCATGCATAGTGCATAGTTTTTCTGTTACACTGCTTAAGTGGTAAAGCAGACATTTTTAGGAAGTACTCCAGCTGTAATGTATTATTTCAAACTTAAACTAATTGCTTTGTTGTAGTTTTTAGCATGCAATCCAGTACCAACTGTAAAATGTATCTTTGCAATGGACAGTATTTTCTAGATTGCTGACACCTTTAAATGTTGGAAATTTAATCCATTAGAAAGCTCTCGTTCAGGTCTAGATTCCTGGGGCTGGCTGAACAGCACAAAACCAAAATGAGCCAGAGCAGGAACCTAGTATTAACAGGATTTGTAGCCTGAAAACCTCATTGAGGTTTTGCTACATACAGCCATTCATCCCACTCAGCATTGTGCCATGTGAGCCTTATTCATTATAGAAATAATTATTAAACCAATCAGTTAATCTAGATTTAAAAATTAATTAAGTTTTTTAACTGAGTAAAGAACAGAGTAGTTATTATTTACCAAAGACTTGTGTACTTATAAATCATTTAACCCTGAAATGTGTTTGTAAATTATCAATGTATTTCAGGTATACTTTAAAAATAATTTGGGGGCTAATTATCCTCAGGAGCAAGTATGTTAGTGTTTTTTGATATCCAGCAATTTAAGACAAATTTAAGAGACTTAAGAGATTTAAGATTGAAGTTGTATGGGAATAATTTTTTTAAAAGTTTTAGTCATAGGATATATAAAACTGGGAATTTGGTTGAGATTTTTGATGCCTGTGCTGTAGTGCCTCAGCTCTAGAACTGCAGAATATATAACAAGAATATTTGTTAACCATTAAAAAATCCTCTTGAGATTAGCCAGATCAAAGAAGTCTTTTGGTTTGGTTTGGTATTTTTAATTTTTGTTGTAATACTAGTTCAGTAATACAGTATGTTCACATTAATTGTATATCTCTTTTGGTCCATACATTGACTATTAAAGCATACTATGGTTATCTGTAACACCTAATAAAAGCTGTAAATTTTCTCTTATTGGAGGAGGCTTCCATTGTATTCGGCTTTTGGCCATAAGGATAAGATCAGCTTTCAGCTTTGCTTGCCAGACTCAAACAAAGCTTTAAGATAGGAGATTCACATGTCTTTTCTCTCTTTTTTTTAATAAACTGCATTATGATTTCTATTCTCAAATGCCAGTGCTGGGCCAGGTCAGTCTGTACAGAACACTCTGCCAAAAGAAAGAGGGCTATTAACCATACCTATGGACAGATCTAGGGAAAAAACACATTTAGCATGTACAAAAGTGGACCAGATGGTGGTTTACGTCTGACATTATTTAATATATTTGTATTTCTGACAACCTTTCCTGAAGTGCTCCTGTGTTCCTAATGACGTGTGAATCAGTACCTTCAATAAACATCCTGCTACACTTTGCTGCAGCTCCTCAGAACCAGCGTGTGTGCTCTGCGGGTGGATTACGGGCTGCACCTGTAGCCCAACGCCAGGTAGTGCTGCAGGTGGAAGCATTTACCCCTTCCTCTGCCAAACAGCAGCAATTTGCTTTGTTTCAGACCAGCGGTGCTAGTAGGCCTTAATGAGGGGCCTTGAGCGGCTGGGGCAGCACGGGCAGCCTGCTGAGCAGCCTGTGGCCCCCGGAGCTCATCGTGGCCGCTCCAGCCAGCCTCTGCCTGGGCAGCAGCAAACGCATCGAGCGCGGAGCCGAGCGCAGCACCCGCAATGGCTCTGTAGTGCAGCGGCACCCCGGGTGTTTCCAAGCGCTGCGGGAGCTGCAACGCGAAGGAAAACAACATAGGAAAATGTTACCAGCGGTTGATAGTTTCCTGGTTAAGACACGACTGAAATAAGGCAGCGGGTTGTGTAGCGGTGCAGCAGCGCCTGGAACGGCCCGGGGCAGGCCCAGCTCCCGGCGCCTGAGGGCAGCGGGGCAGCGCTGAGCTCCTCCTTAAGCTTTATCAATAACGGGACCTCCGCAAGCCCCGCTGGCGGTCAGTCAAAAACATCGCCCCTTTTTGTTTATTCCCCGCGACACGGCTTTTACATTAGTTAGCAGAGAGCAGCTGCAGCGCCGGCAGTGGCCGTTTCGGGCCGGGAGCGGCCCGCGGGGAGACCGCGCAGGTGAGGGGCGCTTACAATCAGCGTTTAAAATTACATCCGAGCGGTTCCTTATCTGCTCTAGGAATTCCAGAACAAATTCACTTGTATATATGAAACCTCAAGTTCACGGTTTATGACTTATCCTCTGTATTCAAGTGAAAATATTGAAAATGTGCCCAGAGGGATCGGGACAGGCTGGTCCGATCGGCAGAGACCGAGAAAACGAGGCTCAACAAAGAGAAGTGCTGAGTCCTGCCCTTGGCTCACAGCAAACCCTGGTAGTGCCACAGGCTTGGGGCAGAGGGGCTGGAAAGCTGCCTGGTGGAAAAGGACCTGGGGTGCTGGTCAGCAGCTGCTGATACGAGCCAGCAGAGGCTGAGAAGGCCAGTGGCATCCTGGCTTTTATGAGAAGCATCATGGCTAGCAGGACTAGGACAGTGATTGCCCACTGGTACTCAGCACTGGTGAGGTACCTATAGTGCTGTGTCCAACTCTGGGCCAGCCCCTCAATGCAGGAGGGACATGGCCACGCTGGAGTGTGTCCAGTGGAGAGCAGCAGAGCTGGGCAAGGTCTAGAGGGTCTAAGTACTGTGAGGAGCAGCTGAGGGAGCTGGGGTTGTTTAACCCGGAGAAGGGAGAGGTCAGGGGTGGCCTTATCTATCTCTACAACTCCATGAAAAGGGGCTGTAGCCAGGTTGGGTCAGACTGGTCTCCCAGGGAACTGGTGACAGGACAAGAGGAGAGAGTCTCGAGCTGTGCCAAGGGCGCTTCAGGTTGCACACAAAGACGCATTTCTTCACAGAAAGGGTCATTAGCTATTGGAATGGACTGCCCAGGGAGGTGGTGAAGTCACTGCCCCAGGAGATGCTTAAGAAAAGGCTGGACACAGCACTTTGTACCATGGTCTAGTTGACATGGTGGTGTTTGGTCATAGGTTGGACTTGACCTCAGAGGTCTTTTCTGACCCAATTGATTCTGTGGTTCTGGGAAAAGACTGAACTGCACTGACAGTTATAGCATCTAATTTAGGTGTTAGCAAATATGAGTATTTGCAAGTTAGCTTTGCATACATTGTTAAAAGTTAACTTGAAGCTGTTGCAATGGAAATCCATTTTCAGGAGGAAATAATTTGTAGTTAAATGGCATTCTTACTGGAAAATCTTTCATTCCAGCATTTGCTAAAAACATTTGTAATTTTTTCTGTATGTGGTAAAATTCCCATGTGTTAGTTGTTATTCTGCATCTGTGTTCTTTGTTCTCTGCCAGCCACCTCTGTGCAGTTCCCTACATTATTGAAATCTCTTGTTAACATAGAAGAGTCTTTGTTAGTGTGTAAATACCTGTAGCACTTTAGGACTCTTAAGGAAATGGGGGTAATTTTACCATTTATGTATATGGAACAGAAGACTCTGCTGGTGGGGGATCAAGGCAGATGCATTCTTGATGTTTTTAACATATCCTTGTTTCTTCCTTAAAACAAAAGGCAACATTTTCGCAGAACAGAAAACTGTTAATACTGAGCTGAGCACTGCCGTCCTTTCAACACAGATGCTATAGCTTATGCTATAAAAGAATGCAGTTAAGACTACTGTGCATGGCCCCAAGTACCCACCGAGTGGGTCAGCCTGCGTTTAGCACCACTGAGTTAAGCGCAGCAGTTGCCTGGCTGAAATGGTGGCTGACAGGGTGCCCAGAACGCCCTCAGCATGCCATGCTGGCTCAGGTGGCTGCACAGCAGTCGGTCCCCCTCTGCGCTGGCCCCTGTCAGGACTTATCAGCAGCATTATGAAGGGTAGGGGAGCGTAGGGAAGTGACCCCTGTGTGCCCTTCCTGCTGTGCCCTCACAACACCACTGCTCCCAGCTCCTGTCACGCAGCTCTGCTGAGTGCCAGCTCACAGAGTACCTAGGGAGTGATGTTTGTCAGCACGGGCAGCCTGCTCACTGCATAGCACTACGTTTCAAGGCTGAGCGTGGCACTCATGAAGTAGATTGGAGCCCAAAACAGGTATAAGAAGTAAAAAGATCTGGTGAGGAAAGATATTATCCTGGAGGTTTCATATTAAAAGTTTTGCTTGTGCTTACCTTTGTGGAAATTATTTGCTGTCATGGCAAATAATCCTGCCATGGCAGAGCAGATGGTTTCACTTAATGCTATATATAATTTTGAACTGGGTGGCATAGTGTCATCTGATTATCCTGTATCACTATAGCCAGTCAGTTGTTCCTGATAAAATTCCCCACAATCCACTGTCTCTTTTGGAAGCTTCTCAGAAGGACATAAACTACCCTATTTTCTAAACAGAAGCTTTCAATTTCAAGATTAAAAGAAAAAAAAAATTAATACTTGTATTTCAAACTTCTTTATAGTGCACAGATTGCTTTATCTGACCCATGTGTCAGAATATCACTCTGGTTGTCCTTGCACAAGAGGGATGGGATTAATTTACTTTGCAAAGAGAAATACAGCTCAGAGTGACATGCAAGTGGACTCAGCAAAGGTGCATCTGGGCACAAGAACAGACAAATATGAGAACTCAATATGTGTTTCCCAGAGAATACACCTGCGCCCCGAGCAACCCTGGTGTGCAAACGCCTCAGTGCTGAGGGGTCTTGCTCAGAGCTGAAGTTGCTTCCTCATAGCTCTGACATTGTTTGCTCTTCCAGGGACTTGTGGATCACATACAGCTACAGGTTTCATTAAATTCTAGTGTTTCTTTGGTAGAATAACTGATATGCAATATCCCTTAAAAAGGCATTATATTTGTCAAACAATTATACATAAACAATGAGAAGTAGTACAAATCGTCCTGTGTAGAGATCTGAACTCTTTCTGGTAACTCATGAATTGGGAGGTGCTGTGCAGTCTAGACATGTTTATGAAACTGACCATGTTGATACGTAGTTGGCCATTGTAGTCTCAGGGATATGTGAGTGTTGGAAGAGTTTGACTTATCTTCTGTCCCACCAAACTTTTCCTGTTCAGCCCTATTAGGTGATTGCAGGTGTTCTGCGAGTCAGGCCTCTGCCCTGCCCATGAAAGATTCGTACTCTTCATGGGTGTGAGCTGCATTTTCCCAATTGTGTGGTATTCAGGCTGTCTGATTTCTTTCATTGTGATTCAGAGACTGAACAAGGTAGCTGCATCAAAATGGCACAGTAGTAGACAAGTGTGCTGTGTGGCAGTTTAACTTCAGTCATGCTGTTTGCTTTGGTGTTTAGTATATTTTGTGACCAGAAGAAACTGAGAAAGCTTACTGGCATGGTGAAAAATATGTTCCTTTGGCACTTAACTCCTACCACTATTGGTAAAATGGACCTGACAGCATCTTTCCAAACTTAATTTAGTTAATCTGTGGGATGGTTTGCCAGAGTAATCACAATGACTGCCTAAAGCTGTGTGGTTGGGTTATACTCACTAAATTTGACTATGTGGCACACCAGACATAGAGTTGGTGCTTACCTTTACTTCCATCTGCAGTGGATTCAGTGTGTATGTTCCTCGCCTGTCACCATGCCCTCTGCTTCTGTTTTGAAGCACAGGAATCCCTAACTTTTTCAGCTGTGGCATGCCTTTTGACCAACTGAGAAGCCAAATGCTTTGCTCCACAGGTGTGCCACTGAGTATGACAGTTCTGGTCACAGCTGGTGAATAATGGGAACATAGGTAGCAAGGGAATGTTTTTGAAAAGCAGGGTAAGTGCAGTAGTTCTATACTAGCCATCTTCCAAGCTGTTGGTGTCTTCTGGCACTCATTGTTGCAGCTGTCAGAGTAGGGTGGCTGTTCACTGTGGTAAAGGAGGGTGTTGCTAACTCAGCCTGTTCTTCTAAGTTGTGACACTTTGCGGTTTTTCTTCCCTTCCTTCCCTCCACCTCCAGCCCACTCAAGTGGAGGAAACAGTAAGCTTTATATCAATCTCATAATTTCCAAATGCTAACAAATCTGGGTTTGAGGAAAAAGCTTTAATAGAAATGTGAATCACCATCTGATGTGAACCAGTGTTCAAGCTATGCAAGGATATGTTCTTGTCTGTGTTTGAATACAGCTCTTTTACAGAAAGCATGTTTCAGTTGCCCAAATGGTTTCCAATTATTACACTCTGCAACACCTCTGCCTGTTGTGTGTCTTCTTTCAAGTACACCAATTCAGTATTGTTAATGATAATAGAAAACCTACTTAGGATTAGAATGCTGAAGTAATTGGTTGTCTACTCTTACTTGAGAAACACCTATGTTGTGAAGAGGCTTGGCTCTCAGTCAAGCTTTTGCAGTGATTAGATCTATTTCACAGTAATTTTTTTTCTCCTGTGTAGGCTGGAATAACATGGTGAGGATAGATTTACTGTTTATTATTGTAAATTCAAGTAAATAAAGCTGGTATACACTTTTCTGTGAGTTGGAAGCCATATAACTTGTTCTAAAATTCTGGGAGGACAATTGTATATCTTTGGTTTTGTATCAACAATAACAACATCCAGTAACTCTAATATGCATATTGTCACGTCAGCATTTTTGTTATTTAGGAATTTGTACCTCACCTGAGTTGCAGCTTAGCTTGCAGAGCCTCAGCAGGAAGTATAACACTTCAATTATTTAATCAACCCTAAATTGTACTCTCATGTATAGTGCTACTGTGTTTTATTCTTTTTAAATAAAATACCGTCTTTCTGAAGCAACTTGGCTTTCATTGCACACCTACTAGTGAACCTCTTCAGTCTAGTAACTGTAGTGCAGCAATGCTCCTTTCTTGTGTCTGTACACCTATAATATTTAATATCCAGATTTGCTATTATATGGGGAGAAAGGGTTTCACATTTTGGTCATCTTGGTCTTAAACTACTGAGTGCTGAGATTATTTCTAGTTCAGGCACTTTATGTGGGAATCTGACAGCAATGGAGCCATGTGACAAATCACCAGGGCACTGCAGACTGCACTGTCACACTGCCAGTGCTGTGCTGTGCTTCAGTTCCCATCCTCAGCAGGTGTCAGTAGTGTCACAGTTCCACTGTGACCTGTGTTTCCAACTGTAAGGATGCTGAGAGCAGGGTCTGTGTCAGGCAGAGGAATCCTCTTCCTGCCATTCCTCAAACATTGGCTTTGTTTGTATTTTGGTTCTGTAAGTCTGCATGAGCAAGCTTATAAAAAATAATTCTCTGCTCTGAGCAGGGAGGGCTCTCTCAGCCTGCAGGTTTTGCTTGTTCAAAACACTGGTGAAATAATCAATTTTCAACTGCAAGCCCCTTAGCACAAAAGACTAAAGTTTTGTGGTGCAATGGCAGTAGAGGAATTATTTTAGCACTACCAAAGATTATTTTTCTTACCTCTTATTATTATTTTAATTATTTTCTTCAAAACTGTAGGTTCATGCAAATGACCCTAGCCCTCCCTAACTGAGAAGCAATGCTTAAGACAGCAGTAGTTTTCTACAAGTTAATGTCAAGTAAGTGGTGTGGTGTTTGTTTTGGTTTTTTAAAATTATAATCTTGTTAAGTTATCAGGTGGAATATGGGGGCCAGCAGTATTTGTGCAATCAGATGTTGTCAGACAGTAGTTTGAGGAACATTCCTCTACAGGAAGTACGAGGAAGCTAAGCTTGCATCAAGAGCTTCAGGGTGTGGTGTCCTGTGCCCTGAGAGGTAACCAAAGCAAGCCCAGCCCTGCTCTGCAGCTGCCCCTCTGTACCTTCGTGGGAACTCTTGGGGGCTGTGAGAGCTGTGGGCAGTCATCTGCTGAGGAGATGGCCTGGGCAGCAGGGGTGTGAAGGGGTTTCAGCTATCTGGATTTGGCTGGCAGGTTGCAAGGAAATGTGCCATGATGGTTTCTGGAAAACAGGATGCTTTGAATTGACTTCAGTCAGGTTCCACTGGGTTGTGATATTGCTCAGGCTGAGTAGTTGGTATCATGAGGGCTTCTTTTTGAAGCACAGTGGATGACACTTAGTAAAAAATGCTTTCAGTATGAAACCTGTAATTATTACCTACAAAAACACAAACCAAATGTGCTTTCTTTAAGCTTTCTCCTTTTTAAAAGCAGTTTCCTTTTCCTACATTTTTTTTATTGTGTGACATCAGGTGAAAAATGCATTTTTAGTATCTTTTATAATGCAGCATAAAATAATAGTGTTATTCAGGAGTCTGAAATGTCACTAAGGTGTAACTTGTATGAACTAAGTATGTCACATACAATCTGGGGATTAACTTGCAAACCTCGTTCATATCATCTTAGTGATAGGGTAAACTTGCAGTTGTTTGGAAGAGAAAAAGGTAGATTATCAGGTATAGGAAAGCCAAGAATTTTCTAATTACTGCTCCAGTTAAAGAAGAAAAACCATTCCTGAGCTGCCCCCAAAGGAGTTCTCTAGTTTAAACCAGTAATTGCAATTAAGAACATCAACTGAAAGAATTATATAATGCTGCTCCCCTTTGCTATTAAAAGCTTAAACTTTTGCTCCATTAAAATTGAAGGGGGGGGGAATCCAAATAGGATTTAATTAACTAGTAAACTTGGGTGTTTATCAACTGTAAAAATGATTTGATTTCTGTAGCAATAGGATATAAATCAACGTGGAGATTTTAAAGATCAAAGTTAGAATAATTGCAAAAACACTGATTGGCTATTTATTTATTTATATTTTTAAAGCTCAATATTTGAGGATATTTTTTACCCACTCACTGTAGGTTATTTGGATTTTGTGTTTAACCTTGCATTTATTCTGTAAACTGTAAATTAAAAGACAAAATAATCTGTGTGACCCTTAATAAAGCCTTAGTGGTAGAAAGTTGTTCTCGGATATATCAGCTGTGTTGAGGGACTGTAACCAGCAAATTTCTGCCTTTTGTTCATGTTTGGGCTGAACTACAACTGAAATAATTTCAATTAAGTTGTTATTTATATCAGTGACAGTGAATTGACTGGTCTGAACTGTGGAGAGTTATGGATGTAAGAGGCTGCATCCCACCAGCTGCAGAGAGCTCCAGCCTGCAAGAGTGTTCAGAGCCTTACTTTTCCCTTCCGCTTGGTCTCCAGGCTGAGACAGTGTATCTCCTGCTCTCTAGGGCTGGCTTGCAGGTTGGCAGAAAAGGAAAACGTGCAGGGTGATGAGCTGTATGGGGTGGGCATCAAGACAATGAATAGTGTTGTGTAGAAAATTGCCTTGCAGTTTGCTGGGACTGGTTTCTAGAGAGATACAGGAGTGGGTGGTATTCAGTGGAGCAAGTGATTGGACAAACTCAGGGCAGGATGAGTAGTCATCACTGAGATTCTGCCCATGTTAGCAAGCATTAGAGCTAAACTTCTGTCAACTGTTTGAAAAATTGAGTTCTCACACATGGCAGTGCAGCTTTAAAATGTGCTGCCTTGTGTTGGAGTTGGTGTCACAAGTGACAAGTCACTATCATGGCAATTCATACTTTTCCTTTAGACCAGCACTGTTTTCTGCCTAGCTTGAAGAGATTGCACAACCCCAACTGAGGTCCTGACAAGCAGTATTCAAGTGAGAAACAAAGAATTATGGCTGTACAACAAACTGCAAGTGCACCCTGAGAAAACACATGACCAGGGAGCGTTAATATCAAACACTCATGCACAAGGTTCGTCCTTGTGCTGAGCCAGCTATCTCCTCCTTGTTTTTTGCCCCAAGCTACTCTGAAGAAGCAGCAGTCTGATGCTGGGCTTGAGTAGGGTTGAGGGGGCTGGTAAGTGCTGTAGCAGATCATTTCGCAGAGTTCTCCTGTAACTCTTCACATCTATTGTTTTGGGGGCATTTAGCCTGGAGAAAAAGAAGCTCAGGAGGGAACTTAATGCTCTCTCCAATTACCTGGAAGGACAGCACAGTGCTTTCTCCCAGGTGAAAAGAGGAGACAGCCTCAAATTGCACGAGGGGACATTTAGAATGGATATTAGGAAAAATTTCTTCACTGAAAGGGTGGTCCAGCATTGTGACAGGCTGCCCTGGGATGTGGTAGAATCATCATTCCTGGAAATATTAAAAAAAAAAATGCAGATGTGGCTCTTAAGGATATCGTTTAGTAGTGGACTTGGCAGTGCTTAGACTTGATCACAGAGGTCTTTTGCAGCCTTGATGATTCTATGATTTTACAATCATTCTGTTCCTCTTGATATCAGTTTCCATTATTACAGATCTTATCTGTAGATCCTGTCCCCTGAATTACACTATTTTTTTGATTCTGTTGTATGTTGCAAAGATACATGTTTGGGCAGTTAGTTAGAACAGCTACTACAATTTCTGCTACAGAGGTGTGTTGCTGTTTGTGAATTACTCAGTTTGTGTTGTTACCATTCATGACTTTGGCAGAATCATTTGACTGAAGTATGGCTCCATTAATCTCTCTCTTCACTATTTATATGTAATAATTAGTTTAAAATTTCGCTCATCAGGATATCTGCATTAAATATAACTTCTAGTTACTCCTGGGGCAGCAGCTGTAGTGGGAATACTAGTGAAATGGCATGGTCACAATATTTCTCCTGCTATTACTGTGTTCTGTGTATGGATGCAGCAATTGAACGACACAGGCTCCCTCCCAGATTTTTACGGAAGTTTTAAAGAGGTTCAGAAACTCTCATTGATTTAACTCGCTCACTTCGGGTGTGATTTCTTTCATTTACAGATTTGGTGGGTGCATCTGGATCAAGTGGGATGAGTAGCTTTTTGAAATATGTTAAAAGATAAGATTTTTGTGAGTATCACAAAGTCTTCAAGTAGCTACTTTTTTGTTCTTGGGCAAAACTTATGTGTTTCTATTTGTTGTTCACAAAAGGAGGACAAAGCCTTCAAACTGTGGTGGCTAAAATTACATGCCACCACAATTAATACATCTCACTAAAAGAAAGAGGATTTAAAGATGCTGAGCATTTCATTTTGTGCCATTGGAATCCAGGAGAACCAGTAAGTATTCTCCCATGTTAGTGAGGAATAATTTTCACCAATTTTTATGCATATAGGTTTGAAAGCTTTATTTTAGGTGCTCAAATTAAGAAGACTGTCCTTTGTTGATTAGACTTTTTCACAAAAATAAATGGAGCAAAGTATTTGCCCTCCTTTAGTACCTTAAGTCCATGTGTACCCTAAGGATTAATCTCTTTAATTTAGATTATTTGTCCCGAATGAGAAATAGCCTGAAGGTTACTGGGCTCTGTATAACTACCACACAGAATTGGTTATAAACATTATTACTGCAGTTCTGTGCAGCCCAGGTGGAAAGGACAGGGATTACTATTAAACACTTTTATAGCACAACATATGTACAAGCAAACAGGCTAACACAGAGGAGACAAAATAGGACAACAGCTGAGGAAGACAAGGATATAGAGATATCACTGGTGAGAAGGTGTTGGCCAAGGAAAAATTTAAACCAGGAGGATGATGAGGGTAGGAAGGCTCACTGAGGGTGAGATGCAGGAGAGTAGAGAAAATGGGAAGGACTGTGCTATGATGCTGTGCTGGGTCTCTGCTCTATGAACTGTGATGGGGTTCTCTCAACAAGCATGAAGTGAACAAACCAGTTTGCTTTAATTGTCATATCCTGTTTATTCTGCCACTACACACAAACAACTGTATTTACACTGAATTTTTCAGTGAATGCTTTACTGTTTGCTGGCCTTTGCTTGTCCTTCCTTAACCTCCAGAATAGTAAAGTACAGCTTCCATTGCCATATGAAAGACCCAAAGCAATTTATCATAGTATTTTTTGCAAAATTATTCTCCCCTTTCAACATACATATTTTCGATTAATATTTTTGTGCAGGTAGATAAGGTACTGCAGATAAAGTATTTAAGCCACTTTGGTAATGTAGACTGTGGCATATAAGCCTGGTGAAGGAGCTACGACAAAAGCACTAACGTTTTGCATCATTAGCCTTTTCTTAGATGTAATAATGATGAAAAAAGAATCAGCATTTTAAAAGGATTAAAATCAGACGTTAAATGTAAGATCAGTTTTGGAATCAGAGTTGAATAAATATTTTTTTAATGCTGGAATTGTTGCACCGAGAAATTTGTGTCAGTACTGCACATTCACCAAAAGAGAGCAACATAGGCACACTGATGTGCTTCAGGCAAGGGGCCATTTTACACTGTAAGCAGGAACATATTGTCCTCTGTTTTAGAGTCTATATTTTACCTGCCTCTGAATGTGATGAATGTGGTGCAATTATTATTTAGGTTTATAGTTATTGATGATGTATGTTTTATGGATCATATTTTTGTCTTTCAGATGTTTATGTACAATATGTTTCCTCATTCATTATGATTGCATTTAGGATACATGCTTAGACATTTTCTGAAACATTGCTGCTTTTCTTTCCTGCTAGAAACTTTTTTCAACAGGAGAATTTGTATTCATGAATTTTCTTTAGCTAAAGTCATTAAAATGTACTTAACATTTTTAGTTTTATTAAATGCTTTGTCATGAGATCAGCTATGTGTTTGACTGACTTGGAAAAAAACCACTTGTAGGACTAGAAATGAGCTTTGTTTTTTTTTTTTTTTTGCCTTAGTATTTCTCACCATCCTGAGTATGTAGACTATTTTATTTAATACTCAGTTTCATTTTGCTGAATAATCCTTCTAGCCCCAAAGCTAATAAATGCACTCAGATACAGTTATTTAGGGAAGTGTTCAGAAGTTCTTGAAGTCCCTCTCCTAAACTGTTATGTCCATATTGAATTAGTGGCTGTGAACTTTTTAAAATCAAAACTAAACAATCCTCAGAATAAAAGAACAAGGAATTTGTAATGCATGAGGTTGTTTTTGGAAGTACTTACCTGCAGTGTCCAAAACCTACCTGTGTGATTTCTTGTACCTTGGATTTGGGGTTGGTTATTAGCAAGTTGGTTCTTTGTGTTGTCTATGTATTAGTGTACCCTGTGGCCCTTGGCTGAGATCAAGGAGTTTGGGGCATGGTCTTGTGACGTTTAGAGCAGCGTTAGATCTGGGGATCTTTGTAGGCTGAAACGAGAGGAGACCTTACTGCAGTGGGAAAGGGAGAGATGAGCAACAGACTGTCCTGTACCAGGCTGAGAAGGGAAGTTTTCTCCTCTTTCTTGTATGCAGGAAAGAATGAATCGTTTGATGACTTTTTCCTTGTTAGTTCAGAGGTTGAATTGAAATGGATCCAAGTTTGTTACAGCTACATTACTGCTAAGCCAGTAGAAACGAAGATCTCTAAACTTTCCAGCCACTTCCAATGTCCTAGTAATAGACACTTCTTCAGTACAGTAACTCTGGCTGCACGCAGGAGACCCATGTTTGGGAGGGCATTCTGTGGCCGGGGGTCCTTGGGTGGTGATAGAGCTGGAGTTCCCATGTGCAGTTTGTGCCAGTGGCCACCAACAACTCAACAGCATGGATGGTCTCAGGCAAGTACTGAACTCCGCAAAGACTCTTGAACAGATCCTGTAGTCCAAATGGCTTTACTAGGATTCACTTAAGGGAGTCCAGCAAAAAGTCAGCTGAGCAACATCTTCAGGCCTGTAGCAGGATGGAGAGGGTCAGAGTACAGGAAAACAGGAAAAGAAAATGCTGAAAAAATGCTGTAGCAAAACCATCATCCCATCATGGTTATTAGCAATGTGGATGATGCATAGTAACAGAAATGAAATATGAGATGTATGTAAAATAGGAGTAAGTTTGAATTTAAATGTGGCCAGAGACAAAGAAAATGATGGTGGTTTTAGCAGAAGCCTTGCATGAAAGGTTTGCTGGAGCCAGGAAGGATGAGCTGTGGGCATCACTGACAAGGAAATAGTATTCTGTAGCCTGCGTTTTTGAATGTATGTGCCCTACTTACTTTTGTTTAAAGATAATAAATAGTTAATTTCAGACTTCAGTACTCTGTGCAAGTTCCCTGTGAAGAACAAAAGGGAAGCCCTGATAGATGCTTGGTGTGGCAGTGAGAGTATACTGGGCTCCAGAGAGCTGAGCAAAGATGCAGCAAGATTTGGCTGTGCCGGAGGCTTTGAGCCTGCGTTTGTTTGTTGTGGTGTGTCTGCTGGAATAAGTAGCTCTTCATCTGAGACCTCTGTGCACAGAGAGTGACCCTGTGTGTGCCAGGCAGACTTTGCCCCTGAAGAGCCACTCTCACATCTCTTTGCCAGCTGCTTATAAACATTGGATTGAACCTGTTTTTCACTCCAACTAGAAGAGATGTCTGCATAAGCTGCCCAAAGTCTAAATGTAAGGACTGCATGTAAAGGAGACAAAATGTGTATATCTTTACAGATGTACATGCATGTACACACATGAATTTTGCTCAAAATAATTAAATCCAGACTTCTGGAAGACTGGGTTTTTCAATAAAAACTGTTTTTCTGACTACCAGCCAAGACATCATCCTTTTTCCAAATATTTACAGACTAAATAATCATTTGAAAGAAGCACAGAGTAGTAATTCTGGAGCTGCTGAATCTTTCAAGCCTTAGGACTCTGGATGTTTCACATCTCAGACTGAAACAGAGCATTTTTGAAACTCCTGTTGCAAAGGTATGGGGTCTTGCAACAGAATTTTGGCTAGTTTTCCACAGAGTAGGGGTACAGTGATTCTGTCCAAATGAGAGGTGTTGGCACAGTTTAAAAAGCTGAATTCAGGAAAGCTGCTGTGCGACCTTATGGACCGCTTGGTTTTATAGACTGAACTCACTTTCCTAATTCTGACTTCCAGTATGTGGAAAGAGTATTCCCTCTTTCTAGATTAATGAGATTCATCATGGGTAATACAGTCAGACTAGGGAACCCAGCTGAGAGACGAGCGTTTGCACAGGAGACATCTAAACAAGAGACCCCATGGATTTCTGAATCTACATTTTTGCACTTAGTTTCCTAGAAACCATTTTTTGTGAAAAATGTTAACGAACTTTTTACTCACTATAGTAGTTGTCTATGTATGTACATAATCAGCCATGAATGGTATTTTAAGTATTTAACTGTGCTAAATTATCAATGTGAATTAAACTGACTTCACTATGAATGCCCGTGGTACACACAGAGACAAAATATGACTCAATGTTTCCAGACTAAGTTTGTACAATTCCTGTGAACAAAGCGTGCTTATCCTTTACTAACAAGTTATATATTCATCAATCTACTTTCTCATGTTGTGAGAAATAATGAACCATTCTTATTTAGAGTGAAGTGTATATTTTCATGGCTCTTGTTGCTCTGCTCTTTGGTCCATGCAAACCTTCTGCTCAGGATGCTCTGGTTTACGGAAATGCCAAGAGCGAAACAATGAAACTGCCAGTCCTGGATGGTAAATTTGGGGAAGTTTTGGTGAAGTGAGTTTGTATGGCCAAAACCACCCTTCCTTTAGGTTCCCACTCACAGAAGGTGTAGGGAAAACAAGGAGAAATGAGGGCCACTGTGTAAGTGGGATAACGTTTTTGAAATATTAAGCAAATGAGTGTGTCTGTGCTGAGAACTTCCTGTGCTCAGGAAGTGCCCTAAAATACTCTGTGCAGTTGTACAGGAGTTTCTTGCTTTGGCCTGCACCTTTTGAGAGTAATGGGTTAGGGCTTGAGGCTGGAACCCTGTAGCTCCAAATTGTGGTAATGTCAGTATAAAAAACAGGATTGATCCTTGAGCAGGGATTACTTTTCATGTTCATACTGTGCTCCTGTGAAGGTCAGGTTTGGGAGAAACTTTATATATCTATATATATGTATATGTCTATTTAAAAAAAACCCTATCTGTTCCCCCCAATCGTAACCTTTAGTGGTGTTCCAGGTATTTGATTATTTTTAGTTTGTCTCTTTCTAGCTTCTATCTATTGACAACTATTTTCTGTCCATCTGTCTATGCAAAGCAGAATCTATGCAAAGCAGAATCTAAAATGCTTTGTGCAGTTGGTAATGGAATTCCTGGCAAAGGTAGATTTCAGGTGCTAGGAGAGAGAAAAATTATTGGAACAGGAGAAACATCCAATTCAGCTCTTGCTGTGTTTGCCTCTGTGACTTGTTTGTGTAACACAGTACTGTAGCTCTTACCACCTAAACAGCCCTGCATCATCTAGTCCCCTGCTGTAAGGGTGAGATGTCTAAAAGAGCCACAGCAGGGGCACGAGAATTGCAGAACTTGAAGATCAGAATGGACCAATACAGAACTTACAATAATTGTTTAAATCTGTAGTATCCAACTGGTGGTGGATGATGGCTTCAGACTTCTGCTTCTCATAATAATTTTAATGAAGTTGCAGCTTTCCAGCCATGTGTGATGTGAATTTGGAGACGGGTTGTTGCTCTGCAGTGCCCTCAGCAGCAGGATGTGGACACTGCTGCCACACCACTGAAAAGATGTATTTGTGTTACCCAAACAAAGCATATGAGCAGTAGGATGATATTTTTCATAAAATTATTTTGGCTTTTGTTGTAGAAAGAAAAGCTTCCTAAATTTAGCAGTCATTTACAATGGTTTTAGGCATGTAGCCGGAATGTAACATGAATTATCATTTCACATTTCGCTGCAATTCTTTGCATGCTGTCAGTGATTCCTGGCTCTGTAAATTATAGCTAAGTTAGGCCAACCTACAAATCCTGATATCTTTGCATAATCTCTGTTGTGAACAGTAAAAGCATGTGTATTCTGCTAATCCATATTCAGACAGAAGCCTGCAGTCAGAGTGCTAAATATAATTTGATTTTAGGCCAGGAAAAATAAGTTATCTTTTTTTTTTTTCCCATGAAAAAACACTTTGAGGCAAATGAAATATTGCCTTTTTTGTGTCTTTTTGTTTTTAATTTTTTAAAAAAATGTTCACAGCAGATATTGTCCCCACAGAAAACAGCAGGAGAGTTTTCTTACATAATAATCTGACAGATGTGTCATGGTATCTAATCCCTTAAACCTCCAAAACCCTCTGATAGTGGATGTTTTAAAAGGCCAGATTGAAAAGCATGCTGCTCTTTTATTGAGTCTTTGCCTTCAGTGCCCATTCCACACTTGATTGCTTCATTTTGCTAAAGCGCAGTATGTGATAAGTTGAAGTCAGAGAAAAAAATTATATCTTAGCAGAATAAAAATATCATTAAAACAATTAATGCCAAATGAAAATACCATTTAAAACCTGCATTTACATCTGGATTTTTTTTTTGGTGCTTTCTCTGAGATTCTGTCAAGAAGTAAATCAATAATAATTACACACACAAAAAGACCTGCAGAGTTGCAACTGAACCATCAGGATTTTCACATTCCTGAGCTATGCAGCCGTGTAATCACATTACTGTAACTCTTGTACCTCACGTCTCAGGCCTTGCTGTGCCTTCCAGCATCGTGGCCGAGAGCACCGTAGGCCATTCGAGCTGGGGGACTCTGGCTTCTACTTGCCTGGGTAAGCACCTGGCATTCTTTTTAAAATAACAAAGTCATTAGAAAAGTCTTTGCCTCTTAGCTCATTTTAGCCTTTTCTTTTTTGAGAGCAGTTATAGGTTTAATAATCCAAATGTCAGTGGGAACATGAATTCAGAGGATCAGGGTTTCAGTTAATAATGTTAAATAAGTTCCCCTGATAGTTAGGTACAGCAGCATACAACCTTATTTCAGCTAGCAGGAATTTTAGATAACTCAGGTTCAGGTAATCAACGTCAGAATACTGGTACCTGCTGCATCATTTGCCATAAATTCGTGTTCTACATAATTTTAAAAAGTCATATACTATTATGTGGTGTTGGATCTGAACTTGTACCTAAACTTAAAGAAAGCAAATGTTTAGAAAGAAAAGCTGATTTGTTTGTGATTTTGCCATCTGCAAAAATGCAATGTGGTCTTAAATTTGTAGGTAAAAATGATGCTTTAAAATACATAAGAACACCTAGAATTTATTTCAAAAATATTTTTCATGTTTGTTTTAATAAAATTGCAACTTTTTGTCTTTTATAATCCTCATTACTTTTGATAAGGCAATTATTTCAGGCATTATCTTTGAAATGTGAACTGACTTGAGTTATCTCACCTGATGAGGTTATCAAAGATTTGTGAAATGACACTCTGGGACTGAGAAACTAATCATCTCTTGTTTGATGACACAAACCCTGTGTGTCTTTTTCATGAGTTCAGCAGCTAACCTTGACTTTAAACATAGCCAGTTTCTACATTTTTTGCAGCTTTTAAAAAAACCCGTTTTTCAACAGATTAATCTTATAAGGCAGCAATTTCTTTTTACAGTGAGGATTTCTGAGTGATTTTTAGTTCTGTTCAGGATAAGGTTCTTTATATACCAGCTGTATACACACAGAATGTAGGATAAAAACAAAAGAGGACAGACAAGAAATGAAGATTATACACAAAGACTTCTAGGTTAAACTGGTTCTTCCAGTTTAGCAAATGTGAAATACAAGGTTAAAAGAAGAGGTCTTTATTATTTAAGTGGCACATATTGCATTATGGACAAGAGCTTTTTTTAATGAAGATTACAATGCTTTCTAAGGATGGCCTCCAGTCATTGTACATCCCTTTTTATGGGGTCAGGCTTCCTTTGCTTTCCTTGCAGAGAATTTACGAGTGTCAAATTATTGCCTATTTATGATTTTTTGTTTGTTTTTAATTACTGTGTGTATATTGAGGAAAGCTTGATGGCAGAAATGAACACGTTAACATTTGGGCTTAATCTAAAGAATGCTACAGCATGTGTATTTCTCCTGTACTGATGAGATTGGATAGTGGATTTCAGCCCCTTGTCTAAATGTTGACAGGCACTGTTTGGGAAATCAGTGATACAGTATAAATGTTGCAGTCTAGGCAAATCTGACAGCGCCTTGCTTGATTTGACTGGTCAGGTCTGTAGAGAATGGGCAATATGAAAGAAGAGAAAAAGGTGTTTTCTTCCTTCCTGGCCCACTGAATGAAGGGAAGTCTTGGTTGGTTGGTTTGATGTTAATTTTACTGTCTGTTGAATGGTGAGGGTTTTAAGAAGCAAGGGCTTATCTTTTCATGGAACCATTTCATTCCAGAATTGGTTGTTTATTCTGTAATACCTGTCCTTTTAGTACTGTCCTAATCTCTCTGAAACAACCTAGGTGATACTGGGGAGTAGAGTTCCAGCCTGGAGAGCTCTTATAAAACCCCTGCTGTCAGTTCTTAGGCAGCTCTTTTGGTCAGTTTGACTTAGCTGATGTGTCTTCAAGGCTAATATTTTCTCTATTGCTGGGAGCCCTCTACCAGTTGACTTAACCAATTAAGGGAACACTGTAAACTTCAGTCCTGCAGTAGATAACAAGATGAGGGGTCTGCTGAATTCTGTTGTCTTTCTAACGTATCCGGTATGCCTTCTGATTTTGTATGGAATATGCTAAAATAGATTGTGATTTAAGTGCTTTGATTTTTGGAGGCTTAGACCTTCTTTGTGACTTTTGGATGATAATCTGGGCTCAGAATCTCACATGTACTTAACAACTATGTAAGCTGTTAGGCATTTCATCGTCCTTTTAAGTGGCAATGACTGTTTTAAAATCATCCTGCCCTTGCTACCTCAGCTTGTTATTGATACCTCATAGCCAATAGTTTGCTTGAAATCAGAGCTCTGCAACAAGGTCAGCAAAGTTGAATTGCAGAGGCACTTTTTGAGCTGGCAGCAGCTGAACGCTGCTCATGCACAAAGCTGAAACCAAGAGCAGACAAACTGTGGCGTGCAGACGTGTGACCAAAATACTTGCATGGTGAAAAAGGGTTTTTTCTTACTGCTATTTTTAATTTATTTTTGTTTTTTACCTTGCAGTACCAATCAAAATTTGGGTCTCTGGTATCTTAGGATAATATCCTAGACACTGACCTGTTACATAAAGTGTCATTTTTCATTATGAATATTATATCAAGCAGAGGAGATTCAACAGGAGATACCTCCTACATAGCAGTATTTTGATGGAGTAGGATTTTTGTTCATGCTTCACCTTGATGGTTTGATGGTTTGAATGCTCATTCAAGGTTGTGAAGTATTTTAGATTTGTTTGTTCTAGGAGGCTTTTTGTTCTTTTTAAATTAAGTAGTGGTGGGGTTTTCAGGTGGCGCAGTAGAGCTTAGCACTCTTTTTTTAGCAGGTGGTTATCAGCTGTCTGTGGACTGGATCAGTCAACTGAGCTCCCAGGCCTGCCTCTGTCCCTGGTGTCCCAACCTGAGCTGCTGGGAGCTTCCTACAGGTGCTGGTGTTGCATTGAGGGCTCTCTGCCTGGAGCAGCCCAGCCCAGGATTAGCTATGCAAATTGTTCTTGTGGAGCAAGCCCTGAATGTCTGTGCACCTCTTCTCTCCACCTGTAAAACAGAGGGCATCACCAACCTGCAGCATGGCAGATCAGAAGGTGTTTGGGTGCTGCCTTGTGCTGCTGGGGTCCATGCAGGCATTTCAGCCAAAGCTGAAATGGCTTTGCTAAGGCAGCTACAGAGGGGCACTAAGGTGACCAATTTCCACATAACTTCGTTTTGGTTTAATCTGTTTCTGTTTGGATCTTTATTCAAAACCAGCTGGTTTGGCTTGATGGATGCCCAGCTTTTGCAACTGGCCTGAACTTCATGAAACATGACTGTGTACAATGTCTACTGTCAGACTGTTTCTGTGTAAAATACGTAGTTGCTAGAAAAGATGTTAAATTAATATTTGTATTTTTTCCTGTGCAGCTAGCACACAAAAGCTTCTAATATTCTGCCCTCTTAATTTTGATATACATTTTGATATTGTTTATGAAACACTAAGACCTTACTTCTATGACTGAGTTTCAGTTTTGCAAAAAAATCCCAACATGATTAAAAAAAATTTTTAAAGGTTCTGGTTCCTGATTTTTTTTTACTCTGCTAGTGATATTTATACCAAATGTATTCTGCTTGCAAATGAGAGAGTTATTGTAAATGAGTATTGTTAATATTTTTTTGAAGTGTTTGTTAAATTGTTGAAGCTCTACATTTAAAAAAGCCCCAAACAATAAACCTGTTCCCTGATTCTAGAATCATGTTACAGCACTTCCAGATGTTGTCATATACAGTGCTTTAGTGAAGGAGCCTTCAAGAACGAAACAAACCAGGGAATCTAGAATAGATGACCTGAGCATGATTTCAGATGATATATCATCCTGTTCCCTTAAAAATGGGGCAAGAAACTCACTGGTCCTGCCTAACATTTAGGGAAATTACAGGCAAGAGGTACTTGGGGTTCTTCTCTGCCTCAAGTCTATATGCCATAGGATATTTCAATTTTAACCATTATTTATTTATATTCAATTTTATATTCATTATTTATATTCAATTTTAACTATTTCAGTTTTAAAGAACTTTCACAGGTTTACGGCGTTTATTTATTAGTAGAAAGGTTACAGTCACTGAGAAGCTGTTGGAATGGGCCATGGTCCATCTGTCACTAGTTAGATTCACTGTTATCTTTCTACATCCAGAATTTGGATGCCTAGAAATCATGAAGTCAGCTGTCTAGCCATGAAATGTTGCAGGAGAGAATACATAAAATTTCTTACAATGAAGCTCTTTGCTTTTGTACAAATGAACTAATTGTCGCTATGGCCAAAAATGTACATTTGAGACCAGGCATTAGAGCAGCTATCTCAGAAGAGAAGGAGGTACAGTCCAGTGCTAATTACTGTTTGTTTAAAAGAGGTATGCTAAAAAAACCCCAAAAACGTAGTGTTCGTAATCTAGAGCTATGGATTTCTCCAGGTACCTAGAGTTATGTGGCTAGTTAGTAAGAAGGCTGTGCAGCAGGAAGGGCCTTGCTCCAGGGGAGAGGAGCTGGGACAGCCCAGTATTCCCTTCTGAACTGCAATTTTGCACAATTTCTGTGGGATGCTCTTTGTGTGCCATCACCAGCAGTAAAGGCCAAATTCTGATATTGCTTGCTTCTGTGAAGAGCCCATGGGCTTGTGCAGGTGTAATGGGTTGGAAATTAGTGAAATTAAACAATAATTCTGCTGGCACTTCAGAAGGAGGGGTAAAATTCACAGTCCTTTGCCGCTGGTTGAGGTAACAAAGGGTTAGCAGGAAATTTATGTCTGAATAGGCACTTTTGCAAATGAAGCTGTTGGCTAAAATTAGTATTGTCTCCTAGACCCCTTCTAGTGAACTATTAATCAGGAAACCTAGAGATCCTAGGTTCAGTTCTGCTATGTGACTCTCCTTTGTTACCTAATTGTCATGTACTTTGCCTCCTGTTCACTGGAAAGGCACATGGTATGACAGCTGTCAGTGGTATCCACTATTAAAAAACCCCAGATAAACTGAGAAATGGATGACATCTTTTGTTGACTGTTGGACTTGTATTATTGATACTTTGGGGGGAGGGTGGGGTGGGGTGGTGCAGGGAGCTGCTTGAAGTTGTGTCATGGTTCAAAATGAGAAGAGATCAGAAGGTAGGTAAATGTCTTTTACATGGTTGAGTTACAGAGGTCTCTGACTTTGTGGAGAGGGGGTTTGTTGTTGCTGTTCTGCTGGGGGACTGAGGCATGTTCAGAGAGACCAGAAGCAGTGGGTACCACTATTACAGCAGTTGCTGCAGAATCAGAGAGCAATTGGCATAGGCTGGAGAATCCCTAGTGCAACCCTCCTGTTCAGAGCAGGGTCAGCTGGAAGAGGTTGCTCAAAGCTGTGTCCATCCTCAAGGATGGAAACACTGCAGTCTGGGCAATGTGTTCCGGTGTTCACTAGCCCTTAAATAAAAACAGGTTGTTCATATGCCTAAATTAAATTTCCTCTATTTTTTATGGACAAGTCCTGTACATTCTGGGTAAATAAACCCCGTGGTTACGACACTGACAGTCTTTGACAACAGTCCTTAACTCTTCTTCCCTCCTCCACCCTCCCAGCCATTAGTCAGTTGCAATGATTGCAATTAGTACAACCCAGGAAAATTTCAGTAGAATATTTAGTTGTGAAAAAGGCATTACTGAGAACTGGACTTGATTCTAATACTGAAAACCAATATTGACAAGTGTGTACTATTCAAGACTTAGCACTGCTGCAGCTCTTTGCTGGCAGCCTCTTATGTAGTGAAGGTCAGAAAAATCATAGCTTCATAACCAGGCAGAACTGAAGTTTGACTGTTATTAATTTAATTATGTAAGGATAAAATGGCTATATTCCCCATTTGGAGATGTTTAATAGATATAAATCACTTCAGCACTGTAGTGTTGTTGAAATGAATGGAGCAGCTATAGCTTGTAACATTTCCTGTCCCATCAGTTGCAGTCAGCGTTGTTTTCAAAATTCAGATTACATTCCAGTGTTTGAATGCTTAAATGCCAGTACTTTCTGAAGGTGGCTATGGAGGTCTCTACATGTTTTCCACTGTGCTTCACCTAGCATATTCTTTCAGCTGCTGCTTTACAGTTTATTCCAAGAGTTCTGGGGTTTTTTTTTGTTTTTCTTTCTTCTGAAGCTGTATTTTGATAGCGCTCTTCTCTCAATTCACATGGAGAAAACTTGTCGCAAGATCAGGATCTGAATTGGGACCAGTGGTCTGTGCTTATTAACAAAAATGCTTAGGGGGTGCATATAGGTTAATTGAAGTTAGTTGTGTGTGACCAGGTTGGTTTGTCTTTAATCTCCTATGTTTAAATTTCATATGCATGAAGGCAATTAATCCTCTTAACGGCTGTAGACTTTGAATGCGTGGTAAATAACTGGCCTCTTTAATTGATGCTATGGTGTTTGCCTGTTTAAACCAAAACAAAAGTAAAGAGCTACACTGGGCCTTGAGGGAATCTTCCTCAGTGCAGTGAGAGGTTCTATTATGTAAAAGGCTTAAGAGTCTTCCCAGCTCATTATTTTTATAGTACTGTCTGCTTTGCTCTTTTAAGACAATGCTCTTTTTTTTAGCATCAACGATTTTGAGATCAGAGAGCACTTCCTGAGTCAAGACAAACTGAGCATGATATTTCAGCACCTGGCAATCAAAGATACCCTTTTCATGCATGCAAGTTAACACTGCCTTTTTTTTTTTTTTAATTTTTTTTTTAAATTGAAACCCCAAAAAGTTCCTCTCAAGTGAAGGGCTTGTAATTTTTGCACTGTGTACTTTATTTCTTCAGAGAGAATCATGAAGTGCTTTACAGAGTGTATGTCTAGGGATTAACCACTGGCCAATTGACCAAATTACTGATATTCTGTGCCAATAAATCTGTATAATAGTTTTAATGAGATGTGAAGAATATGTTCTTCATTCTTAATTGAGTCTTGAATTTTGTTCAGGTAGGATGTTAACACTTATTCCAATGAATGCTATGTTAGAGACACTTAATAAGCACATCCCTTTTTATACCAGATTTCATATCATAGCTGTGTTTCTTAAATCACTGTTCAAATGTTGTTTTACGGTGGCCTGTGTGATTAATAGATTAGGTGTAATAAGATAGAAGGATCTGACATTTAGAGATAATATTTCATACATGAGGTATGGTAGAGAAAGGGATTGTTGTCTCATTTGCAATGAAATCTAAATTCAGATGAGTTTCACAATAAATATTTTGCCAGGCTGCAAATGTCCTCAGTATTGTGCCAGGCAGCAGCTGAGCACAGATGAGAATTGTTAGTGCCTCAGTGAGGCTTTTTCCATAGGTGTCACACTCACTCACTGCCTCAGCTTGATGGTACCTAGCTGTGCTCTGAAGTTCTCAGATCTGATCACATTTATTTATGCATGTAATTGTGTTCATATGTAATTTGTTATTAAATTCACTCATATTTAATAATTTGGGGGAGCTAATAATCTATTTTAAGTGTAGTCTGTACTTTTGAATAGCTTTTCTTTAAGGTTCTTAATTTTTTAACATAACTTTTAAGGTCAGTGGTCCGACTGTAAATTATTAAATACTCCTGAATTTTTTATAAATTTTCCCAGCAATGCAGACTAGATTTTTCCCCCTCTTTATAATTCCTGGAGTGTGCAGTATGGAGGGTGGTACTGTACATTCTTTGACTCCTTTCAGATCATAGTTGTTAATGTGAAAGCTAAGCTCTCATTTTATGAATTGTAGTAGTAACATAGAAAATATTTTGCTCCCGCCAAATATAATTGACCTGTGTCTTTAGTCTTTATGAGACTGAACAGTAAGTATCATGTCCATCCCATTGTTTGGACTTCCTCTCTAGTGAATCCCAGGTACCTCTGTGGATCTGTTCTCAAGGTAAGGCCTGGTGCTACCCCAAAACAGAACTGTTGCAGCAGAATTTGACAGTCTGCACGGTTACTGACACGAAACCTGAAGATTCTGCCCTAGGTCAAACATTGCTCCTTCGAAATTGTGGAGCAACATGATAATAAAACATGTTTTATTAGGGTAACAGTAGAGGGAAACATCTTGCAAGGCAGGAAGATGTCAAGTCCATTTGAAGAATTATTCCAAAGAAAGATGCAGCCATAAGTAGACACATTTGTAGGGTACTTCTCAGACTGCTGAAGATTTCTGTAGGGATCCCCTTTGTGTCTGTTGGAGATTACCAGCTGGAGATCCTTATTTTCTGTATGTGACCTTGACTTTTTTACTTCAACATCTGTGTGACTGTGCTAAGGCAGCCCTGTGGAATGGGTGCTCTCTCTATACTCTTACTCTCTAAGCAAGAATCAACCTATAACAAATAGTTGGCAACTCACGAGGAAACCCCTTGTATTTGGGTGGGCAGATTTATTAAGTATCTCTGTAATAGGATGAATGAAAAGCTGCCAAGTGCCTCTAGACTGTGAATTCCATGGACAAGTCATCCCCCTCATCTTGACCCTCCTCCCCAAAATTCCTACAGACTGTTAAGAAGTCACACCCTGGCCACACCAGTGATATGGAGTGACACTGAACCAAGCTTTCTGGGCTGCCTGCACAATTTACAGTTTATATTACTTTCCTCTACATAATTCTTGAGTGGAAGAGATTAACACCTCCGTGTGCTGGCAGCTTATTCTTTTCTTTTTTTTTCCAAATTATTTATCAGAGAATGCAGTGCTGCTTATCCTTCCTGAGCCCCTTCTAGAGGGAGTAAAAGGGCTTACCTGGTAACAGCATATTGTGATGGGCACAGAGGATATTAATTATTTGTGGAGTGGATAAATACACTGCCAGTTACTTGCTGTAGCAATGAAACCTGAAAGTCACAATGAGCTAAAATTTTTCCAGTGCAAAATTTTTAACTGGACTAGTTTATGTTCAAGGGAATTGAGACCTATCCCTTCTGGTATTTCAGTGTCCACATCCTTCCATGGACTGGAAATGTCTGTCAGTAAAGCAATAAGTCTGCTAGATTTACAATAGCTTTAGAAACAGTTCTCTGAATTTTGAAGCTTGTTTTACTTTCCCACAAGCACATATCTGAAACAGTTCAAATAGTTCTCAGTTGGAGACCACCACTAGAGGGTTTGGTGTCTGCAGCCCCCTCAGTGGGTCTGTTTTGTCATTGTTCCTACGTCACCTTGTAGCCAAAAAGTAAAAATGTGCTTCAGTAATTGAAAGTATTGAAATTCAAATGTTAATTCAACTCTTTGCAAACATGACTTTTAGTTTGGGTCAGCCTTTGGATGCTCATTGCCCTTAATAAAAATCAGTGCAATAGCTTCCTATCCATGGCAGTCACATCAGATACATAACCAGCAACTGTAAAAGATGCTATAAAGGAAAAGTACCATTCATGAGGTTTTCAATAACCAAATATTACCCCCCACCATGAAAATGTTGCACACTCTCTAAACCAAGGCCTTTCTTCTCTGACTTTTCTAAATTCAGAATTTTTTGAGATATAAATATTCTATGTATTGTGTGACACTGCATGAGTAAATGAGATGTGACTGGTTTTGTTCTATAGTCCATTTTGGCTGTTTTTATGTCTTGCTTGCTCTTTTCCCCAAAAAAAGAAAAGGAAAAAATACTAAAGGAACATATATTCTAAATCCTGGAGGCACAGGCAATTCTCTTCCCCTATCCTTTTAATTCTATTATTATTGAGATATTTGGTAAATGTACCTAAATTTCTTGAGTTTCGTTCTTGCTGTAAAGAGTACTTTCAAATAGTTCCTAGATGTACCTTATATTTGCAAAATCACAATTGTGTACAAAATCTTAGGGAAAGAAACAGAAATTAAGAACAATTTAAAATGGAGAGACTACATACCAAGATAAGTGAGTCTGTGTATGAGATGCTGCTTATGCTTAACTTGACAACAGATGTCACAGTCTTCAAAACAGCAATTCAAATACAAACCAGGGCTTTTTAATTTTGCTTGTCTTTTAAAAAAAGAAACTTAATTTTATGCTGATGGAATCAGGCCACATGTAATTTTTTCTGCTGCTGCTGGGTGTGTGTTCAGGCTGAAGTGACCACCCATCCTGTCTCTTGTAATGTCTGATCTTGTGAAACATCTCTGCCCTTCAGGCTGAGCTACCTTGTGCTGTTTCTGATCCAACATGAGCTATGAATGTTCAGCATCTCTGGAAATCAGACACAGATTGTCTCAAGTTGGGTGCCCCAAATCTTCAGAAAATGCTGCTAATTAGGCATTTTGCTGGAGGGTGCTCTCTGAAACCACCATGAGATAGGGTTACTGTGATTGAAGTCCCTTCTACTTTGGCATCTGATTTTAAAATGAGTGACAATAAACACAGTGCCTGATCAAAAGACATGCAAAGCATGGGGTCCCCTCCTGCTGCATATTTATATCTTGCAATGTGTTATAAATACATTTAACTCAGTAGAAACCATCATAGTTTATATAAATCAGCTTTTATTGAAGAGCTATCCAGTTCATTAGTGTATGTGCTTTTGCTGCTAGAGGCAGAGCGTTTCTGGAGCATCAGACCTATGATGGTCCTCTTGTATCCTTTTCCATTCAAAGTATCAGCAGTTAATTGCTAAAAACTGCAATAGCTTTTGCAAATAAAATATCCAAATCTTTGTCTTTTTAAAAATACCTTTAAATCAGTTAAAATGCAAGCACAGAAAAAAAAGTGAGACATGTTTGGCTTGTGAAAAACATTTCTATCTTTCAGAAATTGATGGTCCCTTCTTTTAATGTCTTTTTGGAATATTTTGTATCAATGTTGAAAAAAGAAGCTTTGTCTTTGTGGCTTTATCAAAATTTACATGCCTGTGTCAGGTCAAAGTAGGGCTCAGAGATTCAGATGTGGTTTTTAGCTTGCAGGTAAATATTATTGCATAATGAAAGGAGGACCACGAGCCTTACTTGCCCTCCCTGATATTCGGACCGCTGCTATGATGTGAAACAGAAGTTATGCATGGACTTAGTAAAATATATATGACAGAGTTTTACTTGAGCTGTGTCAGGGGCAGAATTGTGTTGCTGGAACTAGCTATGCATTTTAGTTCTCTTGCATTCCTGTACATCTGCAAGAACAAAATTGGGAAAGTCAAGAAATGTGTAAACCAATGAGAGATATAAAAGATAATTTCGTTTGTCATCTACAGTGTAGAAACATGTTGCTGTCCAGTAGAAACACTGACCAAATATGTCTCTAACATTTGCAACCTTCCTGAAAAGGCAAAAAAAAAAAAAAAATAGGCAGCTAGAATAGATACGTAATTTTTCAAATATAGAAATATCCTTTTTGTTTTGAATGTGTTAGTTTCTTCCATGTATAGCTGTTTATTTGCCCAAGACACACCAATACTTTTTTCTTTTTTATGAAGTTAAATGTTAATCATGCGAAAATATCTGTCAAAATAGAGAAGTTACTTCTTTGCAGGGATGGTGGTAAGGGGAAGGAAGGCTCTTTCTCACCATCTGTTTTCCCTAGAAGGTGGCCCATGTGGAAAATTGCATGTATAACTGTAAAGTCAACTGCTAATGAGCCACTGGGGGTGGTCTTGGAGTAGCATTAGTAAGTCTTCTCAGTCCCCTGTTCATTGTGCTCTGTGGATATTAATGTTTGCAATATTCCATGAGTTGGTGAAATGTTATGCAAGTATTATATGCTGATTATATATCAGCAACAGAGCCTAGAAACAAAATAATTTTCTTACAAATCACTGCTGGAACTTGGCGCAACTCTTAGAGAAATAAACCTGCCTGTCCTGTATTCACAGAGGCATCAAGACAATCCTTCTGTTTCCTCAGCATATCTGCAGTGTGACAGCAGCTCACTGCATGTGCAGCACTCTGCACCTCTGCAGACACTGCTCTGGCATCCAGAGCACTGTGAGAAGCAGCAGCCACTGAGCAAGGCCTTGAGCACAGATTTAGCTTCAAGGCCCAGTGACCTTTGTTTTTGGTGGGACTGTTGTCCTGTTTGAAACAGCAGACAGATCTAAGCACCTTGTTCAATCAAGGTGTAGTCATAGGCAAGAAACTAAAAATCCAGCTTTAACAAAGCTGTCCTCAAGTGTACTGGCTTCGTGTACTTTCCACAGTGGGCAGCTGCTACCTCTGTGCCTTCTTATCAGGAGTTGTGTTTTGTGTGTCGGGAGGTAGCACAAATCCACTAAACCAGAGAATCTCTAGATATACACAGTTAGCTTCCACTGAGTTCTGATCTGGACACTTGGTTCCCTTTCTAGCTGGAGAACTCATATGTTGGTAATTGCTGCTCATTTTACAGAAGAGAAGCGTAGTCTGGAGGAGAAAAAAAAAATCATTCCTCATGGTAATATTTACCAAAATCTGGTTAAACGTGCCAAGAGTTTTGGTGGTCACAGACAATGTGGAGGGATATTATTTGTGGGAAAATGTGAGCAGCTCACATTTTTGTTGTTTACTAGCTCAGATAAATTAGATTAGTCTGATGAAATAGACAGATTAGTGCAGTTCAAAGTATTTATGGAAGTGTTTACTACATGCTTATTTTGTTTAGTTGCACTTACTAGAAGATAACAAGATTGACCTAAACTATATATATATATATATATATATATATGTATCTGTCTCATAATTCTCAGTTTACTTAGTCTCTGTGCTGCACTGTTCTTAATAATTTGATGTATGCTGTAATCTCAAAAAAAAAAAAATACTCTTTGTTGGATATAGTAAAAAGAGTATTTTTGTTCAGAAGTGTGTCATAAAGCACACTGTGTGTACAGAATATTTTCACATCTTAGGCAGCTGCCTGGTGGATTAAATTCTGTAGCAGAGCCTTGATCAGATGTTTTTGGTGTCAAGCTGAAAGTTTGGTGGCATCACTGCTCACTAAATAAGTAAATCCTGATATGTTTAATGCAACCCTGAAATAACAGTTTGGGACAGTGGTAGTTTAGATGTAGGTAGGAGTGGGAAACAGACCCTGGGCAGGAGCAAATTTTGACAGCAAAGACTGTGCCAGGGAGCAGTGTGCTTTGTTTATATATTCTCTTTTTGTTACAGATTTCTCAGCCTCAGCAGATGAAAGGAGGCTGTGTTTTTTCTGTTTTAAACATAGTGATACTATATGAAGAAACGTCTTACCCACACACTGATTTAATGAATCTGTAATTTTAGGCTTGTCTATTTGGAGAGAAGGGATTTTCCGAAGTTTCCTGAGGAGACTTTCTGAAAAGCAATAACTATAATATTAAAAACCTCTAAGTCACCCATTTTCCCTCACAGGAAATAACACATCTTCCCTTGCATCTCTAGCAGTATTTAATTATACCCAAATTCTTACAGAATGGCAAATGGCAGGTTGTCTTTGTCACGGAAGATTTGAATTTTTACATGTGAAATGCAGATTTTGTGGGTCCTGGATTATCTGGGCTTTGCCTGTGTATTGTAGCTCTGACAAATTTTTCCACTTACCTTTGTATTGCAGAAGACACTGAAAGAAATGCTGCTAAGAAATGTGAACTTAACAGTGTATCTCGTGTTTGCTATGTGCCCCTGACCATGATACCTCAGCCTGATTTACCGCCTGACACCAAACAACTGCAGTCCTCCACAGGGTGAGTGTGCTGGCTGGAAAGTGGTGGTAGATGCAGATCTGTTAACACAAAGTTTCCTTATTCCTTTAGTAGCTTTTTTCCTGCCTTGGTGACTGCATGCAGAACCTTATTCGAGATGGAAAGATGTTTGCAACTTGGTCTGGGATTCTTTTTGGACATTCCGCAGTTCGGAGCTCTTTCGGCAAATAGCTGTCAAAGAAGGATGTTTTCTGACTGGAGCGTTCCTTGGTAGCAGGGTTAGGGAGCTTATTGCCACAGGAGAAAGTTGTTTGCAACTTGGGTTCCCAATTCTGACCTTTGCAGGAATTGTCCCAGCATGGCACCAAAAAAATTGCAAGTCATCACCCTCTCCTATCACAGGGCATGTTCAGTGTGAGTAGCCTGATCAGCACTGGGACAAGCCTTCCTAGAGCCCCAGCAGTGCCCAGACACACCTTGGCACTGCCCTGCTGCCCCCACACACTGGGGACAGGGGCTGCAGGCTCTTCTTACAGTCAGAACTGGGGGGAGGAATAAAAAAATGTATATATGTATGGAACCCCCCCCCCATTAAAGCACTTCTTTCTGTTATAACTGTTGAGAAATGTGAATGCCTGCATAGATTGGGGCTGACTGAGACTCTAATCATTATACTGCAAGGATATTTTTGGTGGATTTTCAACAGCTCTAGAGTTCCTGTCAGTATCACTATGTGGCTTTTTTAAAGTTCTTTCCTTTAATGGGTCCCAGGACCTGTGAAAACATTCAGGTCAGTTTAGTACCTGAGTCTTCCCAAGTAATTAGCAGGTAGAATTACCTGGTAGCAGTCAGTGTTTTCTGTAATCTGTCCACAGAAGCTGCAGCAGAGTAATTGCTGTCTCTGGCGGCCCTGCAAACGTCTAATTTAATGTGTCAATAGGGATTTTTCTCTTATTTTTTTTCATCCCCAATGCCAGGCTGTGAATTTTCCTTTCAGAAAGCCGGACTCAAAGATGGATATATTCAACATGTGGATTTAAAGGAAATGTTTTTCCCAGCAACTGTAAATGTGTAAAAGCATTCGGAGCTCATTCTCCTCTCCACATGACTTTTCAACAGGTTAAATAAATGTATGTAGCAGACATACTCAACTATGTGTTCCACAGTTACTGCAGCACATAAATGCTAAGCTGACCGTGGTGTCACCTTGCCAGAAGTGCAGTGTTTCAGTCCTCCTGACTTCTTCAGGGATGTTCTGGTATTCTCTGATGCTGAGTCAATGATATCAACTACTGGTGAGACACATGTAGCTTTTTAGCCTTCCCTTGGTGAACATTTGCCGGTAGTGAAGGAACAGATGGGCTCGGATCTGCTCCGAGTTCAGATGTGGAGTGAGGGTATTTACAGGGTACTCTGCAGGCGGGTTTTGCACCAGCAGGTTCTGTGTCGTGGCTGCCTCCCTGGGTATTTGTGCAGCTGTGTGCAGGAGCAGTGCTGGGTCTGAGGGCTGCAGTTATCTTAACTGCTCCATTTGTCTAAATACCACCCTCTTGTGTGCCACATTGCAGGGGCTCTGAGCTTTTGATCTGTTTTGAAAAATCCCAGGGTCTTATTCCGCATGAGGGAAGGAATATATTCTGATGATAAAAAAGGTCATTCCCAAAAGAGAGATCTGTTATATATTCTTTACAGACCTATAAATAGTTCTTTGAGTTCAATGTCATCATGCTGCAAGTCACTGGAGTTACCTCTTTAGTTTTCAGTGAAGACCCTAGCATCTCAGTTGTAAAGGAAAAATAAAAATAAAGTAAACTTACCTTGAACAAACCCACTGGGCATGTTTCTGAGCAGTCCTGGATACACAACACATGATGTTACTAGATATTAAAGGAGAGAATCCCTGAGAATCAGAGCCAAATTGTGTCAGGGATTGCAAGCTGTCCTTCCTCAGAGCATGAGCAAGACCTGATCCTTGTGTGACCTAACTGGCACTGCTAATCTGAAGGCTGGAGACCCCTACTGCAGTAGCCACTTGATAGTATGGTTCTCTCTTTATGTTAAAAATATTCCCTTTTGAAAGAGTAATTAGCATAGATTTGAAACACTGGAGGACTGTGCTGTGCTACTCTTGTTGCTTTCCAATTTTTAATTTTGATTTCTGAACTTTAAAATTGACCCTTGGAAATTTAAAATATTGGTTCCAGTGGCTAGCAGTCATGTACATAAATGCTGCAATTATGGTGTAAATGGATATCAGGATTAAATAACTGTGGCAGAATCTATAGTGAACATGAGCAGGACAACTTTATTAATGAATTAAGGCTGTAATTTTGTACAAAACAAAACTAGATCCTATGTCAATTCAAAGATTCAACTGCTTAAAACCAAAACTTCTTGTCATAAATAGTGGCATTTTTAATATAAAAAAATACTTGTATTTTGAGGCCTTAAATCTATGCAATACAGTAATGCTTGAATGTAGGCCTTTTCAGGAGGAAGACCTAAAATTTTTACAGAGAACTCACTCCAAACTGCCTTTCTGTTCAGCAGAATAAAACCTGAAGTCCCTCGCTGGTTAAATGGCAGTCAGAAAATCCAAGGTAATCCCTGTAACTTTTCACATAAATTTGATAACAAAAGAAAGGTGTGCCACTGGTATCTCTATAACATAAGTAAGCTTCATTGCATAACTCAAACACTGAGGGAGATTTTGACATGCTTAGTGGCAACCTGACAGATGTGTCATAGTGTCTAATCCCCAAAAGCTCCAAAACTCATTTGAAAATGGGTGTTTTTGAACGACTGGGTTGGAAAACATGCTGCTTTTTTATTAAGCTTTTTTTCCTCAGTGCCTGCATTACTTCCAATGTCATCTTGTTTCCAGGCTGATTTTACAGATCTGCACTAACCAGGCTTTGTTAGCAAAGAGGTAAAATATGTATAATTACTTAAACTTTATATTCTTACATAAATTATGTAAAGATATTATTATTTTCCCTTACAGTATGAAAATACTAGGTTAGGGATTTATGACTATTTTATGCAACATTTTCCTGTTCTGTAGAGATGAACCTCTGGTGTGTCCTAGCCTCAGTATTCCTGGCATATAAGAAAAAAAAAGTCAACTTCAGAAAGTATTCTGGAGCAATATTTGAAATACCAGTTGTAGGGAGGAGAATAAACTACGTGCATGAAAGTGTGTTTGACAAAACAGCCCCTCTAATCTAAATGCAGACAGCATCTCTAGTGGAGGATTTGCCAGCATATCTCTAGGCCAGACTCTTGGGAGACTGAAAGGAGGTTTCTTGCAACACCACCATGTCCTATGGATTGTGCTTAGTGGCATCTCCATTATTTGAATGACATCCACATTTGGTAAAAAGAGAAAATTGGGCCAGTTTGCATTCTGTTACAGAGCAGCTTCCTGGATGACAGAATAATTTCCAATAAAAGTACCCTGGATTACTCCCTGCTGTGAACTAATAGGGTGCTAATTAGCATATTTCATTTATTTACTTAACTGGGATAAAAACAATTGGGCACAGGTCCCATTTCCAATGGTTTCCTGGGGAAGCTGCAAACTGCTGTAAGTGTAACTGTGCTGCATTAAAAAGACGTAAACTCACATAAACATAATGTGCAGATTGAACACAAACTGGCATGGCTGTCCAATCTCCTCATACACAGAGAGCAGTTTAGAACATTAAATAAAGCTGTATTTCTGTTTTCTTCAAATCTTTAAGTGGGCCAAATGAAATTAGAGCAGTATTTTTCCAGTCTTTTCAGATCTGCTGGTGACAGTACTGAACAAATGCTGTGCTGTGGACAGCATCATGCTTTGCCTTCTGCTCTCCCTTGTGCTCAGTCTTGCCTTACTATCTCTTGACTATTAACAGTGCTGCAGCCTTTTGCAAGTACTGGGTTACCTATGAAATGTGGGTTGGGAGCTGTCCTGCAACTTTTTTTTAACTTTCTCCCATTTATTTCCATGTTAGGGCTCACCTGCCCAGACCACTGTGCCATTCTTGAAGATGTTTCTGTTTGCACAAATGTTAAAAGTGCCCATTTTTTTATCCTTCAACCCCCAGGTTTTCCGTGCTCCCAGTGTCTTGAATCTTGTATGATTTATAAAATTTCAAGTACGCAAATTAGTAGCTCATCTTGAATGGATATACTGAGTTTCTAGAGGGTGAGGCAGGAAGGAAAACTCTTCTCCTTTGTTGAACAAAGGTCTTTTTCCAAACTGACGTTTTAAAGAACATTTTTGCGTTTTTATATCTTAAGTAAGAGTTTTACTTAGGATGCAATTCCTTATCCATTTTGATTCACATTCTGCTTAGTTATGAAAATCTGGATTTGCCCTAAGGCACTGTAATATCTCTCTGCATCTGGGAGGCAAGTTCATTAAATGAAATGGAGAGATTTTGTGATCAAGAGACCTCGGGTCTGCTTCTGCCCTCTTTACATCTTATTGTGTGACACTGAGTAATCTGCTTTACCATTCTTCAGTTTCCTTATTTATAAACTGGAGAGAATAATGCTTTATTGCTCTTCTTAAAATGCTTTAAATTCTCAATTGGAAGAGGCTGTTTTTGGCAAAGATGTGTTCGCCCCCAGCCTGCTGCCCCATCCCACTGCTAGCTCACCATTTCAGCCCACATTGACCTGCTATGTGAATATGTCTGTCAAGATCTGCTTTTTATCATATGTCATTTCCAAATTCAGCTGATGCTAGGGTTATCAGTCATGTTTAATCATTGTTCTGGTTTGTACAATCTACCTTCCCTCCTCTCCAGCTGCCTGACAGGCTTCTCTTACTCTTTTCTGTGGGAGGAGTTTGCTCTTATTTTTCTGTGACTCAAAAAGTGCCTGAGCTTGTAGAACACATTTCAGGCATCCAAGGGTAACAATATATAGCCAGTTAGAGAGTGGAGCATTGGAGGAGACAGAACCTTATTTCAGGCTAGTAAGACCTGTTCCTCAGGAGGTGTGTTTTGAGTGTTGCTTTTGTTAAAATTATCGTATATTCCATTAAAGCATCCTTTCAACCATTTAGTACCTGTCTTCTCCTTGGAGTAGATACTGTTCATCTCTTTTGATGCAGTAATACATCCTTCAGAAAAAAATATGGTTCCATTTTGGGTTTCTGTGAATAGACCTAATTGCAATGAGTTACACTCTGAAATGAATTTAAACATGAAATGAAATATTTTTTTGTTTTGTTTCTACTAGTCCCACCTGAACATGATGGAAAAGCAAATGGAGGCACCCATTGAGGACTAGTCCCACAATTTGAGCACATTAACTAGCCAGTTTCATTGCTACAATACACTGGTAAAAATTCAGGAAAAAGTAAAACTAGAAAGAAAAATTCCCCAAGGCTTGTGAATTCATGACCACAGGGTCAGAAATGTGACTGTTGATCTGTGTGCAGAAGAAACTACTGGCCATGTTTCTAGGGCCATTTGAATTCCATCGGGGCCAAAAATCTGGATGGTGGTTCTGTGTAATTTTATTGTGCACTGTGTTGGACAGCTCATCACTGGTGAGTGAACCAATTTTTCAGTAATCTTTGTCACAGCAGGCAAGATAGAAATTGGTCTGTAATTTGTAATCATTACTACTTTGCTTGAGATTAATCCTGGATCACCCACAGTGAAAAAAGATGCCTTCTCACCTCAGGAAGGACCATTCTCCATTCAGAGGGCCACTGAGGCTTGCTGTTCACAAAGCACACTTTGTCTTGACCATCCTTCTTTTTTATGTCAGATGAAATTTTATCTGTGTTCTGCTTTTCTCAACAAGACTGAATACTCCAGACTTTTATATAAAGCAGTTTCCTCAATTCTTAACACTGTGAAAGAGATTGGAGGGTGGGGGGTGAGCTTTGGAGTTTTTCTACTGATATATTTTTCAGAAGAGACAAAAGCTGCAGCAAGTAGGTGGGGGCAGTGAATAGAAATACCTGTTATTAATACAGAAAGGCTCTATTTACTAGCAGGTAGTTAATATGAGGAATTTGGGCTGAAGGATACTGTAGTTCTGAAGATCTGAGTTGGTTTATGAAAGAAAAGCATTGACAAGGCAACCCAGTCATTCTAGCATTGCACTCCATATAGTGAAACCTGTGCACTGGAAAACCTGGGATATTCAAAGTGATTTCTTAGCTAACCTATTTAAGATAGTACCAAGGTTTCTTATACAATAGTGTGGGTTGGGTTTTTCCGCCCCCACCCCCACTTAAAAGCTACTTTCATTTGGTCATTGATTTCTTGATGTCTCCACCCCAGCTGTCTTCACAGAAAAAAAGGAGCTCTGGCCTAGAGTTCAGTATTCTGATACAAAATGCTCTTCTTTTGACATCAGATTATTTGCTTTAATATTGAAGAGCTTCAAAATGAAGAGATAATAGAAAAAGGATAAGAAAAGAATATGACAGATATGTGAATCAGTTGCAGGGATAGCTGTGGGATACTGACGTTGTAGACAATAACTGTGGTCACAGTAGTCATCAGTTACTGCATTGTTGTATTTCCAGTAGGAAAGATAAGTATTAAAACTATTGTACATTGTTGATCAGCCCTATTCAAGAATGCTAAATTCAGTGTAGCATGGGTGAGCAAATACTTCTGGAGTGCGAAGGATAGTGAAGAGCCCATTTTATGACAAAAGAAAGAAGTTATGGAACCTGAAGGGCAGTGTTGAAATACCAGCAGATATGAATGGCCTGCAATTCAACTGGAAAGAAAAAGATTCTTCCTATCATGTGCCATTGTTGGTATGTGCAGTGTCCGTACGGTGGTATAGCAACCACTGAATAATCTAGGACGTCCTTTCCAGTGTATTTCCTATACTGAGGTGTTCCCAAAAAGCTGTGTTCATGTAATTTTCTTGGATTGGATGAAATGCCAGAATAATGTGCTGAGTTCTCAGTTTTCAATGAGTGAGCATGTGAATTGAAATACATATGTAATTTAAAACAAGCTTTAGGATTAAGAATATTTGAATAGCTGGTTTTGGTTAACATTTCTCTTGATCTGTAAACATCAGAGTTACTGAGCCTACTATAAAAAGAGCAGTATGAAATTCTGGGAAAAAAAAGTTTTATGTAAATTACTGTCATCGCTTAATCACTACTTCTTTTATTTAATTGGGAAGTTAGAAACCTCTGTCTTGTACTTCAAATTTAATATAATTCCTAGCAAGTGATACTAGTAAATTTTAATTTTTCTAATATGTCCTTTTAACCCATTATTTTTAAATTAATTGTTGGAATGTAGCTTGATTTTAAATTTACATTGGTGTTTGTACTTGATGTGGGAGGACTAACTGAACTGGGCTCCACACAGAATCAGGGAAAATGTGGCACTTTCCTCACCTGTGTTAGAGAGGTTCTTCTTTGTCTAACTGGGATTCTGGCTTGGAGACCTTCCAAGATGACCATCATTTATCATTTGTGGTGTGATGTTCAGTTATGGATTTCTCACAGTCCTTCCTGATAGATCTGTTTATTTAATTACGCACCAAAGTGAGAGGCAAAAATGTCTTGGATATTTAGAAAGAGGGTCTGTGGCTGTGCCAGGGGCTGAGCGCTGTCCTTACTTGTGTCCTGCTGCTGGATCTGAGTGAAGGGGTGTCCCTTCTGAGGGACAGGGCAGAAGTGTGCTGAGGGAACTAATGCTGTGGCTGTTTGGAGCATGGATTGAATGTGTGAGGACCCTCTGTCTCTGCTTGTCCTCTCTTTATGCTCCAGGAACACAACACGTATCCAGCAGAAATAGAGGGAGATTGAGCAAAGAGTGTCTATTTCTCTCTCATTTCTTCAAATATTTCGAAGTGTAATGATTTTGCATGCCAGTCCTTGTTGCCCACTCTCTCTGCATATCCTGACTCAGGAATGTGTAGCTGGGAGGAGCTGAGTAGCTCCTCTTGGGTCTAGGTAATTTATAATGTGAGTATTTATCTAGAAAAACCGGGGAAGGGGGGATATTGTGGCAGCAGAATGACTGCTTAGAGGAAATAACTGGACATTCATGAAAAAATGAAGTTTGTTTCTGCTTGCGTGCATACAAGAGATGTTCTCAGGTATATTTAATTAATTAATTTTTGCTCTTGTCTCATTTTCTATGTTCCTTTGTTGCCTGATCAATTATTTTGCTATTTGAACTTGTTCTTTTTCTTCTTCTGAAACTGATACGTGCATAAGCTGTAGCAACAATAGCTGAATATTGGAGATCTTGCATCTGTGACTCATTCTACTGTGAACTGAATATATTATTTTCTTAGGCTCTTTACCCTTTATAAAAGCATTAATAAATATATGTATATATAATAAACGAACAAACCCCACATCTGGTTAAAGAATGTTTGATAAAAAAAGTCCTGTGGCTAATTTTTTTGTGTTTCAGAATTCAGTAATTGCAAGGATTTAGTGGAGGATACTGTTCTGCAGACATCCTCATAAAAATCAAAACCAGAACCCCAGTTGATGTACTTTATAGGAACTTAATTCCTTTAACTTTTAATAGAGAAAGAACAATCAAAGAACAAAAAAGGTTAAGATATAAATCTTCCAAATTGAAGTTCTGAGTTGGAAAAAACATTCTCAAATGGTACAGTTTTGCATTTTGCATTGCCAGCAGGGCTATATTTTTTTTCCTTCATCAGATGAGCCCTGTTTTATCTTTCATGGACTCAAGAAGAAGCTGTGTGACCTACAGGGAGCCAGGAACCCCCTTCCCTGCCACTGAGCTGGAGCAAATCTGGGTCGCTCTGCTTTCTGTTTCTTGCTTTTTTCTAATTCCCTGTTGAGGTTTTCAAAGGAGGTGGTCTGGAGAGGGCCTCTCCCAGTGCAGTCCAGTTCCCTATCAAGACTCTAGTTTGCTGCTGCTGAGCACACTGAAGTAGTTTGTGTTGCTTGTGAATACTCCAGGAATGAAACGTCAGTATTGACAGCAGGTGAATTGTGCAATAGGTGTACTTGTAAGCAGTTCATAACAGCTCTCATTCAGCTTTGTGGATACCAGCTTCTGCTTTCACAATATTAGGTGGAGAGGTAAATGCCTGCTTTCTTAATGCAAAATGAGGTTTGTAATTTTCCTTAGTGCAGTAAATGGCCATGACTTACAAAATGCTGGCAGCTGACATTGTCATGACTTTAATATGCAGAGAGATTTTTATAACTTACTCTCTGTTAACACTGTTTTCATCATTAGGTGATGGTTCTCAATTGTATACAAGCATGTATAGTGATAGTTATTTTTTGATACTCTATCAGAAGTCTTCATGCATCTATCCTTTTGTAAATATATGAAGCTGTAGACAGAAGAGCAAAGCCACAAAGAGAATTGTTAAATCAGACTTGATGTTCCTTGCCAAACGAAGGAAAAGTTCAAACTGCATTGTAGATATAGTGCAAATGAATTTCTTTGCAGCTGTAGACACTGATCCATGGTCTAATAAAGACCATTCTAATTCTATACTCTCTTGAAGGCTTTGCAGCCCTGTCTGTCTATCTGGGAATTCTTATCATTATTGTGGCAAATGGGGTGAGAACCTGGATCACCCTGGGAAGTTGGTCAGGATCTGAATGGGGCCCAAAACCAGCACAAACCACAGGCCATTTCAAATTTCCTACCAAAAAAAAATACTGGATTAAAGAATTATTTTAAATAAAAACTCAAATATTTTACTTTATGTGAAGTCTTCTTTTGAAAATCATCAAAAAATCAAGACAGTCACAATATGTTTGAAAGTGCTGGAGGAGGAAGAAAAAAGACAGCGTTCACAAAGACTAATTGAAGCACAGAGATAGGTATCTTTCTGTATGTTCCATTTATTATTTTTCACCGCTTGTTTTATTAACATGCGTCTAGAGTTACATGTTGCTTTAATCTCCTTGATGAAGACTTGCTGAAAGGATCTGTCATTATTTATTGTCTGAGTGCCTCAGGTCCCACTTTTTGTTTTACATTAGCCAACTACTTCTGACTTGAAAAGGGAATACTGTGGTTGTAGTAAAGTTTAACATAACTGAGTTTCTTTCAAAAACCCCAAACAACAAAACAGAAAACTAAATCAATTATGTGATTGTGTGATAAAGGTAGAAGACCCCACTTTCCTACAACTGATACACTGTAAATTATTTTGAACAGGTTTCCAGAGCTGTTTTCCATGCTTTTGTCTTAGCATAAGTTTGCGATGACCATTTGTTTTGCCAATTAAATACTCATGGTTTTTTCTCCTTTAGTAAATACATGTCTTCAAAGCTGAGGTAAATTCTTTTTAGCCAGAAAGAGTTAACTCAGTGTGCTAGTGCTTTGTTGCTGAGCCACATTTAAGTAGTTCATTGTGGCAAGTTCCTAGAAAGAAATTCACAAGAGTTTGCTATGATTTTGGCTCAAGAGGGGAAAATATGTTTTTAATGTAGGATTTTTTTTCCCCTGTTAGTGCGTTCAGGAAGATACTTAACAGGAGAATGAAATAAAGGCCCATTGTAAAGGTACCTAACTCATCATTACCACATGCAGGCTGTACATTTCTACTGCACTGTTGTCCTTGATATTATAAACTGATGTTGACTTTTTTATCCTAAATTGGTTTTTATGTTCAAGTTTATATAAATGGAAGGATACAATCTAAAGAATATTCCTAACGTATGGTAGAAATGTTTGTATGCATGCAAATACCACCCTGGCTCCCAAAACTAGACATAAATACTGTATTTTGATTTTTCCTTGTTTGTCTGTATTGGAGAGAGGTTCCAGTTATGAAAGACTCCAGTTATAATACCTGTTGGTTAGGGAACATGAGATCTGCTTGGAGAATTGGCAGCTAAAAATGCTATTTACATATTCTGCTCTCTTAATCTTCGAGGTTAGTACGAACTGCTGTAAGAAAATATTTTAGGATATAGATATTTAGAACAGTTGGATTACTTTTGACAACAGTGCAAGGAATCCATTCAAAGCTGATTTCCCTCTTTTGTTCACTGAGGACCTGCAAAATCTAAGATAAAAATGGCAGTTGTCCTGAGGGCACCCTGAGGCATGTCATTAAAATTGGAATTTGATCCTCTTTTCATGGTTACTTGGGACAATCAACCACAGCAAACCTGAAAACTCATCAGTTTTCAAAAATATGACATGCCCTTGACTTTGTCAGTTTGGATTCTGTGTGCAAGATTTGAGTGTTTCAGAATCCCTTTAGATGTCACTCTGTCTTCAAGAATACAAAAATTGTGCTTTGTACTATGCAAAGGATGCAGTACTTCTAAACATTTCTGAGCATTTACCTTATTTATGGCAAGGGAAAAGCTAAATTACAGTCATCAAAATGAAATGCTTTTTTAATTGAGATTTTTAAACTGCTAATTGTAAGAAATGGAACTGTATCAAGTCCAGTTATTTTAAACTATTTAAATATTTTAAAATGAAAAATTTGGCTGTCTGAACTGGTACGGACCTTGCTAAACTGGATGAAACTACCCATTCTACCTGGCTGTGTATTTCTATCTGATAACTGCAATTTTCAAAAATACCTAGAAAATGGATGCAAAACATTTTTCTGTTTATTCCTCTGTATCTGGCCTCTTACTGCTTTCAAGCCCCTTGCCTTCCCGCCTTCCAGGCTGCCAGGTTTTAAGAATTTACACACGTTTTCATATGTATCTTTTTGTCAATAGCAAAATGATCACTTTTCTTTTCCTGCAGCTGGGCTGCCAGAAAATTGTGTTTTGTCTCTGTGGCAGAGAACCCACAAGCTGGCCACTTTGCCATCCCTGCAGCTTGCCATCGGGAGCTCACTGATGCTTGATGTGCTGGGAGCCATATGGCCACTTCTCGCTGCTCTTCCTCTTGCCGCTCCCTTGAAAGTTGCAAGTGGAGTAGAACCAGCTGCTGACACCAAGGACAAACAGGGACTTTGTCCATGAGAGGAACAGTGATGGCAACAGACCTCTATCTGTACCTCAGCTTCCCCTCAAGACATTTTCTTTCCGGCTACCTCTTGTCCTTAGATTTTCTGTAATATGCATATGTCCCTCCCTTCTGTTTTTTTTTTAAATGTTTTTTGTACATCTCTTATTGCTAGTCTGTAAACTAAAGTTCCTAGTTAATATGCAGATTATTTGTAACTGCAAATCAATTCATTTGATAATTGGCATAAAAGTGTTGCACATGGAGCAGCACAAAACTTGGCAGCAATAGGCAGGAGGAGGTTTCAGTGCCTAATCCCCACCAGGCACATGGGTTAAGGTGTTTACTTGCGCCATTTGTGTGGGAAGGAGCAGCCTTGCCTGATCATGTGGAAACTCCTAATTGCTTTCTTTGTTTTGACAGATTTATGGGTTACAACAAAACATAATTGCAAGTAACATAACAAAGTAACACTCTCATGAGCACCTGTAGTGTTGCTATTATAAATAGAACTACTAATGTACAATGTTGATTATTATAAAAGTACATTCAGCTGAAGTTGGCAGTTTTTCTTGCTGTGCATGTTGTGCTCTTGGTCTTCTGCTTCAGTCTGCAGAAGAATTTATTCAGTCTTCAGCCCAGACAGGCGACATCTGTTGCCTCACTTTTCTCATCTGTTGTTCAACACTGAAATGGTTAATAATGTGCTAGAGGCAAGTGAGTACCTGGTAACCTGTTACTTGTTCTGAATTTCCACTCTCATGGCTGAAATTAATCCCTGGGTTTTTGGAGAATGCTCTGCTTTGTGAAGTTGTCCTCTGCAGAAGGGTGTTCCGCTGTAAAACAGAATAAAGTAAAATTGTGCCTGTGGCAGCTGAGGAAGTTACATGTCTGTGTGCTCTGCAACACTCACAAAGCGATCTTTGGATCCGCTGAGATGTTCATTTAGCTGGTGTGACTGTTGAGGGGTGTCAGGTGGATAAATGAGGGAAGGAACCATGACCTAAGGTTGGAAGAGGTCAGGAAGGTTCATATTTAGGACACTTCTGCTGTCTGCCTACTTCATGTACTGACTTTTCTTTTGCGACAGTTGACAAATTGTCCTATTTCTTTGAGCCTTGGTGTCCTTGTCTGTAAATTGAAAATGTTTCTGCATTTAAGAAAAGGAATTTCACTGGCAGAATGCTGTAGGAACAAAGACTTTTGCAGGCACTGTAGAGCTTCTCATATCAGTTATAGTGATGATTTAACAAATACATACTACATTTGTTCTAAAACCATGTAAGAATATAGTACCTCAACTAATTAATAAATAGCTGTGCTTGTTGAAGAAAATAAAGAAAAAGAAAATGAGCCTGTACAAGAGAGCAGTCAGTTGTCTGTGTAGAGCTATCCAGTTCTCTGTCTTCCCTGTACAGTGCTCAGGGAAGGTTTTGCAAACCTGGCTTCTTCCTGCTCTTTTCTGCACACCTGAGCTGCGGAGTGGTCTCTGCACTACCTGGTCTCCAACCATCCCAATCCCAGCACAGCCCCAGCAGAGAGACAGGTAGAGGGGATGTGAATCCAGGCTTCAAGTGTATGAGAGATGAGGTAGCATTCCTTTGAAAACAAGTGGGTAATGTCTGTGCTTGCATTTATAGTATGTTACAGGATTATTTTCCAGAGGTCTGATGTCAAGACTGCTTTGTTTACAGAGAATAAGACAGATATTTTGATAAGTCTGAGGCTGGATGTGATGTTTCCCCCTTACACATTTTACAGAACCATTTCCCCCCTTTTTTTTAACATTTAGATTCTTTTAAATTCTCATAGCTCTGTGCCATTGTGCTTAATATCTCATAAAAACTAGCAAAGGTATGTGCATGTTCGTATGATGAAAGCTACATGTTTTATACCCACATTAAAAATTGACTTATGCTGGTATTGAAAATTGTCTGTTGAAAATACAATGCAAACTCTGAATAAATTCTGCTGTTGCAAATCATATATTTGGATTATAGTTGCTGTGAGACTGAGCCCTTACAGATTCTTAAACTTTTCTCAGGATAATTTTAAAGCTTCACTCAGCCCAGGATTTTAGCTTAAATCTGTTAAACAGAAAGGTCTTAAGATTGTCTGTCAGAGTTTTCTGTCAACAGTAACACAAATACTGGGCTTACTCAAATGCTGGCCTCTCTGGAATCTGAGTACCTTGAGCAAGGTGCTTCAGAGCAAGATCTAAATCTAGTATTAAAGATAAAATTTTGTTTGATTTCTTGCTGGGAAAACTTATTAGCATTTTACTATCAGTGCACCTGCTTTTTCATATGCTATTCATTTGTGTTTGGTCAATATGAAAAAAACCTTCTTCTGAGCTTCAGAAATTCCTATCCTTAATTTTAAAAAGACATGGTTTCAGTTCTGTGACCTTTATCATAGCAAAAATGAAGAGTAAATCTTACTCAAAGCATTTAAATGAGATCAAACATAACCTGCAGAGTAGGTAGAATGGAAATTCGTCTCTTTTCATAAGGCTTCTGATAGCAAACCCTTGCCTTTAGCCCTTTGTTGTTAAAGCACAACACAAATGTGTTCCGATAGCACCTAAGTCGTTGTCGGTGCAGGCGGGTGAGCTCTTGTCTTGGATTGATGATATGATAATCCTTTATCCCCTATCGTTGGCTTATATGCCCAAGAAAGAAAAAAAATGTGTGGTCCTGTCCCTTTAACTGCACCCAGCGGCAGAGAGAAACGCGGGTTTTTTTGAAAACATTTTCCCCAAGCCTCGCTCCGGGGGAGGATTCGTCGCCCGGCAGAGACTGCGTGCTGGACGGGGGTCGGAGTGAGCTCTGTTCCCGTTTTTTCCATTCTTCTTCTTTTTCCTCGTTTGGACCCCTTCTCTTCGATCTGCTTTGCCACCCGGAGACCCAGGAGGGCCAGAGGACAGCAGAGCTCTCCAGGGAGCTCCACCCGGCCCCGGGTGGGGGCGAGGAGGAGAGGGACTGCGTCTGAGAAAAGGACTTTTTAATCAGGTTGAATAACTGCCTTTCACCTTGTTTTCCCCTTCCCCTGTGCCTTGTAGGGCACTCTGCGTGGTTTTGTTAAATAAATAGTTTTTTCTTCACTTTCATCTGAGAGGTTCTGTTGTGGGTGGGGGAGGGGGTGTCGGGGCCCTTCGCTCTCGGAGGAGAGAGAGTCTTATCATTAACCCGGGACAGCTCTGAAGTCACTGCAAATGAAATCCAAATCCAATGCATAAAAAGAAGTGCTCCCTTTAAATTTTAGTGGAAGCATTTCCTTCACAACCTAATAGTGGAAACATTTCACTGTTGGAGTGGCAGGAGTAGGCACTGAAGACAGTGTTGGTAATACATGTGCAAAACTAGTTACATATGGAATTCTTTTGGTATTTGTATCATGCTAAGCCTTGCTGTGAGGCATCTCAACAAATAGCACCGATTAATCATTGCTGGTATGCCTTAGTTTTGGTCCATTTACTTTTCTGACACCAAAAACATAGACTTGAAGACATTTAATTATAAATATATGCTGAGAGAGAGTTTATTGTTAACACTGAAAGATGCCTTTTTATACAATAGAATATATGTGAATTTAGAAGTCTTCAATTATTTTTGTTTTATCTGTTGTATTTCCACCTCATTTAGGGATTTTATGTTGAAAGGGAAATAGCTTAGTATCTTAGTTAAAAGTGGTGTTATAGAGCACATTTTGTGACTGTGGGAATCCAGTGATAAGGGGCTTGTAAACTTCAGATCGTATATAATTCTCTTCCTAGGTTTTATCTCTCCATATTTTTTATGTCTTTAAGTACTTCATGATAAGTAAATAATAAATTCAATTTACCGAATAGAAGTTTTGTTTCTTAGAAATACTCACTTGGAATATATATTTTTAATTGGCATCAGTGGCACATTTCCCAGGGAGCATAACAAAATGGATCATTTAATAGATGCCCAATCTCTCCATCCATCTATCTATCAGTGCAGCACATGATGTTTTGACTTTAACATGGTAATTATCTCAGGCTGACTTCAGAGAAGAAGCTGCCACCCACACAGCAGTGCTTAATTACTTCAGACTTCAGTTTGCCAAGAGAAAAATTGACTTTTTTTTTTTTTTGCACATTGCATGGAATTGAAATGATTTCATTGTCATTTTATTTGAAATGCAGCCTGACATCACCATGGCATCATGGGAAAGAGAATGCAAAATTTCTCTGAAATTCTTAAAATAGGCTGAAAGCTGCCTTATATTTTAATGGTTTTCTATGAAGCCTGTGTTCACATTCCTTGAATGTTAATGATGAGCTGCTTCAGCGTATGGGAGGAATTTTTTTCCTATGAATACATTTCATTTGCAAGCCAATGAATGCATTTTTTTTTAAAGTTGCCAAAATTAACACAAACTTTGGCATTTTAAGGGCAGGTGACTGTTCAAATTAATGTTTGTGCACTGTAGAGTTTGAGAACATAACTAATAAAATGAAAGAGGGAATGAATTAATGGTAGTGTACAGGCAGTTTAGGAATCAAGTAACTAATTTTTTTTTTTGTCGTTGACAATCACAGCTATTATCCTGAAATGAGATGAGAAAGTTGCATATGTGTGTTTTCAGCATCTGAAAGCTAAATTTAATATCTATGAAAATTAGTACAAGGTTTTACGTATATGTTGTTAAACACGCTGCTAATTGATTTGCCACACAAATACTTGAGGCAACCTGCTTGAATTAAGCACAGTAGACAGACTTTTGTGCTCAAAAGAGAAGAGAACTTGATTCCTAGATGTCTTACCCTGTGTTCTCTGAGGACAAAGAGCCATTTTGGGATCGATTTCAAAGCCTTTAGTGAGTCTCTTGCAACCACTAATGCCAGTGGCATTAAACTCCTGGAAGCCTATGGGACAGGAAAGGAGACTGAGCACACCAGTAGCCTGGATCCCATAGGAAAAAGCTCTTTGTTGCTGGGGTGGAAAGCAAAAGCTTGGGTCTGGGCTTTGATGCCTTCCAGTGCTCTCTGTGGGTAGAAGCGTTTGTAGGGCTGCACTTAAAGCTGATGAGGTCTGAAAAAACGGTTAAAGCAGCTGTTCTCTAAACTACCTGGCCTGCTGCTGGCTGGGAGCAGTTGTGGGTCCTGGCCAGTGCTTGGACATCATATTCTGTGTGCATTTCACCTGGCTATGCTTGCAGCACCAAGGCAAGACAAAGCATGTGTGTTTATCTGTATCAAAATTGGTAATAAATCTTCACACAGTGAACTCTGCCAGTCTTCCTGTTAAAATTTTACCCTCAACAAGAAAATTCAATACACTGTCTTCCCAAATGGCTAATAAGTAATATTGAAAGTGTCCTTTTTAGGGTAAGATGAATGTTCTTCTTCAGTTTATACATCTGTATAGTAAAGACCCACTGAAATAATAATTCCATTGTCACATACACTTTTCACTAAAGAAGAACGCGGAGAAGCTTTTTGAAATAAATCTGGTGACACTAGAGAGTTTACAAATACTAGCATATTAATATACAGCTAAAATAATAATAAAAAACACCATGCTGCTAAAGATGTTTAGTATTATCCGCTCACTGCGGGAGTTTATTAGAAACTCCAGCTTTCTTTTATTAAAATTTCAATTGGCTTGGTGAATGAGATCCTATGTTAGTGTCATAAAGTGAGAAGCCAGAAGGAGAGGATATTGGCATTTAAGTGCAGATTTCATTTTGAAATAGTGTATATTATTATACCAGAATATTACATATCACAAATATTACATATTGGTGGTGTTAGAAATAGTTGCACTGATTTCTATATTCATCAAATTGTCATTGTTTTCTGTGCCATCTGGTAGTTTATACATGTAATTTTTAAATATATCCTAAGAAGTTTTTAATATACCTATAAATAGAAAGCAAATACTGCATAGTTCTGTGGAGATTTTAAAAGATGTTTGGCACACATAATATCCCAGAATTGGCTTCAGCATCAAGGGATGAACTTAAATCAAAAGATCAAACCTTTCTGAATCATCATAGGGAGGTCATGGATTTAAATTTGACAATTGTATCTTTTTAGGTATGTGGTTTAATAGTGGTTTTTATTTACGACTGCTTGGTTTTGTTTTTTTTTTTAAACTACATTTTCACTTATGTAAAACAGCCTTGTGGCTGTGATAGCTTATCTCAACTGGAAATTAACTCTTAATTCATAACTCTTCCTACTGCACTGAGCTTTGCTGGGTAGTATGATACAACGATGCTACAAGCATCAACAAGCTGTTTTTGCTGCATATTGGTCTCTATTTCCTGGCACCTTCAAAGAAAATGAGCTGGAAAAGACGAATAGTTAGTGTGCAGAAAAATGGGTGGGGTGTGCTTATCACTCCTCTCTGCTCTTCGCAGAATTCGTCTCCTTTGTGTCTAATTACAGCAACTGACTGTGTTGTGTCCTCTCAAATGTGCTGGGGGTGGCAGAGCCTCCAGTGCCAAGCAGCTGAGACCACACGGCTGGGGAGGGAGGAACATGGCTTTATTCTCCCATTTCTCTGCAGTGATGAAAGCACTTGGGTGAAGAGGTGCTCAAAGTTTTATTCCACCTGAGATGCCATAGAAGGACTGTAAAATAAATGTGATTTTGAGGCTGAATGGGTTTGTGTGTATATATTCTATATATTCTCATACACGATATAAATATATAGTAGATCTACATAGTTCAAATAGCAGGTATGTACCTTTTGCTTTTCAATAGCGTGTCTGGATTGCTGTTTAATTCTGAACTGGTATTTTTCTTTACTTTTTTTTTATTTGGGTTTAGTTTCATGTAATGTAACTTTGGTGGTCTCAGCACAGTGACATCTGGACATGTTGCAAAATGGTCATAAATTAGCCCACAGTCTTTCACATACTGGTGTTATTAACTTCAGATTTTTTCTATTTTATTTTTAAAGAGATTCCTCTGTTCTGTTGTTTGTGATTGGATAATCAGTGTTTCATTATTTGGTGAAGTGTTGCTTTAAAAATTGATGGCACCAACAACTCAATCCAGCTGGAACCCTCCATGGTGGAAAAAAAAATCTCTCACATCCCCCCATCTGGATTCTTCAAGATGCAGTGAGAAGTTTGCACTTCTGCAGCTGCAGTTCTTTCATGACAGGTTCTGTAAATTTTACACATGGCTGCCTGCTTGGAAATATTTTCCAGATTTACATGTTTACAGCATTGACATGTGAAGCTGAAGAGCCTTCCTTCTCCATTATGGCACAAGTACTCACAGATTGCACACTAACTTTGTAAAATCTGGAAATGGATCATTTACAACTTTCAAACAAATCAAAGTGCCCTTTGATCTTAACTCCAAGTTTCCTCAGGAGCAACAAATAAAAATAACTTTTTTTGGTGTTTTTTTTTACCCCTAAATATGGTCAGTATTAATGTAACTGTTATATCTCTCCGAGAACTCAAGCAACACATATAATACGTTTGTATTTTAAAGTGTATATCCTTGGAAGAGAAATACAATTCAGCAAATGTAGGCACCATCAAGATCATTATATGGCTGATAAATGCATCTGTGGAGGCTGTATGAACTCAGCAAGAGATGGTCTGGTCCATTCTTTATTCCCTCCTATGTGTGTGGTTTTGTTTTCACTAATGTTACCCAAAATTTGGAATTACGTTTTTGGAAAAAACCTAACAATGAAAAAATCTGTGATAATCTGTACTCACTTTGATGCAAATCAACTTATCCCATAACCTTCAATTGTATTCTACTGATTCCTGTAGTATCACAAAACGCATTAAAAATGTATGCTGTTGAAAGTGTGAAAAATATGCAGCAATTACAGAACACTTGAATTTTAAAATATTGCATTCAGGCAGTCGTCATCATGATGAGCTTCAAGTCACGATACTGCCTATAGTCACTTTTCCTTGGCCCATCATTTATTCTTACTTGAGTTATGTTTTAGATATCTTTTTGAATGTTATAAAAGTTTAAAAGGAGAAAATACAGCTTGCTGACAGAGGAAATATGCATAATTTATTAACACTGGTGGAAAAGATATTTTTATTTTCGTTAGACATTGCTGATTTTCACAAGCATGTTCTGTCTCTTGCAAGCTAGCCTGACTGGAATCCATGGTGTATATGCTCAGTATTTTCTTAATGTCAGTCATGGTGCTGCCTGAAATATTTTACCTTTATAACATGAATTCTGTCACAAAAGACATTAAAAAGCATCTTTGGTAAAGACAGACTTAAAGAGAAAAATTCTGGGCATCTCAAAACTAAAACCAGCTTTGCAGAAACGTGAAGTCATGCAGGTTAACAGGGTAGGTGTCAAATAGCTCATCTGCAACGGCGGAGTGAGGCATCAGTGGGCAGTTGGATCATTTTATGACCTGCTTTAAGAGAGCTCAGACTGGACAAGCTTTATGTCTGGAAGCAGGTTTTCATTCAGTAATGTTTATTGAGTTGGATAGGGGCTTCCAGAGGGTTTGTTTTGTTTGATTTAGGAGGTTCTGAGGGGAAGATGATGGCGTGGCTGTGGCTGTCTGCGAAATCTGACTGGGTGCTGCCCCTGTTGAGAGGTTTGAAGGGCTCCAGTGGCCAGCAAGGGTCAGAGAGCAGAGCTCACCTTTTTCATGGATAACACAGGCCACGGAAATAGGTTTCAGATGGAAGTATAACATCTATCACTTTAGATAATTTTTAACTTGTTAATTTTCTAACCTACCTATACAAGCCACTTGCAAACAAGCAAATATCTTAAAATATTTGATGATTTCCTTGTGGCTAAGAAGAGTGAAAGATTTAAATAGAACCAGAATTGAGCCTGTGTTTTCCCACCCTTTCTGCATCCTTATTAGTTAAAAGAATACTCTCCCATAGCTTGTGGTGGAAGCTGGGCAAATATGAGAAGATAGAAAATTGGATGACTTTAGGACTATTTTTGCATGCAATTCAGGGTGATGAATGGCTAGGATAACCTAGAGGAGCAAGATGAGCTAATGGAAGAGTGATGTAAAGCACACATCAAGTGTTTTTTAAAAAGTGGCATCATCACTGTAAACAAGAGAAATAAGAACTATCACTTTGTATTTAATCATGCAGTACCCTCATGATGAGCTGCAAGGCCGTATAAAAAATGAGCAAAGCAACCAGCTGAGAAGGAAAACATGTGTCTACTTTTCTTAAAGAAAAAATCAGCTTTTTAACAGACCTGTCATGCTCATAAAACAATTAATGATCTCTAAATACAAAAAGCTACACTATACCTGCACTGTACTAGGCTGTACACAAGCAACGCCATGTTTCTCTGATTTGCTTCCAGCCCGAATTTCTATTCAGCACTATTTAACTCTACATAGCTTTCTGATTTGTGGAAAAGTTTATTTGAAAATGAGCCTTATCATCTTCTGTATATCTGAACTAAAAGTTCTAACTGTAATGCTTTAATTCAAAATTCAACTATGTACAGTTCAAAAAGGTTTGGATTACTTTATAAAGGTAAAATAAAAAATCTGTTTTGTTGCTGCAAATAGTGGTTATTTCAAACAGGTGCCATACAGCTTCTAACTCCTTTCCCCTACTGATTTAATGTAGAATTTCTTTACCATTTGTACACAAAAGAACTTTTAAAAATTAAATGCTCTGTAACATTGTACTCTTCTGTAAAGTCTGAAAAAAGAGCTGTTAAGAAAACTCACTGTCTTTAGGCTTGTTTATTCCTAATTTCTTTCTTTTTTTCTTTCTTTTTTTTTTTTTTTTTTTTTTGGGAAAAGAGAGTGGACTCTGTTGAGCTAATGGGCATTAATATGGTAAAATTGCTTTTTGAGATAATAACCATTTGTTTGCTCATAATTAGGATTAAACCTAAGTATAGCAGGTAGTGATTATGTGAATTATGTGAATCAGCAGTGCTCAATGGAGAGAAGGAGAAAAGGGTATTTTATTTTTATCTCTGTATTCCATACCCCAGCAGTCACGGAGAGGGAAAGTTTACAGGTCAAGTGGTCAGGGTTATCCCTGGGTTGGGATGGTGGAGGAAAGGCAGTGTCAGTTGTAGGATTTGCCATTCCTGGGCAGCCACTGTGGCTCCCAGCTTCTGATTATTACATGCACATTGATTTCCTTTGTTCCACTTGCTGAAGCAGCGTTGAGTGTTTGGTCTATTAAATGAGTGTAAGAGTACCTATGTGCTTTTCTAAGTTTTCATGTCTAATGTGGGAACCTTTTATTAGATAGTTTTCATTTAGATAAGTGATGCATTTTATCAAAAAGAGTTGGAAATCTTTGTGTGCATATATTGAAAATTTTATATAAACAGAACCTCTAGACCATTTTTGTTTGTCTTCCCTGAGAATGAAATCTTCAGATATTAGAAACAATCCTGAAGTTCTTCAATGTTTTACTAACATAATAACAAAAAAAAATTTCTTTCTTTCTGTAGAACTTATAGTGTGACTTAGCTTTGTGCATGTGCATAGTTGCTTTTACGTATGAGAAATATTAGTTTGTGCTGTCATGCAGAGGTGGTTGCAGATGTCAATGTATACCTTTTTTTTTTATAGTACTTATAAGAAAACAATACCTCAAAAAGATTATTGTAATTTGGAAGGATCTTCTCAGCGGGAAGATTTTCTGGTTGTTGAAACCAGTACAGATTATACAGCCTTTATATACTTACTGGTGGTGGCTCCAGTACTTGTATGACTGGGAAGAGAACAAGGGATGGCAGGAGTAGCTCTGCATGTATCACTTCGTAACTTGGTAAGGACAGCTTCAAATATCCTTTTGTTTCCTTCAGATAAAGCTGAGGGAGAGTGTGGTAGGTTAGCTAAGAGAACGGAAATGGTTGATTTCATTTTGCTTGTCTTTCTTATTTTTTCCTTTTTTTTTTTAGAGACTTGAGACATAAAAAATATCTCTGTATCCCAGTTTATTTCTCAGCAAAATGACTATTATAATACTTACTGTCCAAGGATGAACTTTATAGTAGATTTCAAAGGCCCTGAGATAAATGGAAAGAAAGCAGTGGATAAATTAAATTGTCATCCAGATGTTATCCCTTTCTGCTACTTCATCACACTATAAAAACTTTAATGAGATTTTTAATGTAACTGGTTGTTGTTTTTGTTGTTTTGTCATTCACAAAATTAATTTTTTCCTTGCTAAATGTGTTGCCTCAGAGTGGTGAAGAATGTAAACTGTGTAATCTGATAACAAATATTTGCATTTGCAGTAAACTGCTTGTGAAATATAGGCAGTGTTTTGAATTCCATGGTATTTGTTAGAGAGAAATTGATTTTAAAAGATACTTTAAAATTTCCTCCATGTAATATGGGGTGTGTAATGTTATCAATTTAGCCCCAGTGTGAGCCAAGGTGCTCTGGTTTTGTCATGAGGAACATATTTTCATCATTCCTCCAGAATATTGTAAGGGTGACTTTTGACTTCCCACTCCCTGTTTTTGTGTAGCACCAGCTGTGCTAAGTGTGGTGCTCTCAGCCTAGTCCTGCATGCCAGGCAACAGGGAGCGTGCTGAGTAGAGGGGAATATTCTCCTTGCTAGTCATGTTATGCTTCTATGTTGTGGCTGCTGCCATAAGCTGCTGCAAAGAGGTCTTCTTTGTTCTGTAGCAGTTTTTAAAACATGAGCCAGAGCCCTGCCATGTTCCTTGATATCTGGTCCTCCCTTCCCTTTTCGTCTCTTCATAGCTGGCTGGATCCTGGCATCCTGAATGAAACTTTCACCAAGGTGTTGGTTGGAGAGGGTGCATCCAAACAAGCTTGACTCACAGTTCGCAGGAAATCCACTTTGTTCTCACATTTTTCCAAATACTGTGGTGGAAAAAAAATATTAAATTATCATTATAAGGTCCCAATAAGAATAGATCTACCTCCCACCCTGAATGACATTCTCCATGTTGTGTGACTGAGAGATTGTTTCCAAGCATTTCTCAGAAGATTTTCACCTGATTACGCTGGGGAGCAATCCTTTGTGCTTGGGGAAGTACTCGAAGAGAAATGGGAGACAGAGCACAGAGATATCAATAAGCAATTATTTCACAGAAAGCAGTCACAAGGCTTCTGAATCTTGTATAGCATGGTATCTATTTAATACCTTTTTGACTAGGTAAAAAAGCAGATGTTAGGAGTTTGACCCTGCCTTTCTAGTTTTCTCCAAACAGAAATCTCTAGCATTGTGTGTCCAACTGGGAAATGCTCTGTGAATTTCCACAGATCACGTTAAGCATGGAGTTGAGAGATTCAGCTTCTGTTGGTTGTTGTTCATGAGGTAGAAGATGACCTAGCTTGACTCTCAGATTTGATATTGTATTTGCATGTTGGCAAGCAGAAAAGTAAACAACACTTAACTTGTAAACTTAGAACTTAATTAATGATATTAAAATAATTGAAAGAATGTGAATATAAAATGCCAAGACGCTGTTTTTATTGCACCCTACACAAAGCTGAACTGTAGTAAAAGTAAGTTATTCTGCAGCGTAGAGGAGTATGCATTATTAGTACATTAATATTTGTTTTTATTGGAGCTTTTAATGGTTAATTTGGCAAATGAAACATAAAAAAAATTAAAATCCTGGAGACTGCCAAGAATCACAAAGGACAACAAATATACTAGGCTATAAAGTATAATGTATTGTGTTTCTAGAATGTCGTGGAGAAAAGGTGAAAGCCATATTGGTCTGGATGTGACATTCTGCCGAGATTGCCTGCACAATGCACATAGTTTCTGTGAAAAAACACCCAAAACAACAAGGCAAGCTGAGCTACAACTCTCTGTGTAAGCTTTTGCTTACACAGCTTTTACTTTCTACTGCTGTAGAGTTTGCATGAGGCCTTAGTGGTGGGTGCCAGACACGTTGTTTTCCCCTGCAGCCATTGAGAGCTGTTCCTGAAGCCATTGTGATGCCAGAAGCACCAGTTTGTTGCAGATGAGTCACTCAGACCTGTGTGTAAAGTGGTTGTGACACCACTTGTGGTGGCTGAGCTGAACTGGGAGAGATCAGGATCAGTTTGATTCAAGGAAGCCTACTTTCAGTTACGCAGCGCTGATGTTTGTGATCCAGGGCCAGTGAAAAGAGAGAATTAAATTCTCTGTGTTTATTTATATAGGCACAGGGATATAATGGTCACGGGCGTGAATGGTTAATAATGTGTAATTAAATAACCTCGTCCACTTTCCAATGTAACATTTCTGAGAGTCATAATGCAATGGCAGTGCTATTAATTAAGTGGGTGTATAGATAAGTATGCACAGATTATCCTGAAGGGTAATTGAGTCAGGTAAAGATGAAATGAGAAATTTGAATGTAAAAGTGAAGGAGATGGAGAGAAAGGAGGAAAATGAAACATTCTTGTTGAAGACTTACATAGCTGCAAGCCACGTAATTGGACTGATATTTGTTAGGTAACTAAATTTGTGTGTAACTGTTATGTATTCCTGGACATAAGATAGCACACCAACTCTTAACAAAACCTCAAACAAAACTCCCCTTAATTGATTGTAATAGATTCAGAAAATAGATTAGGGTTTACAATACGATCTCTATAATGTATTTTTTACTCACTATTAATTTCCTTGGGTGTTTTATGGAAGGCCTTTATAAAAATGCTGTAGTAAAAATCTACCAAAGTCGAATGCCTTTTTCTAGAAAAAACATGGTATACCTTCTAAGCAGTTTTTAAAGTCTGGAGGAATTTGTGAAGAATGTACCCCAATATTCCTTGGGATCAGTAATCCAGTCAGTATTTCTGTGTGCATGTATGCATGTATGCAAAAAGATATTCTTTGGTGTCCAGCAGGAACTGAAAACACTGTGATTGTGCATACAACAGTTCTCCACTACAAATAATAGTAAATCCAACAAGGGTCTTTGCTAGGTTTCTAAAGTATTGGGTTTTATATATGCGTATTTTCAACATTGTGTGACATAGAGGAACAAAATGTGGAAAAAGTAGTTCAACTTTTTGTTTCTAATTAGTGATGTTACTAAGAATTCTTCCTAAAATTAAACTCTATGTCACCTTCAAATATACTCTTTTCTTTTAGAAGTGTGCAACAGAGTTTGACTCTGGCTAATATTTTTCTCCAGCTGTAGTGCCTGAGAGAGAAAATATATTTGCTAGCTTTCTACCCTACAACTAAATTAATAGACTGAGGGACGAATTCATTAAAATTTTATATCTGATTTGTTTGGGTCATAGCTCTGTTATAACTTGTTATAAATATCTTATATTCCTTAATATTGCATACTCTATTACCATAACAGACATTAACAACTATAGCCCATCTGGAGCTTGAGGGAAAAAGCCATAATCATTTACCTTGCCAGCTGAAAAATGACATAAAAAATCATGTGTTACAAAAGTGATTTGACCCCTCTCACATGTAATCAAGGAGATTATCAGTAATTAAATAGCCTTGGGTGGTACAATAGAAACTCTCCATATCCCTCCCCTAATGATCTGATCCTCTTATTTACTCACTCAGGTATTCACTAAATGTTAAACTAGCTTAAGGCCTCTTTTTTCTTGGCCCTTTTGTAGAAGATATTGAACAATTCATCCTGCTTTATGACAAGGTTAAGGTAACACTAAGTATCCAGCTTTTCTGTAGAAATTATTTTGTGTATAATTCTCTATAATTATGGACTCAATGTTCAGCTGGGGGAGCTCTGCTCTATTCCCTCAATTTCATTTGTCAGGGAAGGAGGGCAGGAATGGGATCCAAATACCTAAACATCATATAAATCCTCCATGGGTGATCACTGTACATATTGCACTTTCTAATGTTTTTCTTCACTTGTTCCAGGCTGTTGTCTTCTTGCTGATAGTGGATCTCTTCTCCATGATATCCAGTGATAGGATGTTTGGGAATGGTTTAGAGCTGCAGAAGGAGAGATTTACACTGGACATTAGGAAGCATTTCTTGACTGAGTAGACAAACTCTGGAACAGGCTTCCTGGAGAGGTGGTGGATGGCCCAAGCCTGTCAACGTTTAAAAGACATGTAGGCAACGTCTGTAGTGCCATACTTTAACTTTTGGTCAGACTTGAATTGATCAGGCAGTGGGACTAGATGATCACCATAGGCCCTCTTAAACTGAAATATTCTACTCTATTTCCTCTTTTTTAAAAAAAGGAAAAGCACTCTGGCAACAGAGGGAATGTTTGCATAAAGCAAAAAAAAGAAAGTCCTTGTGAAAAAAAGGATCAGAGTTGAACTGACATTATTAGAAAAGCTATCAAACACTGATCCTGAAGATAACTCTGCAGACTTTGATGGATATCAGGGGAGAACTACAGATGGGTTCTCTGAACCAAAAGGAGCCATTGTTATGGAAGGTTTATAAATTACAGGGAAGTAAAGAGAGAAGTCTTGTCCTTGTGGCAAAGTGGTTCCTCTTGGTCACGTCAGAATTGCAAGCTTTTAAATCTGTATGCTAAGTGGTGATAAAGGATGGCACTGGTTTTCTCTTCCTCTCTGCTCAAAGTGAGCTCCCCTGTACATATTTGGAGCACAAGTCTTTGTCTACTTGACGTGGGTCCAGATATGCTTGTCTCGATGTGATTAAGCAATGCATGAAAATTGTTTTATACCCAGAGTAGTAATTAAATAAAGGCCAAAGTGAAGAAACAAACAAACACTGGAATGAATCTCATGTTGATTGACTGTGGTTCTTTGAAATTTCACAGTATATAATTTATTGCTTATGCCACAACTTGTGGCTAACTATGCTGGAATGGGTGGAAATGACATACCGCTAATTTTCTCTCTCCTGTCCTCTGAATCTAATTTAGATCTCATATTCCCAGTGGCAAAACCCAGAAGTGGGATGTATGTGGGTATTGACGAAGACAGTGCGTGTGTGCTCGTAAAAAGGAGGGCTGCTTTTGATCTTTGCATTTGCATGCTAAACTAGGCATATTGTAGCCCTCACATTGTGGACTTTGATCATCAAGCCAAACAAAGGAGAGAAAAGCTGAACAGAATTGAAGAACAAAGACTGGTGAAGGTTGCCAAAACACTACACTTCACTCATCTGCTAGTAAATATCTGATTTGGTTATTGAGTTCTTCCTGATGGTTGTGGATGAGAGAGATGATAGGATTTCATGCATCTCAGGCAGCCCCCAGTTAATAGTGTCAATAGTTGTCAACATGTGAGAAATGCATTTCAAGATTTATCACTTGCCAAGGGAATGGGCAGAAAAAAAGATAAGTGCCCATATTGTTCCTGAAGTAAATGGAGAAAACTGGGGTGGGGGGGGAAGGAGCTCTCTGTACTAAGTAGAGTAAGTATTAGTTCAGAATCCAGGAGTCCAGATTGTCCTGGCCTATACATGGTGACAATCTCTCACCAGATACTTATAACTCTTTAAAGAATACTGAGCTGCAGATTCCTACTTTCATTAATTATTTTCGTGCCAGCACTGTGGAAATGTTGACCTTTGCTCATCAAGTGGCTGAACTGCACTGAATAGACTTTTGTGCAGTAAAGTGGGTTCAGATAAAGCGTTATTAGTAATAGTAGCATTAGGAAAGTGCAAGAACCTTTCGGATGTGTTAACAGATTTGTGCCATCATAGGTTTCTAAATTTTGAGTAGATTTGAATTCAATGAAATCATAAATGAGTATTGTTTTTCCTTCTGGGAAAACTGGGGGAAAGAGTCCTCTTTAATTTATTTGTGTATAGGTGAGTAGTTTGGCAGTACAATCCATTCTATTCTACCCTCTTCAATAAGAGTTGAATTTTTTCCTCTAAAAGTATGTTGAAATTAATCGTTCAGGGAAAGTGAGATGTAACCTTCATTTTTACTAGTGCATTGTAACATTAAACGTGTGAAATGCAAAACCTGTTAAATGCGAGGCATAGATCTTTTGGAACATTGCAGTGCAGTAAAAAGATTGCCAAAGCTTCCATGCAATACAGTAATTTCAGAGTGGGTTTTCTGATGTTTTTTAAAACACATCTCAAGTCTTTGTGAAATGCATTTAGGAACGAAATTGTTTCTCTAGAATAATATGTTTCTTGATTGCAGTTACAAGGTTTTGTCTCTTTTGTTATTAATCACAGTGACAATCTTTTGTCTTTAGTCCAAGGGCAAGAATTCTCTGTTGATCTAGTCAGAAAGTACTCAAAGTTTGTAGTGTCATGTCATTAATATTTACGCTGCACAGGTAATAGAGTAAATATTAGGGCTATGAATTATTGAAAATGGAAGAAAAGTGATGAAATACTGTTTGTTCGTTTGGTTGTTATGTAGTTTTGCATGTTTTTGAAAAATAAGGGCTGTGAAAAAGAGCATCACTTTCAGTAGTTCTTATGACTTCTGCATTAATGGGAATTTTCTTTGTCAAATGATATGAATGTTTAAAAAGAATTCCAAATGCAATTCTTATGATGAGTTGTAGAACAAAAAAACACGGTAATAATTTAATACAGCTGCCTTAGAGAGGATGCAGGAGTGTCCTCTACAAATGACTACCCTTGCAAGGAAGTGTGATTCCCAGAGTATTAGCAGTCTCTGCTTTGATTTCCTGCATGACATAGTACTTCAGTTCTGCTTTTCCCTACTTATCATCCCTGAACTTCTGTTTATGGATCTGGTGAGTCGACAAAAGTCTGTGATAGACTTTAGGTAAATTGCCTGCTTAACTTCGTGGCAGGAGTGTAAGAAAATTATGTACGTACAAATTGGGGGAGTAATGCAAGTGGCTTTCATGTCTGCTGGAGTGTAAAACAGGGAAATGAAGGAGGGGTTCTTCTACGTGTGGGTGGGAGGAGTTCTACAGTCTGCAGCAGTTCACAGCTAGTACCATATGTAGGAGAGCAAGGAAAGCAAGGTCAATGTATAAATAGAAAGTGAGTAAGACAAAGGCTTGCACCAGCTATTGGACTTCTGACCTGAGTATGCACCCACAAAGTAACATCATTAACTAAGGGATGAAGATTGCAGAGCAGGCTGGCCCTGAAGCCAGAAGGGATCTTGTGGTCCTTGGTCACTCAAGGACAGGCAACTCATCCAGCTAATTGTACTGTAGTTTGAGTTGGCTGACACTGAATTGTTTTTTTGTTTGTAAAACACATTCTCTGCCCTGATCATAGTATTTCACAAATGATTTCAAAGTTTCTTGGTTGCATGGTGTGCTCATCCTTCCCCAGAAGTGGGTATTCACCCCACATCTGGCCATGATCTTTTTTATTCTGCTCTCTCAGATCCTTCTCACCTTCAGCCTAGCAGTTCTGTGGGGCAGCATTAGGGCTGAGGGCTCAGAGCTGATAGCCATCCCGCCCTCAGAGAGCTGTAAATGTTTTCAACAAGCCTGTGCCCTACTGCTGATGCAGAGCCAGCTTGGAAGAGACCTGTGCTCCTGTGGGAACAGAGAGGGTTTTTCACTTGAGCTTCTGACTGTTGCCTGCATTAGCCTGCTGCCCTAGGCAGATTTCATGCTTCTGCTCTGTCTTGGTGTGCTGATTACTGTTTTTCACTCTCTGCTAAGGTAGATCATATAGAACTTCATTATGAATACAGAGAGCTAGGTTAATGTAATCTTCTTCAGCATCCACTAGATCAGCTAGGGAAATTACTTAATGGTAGTACCAGGCACTTCTGTAGTGATCACTGCAAAAAGTCACCCAACTGTATCCAAAATTACTGCTAAAGCCATAGCACTTGCCAACAGCTTGCAGGGTGTGGTACTGAAGTGATCAGAGCTGCTTTCTGTGTTATGTATATCACACTTCTTTGTTGACCTTCTGTGGTACTTATTAGTTAAACATGACTATGCATGACTGAGCACTCTCCAGAAAACTGATTTAAACCTAATCAAGCTGACTTCTCTGCTAAAGCTTGCAAACAGTAGAGATGTGGAGACCCCCATGCTGTGGTGCTGACTTCTAGGGGAGTTCAAAGGAATTCTGACCTGAAGAACCAAACCCTGCATCACCTGTATAAGACATCTGTGCTTCTGAGATAGACCAGGCTGATGACAGACTAACAAATCAGCTCTGGGGTCATGATTGAGGACTCACAGTGATTAAATAACACATCAGCTCAGGGCTGAGGTAATTGTTTAGGTCTGAGACAAGGACTGCCAAGGACTCCAAGCAGCAAGGCAGCAGCCAGTGTGCAGTGCTGGATTTGGTCAAGAAGGCTAGAGACGGGCAAGCTGTAGCACAGGGAGGATAGAGTAAAGAAAATATGAGGAACCAGGGCTCAGCAGGTAGGAAGCAGGATGAAGAACCAGAGCCAGGAATCAAGGTGTGAAGCATGATACTGAGGCAGGCTGTGAAATCCTACTGGTTGTACAGTCAGCTGTTTGATGTCTCCTGTCATTAAGAAGAGGCATTGAGTATGGTCTTTGGTCTTTCTGTTACCTCTGTCACTATTGACCAATGACCAGACATGCCTCATTCCAGCTGGGCAGTGAGTTCATGATATGCTTTTATTTTTAACACTGGCTTTAGTGTGGCAGGATCTGTAGTCCCCCTTGTCCCAGCAGTTTCGTGCTTCCTACTGAGTTTGCAATTCTTTGTCAGACAGGCAGTGAAATTGTTTACCAGAGATTTACATTCTACCAACCAGGCTGCCTGGACGGAGCAGAACTAGGGGCATATTCCTCCTTGGCCTATTAGGCCTGTGTCTGTCTCACCTTTGCTCCTTTGCATCGAGTCTCTCTGATTGCTTGCGAATGGAGAGGCTGTGATTTTGCTGACTGTGCTGCTTTGGTTCAGCTGTGAAGCAGTTGCTTATAATTGGTGCCAAGAAGTAGCAATCAACTGGAAAAAAAAAAGCTCTGGGAAAAGTTGATTTTTATTTCTTTTCCCTCTGCAAAATGTTTTTGTGAGCTGATGCTTGAAATGAAAATGTGGGTAGAAGGAAAGAAGACATTGTGGAGTTTGCTTCTCAGTGATTTACAGTAAAATTTGCTTCTGGATAGTGAAGGGGAAGAAATAATGATGATTATCCCATATACTGTTCATGTCCAGTTCTCAGCATCACTTTTTTGATGTGTCATGGGGGTTTTAAATATACAAAGGAACAACATCCAGTTTCAGAAGGTGACCATGAGCAGTTGTTCAGGTTAAAGGAAGATTTCATTAAAAAAAAAAAAAAAAGAAAGAAGAAGAGACACTGACAATGACCAAAAATTAAGTTCGTTCAGTGTTTTTGATATCCATGGGGAAAAAGTTGTTTCCAAATGCTAACAAAGATGAGGATTTAATTACTCTCCATAATTACGTATTCCTCATTGGTGGATCTCAGGGTCATTGTCACAGTACAGTATAGCTGGGGTTTTTTGATCACAAACTGTTTACTAGTACAGTTTTGTGCTTTGAAACAGATGCTGAATGTTCTACCCTTAAGATAAGTGCAGTAAATTCTGATGTCAGCTACTTCCAAATATTCAGGAGGCAAGACAGAATGCTATGTATCTACTGTTAGGCTGTGATCGATAAAGGTCATTACTTGTATTTGCCAACAAACTTCCTAATGTTTTTTTTCAAAGCAAACCTTACTCTGGTACATGAACACTGGAAGTACATCACACCCCAGCTTTGCAGCACAGCATGCTTGTTTGACTCTACCAAGGGTCATCTGTTGGTTATGGTCATTTTTAATTATTGTTTTCCAAGCTTTTAGTTTAATAACATCTTATTATCCAATTTCACTTCTCTCTTGCTATTTGAGTTATTAAGGTCATCCAGTTCTTACTAAATTTTAATTTCTTTTTTCTTTCAGGTCTTGCATATTTTTGCTCTGATTGTCCTCATCAAATTCAATGATATTTTTTAATCACTGATATAAATTCTAGTATTTTCAAATCTTTGATCCTGTTTTGTCTAAAAGGCTCAATTATTATCAAAATTTTTAGTTCAACATATTTAAACAGAACAAGTCTTGCAATTTCATCTATGACAACTGAAATAAAAATTACAGTGTTGAGAATATGCCAAGCTCATCCCCTGACTTTCACACTTTATCTGGTCTGGTTACTGTTTCTGTGAAAATTCTTCCCTTCCTAAGGAGAAATTTCCACTTGTGTTTATTTTTTCTATTTGAACAGTTGCTTCTAGTACTGCTGTTATTTTATACATCTAGTCCTCTAAGTGCTATGAAAACCAGAGTTATATAAATTGAAGATTGATGAAGCTCTAGTTCCCCCCAAATAAATGTATTTTAGTTCCCCCCAAAGTGTATTCAATTTTTTTTTTTCATCAGAGTGAGTGGATCTGGAACCTGCATACCTGTAAACATTTTTGGCTATTAAATTGCTCCTTCTGCATGTGTGATCAGGAGAGTGGAGAGTATGTGTTATAGTTAAACACTTTTAGATAGAGTTATTAACAAAAGACTCACTGTAAACCAGTGTTTCCTACCTCACTGCCTTTGGATTTGCTGTAGGCTTGAAACCTGAATGAGGTAGTGGCAGAGTCATCTAAGGAATACTTTATGTTTCAAATTTGAAACCCTATTCTATTTTTTTTTTTTAAAGGGAAGCCAGGTAAAGAGTTAAGATTGATTCACTTCCTTCTCCCTGGTTGCACAAATAGGTAGTAAAACTTTGTGTGGAAGCTAGTAGAGATTTGTAACAACATAATTGCTTTGCCAGAGGGACTGAACCCAAAACCTCTCCCCCGGAAGCACAGACCGAAGGACTGATGTGCTTGCTGAGAGCAGTGACAGGCTCTTCTCTTTGGGTCAGTCGCAGCAGGAGGCAGCAACCCAATGTGGTAGTGTTTAAAAGAGTGTCTCTTAGCATTTTTACTTTTTGGAATTCAGAATTATGGAAGTCAAGTACAGAGAGGCTCTGTGCTTAGCTGTAGCAGGTTTCATGTTGGTCACATGGAGCCAATTAGCCTTCCAGAAGTCTAACTATGAAACTTATATCTATGGCTTTGTGTAACAGCCACAGCATTCATCCTGGAAGGGGTAGAGGGGGAGGAAGAAGTGAAGTAATTAGCTTCCAGAAATGTGTACAATTCCAGAGAGTGACCAGAGTTGCATTTCTGATTTTAATGAAAGGTTTTCTGGCTCAATAAAATTTAGAGCAAAACCCTGCTGGTTCAAATTATTAGTGCACTCCTTAGACCTGGTGAGTTCTATATAGTTTCATGTGGCTCTTTGTACATTTTGCACAGCTTTAGTTCAACTCAATTGCCCTCTGTGTAAGAACCCTTTTATATACTTACATAGAGATGAAATTAACTCCTAAGGAACAGTATTAATGGATTGATATTTCTCATAATCTTCTTGGAGACCAGGATGTTTTCCAAAACAGCAGTATGCTTTTGAGTGGAAGAAAAATTATAGATCTGGGATCATTCTGGCTGAATTTAGGAACAATGATAGTTTAATAAAATGAAACACTACTAGGTCAAGACTGTAGCTGTGGCATGTCAGTTACAGTGGAGTGCACTGAGGAAGGCAATTCTGGCTGTCCAGGTAGCACTTGGCTTCACCCCCCACTTACAGTGCTCTCTTTTTGGAATTTTACTTCGTATTGCTATTGTCTCAGTAATATTTTCTGTGATTCTGCATCCCTCTGTAGCATGCTGGATACAGCTGCAGTAATCACGTGGAGCAGTTTGAGCTGGCAGGAGGGATGCAGGTGGCTTCTTCACTTCTAGGTCATGGGATTCAACAGGTGGGAGGAGGGAGTGAGGCAGAACTGCAGCTCATTTAACCATCTCATTTTAAAGCCTGTTCAGGACTGCTTTGATGACACATCAGAAGGAGAGTTTCAAAGCTGTGCTGAAGTGGCTTGAGTTTATTTCATTTCTGTCATTAGAAAAGAAGATGGAAGACTTATTATCTGCAAGGTTAATGGCAATAAGTTAGGTAAGCCCAAGATGAAGGGGAAAAAAACCCTTCCTTCACTTCCATTAATAAAAAAAAAGTCAACATATAGTTCTCTGCAGGCAACTGTGAAGAACTGCATTGGGCACACACTCTATTTCTTCCTGCAGGCAATCCAGACATTTCATGGGAAAATATTTTTTTTTCAATACTTCCTAAGTATGAAATAAAGGAATATTCAGCATTCAGCTATCACACCTCTGATGAGCAAAATACAAGGGATCTTCACCACTTCAAGCATTTTATAGGCAAAGTTCTTCTGTTGTACTAGTTCCATTAATGATTTCTAGAAAAAATAGAGCTTCTCTAATACTAATTTTGAAGTGACTGTTACAGTGTATAGTCTTGTCAATTTACTCTGTGTAGTCTAAATAAGTAATGTGCGCAAAGGGGAGAGACCCTGGTCATCCTAGAGACTGGTCATGAGTTAATGCACTATGATCAAAGTCCTGGACAGGCAGGAATAATGTAGAAATTAGATCATGTAATGCAGAGTTTCTGTTGCTGTCTCCAGAAATTTTGCCACTTTCTGCCTACTGTTTACAGTGCTTAGGGGAGCAATCCCTTGCAGAGGCACAGAGTGTGCAAGAGAAGCTTCCGAGAGGGCCAAGACCTTCACCAAAACAGTAACAACTCTCATCTTGAGCTAGTCATTAACCACTATTTATATTAAATCTTGCATTACATAGGATGTTTATATCCACTCATCTCTTGGTAACAGTGACTTACAAAATGCACACAGTGGATAAATGCATCAAGATGACAAGACTCATTTCACTCAGTACATGGGAGCAGCTGATGTGATGTTTTCATCTTTTCCATGTACCAGCTGTCTGGCCTTGAACCACCATAGTTTCTAGTGGCCATGGCAGGGACATCACCTAGTGATCGCAGTTCCTGCAGTGTGCACTCATTGCACTGTGTCCTTTGCATCTGCTTGAGCTGTGACACTGTGCTGATGGCCTGAAGAAACAAGGAGGCACATTTGAGTGGCCTGAGCTGTTGTGTTCAGCTCTGACAAAATTGGCAAAACTGACACGTTGTTAAGTTAGGTGTGGTGTCCTCTTACTTCTGAAAATGCAAAAATATGCTTTTCTGCTGGATTTTCCACATACTGGGCATGCTAGTGTTCTGTTAGTCACAAGTCTCTTCATTATATGGAGCTCAATAGAGTCAGTGTGTAAATACATTATAGAAGACAGAAGGAAAATTTGTATTTCCAGTAGTTTTCCTGTATGGATATGACACATAACTCTTGACTGACAGTAGTTCTGGAACCTTATGAAATACACAATCGTTTCCATGTCCATCTGACTGATGGCACTATTAAAGTTGCAAACTTGTGTTGATTGAGGAATGTAACTTCTGGAAAGTTATTCTTTCTTGGTTTCTGGTTGTCAGGGTGCTCTGTGTAATAATGGCATTTCAAAAAAGAAACACATCTAACAATAAGTCTTGAGATATTTCATTATTGTAGCAAAGGTGGATAAGAAACAAAAAAATAATTTCCTATCTAGAGGTGGACAGAGACTTATATTTTCAAAGTGAATGAGGTATTGATGAAAATGTTATAACAATTATATGACTGTGAAACTGAAGGAGGGTGAGAGGACTAAATTAAATATAGTCAGCACATAGCTGTAGTAATGCAAAAACTGCCATCATATGTGTGTATATATGACTTGTGAGAGGTTTGCATTTTCTATGTATATATTTTTTATTTTTGAAACAAAGACCTGTTATTTCAATATAGAAAGCTTAGCTTGAAGTTCCAGACTGTAGAACTGATGAGTAGGTGAATGTGAGATTATTAATGAAATTATTCCTGTTCCTGGCATTATTCTGCCAATGTCCTGTATTTAATTCTTGTTATCATACTTACCCTTCCTGAAACATGTCATCAGTGAACATCATTACTTCTTTTTGTTCTATGAAAGAGAGGAGACAGAGACAAAGAAAAGAGAGATGTGTGTTTCTAAATGAGATGTGGGAGATGAAACAATTCTGGTTTTGGAGCATTAGATTAAAATCAGCACACTTGAGTATATCTTAACTGTAAAACTGTTCTTTCTCTTTTAATCTGTTTGCCTACTACGGACCTTTGGCCTCTAAATCTCAGAGTGCTCAAAAGGTGAATGTTTTACTTCTTTTCAAATCAAGATGCTTGGGGAGGTGAACTTGCCTTGTCAAGTTCTTGGAGAGCAAAGGGATGGCAATTCAGCACTAGACATGGCAGGTGGTTAACAGTGTATTACTGGGTTTAGATATGTTTTTCTTTTTAAGGATTTTTCTGCATGCTTTTGGTTTTTAATGAATGGGAAATGCTGCCACTTATGCATGCAGAGAACCATCCAGGTACTTCTTTAAGTGGTGCAGTATCACTCAGGTGCCTCCCTTATTGGTAAATCAGATGCAGTGCAGTTGGTTGGATGAATGCAGATTTGTGTGACCTTTGGGTTACCAGTCTGTGCTGAAAAACAGCAGGTGTACAAGAAAACAGAGGCAACAGCAAAATTTGGAGGAGAGGTTAGCAGCAGGCATAGCATCCTCAGTCACAGAGCTTCACTGTGAAAAAGAAGAAATTACTTCTTTTTCCTTTCTCTGTTCTTATCCAGAGTCTGCATCATTCCCATGGATTCATGTTCCCTGTGCTCATGGCTGCCCCATATCAGCAGAGAGCTACTGCTCTGCTCTCTGCAGTCCAGTAGCAGCTCCCTCCTTCCCTTGGATAGCATATTGTGCGACTCAGCCATTCTAATATTTTTTTCACACTTCAAAATATAATCATCCTGTCACTTGTACTGTCCACATGTTCTAGTTTGGGTCAGACTCTCTAAAAGATTCAAAGATAATCAGGTGGAGGCATTTCCTATTTCATATTAAGCTTCTGCATCTGCTGTAATTTGCTTAAGGCAAAATATTTCTACAGCATGACTTGGAAGTGGAATTTAATAATGATCAAGTTCCAGTTGCAGATATTCATAGGGTCGGGTGTATATCTGGCAATTGGCACCTATATGAGAACCTCCATATACCAGCATGCACATACACATTCAAGCATTTTAACACCCACCATCCTCAGCATCCTTGCAATCTGCTGGAATGCACACCCCATTATGCACACACAGCCTGTTCTGCTGCACAGTAGGGGAAGCGATGCACTAATGTGTCAGTGAAGGAGCTGATGAGAAATCATGCTTTGGCTTCACAAAACGTCTTGGAGAAATTTTGCAGCAGGGGAAAGAACAGGTATTTTGACAGAAAGATAAGGAGGGGAAAAGGGTAAATTCCTAAATGTGTCACGTTGAATGCGAGTGATGGAGATGTAAAGACTGTTAGGAATAAAAATGGAGAGGAGAAAAGACGGGAGAGGAGAGGGGGAAGGAGAGCCTTAAGCATCATGAAACAGTTTGAAAAAAAGACCTGGTAGGAGAAACTGAGAGCATAAACAAATTAAAAGAATGGAAGTGGTGGGGGGGAGGGGTTTACAATGGTGTGTCTGAGCAGAAAATGATGATGAAGGAGTGAAGAGCATGAATACAAAATAAGAAGGTATAACTGAAGAGGAAAAGAAATAGTACGCATACTACTAAAATGTCGGCAGTTTGCTTTATTATATAATGCATGTATACGTGCATTTCATAGTCCAAAGCAAGAACTTGGTAACAGTGAGAGTAATAAGTTAAAATGAATAAAAATAATTGGAAAATATAATGAGAGAAATGTTTTAGGACTGGCTGAAATCTGGGGGACCATTGGCTCACTCTTCTCAACACAGATGATTAGATGTGGCAAACCCTAAAAGTTGCATCAATGTCTTTGATAATAAGCAGAGTTTTCTGCCTCCTTAAAAAAAAAAAAAAAAGAAAGAAAGGAATAAATAATTAATTTTCATTTGATTTACATATCGTGGGAAATGTCTTTGTCCATTTCATGTTTGTTTGTAAAATTTCACTACAAATTATTTACAAATAATAAACAATCCTACTTATTTTCATAAGCGTCTGTACCAATAACATTTTTACTTAGTAAAATGAATTAAACATGACCTACATAATAGCTAAATATTTGTCAAGGTAATATTTTTTGTGTTAGAGAAATTATTCTGAAGCACTCAAATCTTCCAAAATAAATCCCAGATTGTGTTATTAGAAGGTTTAACAACAAACACAAAAAATTGATAAGACACTTATTTTTTGCAGAGGCACCATAAGAAAAATAGAATGTTTCCCATCCTGATAGCATGTAGTCTTTTCTTGAAATATTCATGCATAATTGTGTGAACAAGAAACTTGTGCAATGTCGGAGGCTGACAGTTTCTGAACAGACCAGGACATTCAGAAATGAAAATTGTCATTCAGGTGATAGACTTTGGCTTTGCTAGTGTGCTGAAGTTTGTGTTCAGTTCCATTAGTAACTGTGTAAAGATTTTGAAAACTAGGTCATCAGTGGTACAGCATCTTTTTATTATGATTTATAGTGTGCATGTTTGAACAACCAAAATAATTTTCATATGTACCATGAATCATAGCCCTATTTTATCCTTAGTTTTCACTTTTTTCCTTATATAAGCAAACTCCTATTGATTTTGAGCAGATTTTGCTTGAATGAGAGCTGAGGAGGGACTGTGGTATTTGGCCCGAAGGATTGCATGAGCTAGTATGAATCATAAGGATTTGGAGACAATATATTTTAAAATTATTTCCTCTCAAGTACATTACTACATCTTGCATGTTACTGGGAGCTGTCTGAATGTTGTTACCATATGGATAAATAAACTCTCCCATTCCCTGTTCACTCATTTTTCAGAACCTCCCTAGTTTTCTTGGCAGGTTGTGTTGCAGAAATAGTATTGATGGGGCTCCTTAGCCCATGCACCCTGATTCTAAAGCTCTTTGTGAAGAGCCTGTTATCTGGCTTTTTATTTATCCACAGCCTTCTTTTGAAGACAGCCCCCCTTGGTATAAATCTTGACAGCCTGCATCAAGGTCTCAATCTTCTTTCTCCTTGTGATGGAGTTTGTGATCAGCGGTAAGAAGTCGGCTCTGTCTCCCTTATGTCTCTGGGGCTTTTAGAGCTCTGAAAATACCAAGAGCATGACCCTCAGTTATATATATGAAAATACTATTTTTTTTCCCAGAAAAAGAACAAATAGGAACTTGTCAGTCAGTCTTTTTGAAAGCAGATTCTGTCAGGGAAGCTAGAGTCTGCATCTGTCATTTGGCTGAGGGTATCGCTGTGGCCCAAACGTGAGGCACAGTGTAAAGCAGTGCTCAAATTAATGCAAGAAGTTGGTAGAAAAGTTTCTGCCTTTGCACAGTGACTCCTGTGAATCAGGACATGAGCATACTGTCAGTTCTGGTGTACTGCTCACAAGCCTTTCCACCAGAGACTGCACACCTTGGGATTTTTGGTGACTTGTGCTATCATGGTATATGCGGGAAAAATAGGTATTTCTGCCACAGAACTAGAGCCCAATGTGTCAGAGCAGTTTTACACTTGTTTGGAGAAAGCCAAATAAGAGAAAAAGTTTTATTTTAAATTACCAGAAAGGTGTTTCTGACGCATATATGTTCATTTTTTTTCTCAAACAGATTAAAATGCTTATTCAGATTTGTGTTTCTTGTGGATTATTTTTTTTTGGTGGAATTTTTTAACCCAGGTACATTATAGGCATAGACTTGTGGCTCCAAATTAATTTTTAAAAATTTCAATAGAATGCTGTGCGTAATTGGAAAGATACGCTATCAGTTCAATAAGAATAGATTAGGAAGCAAACTAAACTAAACTTTTTTAGCCCTATGACTTCCAGGTCAACATAAAGGTACAGGGAATACTTGTAAATTGAAAACACAGGAGGAGAATAGGATGTTACTCTGAGAAAATGATGTGTTTTTGAAAAAAGTAATTACCACTCAAGAAATGAGAAGGGGCTCTTGAGTAGTGGTTGCTAATTAAATATTGTGTATTTGTACACCACTCAAATTATTTTCTTTAATGGCTGCACAAAATACAGCTTCTCAGATGTTATCTAATATGCAAAACAATATATTTTAAAAAAACCCTCAAACTTTTTGCATAATTTTTTCTGATAGCAAATGTAGGTCTGTAGCAGCATAAATTAGAGCATTGTTCCAGAATGCTGCTACATTTAAAGTTATGTCAGTCATGGGCAATATTAGAGCCTGCTTAGCTCCTAGCCTCTTTGGGCAGGGTTATTTCCAGTGATATATTCTTTTTTGATATAGCTAAATAGTTTTCTAAGTGCTTGTTTTTTAGCTATAATTAATCCTTTGAACATCTATAGCTATTCCATTAAGACTCTCATAACTAATGAATTAAATCTGACAAAATCCCATTGGAGATGCATTTAATTTATTGGCTTTAAAATTCTAATGGAAGTAGTTATGGACATCCGAAGGATTAAGGATTACTTAACTAGGAGGTCAGTCAGTAGTGCATCCATTTTAAAGATGAATAAACTGAGGCAGGGGGAGATAAATGATAAATGTAAAGAAAAGTAAGTTAGACAGGAATGGAAGCCAAAGCTTTGGTGAAGGTAGTTGCACTATATGGAAAAAAAATCTGGATTTTCACTGTTTGTTGAAGGATTCAAGATGTGCAGTTCATTGCTTTTCGCTTTTAATTGCAAGAATGCCATCACTTTGAAAAGCACAGACATTGCACTTGAATTGTCCTCTTACTATGTTTGTTTCCTTCTCCTTCCTCGTCCCCACTTTGTGTGACATTTTGGAGCAGATGTGTTTTCTTTCTTTTCAAAAACTGACAGTATTAAGTCAATCTGTAACTTCAGAGATGGAAAAGAGTTAATAGAAACATTAATAAGTACAACCTTAATAGGATTGGAACTCGCAACCTTTGAAATATGAATTAGAAATTTATCTGGTAGTCTACACAGTCTTTCATTAGCAGCCGTGGGAATTTACAGGTGTTAAATTAGTTAGAGAAATTCTGCACTATTCCATGAATGCAATAAAAACATAATGAGAACTACTAGGAAATAAATTAATTCTAAAAAAAGGAATCTAATATAAGGGCAACAAAGTTCAAATAAAGCCTGCTCTCTAGTTTTTAACAAGATCTCTGAGATGTCACCAGTATTAGACTTAATATTGCATTGTTATGCTTCACTTGATGAAATATTTTCATTATATGCAAACTTTAGTGAATTTTTGCCCTCACTCTTTATATTAAAAAAAATCCTACATTTTAAATATTTCTGTGTAACAGTTTGCCTGTTGAAATGGTATTGCAATGTGATAAGTTAGAATTCCAAGCCCCTGGTCTGAAGCCTCAGTCAGAAGGTTGTTGGCTGCTCTCAGGTGTTGATGACCCAGGGGAGGAGGAGCACAGAGCTGCTGGAGGCAGATAGAGCACAAAGCACTGCCCCTCAGGTTGGTGGGGAGGAAGGGAAGATGGATCTATCAAGGCTGAGTTACGTTTCAGATGCATGACAGCTTTAAAAATCTTGAGTGAAAAATACGTTTTAACTTCAAGGGCATTAAAATACTGTTATCCCAGTTGGCTAATGCATGACTGAAAAAAACCATGACCAAATGTACAAAAGCTTTGATTTCATTATGAGAATGCTTTGCACTATGTGTTATGGGACTAAGTTTAATTAATGCAATTTTAGGTCTTGCATTGCTTGTCTTCCTTCTGGTTTTAGAAAAACAGAAACTCAGGTGTAAAGCATTTTCAGTCAACAAATGCAGGAATTAGTTGTACCTCAGCTAAGGGAGAATGAAGAAACTTGTTACAGGGGCTTATAGATGATAGCTCAGAGACCAGCTCTGTGGGCTCAGCAAATCCGCATTATCCCCATCCATGTAAGACATTTTGCTATACGACTCCCCGCAGTGCCTTCAGCCCTGTGTTACTGCTGGTGTACATTGCTGCAACAGTCGCAGCGAAGGAAACAAACTGCATTGTTTAGTGGGGAGAGTAGTTCATTGGCGCACAGGGCTGTGGTGTAACCACTGCCGAGAGGTCAGCATGGACCCCCAAAGCTAATCAATACAGATGTGCTAGCAATGGCTGTGGGCTCTCTGTGTCTTTTGACATAAAGCAAAGGCTGAGCAGTGAGGTGGGATGTAGTCAAAAGCCCAGCCTTACCTGAAGGAAAAGCATGAAAAATGTTACTCATTGATGGGTCTTATGTTCAATATTAAAGCTGCCTGTGTCAAGCTCTGAGTGTTTACAATTTCTAGAAACAGACATACCCATTTTGTCAGGAGCTTTTGAATCACAATCTGCAATGTGACCTGTGTTGCTCAGTTGCACCCAACCTGCCTGAATTTTGTTTGTAGAAATCTTTAAAAAACCCACAAGCCATTCAGCACAGACTAGCATGGGCAGAGCGAGACAATGTCAAATTGCTGAATGACTTCTGACTTTCTCTTTCCATTTTTCTTGAATAAGGGAGGTGGAAAATACTCCTGGATTGTGGTAACCTCTTTTCTTTTCTTTTTTTTTTCCTTGCTCTGAATTTCTTCCAAAGCATTTCTGATCATTAGGGAGTAGATAATAATTTCAGTTTTATCCTTACTGTTCTTTGAGAATATTTAATCAAGTAGGTAAGGATACATTCAGCTTCTTTAAGTTTATACCCACGAGTTTCCTCTCTTCAAGAATTCGTGATCATCATTTACAGCAAGTGGGTTGAGCTGAATAAAGGTCTCCAACCCTTGAAAAAAAGTGGTGAGAAATACACAGCTATGTTAGAGATTTGTTTTGTTTGTTCATGTTTCCATTGAGGAAAAAGAGCCTCTGCTGCCTGGAAGCAGTGGCTGTTGTGAACAAGCAACTTATATTGGTGATGGTTCTGTCTAGCCTCTCTTCTCAAAATGTTTTCTTGAATCAGTGAATCCTGATGGATTAGTTATGGGACAGTTATATTGCGGCCATGTGGACTGATTGTCAAGTTAATGTCTGTTGTTGTCTATGGGTTTTCCCATTTTATGTTAGCTGTCTTGTTTTCTGGCTTTTTCTATCTGTTAACATCTATTTTATATTGTGATATATCTTCAGTGTGGCATCCTGTAGTAAATATGGAGAAACTAGGATTTGTTGGCAGCAGACACTATTTAGGATAAAATTGCTGTTAACCTTGAATTCAGTTGTGTTGAATGACATACAATGGATTAGGAGTCTGTTCTGCTTCTTTAGGATTGCATTATTTATATAGGAGTATATTGTTTTCATATATTTAAATATATATTATTTATATTGAACATATATAGTCTATTCAATTTAATAAATCTTGATAAAATCCTTGAGATTTAATAACATCTTGTGACTTCTCAAAATTGAGGATTGAAACATGCATCTCTGTTTCCTACATTATTTATGAAAATACAACTTTTTAATTTGTTATATTGGTGAGATAATGGCATTCAAATAATTCACAATTTGTAAGCTTTGCATATAGAGTATTCTTAATTTACAGATATAAGACCATATAGTTTCATTAATTTAAAGTGGAGCTACAGACATACACATATCACTGTAGATTTTTATGCAAAAACACATGAGGAATGTCTTAATATTTTAGTTGTTAGAAAAAGTAAATGATCATTTCAAAATACACAGTAATCTGAACAATCCTAGAAGTCCTGTTTCATCACATGTTATTTAACATTATTCTCTTTAAAATGCTTAGTATGCAGTTGCAACCTTTAGGATCACTCACACTTTATAGAATTAAAATAAGTAGCTTGAGAAGTCAACCAAAAGAATTTGAGGTCCAACACTTCAGAGCTCTCTGGAATGCATTTTATACTTCAAACTTTTAGTTAGTTTCTATTACTCTGCTTCCCTTCATTTCATCTTTTGGAAGTATCTCTTTATGTCCTTTAACAGGATTTTCTAGTTTCTTGTGTATCTGTGTTGCGGGATATCATTGTTAGGTGATTGAGAGGCTTTTTGGTTTGTTTTTTCCAAGGGGGGTGATGGAGGACACTTGAAAGGGATGCAGGTGGCTCGAGGGTCTGCAGTGCCTCTGCAATGTGGGTTAATTTTCCCTCCTGTGCATTGTCAGACAGAAGGCTGCTGACTTTGTCTCTGAACAATATAATTTCCGCTGTGCAACTTTTACTGGGTCCAGATGGATTTGAGTTCTTGCTGTTGCTCTATGGTCTTTGCTCCTGCATGTCTCATTTCTGGCTGGGGACTTGAGAACACTGCCCTGACTTCTCAGGGTACATAAAGCATGACCCCCACACATCCTTCTGCTATAATAAATATTAGTGGGTTTTTTTTCCTCAGGCTTGTACCAAATGATAGAAACAGTTTCAGGTGACCTTGTGTCCACCGTTACGTCACTCCTTTAAAAAGCAATTTCACTGCAGTGTTTTGCTTGGCAGTGAGTTTCTAAATATTCCACTAAATAATCTGTAACATTTAAGAACTTCTATGCAAATTATCCTGTCCATCACAGGAGTGCAGACTCAATGATTCCTGTTCTGTCCTGTGCTTAAGTGAGGGGACAAGCAGCTCCTCAATGCACTCTGCTTTTCACCTGCTGATCATCTTTAATTGTGGTGGGCCCTTTCCTACATGCTCTGTTATGCAGGTACTTAAATTCAATTCATACAAAATGATCTTTTCCCCTTCTGTCTTCAAGATGAGCTCAGCTCCAGCTTCTGGACTCAACTCACTATTCAGTCTTTCTTGTATCTGGAAATTCCCAGAAATTACCAAACAGCTGTCTCATGCATTCATTTTATTATTCTCTTTCTTGATTTTTTTAAAAGTGATTTGATGCTAAATTGTCTCTTTAAATCACAGTCTATTGTAGGAAGTATGTAGAAAGTTCTGGGAGTACTCCCCAAAATTTCTGAGGTACTGGCACAGGTGAGCTAAGCACTTCTGAAAACAAGTCTGATTGTCATCCAAAATCTTGAAAAAGAAGAAAGATTCTTCATGTGTCCCTGGCTCATGTCTCCCACTCCTGCTGAGGAGGAAACTGCTTTAGAGACCCTTCCTGTTCCAATAAAGGTGGGCATGAGCATTACTCACAGTATTAGTAGACAATCAGACTTTTGCTTCCAGGAAAAATAAAGAAGCACAGTTCTGGGTTTTAGCATGCATGCCTTCTCTCTTTTTTAAAGAACATGGGAGGGGTAGTTATGCAGGATGGCTGGGTATGTCGGGTAACATTCCTGCAAGGGTCAAACCAACCCCCCTAAACACCACTTCTTCAGGCAAAATGTGCAGAAACACCGAGACTATTACTGGAGTGAGAACAGATTTTGGCTCATGGTTGAATGAATTTATCCTCTATCTTAAAATGTATTTTTAGCCTGCAATTTAGCAGGCTCTTGCATTGTTCTGTAAGTGGTGTAAAGTGTTATTGTGCTGATTTGGACTGAAGAGTGTGGATAAAATTAAAGCAGTACTGTATTTGCTTCCTGCAGTGTTCAAAGTCTGGAATAACTTGCACATGTAAATGAAAAAAATATTGAATAGATTAGTAGATAAGTAATAGATTTTACAAAAAATATAGCCAAGTGTAGGTAATGGGAAATTCTGTAGGGTTTTGGCCTAGAATTTGTATGCATTGACAACAACTCTCAGTAGCTGTCTGGAAATCTCAGCGTTCAGATAGTCGGCTGTCCTGCTGCTTTGTTCGGTTGCTTTCAGAATAACAACTGAGGATTCCAGTGGCTCTCTGGCACACCATAGCTCAGGCTAGGGTAGGGATCTCATTTAAATAAAGCAGTACTTTCCACACAAAAAAGTTAATATTTTAGTGTGACATGTAAAACTGATGAATGACATTCTGCAAGTCCAATACCTTTTCTTTGGCCCCTGGCAAATATACCACTCCTTTTGTAAAGGCCAAGAAATTAATGAATGATTTTATTCTTCCCCTTTGCAGCCTGCACAGGGTAATTATGTATTATTAATAATGCAGCAGTACAAATGATATTAAATGAACTACATTTGTTAATGTAGATCTTATCCAACTGCTTTCTCCATCGGTGGACTGTTTCTCATCAGGGGGTACTAATTAGCTCTAATATGTGGAAAGATGGGACAGAAATCCAATCAGATAAATAGGATAGATTTGGAAAAATTCAGGAAGGAAGAATACAATTTAAGACAGTGAATGTATTATTAAGAGGAGAGATGAAAATTTATGCTATTTTGCTTTTTCGTATATTTTGTGGTCATTTGAAAACTAGAAAGTATCAGCTCTTGTTCTACCAGGTCTTTAAAGACTCACAGAATAGATCATTTGTCAAAGCTGTAATGTTTGTTTTCTTTTGCAGTAATAGAAGTGCATGTAAAAGCTTTTCGAGTCTTTGCTGTGTTTGCTCTTGTATTTATTCAAGCTACTGTGTTGATGAAAATAAGTGATTGTCTATTGCTGCTAGATTTTTTTTAAATCCCTAACCTCTTGATAAAGTTTTTTCTCTTTCTCTGTTTGAATAATAATCTGTTAATTTTTACCATTATGTTGTCATACACTTAAATGTGGTTATGCAATAAATACACGTGTAATGCATAAATGTAAAGGATTTGATCTGACTGCCTAGAAATCAATGGAAAGATTATTGTAGACTTCAGAGAGTGTAGTGTGAGACCAAGTAATCATTCTTACAGTTAATGTACTGTTGAGACCCAGTCCATATTAAAATGGAACAAACATAATTTCATTTGAAGGCAGGGGTTGCATCTGTGTTCACAGGACAGAAATTAAATTAATCTCATACATTATTAATTTTACTCCACATTTGCACTGTGTTTCTTATTAGCAGAGTCCAGTGGTTCTTGTGTGTTGTGGGACAGACTGTTATCATCCAACTACACAGTTTTTGTTTCCTGTCCATCTACAGCACCCTGAAACTGGAAACTTATTTGCAAACCTGTGGTACCAAATTCAGTGCTCTGTCATGTAGAGGTTTGTAAACCATCACAGCCGGCACTGTTTAAAATCCTCTGGCAAGCTGGATTGCCTCATACATTTTTAAAGATAATCAATTATATGACTTTCCATTCCCTCTGCAGTGATGGAATTTGTTGTTCCTATTCCATAGTGACTCCACCCTTCCCCACCCAGTCATCAGTCATGCCCTAACAACAGTGGCACATCCCATTGCTGTCAGCTGGGACAGAGCCAAGGCTGGTTGTGTGGGGTGAGGGGTGCAACCAAGCCCTGGATGCACCCCCAGCAGCCCTGCAGGGTGGGAGCCATTGGTAGGGATGTGTTGTTACACACAGCAGCCTTGGGAAACAGAACTGCGCTTAAAACTCTGCATGGAAATGTATAGATTCGGAACTATTTACATTTAAATACAGCTATTTCATGTAATTAAACGAAACAGATAAACAGATCAATATGTTGAAACAGATGTATAAATATATAGATAGACATATTGCACAGAAACCCTAATATTTCATCCAAATGAAATACTCTCTTCCAAATATGCCCTGTAGGAGTTTTGCTCAAGGCTATGCTTAGGTATAGTCAAAAATTCCCGATAGCTAGTCACGAGGGAAAATATGTTCTCTTACAGATAATTGCTACTGGCAGCTAGAGACCTAGAGAATTTGATGTGCAATAATGTGACCTGACTGTGTATTAAACTTTTTTGAAGGACATGTGTAGAGAAATTTTATATGCTTCTCACACACTGTAGTTTTTTTTGGATTTCACTTGTGTTAGCACATTTTTAACAACTTTCCTATGTTTAATATCTGTTACATTTCATCCTAATAGTTCTCAGCCATGAAAGATCCTAATATTATGTGGGTTATTTTTTTCCAAAACAAATGCAGTTAAAAATATAGGGTGAAGAGGAGACAGGAAGGAGAATAAAACCCAGGTGACTTGTAAAGAATATGTAAACAAAGCCGAGTTGCATTATTGATGATAGAACTGGAGAAAAAACCCGGTAAATATTTTTCCTTTAAAAATACATGAGATTAACCATTCAAGTGCTCCTTGTTTCCCTGCACTCAGTTTGAATATTATGTTATAAGCATCCCCTTTGTATCTATATATGTATTTCTTACCACTCTGTGGCGTCTTAGAAAATCTGAAAAGATGATTGCCTTTCTGTATTAGAAATGTTATATGTTGTATATTGCCATTAATCCCATTAGAAAGCATATAGCATTGATACAAAATTAAGTCAGTTAAAACTAAATAGCAGAACTGTTTGCTATTAGACTTATCTTTTCCTTTAGTACTGGTTTGTGATATTTGTTTCCCAGTATTTGGGATTATTACTAACCAATCATGTATAGTTTGAATTTTCATAAAATGCCAGGAACTGAAAATGACCTTCCAAGAAATACAAAATGACACAACTTCAATAAATATCTTTATATACCTTATAAAAATTCTTGATAAAATCTTGTTTTGTTGTTGGCAGATGTTAATAAGTAATAAATATATGTATATATTGTTGTTCACTGGACAAAGTTAAAAGACTGAAGTAACTGTTTCCCTGCATTATAAATTCCTTTTATTCCTGTAATTTATTTAAACCCTATCCAAATTTAGATCTATAGTTGATACAAGTAATTGAAATTTTTATTTTTTTTTGTAATTTCCATTGTTAGTTTTTTCACAGTATATATGAATATAGACAACAATACAGTGTTTCCATGTAAATTGGGATATTTTATTTTAACATAGACATCTAAATAAAACATCATTTGACATTGTTAATATAAAAGAGTTCTGACCTTGTGTAAAAAAGGTCATGGTTTTGCAATAATTTATATTGCAGTATGTGGTATTTGTGAAAAATAATAGTATGTAGATTACAGGACTGAATTAGAAAAAATGAATTGCACTATTGTTCTTTCAAACTCCTTGGGCTGGCCAACTTAACAGGGCTTCAGTCTTCCTTTGGTGCATCCCTGTTTTATGGAGATGAGGTCAGGACAGACAATTTGCTGGGATTCAGCAAGTCTTACCTTCTTCTAAAGTTCCTTCTTTGCATTGCTGCCATGCAGTAAGTACAACATTTGATAAATAAGATTCTAATGAGAAATGATGGAACTGTCACAGTTTTGCCAGGAAGGAAATCCTGTGGCTTGCTTGTCCAGGGGGTGTATGTAACTCAGCTGCTTGAGTCCTAATATGCTGCAAACCTGATCTCTCTACCTTTTCAGAGATATTTGAATTAAATAGTTCCATTTGAGCTGTGATAGAAGCATTTTTGTGCTCCTTCAGTTCCACGAGAAAGTATCTTCCTCCTGGATCAGTGGGGTTATAAACACACCAGGAGGGACATATATTTCCATTTTTCTGTGGAGATGTTCAGGTCTCAGTTGCTGTGTGGGGTGAGGTAGACAGGTGGCATCAGGCGGTTATCAAATAAAAGATGAAGGCAGCAGCAGCAGGTTGCGGCCTCAGGCTCAGCAAATATTCCATTCAGCTGCAGCAGGTTCAGGCCTGAGGCAGGACAGTAGAGCTGACTCCTGCAGAACCAGAGTCAGACCTGTCACCATGGTGGTTCATCCATGAATGTGTGCAACGGGGATGCTACAGAAACTGTAGAGCCGTGCAGTTACAGGTCAGCCAGGCAATTTGCACCATCTGGCTTGCTCCTCAAACCCAGAATTCTCCCAGAAATGGGAATTGGGTAATACCTGCTGAAGAAACCTGTTTATTGAAAGGTCTATTAGAAGAATTTGAATGCTGTTTTTATGAAATGTGTAAAGAAAGACAGGCATAAGCAAAGAAACTATAAGCAGTCATACCAAGATGTCCCAGTCCTGGCTACTGACAGCTGCTGAACAGTCCTGTTGGGTCAGTGACAGAAAGCTGAGGACCCTGGGAAATGAGAACACACAGGATTAGCAGAATTCTTGGCCCAGGAAGGAAAGCATGAAAGAGACAATCATTTGCATATGTCTGAAAAGGAATCTATAATTGAACAAATCTGTATGTCTTTCTTTTATATTTGCCCCAATGAAAATTTTTTAGCCCCAAACTTACCTGTTTCTCCAGTATTGGTCTAAAAATTATTTTCTTTTGCTCCATAACCGGTGTTGCTCTTGGATCCTTAAGACCGAAGTTGGATATAGCAACTTTACAACTACACTTTTGAGCAGAAAAAAAAAATTAATTCTTTCTTAAAACAAACAAACAAAAAACTACATAGACAAGCAGAGCTTTCCACCTTCTAAAATTCAAAGCATAATATGTTTACTCTACCAAAAAAAAAACCAAAATCCTAGGCTTATTTTAATCTTGACAGGGAAACTTGAATCACTTGAGAGCGGAGGCAGAGCGAGCTGTTACACGATATAGTCATAAACATTTGGGCTTGTTATTTCTAGCACTGAGAGCCTGAATTCAATGGGAATCTGTCCATTAATATGAAGCAAGAGATCAATCCTGAGAGCACAAGTTTTATTAATTGAAAGGCTAGACCTCAATAAAATAAAGTGAAATATAATTCATAGAAATCAATCAATGCATTGATCTTCAAACACCCATGTAAAAAAAAAAACCCAAAAAACACCACAAAAAACCTGTTTTTAACAGTATCCTGTTAAAAAGTAGATGAAGAAACAGGAAGAAAAGATGAAGAAAGGTCTGTCTGTCCAGAACATTGTGTCTTCTTTACACATGAAGCTCTTTTGAAGGCAGTGATAGTACAGACTGGGAAACTGCTAACTTGAGAACTGCAGCAAGAGAAACACTTTGTCAACGTACCAAGAATTTTTCTCTTTTGCCAAGCATAGTTGCATTGGTTTGAAATGGAAAAAAAATTGATTAACTGAAAACAAGATTTTTTGTTTCAAAGAGAAGAGAAATGAGAAATTTTCTGGTCTCATCAATGACTTCAAAACATTTGGGCAAAGAAAACATATGAAGTTACTGTGTAATTCTGTAATGATTTAGATCAGTGACAGACAGCTTGTCTGTGAATTCATCCATCAGTATACTTTACTGTGATTTCTAAAGCAAATGCTGACGTCTTATTCAGGGGGCTGTTGTCAAATGGTAGAACAATTCACAGGGGATAAAAATCTTTGCTAATAAACACCAGTTAAAAACTACATAATTACTGAATAAGCACTTTTAAAAATTAAAAGTATCTGAAATTTTTTAAATAATGCACATTTAACATAGAGTGGTATCTCTGAAGCAGATGTCTCCTTGACATGTGCATTCAAGCTGTTGGCGGTGACCTTGTAGGGCAAAGCAGTTTTGGAAATTAGTTTTTGCCTCCCAATCTGTGAAAATAATGCTGTAGTGAAGATTTAATAAAAGTCATAGCTTCTCATAGAAGCTTATTTCAGCAAAGTAAACAATTAAAATAACAAATGTCAGCTATTTCTCAGCTTGACAGTTAACACAACACAGCTTTTGCTTAGCATGATGTACAGAGTGTATGGGAGGTATACCTGTAATTCATTTTATCTAGGTATGGTTCACCTATTATATTTTAATACAGTGATAAATTAACAAACAATGCAGCAGTTTTGATAGTGGTGTGAGAGCTTGGGGAAAACCCATCTGGCATGCGAACAGTATATAGCTAAAATAGAGGAGAAAAATGAAATTAAGGAATTTCTGAAGGATTTTAAGCTTTGCGAAGCAAAGGAGAAAATTTGTAGCCCTGTCTCTTGACTTTTATGTTCTGTTACCTACTGAGGTGGAGCAGAGACAGAGGAATGAGGTTTGCATTTTTATTGCAACATGATTTTTGCCTAAAATTAAGAAAAGGCAGAGGGCAGAGTTATGGTTTTGAGTTACATGCCCCTGTGAAGTTAAATGTCACTCAGGAACTGAGTCAGAAGGAATCTGCAATCACATACTCTATAAAGCTTTATTCTGGCAAAAGGGGCTGCTGGATCTTAGCACAAGCTGAAACAGTTCGCAGGGGTTTTGCCCACTGTTGCCACCTCTTCTGCCAGGTGGAATCACCAAAGCACACAGCATAGTCATGTGTCTCCCATTGCCTATATCCAGCAGCTTTGCAATACTGAAATGGATTCTTTATGTAAACTTTACATTCTGCTGTGCCCATTCCTGTGGATGCTTTCTTCTGTTGTTGGCCTGATGATTTGGAGTAAAAAAGACATAAAACTGAACATCAGAGACTCAGGTTTCCATTCTTGACCTGCACCTGAGCAACCTTGTCAAGTGTGTGAGAGAAAGTAAAGTGTATAGTGTTTATAGCTTCTCATTTTTCAGTTCTGTTTTCGTGAACCCAATTTGATGTGACAGAGAATTTGTAATTTTATCTACAGGCATCACTCATTTGAATTTGAACTGCTTGCTCTTGTCTCTTGGAATCTCAGAACTAGGAGAGTATGCTTTGAGAAATTTGTCCCCAACATTCTGCCATAAGTTTCTTAACTGCAAGGTATATATAATGCTTTTTTTCTTTCTGAATGCTTTGTGAAATAGAAATAACTCTCATTTGATTTTCTTGTAGAGGTAAGTGCCCCTTGTAGCTGAGAAAGCAAATTGTGGAGACAGGTGAAAAGCCAATGGCCAATGTAAATAAGGTGATGGATTCAGAAAAGTCTAAGGACAGGTCCAAAAGCAGTCAGCAAGGTTATGAGCCCTCACCTCAGAAGTCAGCATTTTAAAAATTTGATGGTCAGTGACTAGGAAGCTTAAAAGTCAAAAACAATGTACTTGGTATGTTTCTGCAGGAGCAAAGGGAATTTTTTTCCTAGAGAAGTGCAACATAATCTGTATTTGTTTGAGGTTCTGCTTTCCTTCCTGGGTACAGTTAAGAAAGCCACTCTTAAATAGATAGTAAAACAAATGAGTAGGTTTTGCTGTCTCCAGTTTTTATTTTTAATTTTTTTTCATCCTGTACTCTGTGGCACAATGCTTGTCATATTCAAGGAGAGGGATATCACATGTGAGAACACTGTCAGAATACAGATAGTGCAGATCTGAAATTTCTTCATGAATATCTGAGAATGTACCAGCCATAAAGGGAAAAATCCCACTCCGTTCTAACTGGTTTTATTTCTTTTTCATGGAGTAAAGCTGAACCTATACAGAAATCTTGAATGACTGGAGCACTCAAAACTGACTGTGTAAAATGTAAATATTTTTTTAAAGTGGATAAAGATTAAATGAATCCCTTTTCCTAATTTAATGAATCAGGGAGAACATATATCAGTTTCTAAATGTTAATTATAGTGCTGCCCATAGAAAAAACCTTCATCCAATAGAAAAACCTTCATCCAGCCTTCAAGAAGACACTGACTGAATTGCAACTTCTATGTTACAATTTTATTCCCATAGATGTGCTCTTGCTATTTAACATCTAAGTTTTGGCAGGCTTTGGCCTTGATGCTATGCTGTACATTGCATTAAGTAGAGTCACTTGCAAAGAGTGGTGCTACAGCCCTTTCACATCAGCTTTCTTGCACCCTTCTCCTTGAGCATGACACCTTGTGTGAAATGCTGGTTATTCAGCATTTATGGAAATAAATAGTGCAGGGAGTAAAAACATTTTTTTCTTAGTCTTTAGAGATGGCTTTTATTGCTCTAAAACCTTGCTTAGACTGATTAGCAAGGATGAGTGAAGAGATGAATATTTTTATCACTTCAATCAATGTAACTGTAACCTACATACTTTTTATGGCAGCATTGATTCCATGAAGCAATGGGAAGGAATCATTCTGTTGGCTTGAAGACTGTCTGCAGAGCAATTTAGCAAGAGGAAGCCAGGAGTAGTATGTAGTAGATGAGAGACTGGTTTGGCAAGAGTTACTGAAGTTTTCACTGGCAATTTTTGCCTTGTGAGCCTGCAGTCTGTCAGTCTCTAGGAAAGGAGTCACTCAAGGTACCGAAAATAAATGCAGACGTTAAAGGCCAACTTGTGAGCTCATTACCAAGGGATGTGTCTGCTGAGAGAGCTGAATCCTGATCCTTGTATTTCTGTGGGTAGAAATTACGGTTATTTCATCTCTGTTCTTAAGGGAAGGCCTTCATTATGTGTGTGTTTGGTCCTCCACCGCAGACTTTTTGGATTTGAGAGGGGAGCATTTCTTGAAAGCTGAACAGCCTGTGGAACTTGCACTTAGAAAGTGATTAATTGTCTAAAAAGGGCAAGTCATTGAAAATTAAATAATGAACTAATATTTATCAAAGTAGAGATCTGGTAACATTTAGCAAACAAGTGCATGTACAGAGAAAAGTTACAGTGTGTGAATAATCCCAAGATACCTCATCTCCACAAATTGCTGTGTGCCAGCTGAGCAGCAGGAGCTATGTGTGTTCTCCTAACAACTGCAAGGTACAACATGTGTGGACTGCAGTGTGCTCATTTTTTTGAGAAGCTATCTGGAAAATAGTAGAAAACACTACACGTTATTTCACATTTTCCAAGTGTGTGCAGATGGTGAGCTACCAGGGCTCAGCTGTATGTTTGCAGCAGGACACAGCAAACTGAATGTGTGTGGGTCCCCCATGTAAAGAATAATACTAAAATCGTGCTATTAGGCAAAACAGCCACACCCAAAACATTTACAAGAAGATGTAATTTGTGAGTGTATTCAAAAATTGTTACTCAGTGAATGAGCACATTCAAATTACTTGCTGTTGAATTGTAAAGCACCTGGTATCAGTAATGGTAAGAAGCTGGTATGTGGAGCACTAAACGAATTTTTAGTTGTAGCTTTCTTTCAGATTTACCTTAGTAATTCCCAGGATAATGTCAGTCCAAATATTAAAGAACTTTGGCTTATAAAGTGATTCTCTTTTTACCTTGAATGTAAACAAAAATCAGTATCTGGAGAAGGCAAAGATGCTGCTGGAGCCAGAATGAGGGTTGAGTAGGACCTATGACAGCTCTTACAGACCTGTGTTCCCTGACAGATTTGAGCCAACACCGAGAGTCTTGCACTGCTGAGAGCCAAATCAGCTATCAGACTTCAGCCCAGCATGATCCACTGTGTGTTGTTTGTAATGGCCACCACAGCACCACTGGGATACTTCAATGTGTTGTCGTCAACATAGCTAAAAAAGTACAAATTGGAATTTTTCAAGCCTTAACTCTTATAAAACTTGTATTTGATGCACTCATACAATTTATATGTAGACAAATCATTGTGCTTCAAGAGTATGTTTCACTTCATGATACTTTTGGCATTTTCAGTATTTATGCAGTTATGGTTCACAAAACAAACATGATGTTCCTTGGAATGAATGGGAAAGAGCCATCTTGCTGATCCAATTCTGTATAAAGGAGGCTGATTCTACTTGTGCAATGCTTTTTATAAATAGAAAATTCTGAGTACATCAAAGATAGTTATAAGCAGCAGGAAGGGACCTATAATTCCCACAGGCCTAATACAGCTTTTGCTATGATCTGTATCAATATATGCATGTCAGAGTGGGTCAAACAATATGAATGAACTCAAACATTTATCTTTGACATAAATAGAATAAGGCTGTTGTGTTATATTTTGCAGGTTTTAAAATACAGAGTTAATAATCATTATTACAGTGCCTCTTTCCCCATGATACATTCAATTATCTCTGCAGTGAGAGAGTAAGGAGATCCTATCCCATTTTCCTTTCAAGGCATTTGTCATACATTTTCAGCATTGGAATTTTAGGTGCTTCTGATAAGTGACTTTTTTTTTTGTTTGTTTTTTTTAACAGCTGAATTGAATGTATCTCATCAGTTTGTATCTGCCTTCTACCTATGAAGGCAAACAGTTCTAGTGCAGCAGGATCTCCAAATACTCCTTTTAAATGTTTTGGTTGATGAAGTTTTGCATTTCTCATAAACAATCCTAATATGTAGTTCCTCTGTATGAGGGTCATGTATCCAGAACTCCAATTGGTGAGGGAGCATTTTACACGTAAATCTGCTACAGCAGCAAAACAATAACAGAAGAGCATCTTTGTATTTAGTTGATTTGTGAAGAAAAATTAAATTTATTTATTAAATCATGGCTTCTTGGTACTGTGTAGTATGTCATCAACTAAAATGCATATTACAACCGTTTCTCAGAAAAAAAATTATTGCGATCTGCTGCATAGTACAACCCAAAGTAAGACGAGGTATAGGAGTCTTTTGGAAAAAGCTGTGAACATGTAATCTGATTAAACTTAGTCAATTGCGTGAAATAGGAAAGTTGCTTTTCCTAAAGGTGGGACATCACAAAATGTGTAGTAGTATTTGTAGAGCCATTGTGTATATAACTATCTGCAATCTGAGCCTTGTTCTGTTCAGTCAAAACCTCAAGGTGACAAGCAGTGATCAGCTTTCACCTCTTTTTCTCTCAGTTTATGAATATGTTTATTTTCAACTCTAATTCCCCTGTGATAGTGCATAGGTGCAGTTGTGAACACAAGACTATTTCTTTAGGAACTGGTATCAGTCATTCGCCTGCTTAGGCTATTAGTCACTTATTCCCTGTAACTATTTCTAGCAACTAGTTATACTATTTTTTGTATGATCCACAATGCAGAATTTTGTAAAGTAAATTAAAATAAACTATTCTTTATAGGACATTTTTATAATCATAATGGTGCATTTAAAAGACATATCCTTGTCACTGATCCCAGATTTCAATAGGAAATACCTGTGATCTTTGGAGATTTTAGTATAATATTGCAGACAGTAGAATTTCCTTAGTGTCTGAGAAAATCATCCCATGACTGAAGTGTGAGTGCCTGCAGCATATTTAGGTGCACCTGAGGAGGGACAGGGTGTGTCCTTTCCCATTTTTTCACTTATGATATTATGATTTCATAAGGGTTTTTCCAGTCAAACCAATAGGAACTGCAGGCACTCCACACTTGTTAAATACAGGCTATGTCTTTATTTTCCAGGGTGCTGAGCACACTTTGTGCTTGGTGACTCAAAGGCAACTGTGCTTGCTTGGCACCTCAGAAATGTGAGTCCTTACTGCAGGTAGGTGCAATTGGAAATACTGACTGTTTTCCCAGAATGAAGGTGGTTTAGCACTGTGCAGAAGAGAGCTTGTCTTACCCACCCTTTGTCCTCAGGCTCATGGATGACTTATATTTAGCTGTTATTGCAGGTACAGAATAACTCATTACGATGCAAGAGCCCAGTCTTCATGCTCCAGTCACTCTAAAGACTCCTCTAGTAAGAGGCACTGCAGCTCTTTTATGGTGAAGAGAGCTCTAAAACTGTTTAAAACTGTGAGCATGTATGAAGTGTCTTCCTTGAGAACCACAATTTTTTATAATGCTGGGTAAATGCTGCTCAGTTGCATTTTGTGTAGCGGAATCAGTAGCACTTGGCAGCTGATTACTTACTGAAACTAAATGAAAAATCTCATTCCCTTCTCTCTCTTCAGTATTGGTAAAAATTTGTAATGCATTCCACTAAATTGGAGAAATGAGGAAAGTCCTTGTAGAGAGGCTTCTACACTGGCTAGTAGATTTAGGACTATACTGTTGAGAGGGTGAATAACAACAGCTGTAGCTCCTGTAGCTTGGATTCTCTCTCTGCTACTGTCACCAGCACTATTGTCATCAGTCCAGAATTTTTGTCACAAAACACTCAGAAAAGCAAGACTGATGATCTAAAATTAGGGGATGCCACTGATCCCCTAAGAAATGTAAGCACTACGTATTAGCCATTTCAGAGCTAGGGGTTATTATCTTTTGTAGCTTGTTACTTTATCTACCATTTTAGAATGCAGTTTAGGGACATCAGAAACATCTCAAGCTCAACTTCATTAATTAATAAAATGAACTAGAATGCTTGTATGGAGGCTGCTATTTTGTGGAATAGCTGTTTCCCTAAAAATTATGAATTCCTGTGGACAGCATATATTGTTGACTTTGCAGCTTTTATAGATTTCCTATGCTCTAAAGATTAAATCTTTTCAGCTACTAGTCATTCACTTAATGGATTGCTTATATTGACAATGACTATTCCTATTTCATGAATATAAAAGAAAAATTAATTGGATAATTGGCTCTATTTAGTGGCATTTTTCAAGTGAAGGTTAATATATCTTCTATAGATATTGATTTCAAATGGTGCATATGTATTGACTGAATTTAAAGTTCTCTGCTCTCTGCAGAGGAGGACTCTTCCAAATAAAAGTAGTAAAGTGAATCCAGGAAAAAGATATCATATTAAATGAAACTGCCATCACATAATTTCAGACAAATGTGCTTGCAACTTCACTTACTACAGGACAGTATTTGTAAACAGAAGGTTTGACATAAACCAAAGAGCCTTCTCCTGTCAGGGCATCTTTGTTCATCTTCCTCTAAATGCAAGGAAGCCAGCTATTAATAGACTTATAAAATGGAATATATATGGAATATATGGACTTATAAATAGAATTTTAAAAGGCACTGTTGGTTTGTGTTTAGCATTATGCAGCAGCAGTAAGAGCATGATATTTGATCATCCAGAAGCAGTTTAGAGTCTGGGTGGTACTGTAACCAGAATGATGAAGCAGAACTCAGTTTCTTTTTCACGCTAAAAGTAAAACTGTATCACATAAGTGTATCTTGGACACCTTGTCAATATTTATCACAGTCTCTATTGAGAAATGAATTACCGATTTTTGCTAAATGATTAAACATGACACACGCAGTTTAGCTGGGCCAAGTTCTGTTGCTTGCTGTGGGGTATTAGTCTGAATGGGGTTTATGAGTTGGCTACAGTAAATCAGAATTACCTGTAATTTGTTTCTCTCAACATGTGTGATCTTGTGCTGTGTTTGAAAATGAAATGTGATTGCCTCTGTTGGACTATTCCCATTGAGGGTAGTCCTCTTCTTTCTCTGGCAACTAGTTAATGTGATTTTGCCTTTACCTTGAGCTATGGGTATGGCCAGACAAGCTGAGCTAGCTAATCCACTCTGCACCATGCCTCTGTCCAGGCATAGATTTCTGGAGAGCATTGCTGCCCTTCTGCTGAAAAGTGCTAGTTTTGGGGGTACCTTTTGGGCTAGATGTGTAAAACCAGCTGTTTCAGTGTGCCTCTTCTTTTTGCTCCTGGCGGGTTTTTTTACCAGCCCCAGGTGGCTGTTACTGGTTGCAATCTCCCTGGAGGAGGGAGGACATGAATGCCAGCAAGTGGTTCTGGTTCAGCAGAGATTTATGTGGTTTTTGGTGTCTGAGAGGCATTAGGAAAGAGCTCCATAAGCTGCCCCTAGGCTTTGACTTGGCTTTCATTGAAACACGTTAGAGAACTTGATCAGCAGGCTATTTTATCTCTGCTCTGATACAGATTGAAAGGCTTAGCATAACATATAGTGTGTAATTTTTATCAATAAAGTGTTGGTGAGGATTACATAAGGACATCTTTGACATTGTTTAGCATTCTGTTTAGAGATACTGCCTCACTACTGAAAGCCTGTTGTCCTTGCAATACAGACTCCATTTACTATCTGAGTATTAACTCTAACTTGAGTTTGATCTAGCATGAAACCTTCATGTTGAATGTTGTGATAATTCTCTTTTTAGTTAACCAACTGAAAGGGAGTAAACACAACAGCAATAGTTACCAAAATTTGGCAGCTCATAAAATAATATTTTTTCTCCTGGACTTCAGGTCCTCTAATAACTGAATAATCTAATCTAATTCTGCATCTTTTGATTATAAAATTTATTTTAAAAAACAATTCCATAAAGTTTGCCGTGTTGTGTATCTTGATTAAGATTAATTAATTGAAGAAGAATTAACTCAGGTATGGTTAGCTTACCCTGAAAGTGGAACCTGATTTGAGGCAAAGATCTTTAATATGAATACAATCACAGTAACACCTCTGCAACTCCTGCTCTCTTCTGGAGGTTAGTTCAAACACTGACCTAAGCTCACCTGCCTTAGCTGCGTGACCTGTGCGATCATAGTTGAAGACTGTATGGCTGCAGGCATACTTGACATTATTATTTCACTAATATTTTGTCCACCACTTTATAAATTAAGCATTTATCATGTAGAGGCTGTTACGCTTCAAAAGATTATGGGGCTCAGCTTTGTCCTACCTCAGGCAAGAATCGTATTTGTTGCAGTGTAGTTTTACCAACGGACCATGAATCTGGAGTTTTGTTTTATGTCTGCTGAATAAATAACTCTTTGAACCACAGATCACACAACAGGTACTGACTAGTTTCCTTTGTTGGATGCCTCAACTTGTACTAGATATCTTTTGCTCTGTTTTAAAAAAATCTTATGGCTTGATTTTTTTGGATATAATACAATCCCTTACAGTGTTATGTACACATTCCCTTAAAGCATGTCAATATCCACCCTGCTATTGAAGGTCTTGTTACTGTTGTGAACTTTAATGGGGCATAGATCTTTCCCAGAATCTGAGACATAAAAGACTGCATAGGTATACCATTGCCTGCCTTCATTCTGGAGGTGGACAAGACATCAGATTAGGTAGGTCAGCACATCAGTACGTATTGAACTAATCATAAAGGAGCCTTGGAATAGTGGTTAAAGAAACATTGATTTTTTTAATGCTAGAAATATTTGTGCATAGGATGGATTTCCACATTTGCCCTTTACTACTGCATTGACAAAAAAATAAATATCCATACCTGTTTGTTTTTCATCAGGTGGAAATGTGTAGTACACACAAATATTTGCCACCTTGTTTGACCTTGTCCCAGGATATTTACATCTTGGAACCCATTTAAATTTTCTTGTTTTGTTGGACTTTGAAGTATTTGGCAGTGAAAGAGATGTTGTTGACATACCAAATATTACTTTTAGTTTTAACTGCTTATCATACTGTATATGCTGCATGGAAATGAGAAACATTTAAACCAGTTGACTTCATCTGCTCTTTTCAAGGCAGAAGTATATTTATTTAAAGGAAGGAATAAACAGCCAAGGTTCAAAACACTGAGCCTAGTATACCTGAGTAAAATAATAACAAACCCTTTGTTAGGGATATTTGAAAAACATTTGTGTTTGTGCTGAAATGCTCCTTGCTTTAAGAAAAAAAGAAAGTAAAACCCACCAAAAACACACCAGAAAAATGCAAAATCAAACTGACCTATATGTCTGTCAAGACATGGCCATTCTGAAAGATGAGGGCACATTGCTGCAGTTGGTCCTAGCCCCTACGAGGCATGGCAAGTGTCACAGACACAAGGGTAGGATTTAATAATGGATCCCTTGTTGTAAATGAAAGAACAGCACCTCCCTTTCCTGTTCATTATAGGGTAATGGGTATCTGCTGCCTCTCTGTCTCATCCAGAAGTTCTCTTTGTTTCTCCTGAAGTGGAAAACAAACACCCGTTTAAAGCTCTGGTTAAAAATTAGTCTCATGGGTTCACATCCCTCACTTGTTTCTTTCAGGGGAGTCAGAAGCATTTCTGGGTCTTAAGTGGCCCTCATGCCCATTTTGACTCCCACATGCTATGATAATAAAATAAACCAGTATGATTTCATCTAAAACAGTAAATTGACATTTCAGGGTAAAGGGACAGCATAAAACAAGCCAACTAAGAGTAAAGGCCACAGCTGAAAACTGGGGAATCAGGGGGAGAGGTTAAGCTGGAAGACAGCAATAATTGCAATGATAAACATCCCAGAGGAGTACAACCCCCCAGAGGAAGTGCAACCCAAGTGAATTTTGCTGTAATCCTCTTGAACTGCCAGCCAAGTGATTTGTTATTGCTTACCTGAATGACAGCATCTGCTAGAGACTCTAAACAAGGTTGTGCTGGGCAGAGAGCATGTGTATGGTAAGGGGCAGCGCCTGTCCTCAGGTCAGTTTCTAAATGGGCCAATCTAAATGGGGTTTAGCATCCATAAAAATGTTATCATAGCAGTAAGGAATTCCTTCCTGTAGCTGCTGTGCTACCAGAAGTGCTTACTGAAGAAGAGGTGAAGGCTCCATTACTGAAGACCCTTCAAAGTAAATTGAAGGGCTAGAAGACTGCAGGGAGCAATCTTGCCTTGGCAAAGGAGCACACTCTCAATCTATAACCTCTACGTCATCTCCGGAATTGTTTGTACATTACGTGATTTGATTCATAACAGGGTGGGAAGGAGATTTTTATTTGTCATACAAAAAATAACCTTTAAAGCACCAAATGAGAAGTTTATTACTGAAAGTAATAAAAAACCCAAAATAGCTCTTTTGAGAGAGAGGACAGAAGTGCTTTCTCCTTTGCTGACATCATATCTATTGGCAAAAAGTAGATGCTCTTTCCTCTCTGAATCCTGCTGTCTTATATATATTAATTTCTTCTGTACAGTTTTAGTACAGACCTTGCCCTGCATGTTGAAAAGTGCAAGCAAAGTTTAAATCAGCCAATATCAGATGGGTTTAGGGAAAACTTCCATTCTTTTATCAACTTCTGTCAGCTGCTGAATTTGAAATCTGATGTATAGTTTAATGCATTTCTTGTTGACTGCTGGCCAGCCCATCTTCATGTGTGATCCATTACTATGTAGTACCTTGATAACTCTAAGCAAGGTCCCAAAGAGAGCTACACCTTTGCAATCTTCTGCTATAGAAGATCAAATGGAACATGTAGAGAAACTAACTCCTCTTCCCATCCCCCCCTTTTTTCTTCATGTAGTGTATTACAGAATTTGATCATGAAGGAAAGAACACTTCACAGTACTTGTACAGTCATGACCAAGTGAAAAGTCATGCTTGCTGTGGTTGAAATGTCTGGGGAACTGTCTGCATAAGAGAGAATGCAGTAGCACCAAGAAGGAAAATTTAGCAGAGAAAAAATATTAGAAGTATGAATTAATTATTTAGATATCAGTGTAGGCATTCATTGCCTTCTATTTCAATTTTTAATTATTAGCCTTTGTAGTTAATAAAAAAAGGTAAAAAATTAATCTGCAGAACTGTTGGACCCTATAAATACCAGTTAAGTTGGAGGAACTGATAATTATAGTGTTTCAATCAAGCAATAAAATTTATATAAAGTAGCTACAACATGGCACTCTATACAATAATACTAGAAAAATATTTACTTTGTGTTTGAAAACCAGTATGCAGAGCTTCTGAATGCTTTCTTTTAGTGTCTTTTCAATAATTTTTAAAAAATCACGTCAAATTATTCATAGTAATTTTCTTCCAGAGGAATTAAAAAAATCAGTTTCTCTTTAGATGGGGTGCAGAAAGAAATAAAATATTTTTCCTCACCTGCAATACAAAATAAGTGCAATATGACTGTTTGGATGCTTGCATAAGCACATTATTTATATCATCATGAATTTTCTCAATTTTTACTGTGCCTGAGTAATGTTCATACTTGTGTAGATCTATTTGAACCAGTTCAATAAATTCCATAGCATGTTGTGGAGCAGAAGAATGGATTATGCAGACTTAAAAGCTTATAACCTTTCACTTGTTTATCAGCTTCTATTCCTGAATAGACTGTCATGAGTAGTGGAGTGGTGCACACACTGTCCAAGAGAGGACTTCATTCTGTGGTTAGTCCTCCAAAGCAATAGATGCTATGGTTAAATTCGGTGTTAATGCTACTTCATCTCCTTTCCATTGCACTTTTAATGGATTCTAGTGAACACTATAAGTATTATGTTTTCCTGACAAAACATTTTTTCATAGCTTTTCTTACCTGTTGCTATTAATTTATTCTGTGGTGTTAAGAAAGCTCTTTGTAGGTGTATCTTTAATAATGAGATCCTTGACTGGGCAGTCTACTGCTGTTTGCATTTTGGTGTGAGCAGTTCTGGTGTAGAGAGACAGACATTGGCCATGGTTTTTAAAGCCATATGCACTCATCAAATTTAGGCTGATGTTTCCAAGTGCTCTTCACTACCATTGAAAATAATGTACACCAGCTGAAATTTGAATTGGCTGGCATCTTTTATTGACATTGACCTGGTAACATTTATATGTTGAATGTTATAGAGAAGGTAAAAGGGCTTCAAGTGACTTGAAGAGGGTCCAAATGGAACTGGACCCAAGGGTGATGCCTGCTTCAGTTGAGGTCCGACCACAGCCTCTGTGAGAGTCAGTTTAGCTAATGAGGTGCTTTATACATACAAATAAATACATTTCTTGAAAAATATCTTACTTAGAGAGCAAAGGATTTGTTGCTTAAAAATAAGTAAAGAGGGAAGGTACTTGAAACATTTTCACTGAGTGGCTTTACATTTGGAATATATAATACGGTATACCATTAGACAGTTTCCTCTTTATATTACCATATAACTACACAGTGTTCCCCACACACTAGTTTAATGCTAAATTTGATAGGATACTTTAAAATGTTTTTATATCTTTTATACATGTATATATAGTTAATATGTGTTTACTATCTATTTACTTTTATTTTGAAATAAATTAGGTAAGATTTCAATTTTTTTCCGCTTCCCAGCACTATGTGAATTTCTCTTATATAACTGTAGTCTGTGTTTGCTTCCTTCAGCATCAACTCTTCCTGTTAGCACTAACTCTGGAGCTGAACTTGTAGGTGACATGAATTGATGCCAAATCCTTCTGATGTCTGTGTGTGGAAGGACAAAGGATCATTTTTTGCCCTGACTTCTGGGCTTTTTGGGGTTGTTACTTTATGTGTGTGTAAGTCTATATATGTCTATTGCCTGTGCTTCCAAAAGTAGAGCTTAAATTAATAGAGAAACCTGAAGCAGTTTAATATTCCCAGTACAATATTTTACTTTTTTTTTGTTTAAGCAGCAAACCTTGAAAAGTTATGGCCATGCCTTTGCTATGTGGCTTCTGCTATTTTGATTCATTTTTGGCCTCTTGCCTCACCTGCTGCTCCAGGCATGTGTGATGTTAGGAATTGTGTGAATTATGTCCTGCTATGGGAAGTTGCAAAAGGCTGTAAGCATCCTCCTGTCACTCAGGATTATGTGATTTGGATTTTTCTGATATGAGACTGGAGACCCAAAATTATACTTACAACTTTTTCATAACTTACTGGTATTTGTGGTATGTAGCATGTTTTTTAAAAAGTGATCATGCTGTGATATCAAAATACAAATTGTATGTATATCCGGTAAATAGTATTGTATAACAAAGTCTGTGATGAGTATGAGAGTGAAACACATAATATGAAATTCAGCATTTTAGAAGTCTGTGGAAATGTGTCCACCAGCCTCACTGAGTTTATATTTTAAAGGTCCAACAGTAGTGACAGGAATTTGTGCAATAATGTGTTGATGCTTATAAGTTATCATTTTAAGGCACCATAGAAATTCCTGCAAAATTGAGTATTAAGGTGGGCAAAGGTACTAGAATAGATTATGGAGGAAGCTGAACAATATTGCTTATTTCAGTAAGGGTTTGAGTGTTCTATACAATCTAAATGGTGTTGCAACTGTCTTGAGTTCCACCAAATCACTCAAAATTAGAATGGAAATGGAGACACCTTCTGAAATTGCATTGTGTGCAGCTTTATTTAAAAAAAAATGTTTGCAACTTTTATTTGAATGTCTGTATTTAAATTGTTCTGTATCAACAGAATTGATGCTTATTCTCTGTATTTGAACGGTATTCAGGTAGTTTTAGTTGTATTTATTGTTTGAATGATTTGCGTCAATGATGCTTGCTTTGCAATTTGTTGCTGCAGGCGGCTATGACTTTGAATAGCATCAGTCTTTTTATCTGAAGATAGTATTTTTGAGCAATCTGAAACAACATTCAGCCATTCCAACAATGCCCCTTGTATTTAAAACAACAGATTCCTGATCTGCTCTGTGCGTTCTTCAGTGTAAGCCTCATCACATGTATTTCTTTATATGGTTCAGATACTTTGTATAATGTCTACACGTAGCTGATCCATGCAATTCTGGCTATGGTTTTAAGTTTACAATGCATTTGTGTTAAGAAAGGCAGAATCTCAGCTGGTGCAAGTTAGTATAGCTCTCCTGAAATCAATAGTGCTCTGCCAGTTTCTACTCTTTGATGATCTGGCCATAACAATATGCTATTACTGAGAGATAACACAGTGAAAAGGAAGCATTATACTGATTCAGCTGGGGCAGCTATTAGATTGGAGTACTGCTGAGCACATATTGTCTAATATTCACCTAATGGCTGATATCCATTTCATGAGACCAAATTTTTAAATCTCCTCTAAGCGGAGTTAAAGAAGTTAGTTCTCCAGTGCTGAGGGCGTGACTTTTTTAAAAACTTCAAATCTTTACCAAAAATACATGGTCCTCTGTTGGAATAAGATTAACTGATAAGGTTAGTACATAAAAGTGAGTTTTGCTCACTTGTCTGCAAGGATCTGGCACCAAGGTATTTGGCTTTATTAATGTAATTGGAATTGAAAAGCTAATTGTATGAATGCTCTTTTAAAAATCCTAAGATCCTACTATTGAAACTTTTATGGTGAGTAGCCATTCTCAGGATGACACAGACTAACATGCAGCTGGTTTACATTGTGAAGAAAACATATGCAGCGTGTCTTCGCAGATCTCTATAATAACACATACCTTTGTTTCCATTTGTAAATGTGAATGTGCTCTCACACATAGTGTAAATTGCAATTGCTTTAAAGAAAAGGCTTTTAGGGATAAAATGGGTATGAAAACAGAATAACAAGTTTCATTTGTAAATGCACAAAGATTCATAATATATTGTCTAATTGTTCTAAATCATATTTTTCTCCTATTCTACAGAGAAATTAACTAAAGTGGCTCTTTCAGGTAACTTTTTATAGCACTGTGATGTCAAAGGCAGATAATGTTATTGTCTCTTCTTCAGTATGATTTTAAATAAATTTTAATCTTCATGTAATCTTCAAGTCAATTATTAATTGCACTTAAGCTTTTTTCTCAGTTAACTTCTAATTTAATGTCAGTCAAAAAGAAGATTTAATTTTGATACTTTTATCGTCTAGAACATGCAAATGTTAAAGCCAGTGTTTTTATTTATGATTTATTGTCTTAACATGACTACAATATACAGAAGTGCTAAGCATAAGCACTTCGGCAAATTGCTGCCGGCAGGAGCACCCATAGTGTCTGGGTTTGCATGCAGTGTACTGGATAGAAGTCTTTAGAATACCATCTGTGATTGCTCAGATATATCTTAATATCAGATTTTATTCTATAATTCTTTTCCTAAAGTTTTAGTAAAAACTGAAGTGCTGAGTCTCTAAGTTAACTGTCTGCCAATGCTCTGATGATTTTCTCCTTTAAAATCAAGATAGAAAAAACAATATGGGAAAGTAAACGTTGGGAAATAATGTGACATTTTTACTCCCTTTTCCTCAGTGTTGAAAATGGCACTGTCTCCTGGCCAAATATAGTTTGCAGTGCTTGAAGTATATTGCACAATACTTCAACTTCGGAATGGTTATTTTTTTGTTTTTCCTTTTTGTAACTAATTGAAAAACTAAAGAGTTGCACTTTTTGATTGTATGTTTTTCTTTTATATTGGAAGAGACTTGCTCTCCATCCACTTTTTAAAGAAGATCATACATGCTGAATGATCACCTTGCAATGTTCTCATAAAGCAGAGTTACAGATCAGCCATATTTTCCTTTACTCTGTGGAGAAATAAGCTGGATTAACTTTCTCTTCTCTCAGCAACTTCTTTTGCTAAGTCTTCCTTGCTCAGCTTACACACAGGGACAATGGCCAGAAATTCACTCTTCCTATTGCTTAGCTGCTCAGAATGCTGAATAGCAATGGAGCATCTTGTAGCCCTGCAGCTTCCCTGGCCAGCAATAAGGATGTCCAGCTGCAGTAAGCTTTTGGGCAGTGTTTCACACCTGACTTCTTTCAAGAGGCTTACGGACTCTAAGACAGTTGAGACCAAAGATCAAAAGTTCCTCTGTGTGCTTTCTTTGTCTGCATTAATGTAACAAAAAGCTAGTGGTAGCTTAATTTTTTGTTCATTATCCTTGATCATTCCTTCCTTATGTAGCATGCCTTTCCTGATAGTTATACTAATAGTAATGAAGCTTGGATGGACATATGGATGAAATCACAGTGGAACAGGCAAGAAAACTCAGCTGAATGCTTTATTGGCCCCTGACAATCACTTTTACTTCATCTCTATAGAGTGAGCTGATGCATATGACTGTGAAATTTCCTCTTCTACTGGCTGGTTAGGACGTAACAGAATCTGGTTGCTGAACATTAATTTGTCTGAATTATTCAGATGTCTTTTTTTATGTGGCTCAGAAATAGTAAAACTTAAATCAGAGTTATCTACACAAGCAAAGAACAAAACCATACAAAGTTATTTGTAGTATATGTACTATCTGTTAATGCATATTATCTATATAAAACGAGGATGATTTTCTTCTCCAGCACCCTAGGTAGGGGAATGGTAACTACAAAAGAGGCTTCATACTTTTTAATACTTTCAAACCATTGTATATAACAAGTGGTGCTATGGCATATCAAACCAAGACAGGGTGATCCCCCTTCCCTTGGTTTGATATACTTTCAGCTTCTTTAAAGGCTCTTGAGATCAGGACCTCTGCAGAGTCTTTGAAGCTTGTGTTTTTCTTTCACTAGAAAGTGAAGCCTTGGCTTTTAATGGCAGCTCAGCAAATATCTCATCAATATTTAAAGTGTCAAGTGTACCTCTGTTAGAGGTACCAATCACAGATCAAAGATAGTAGCACTGAGGTGCAGCATTTCCTTCAAAGATCTTCACAGTTGAGCTTTCCCTTTTGTTGGAATAGAACTTTTCTTTTTAACATTCGTTGCTTGCATGAGTCTTAAACATGCTTGACAACTGTGGGGAATTAAATGTTTTGTTACCATAGCCAGTGAGGGTGGTACAATAGTTTTGAATAGTCCTTTGGGCTTGTTTAAGAAAGGAGAATGCTTGGAAAACCTTTTGCTGGCTGTTTCCTTTTGCTGGCTGTTGAACAAAGTCTATTGCAGTTAATGGTAAAAATGTCATGCTATTTGAAGAGGTCAAGAAGAATTCAAGATGGATGAAAATTTAGTGGCAGGTACAAATAAGCTGTAGTAGGACAGCTCTTTTTTGCCCTTTTTTTCAGTGAGGATTTAGGATAGTTTTTTCCTTATTTTTTTTAATATCGTCAGTTGTCTTCCCTCTACTTTTTATGGAAGGCTTATGAACATGGCTGTGAAACCTAATTTCTTTATTACTCTTCCAGCTTTTACTGGGTTGTTGTTTTGTTTTTTCTTTTAACATCTGTTAAAACAATTACAAAAATAATTACAGTAATACGGATTCTGAATATTTTTTACTTGTGATTTATCCATTCCCATGTTATAATTCTGGTTGGCACATATCCATAGGCACAGTCTAATGTCAAGGTGCTGAACAGAGATTGAACAGTGAATGGCTGAAGTGATGGCTCTTTAAAAAAAAGAAGGAAGTTTGGGTTAGGCACGATCATGCTTCATTATTAAGTGACAAACAGAAAATTAGAATTAAGAAGCTTATCAGATTACTCTTGTCCAACACAGAATATTTTGGTCCTATGAGCTGCTCTCTCTTTGTCTCCAGAGTACACTGGGAGCAACAGGTTTGAAATGTGTGTCACTAGAGAGTGTTTTTACCCTGAAGACTGACTTTTACTGAATAGTACCTCCTTGTAAAACAAAAAGAAATCTGTGTTCCTCAATCAGTTAATAAAATTTCCAGCTGTGAACCTCAGAATCTACTTAAACATTACAGTGGGGTAGATGTCACTTTATACTTTTCAAAGCTGTTGACAGAGCAAAGAGCCTAATACTGCTGTTGTACAGTGGAAGAGGGCAGCTGCTGTTCTACCCCATACAAGGCTGTTCATTTTCTACTCCTCAGTAATGAATGTGTCATTATCCAGTTTTAGTATGTTTGTATATTTAGGTGTTTTCTACTGACTCACTTATAAGTCATATGGATTTCAGATGGCAAGAGATCTTACCAAATAACAAGTTTACTTCGAAGAAACCTTGTAAGCATTAAGGCAGTAGGGGGTTTTCACATATGGGTACTGTATCTGCGACAATCCTCATTCACATCTGTCAGCACTCGTAGTACACTGGTGTTTGGGTTCTGGGTGAGTGTTCATAAACCTCTGGCTCTCCTTTGTCTTCAGAGACATTTTCCTGGCCAGCAAAGACCCAGTATAGAGGGCAGAATTCTGCCCTAGAGTCACAACATTGCAACTGTTTGGAAAGAAACTTTCAGAATGACATCAGATAACATTCAGCTCTTCTGTCCTTTTTCCTTGTGCTGGAGATGTTCTGTGACTTTGTTTAATGGATGTGGCAAGGCTATAAATAAAACTGGCAGTGGAAATGCTGGCCCAGTGCTGTGAGCTGCAGACCATTTATATCCTATCAAGACCATTGAATTGGCTGTGTGCCCAGGAATAGCAAGGAGCCTTCCTGCTCATGGCCGCACCTTGCTTTGGGAAGAGGATTATATGTAAGCTGACAGCACAGCATAAATGGTCCCTAAATTCATTTTCATTGTGAATAAACTTTGTGACTTAGAGTGTCGAGCTGTGATTTGACTAGTTCTAGCAGTGGAGAATCCACCACTACTGGTGGAAGACTGCCACCCTATTTTCTTTTACCTGGCAGTAGAAATCTGTAATTTATTTTAAATTAGGATTTACCTCTTAGCTTCCAGCTGGAGATTGCATTGTACCTCTGCCTGCTCAACAGAAGTAGGCAGAGACATCCAATAATTTTTTGTTCCTAGATATATTACCCTATGTTTGACCATGTTGAAATTAATATAATTACTCTGTGCCCCATTTACTACAGTGATCTAAGCTCTTCTCTTCTTGCTGACTTGTGCCAAAATCCTCTTTGCTTGTCAGGTTAATAGGAAAAGTCGATGTTTTTGTACAGGGAATGATAAAAATGCTAAATAATTCTAATATGACCAAAATTTGGTCTCTGTAGGAGGTCAGAGCACACATACAGTGGATTGTCCACTTGCAGTTGTATTTTGACTTCTGTCAGTTAATAAATTTTGAATCTTCCACCAGTCTTTTCTAAATCTTTATTTAAAGTGACACACAAGCAGCCCTACAATTATTTGTGCCTGTGTCTGAGGTCATACCACAACTTTGAAAGTTACAAGTGCTCCATTTTTTTTTCAGTTTCCTTTAGGAAGTTCCCTGAATTTCATGAGCTACCAGAAACAAAATAAGCTTTTCTCCCGCTCTTGGATCAGAGTTTTCTATTTGTACTGACCTGAAAAGAAATCTTAGTGTGGTAGCTATTCAGTATTACTTCCCTAAATCACTTCTGGTTGGTAGTATATTTTCTTGACAGTATTGAATTGTATTGGAATTCTCCCAAATTCAGAATGAAACTAGTTTGTGAGCCTTTCTGTGCTGTTTGTTTTTTAATGGCCTTTCTACTATATTAATCTATTACTGTACTAATACTGCTGTTAGAATGCATTTTGTTGCTAATGTACTTTGAAAAATCCTTATTGTCCTTAATTGTGTTGGCCATTGATTTCTCATTGACATTAGCCTCAAGCATTCTAGCAATCTCCTGACTCTTAATTTATATTAATTGCTATCAATGTTCCCTTTTTTACTTTAATTATTTTTTTTCACTCATGCTTTTACTTTCCCTGTAAGTCTTTTTCCACCAAGGTTGATTAATTTTTCCTTGATTATGGATTTTGTGGCATTTAATGCAATATTTTTAACTCTTAGCAGTTATCATAGAAATGATTTCATGGATCTTCAGATTTAAAGAGCGGTTTCAACCACAACATATTCCATAGTCATGTGAATTTTAATCTCTAGATAATTTTTACTTATTGTATTCTACTCTTGTATTATTGAATTACAAGGAAAAAATTTAGAATAGTCTATAGATGTGATCATGAGTATTTTGATACAACTGTACTTTAATGTGGGTGAGTAGCAGTCTTCAGAAAACATTATTCTTTCAAGTAGTTAGAGCTTCTATTTTTCAGCTTATCATACTCAAATATGTAAATGTTTCTTTTGTCTAAATGCTGAACAAAATATGCATTTTAAGCCCTTCTGATGCAGACAAGTTTAAATTCTCTTCAGAAATAGGCTGTCACAAAGAAATACTAGTGTGTGTTTTCTAAAAGATTGTAAAAATATATTTTCTTTCTTTAAATATGAAATTTTGATAGAAAATTGAAAGTGTCCTCCTTCTTCTCTTCAAGAAGTGTGATCCAGTGGATTTTTTAATGAAAATACAGATATTTGGACTCACTTCCTGGTAAGACACCTCAGACCCTTGAAACTTCAGAGCTAGATCTTAATTGTGGTGGATTGTTGGCTAAATCAAGCACTGACACCACTAACACCACACTGCACAGCTATGCAGCTGCATTATATGGCACTCCAATAAAAAGTGAGACAAGATAAGAAAATTATTGTTATTCACTGTAAGCAACATAAGTCCACTGGAGTCTTGAGGAGATAACCGTGCATGTGTCAGTCATGTATGGATTTGTGCTGAGGTCTGTGATGCTGCAGTTAACTGATGGTTTTGATGACTGTGTAACTAACCAAAACAATTTAGTATTGTTACTTGAGTGTGGTAACAGCAATACGTGCCATGAGTTGCTACAAATGTGCTGAAGGTTTTAATCTTTTAGCCATAAGAATTGACATATTCTAATTGGTGACTGTAGTGGAAACAGCCTGTTTGCCTTCTGTTGATCTTCTGGGTGACCTTCCCATGGTCAAAGACACTAAAAAAAGCATGTCCATCTGAACCACACAAAAAGGAAACACATAATTTAGTAGAAGGGAAAGTTGATGTTTACACATTTAGAAAAAGATAGCTTTTAATCAAAAGCCGTTAAGAATTCTGCCACAAAATGTTATGCCTATTTATAGAAATAGTTCCTTTCCTTGGCTAAAACTAACCTCTACTGTAGTAAGGACTGGTCAGTTTGCCAAAGGCAGTGACAAAGAGAGGGCTGGAAGTGCTGCAAAGTCACCAGGAGCGTTCTCCTCCAGCCTGAACAACCCCAACTCTTCCAGCCTTTCCTCATGGCAGAGGTGCTCCAGCTCTCTGATAATTTTTGTGGCCTTCTCTGGACATGCATCAACAGATCGATGTCCTTGCTGTGCTGAGGACCCCAGAGCTGAAGGCATTGCTTCAAGGGAGTCTCAGCAGAGCAGAGTGGAGGGCCAGAATCATCTCCCTCAAACATAATAGGCATAAATTTTATTTGGGAGATAAGCAAGGAAATAGATTCTGGGGCAATATTTTAGGCAAGACATTGACATGACAAAAACCACACAAATCCAAAATCTTGATAAATTTCATTGGAATACTCGATGTTTTCCTGTAGATATTTCTTTTAATATTAAAGATTTTTACATGTAACTCATTTTAAATTTAAAAATATCTAGTTAAAACCACAAACTTCCTCTCAACTGAAGAAACCAACAACTTTATACTGTGAAAAAGCTGAAATGGGACAGCTTGTCCAAAAAATGTTATAGTATTTCTTTGAACTGACTGTATATGCTTTCAGGTTCCATTAATTAATATTCCATGATGGGAAAAGTCCCAACATTCAATCAGAAAATTCCAAGCCAACACAGTTGTAAATTCTTTTGAATAACCAGACTCTACAGAAGGCTTATTTGCAAGCTGTTTACCAAATTCAATCTCCTGTTTGCTATTCATATATAGTTTACCGTGGGCTTTCCTTTTGTTCATTGCTGTATATATTAAATATCCATAAGTAGAATATTTTATTAATACAAAGGTTACTGCCTATTTTACCTTATAAAGGGATAAAATACAACTGTTGAGAAGTCTTTGCACTGATGTTATCTACCTATCAATCTGTAGAAAGACATGTTTATATCAGAAAATTAAAAACATGTTTCTGCACCTACAATTTTGTTTTGATATTCATTAAAATAAGCATTTTTGGTGTCAATGAAGCACTACAGATTTTTTTTTTTAGTTCAAAGGAAGTAAGGAGCATGCACATTTGAGAAGCATTACTAAGGAAGGTGCATTTGTGCAAGGGAAGTCATCTTCCCTCCATGAAAGCTATTCATTATGTTAGTTCTGTGTTATTTCTATACTAGAGTAAAGTTGCATTACCTTAATAACCAGTACCTCTGCAGGAGGTCCTAATAGGTAGAGGTCTCTTGCAGCTGACCTCCAGCTGCAGTGGCAGAACAACACTGATGGCCTGCGGACTGTAATTAGAGTACCGTAAAACTAGAAGGTAGAGTGTGACAGAATGTATTAGCAGCAAAATGCTGTACTTCTAAGTGGTAAGTCTGGATGCTACAGGAGTGTCACTCATTCAGGAATAAGTAGTGTTATGTTAAAGAATAAATGTACATATAGAATCCCTAAAGCCTAAAGGAGGGGTGAAGGTTAGCATGGTGGTAGAAAAACAAGAGCACACAAACCTGCACAGCTTTTAAAATAATTTTCTTTTCCCTCCCGTTCCTCTTTTTTTTTCCCATTCATCCGTTACCCAGTCTGTCTTTAGAGAAACATATAAGAGAATTTAAACACAAGGATCTAATAAAAAACTACTTCATGCAAAGACACAGGGCATCTGTCTTTACATTGTTTCTATTCATGGCTGGCTAGTTTGGTATTTTCTGATCAGTGGCTGGCACTGCAACCAGTAAACCAGTTACTTCTAAGAGCAGCAGTGGTCTGTCTGGAGATCCCGAATTATTGAGTTTTTGCTTGGATATTCTAGTTGCTCTGTCAAGGAGTGGGCTGAAATGCAAGATGACAGCCAATAAGCAAAAGGACTGTGCTCCCACAGATATTACAAAATAATTCAGAAGCTTCAGATGCATCCAGAAAACACTAAAATCCTTAAGAAGCAAGAAATATGGTAACATTTCTAGAATAAAAATGAAAACTCTGTTCTTCTTAATTCATCTTTTGTTACCATTATTGAATCTGCCGATTACAAGATTCTTATGCAAAACTGCCACATCCTATGTGGAAAGAATATGTGAGTGGGCTAAAATTCTATCTTGGGGTGAGGTACAATGTCAAAAGTTGGTGTACAATCTCAAAGTTAGATTCCATACAAAGCAGTTATATGTCTGACTTTTGCTCTAGCATCTCCCTTCACCACTGGCTTTCATTCCAGCGCATCATTGCCCAAGCTAGACTACTGCAGAGTGTTTCTGTTGTATCATCTTCTCCTTTCACAGGTAACAAGATACACTGGTAAAGATATCTGCTGCCTATGGATTACATTAATGCAGACCAAAATTAATTCCTACTGTTACAAAATGAAATTAAAAAGCTGTGGCTATAATTAATTAGGTTCTTGAGAACCTGTAAAAGCTTAATATCTCATTACACTGATAACAGCTGAACTGTATTACCTGTTCATCTTGCTACACAGCACAATTTAGTATACAGATACCCAAGTTAATTTGAAACAAGCCAGGCTGGATACCATAAGTGGTCTTTCTGTGACAGCACTCAGCTTAGCATAGTCTAATTGAATTTTCTAAGAAATAGAATACATTAGCTTATATGGAACTTACAGTGTCATGTTTAGACTGCTTTTGATGTGCAAGCTAATTCCCACAGATATCCATTACAGGGTCAGGTGTCCTTTGATTACATTGTGGGTGTAGCCCAGTTGGTCAACCTCATTCCTGCAGTGTTCCAATATAGATGATGATTGCTCAGAGAAAACTGAGGTGAAATAGTAGTGATGTTTGGAATTAGGAAATTTCTACTCTTTTCTCTTAGGCAGTAATCCTGAGCTTGGTTAAGGCTGCTTGCAGAGCATATGGCATTTGCCTTTGTTATTTGTTAATGAGAATCCCCACTTGATATGCTTAAGGGCATTCTTCAGCAAATTCCCAACTCATTTTTAAGAACTGGTGAAAACCAGCAGGGAATCTTCACTGGGAGGGTATTGAGCTTGTTGGTACAGGCAGAGGATCTGCCCTAAGGGTAGAAGTGACAGTTGCTATCACTTAACTTTATGACCACTAATAATATTTATACTTCATATGATAAATGCAGGGACAGTCAAGTAATTTGCTTTTGACTGTGAGAAAATCTTTTCCCCAAGTGTAAAAACTGCTTTTGGGAGGTCTCTTTTGCCTTTCAGGCAATCAATCCTCTTAGCCAGGGTAGTGGGGTCTAGGATACAGTGGATAATGGAAGAATCCAGTGGGAACCAGTGCTGGAAAATAAATTCTTAGAGGATTTGTATGAATCAAATCTCTTTCTGGCATATCTGTCACTGGTTTGGCCTGATACCTACAGAGCCATTCAGAAATTTCTTCATAAAGGTTTGTTAACTGGACTTTAGCTGAACCTGAGCTGAATCAGGGCACTTGGGCTGGCAATTGCCCCCCTCCCAAAACAACCAAACCAAACCAAACTAAACCAAACCAAACCAAACCAAACAGCTGGAGGCTTCTGGGCAGCTCTACTTGGGTCTCAGTGAGTTGGGGCTATTTTATTGCAACTGGTTCCAGTTCTGGTTCTTCATGCTACTGCTGTGTTGGTTCAGCTTGGCTAGACATTGTAATTTCTGAACAAATTTGCTGGCAGGAAGACAATGGTTGCACCATGTATCAAAAAAAGGGTTTGCAATCTGACGGATATACATATATGGAGTGCCTATCTTATTCTAAGCAGAGATTTTTAAGATTTTTATAGACATATTTCCTAAATTTGTGACATGAGCATATCAGTTAGTTATCAGGGATTTTCAACAATGGATTGCAATTCCTTTATGAAACAAAGAAACTAATACAAACAGAATTCTAACATCCACATTTCCCTGCCTTTTTATATGCAACTATTTTTCAGTATTTATTTAAAATTTGAAGGGAGAATTGGTCTACCTGAAGTTCAGGAGGCCAAGAGTATTTCAGTTCAGTCCACTACTGAAGAGAGTATGTTAAGTACAGGTTAGTTGTTCAAACTGCTAAAAACTTGGTTTGTGTGTGGCTTTTGTGGTTTTTTGGTGGTTTTTTTTTTTGTTTGTTTGTTTTTTTGGGTTTTTTTGTGTGTGGTTTTTTTGTTTGGTTTTTTCCAATTAAATTGGTTTTTAATAACAACTGAGATTTTCATTATCCTATTGAAGCAGAACTCAGTGTTGAGGACTGAATAGTTTGCCAAGAGTACTATAAGAATTGTCTTTGGGTTAGAATAATTTTAATGTTAAAAATATAGAGACTGCATCTCACTTGCTCCAATGCCTTCAATTTGAGTCTGCAGATGGGTAAGATGAACACCTCTGGAGCTGGAGAATCACAGTTGAATTTAGTATGTGATAAATCTTATTTTTCAGCAACTTCTCTGTGGTCATGGAAGGTACAGCATAGTTTGTGGACTTCTACTGTTACGTACACAACTGCTCCTAAATCTCTTACAGTAAAGCTTAGCATCTGTTTTGTGATTTGATGAATGGCTTTGATCTGTTATTTTAATTGCTTCCTAGTAAGACACTAATGACCTTTTTTGTTTCAATAAACACTGTTTTGCTTAGTTGTAAATTAAATTTAACTAAACACTTGGAGCTTTATTACTTGTTTTTATTTGATGAGTCGTCAGGCAATGTGTTAACTCCATATGCAAAGACTTCTGGAATCATTTGGCTGCATTAGGGTAAAAAAATCCTGATAATGTACTAAATAAGTAGTATAAAATATGGACAAACTTAATTTTCACATAATTGCCAGTTAGATAACTGTGATGTAGTTATGAGTAAAGTAGACATATCTATTCTGTCATTGATTCATTCCTTATAGACAATGTTTAGGGAGAAGTTAAGGGAAGAAGTAATTCAAAAGCTTTCCTATTATCTTTGTCTTACTGGGTCCCAAGTAGCAAATAAACTAAAGATTTTTAATGTATTGACTCAGTTTCATGGTAACAATAAGAAAAAAATATTACATGAAGTAAAAAGAAGATGGTATGTCCAAATAAATAAACAAACCCACAAAACAGATTCTGAACAGCTGAACTTTTGAGTAGCATTTGCTGTGATTGGTAGTGTGATTGTGTTCTGTGGGCAGAGATTGTGTTCTCAGGGCTGTCACGGAAGAGAGATTCTTAAGGCATTTTGCATACTGACCTCAGAAGCATATAATGAAAGCCAGTTCTGCATTGTCAGCACATAGTACTATCATTTTGCTGAAAGCTTCTATGAAATCATTAAGGATCCTTTGGGGAAGAAGACGCACAGATTTTAGTGTTTATAGGATGTTTTGTTCCATCTCATGTTAATAATCCTCCCAGATGCCCAGTGTAGGATGCTGTTTGTTGGGAAGTTCAAGCAGATCCAAGTCTGGGCTGCATGTGCCAGTACATTTCTGCCTCTTTAGTGCCATTCTCTTTGTTGTCATGCCATGGCTTGGACTGGGAAATGATCTGACTACAAATTATTCCAACAAGAGATGCTCAGTTATACTAAGTCATTGCATAGCCTGATAGGCACAGATACAGGATTGTCTGTCTGGCAGTGACCCACAGTTAGATCAATTTAAATTGATCCCCAAACCACACCCTTAGATCCTGAAAGGCTGAAAGTAATGTGAGCTACTCCGGGAGAAGGTTTGCAATTTGAGATTTCAAGCTATAATAGGTCTCTTGAAAGAGTGCATTAACTGAGTTTGTTGCCCTTGAGGTACAAGTGCTGACTGCAGTTTGCTCAAAGATTAATCAGAGGTTCCAAAGGCTTTAGCAGCAGCTGAGAAATGCAGTTTGTCCAGGAACAGTTTCGAAGCTTTGTCTTTGGCCTACAAACTCGTAGCATGAAGCAGGATTCCCTACCAATGTGTCTGGGAGCAGAAAACCTGCTCTGCTCAGGTTTTTTCTTTACAGAGGAAAATGGAGCAAGCCACAAGACTACAAAAGGTGTTACATGAGCAGGCATGAGCTTATCCTGTGTTTTCCTTGGTGATGTTAGGGAAAAAGGGATCTTGAGCAGTAACTTTAGATTCACTGGCTATGGCTGCTTTTTATAGTAAATCCTCTGTGAAACTGCCCGGTTTTGCCATTTGTATTAGTCTCAGGGAGAGGAACCTTTTTCGGGAGATTAACTGATGTTGCACTATTTCTCCAACAGGACTGGCTGTATTGTAGCTTGTTTACTTTAAAATTTTCTTCTTTGGTATAACCCCTCGTAGCAGTTTGAGCTCTTAAGTCTTTGAGTGTTCATATACCCTCTTGCTTCCACAAAATAACAGGAACTCATTTTATTGAAGAAAAAAATTGTTAACATTTTTCCTTACAAAATAAGTAATATTTATCCTTCTGTTGGTCTTTTGATGCAGAATATGTACCACAATGTCCTAATGTTTCTCTGAGATTGTTTTGAAAATTCTCGTAGAGGAGTATGAAAATTGTCAGTCTCAACTCAGCTGAATTCTCAGCTTATTTTTCAGCTGTATTAGCCAAACAACCTAAACTACATATCTCTGTACTAGCTAAAAAAAGAAAAAAAAGCTAAAAAAAGAGAAAGCTTTTTCCTCTGAGCTGCTTATTTGGGATTTCATGGGGTTTTCCTGTGGGCTGAAAAGTGAGTGGTCTGGTTTTCTCTGGGACTCACAGATCCATGATTTCAGTGACTTCTTCAACATACCTAATTAAGAACCTCAGGAAGTCATTCACAGGGCAAATTTGTGAATCAGTGTACTCCAGAGAACTCCAGTGTTTCTTTTGCCAAGGAGGAAAAATAGGTTATTGCTGCAGTGTTGCAGAAGGCAACAGTGTGAGATGTTGCCTGAGAAGGAGGTGTTAAGAATTCAAGAGTAGGCTGGCTAGGAAATGGAAACAATGCTAATGTTGCTTCAGGGAGAAAATAAGTATGAAGAACAAATCTGTAAAAGCTGAAAGTAAGAAAACATTCAGGTCTGTTCAGCTGCAAAGGAGAATACATGCCTGTAATAGACATTCTGACTACATTAGAATTTAGGGGAAGGAGGTTTTTTTCAGTGAAAAAGGGAGGTTTAAAGAAAAACAGCTAAATACTTCAGCTATAATGGTCTGTTTCAAAATCTCTCCCAGCTTGTAATGATGAGCAGGAAGAGTAAAGGCTTGAAGCGCAATAGAGATCTATTGGTATTCTTGCAGTTCATTATTGCATGGCTGGTAGAGTTTAAAGAACAAGTTACTTGGTGACACTATGAATCCATTTTAATTAAAAAGAAATTTTATCTTCCTCTTTCTGCTGTTTTTCAGATTTACTATCCCTTTGCCTATTGTTACCTTTATTGCCATTTAATTATAGTTGACATGATGCATTTTTTTTTTTTTAATATTCTGGCTGTAACTAGTCTGTATATTTTATGTTGATGGCACATGTAAAATATTTCTGCAGCTTTTTTTTTTTTCTACCTTATTGGTAATTTTGAGATTTCTTTGTTTTTAATTTATTCATTAATTTGTAGATCCCATTCCAGCCATGGACTGCATTCAGGCTTACCATTTGATCTCTCTTGCCTCAGTCTTGCTCAATCTTCTTGCTTTATTTTGGATTATTCCCTGTCCTAAAGGAGGCACAACCTGTTCTCTTGCACTCAATAGGTGAAGCCACTTCTGTATTCCCAGTTATGCTGCTGCTTCTCTCTTATGTTATATATCCAAACTCACTGAGCCTAACATTCACAACTCTTGCCATGAGCTACTCTCTGGTAATCCAAGCTTGATCCATTTTGGATCACTTCCATCTTGGTGACCAGCGTTTTTCTTGGCTAAAATTGCTTCTGTGAAAGTTCCAGTTGAGTTTTCCTAGTGATGTCTTATGTTTTTTGTGGTCACTTAGGTCTAAGAGGTGTTTATGGTATTTAGAGTAATTCTTAAAATCTTGTTTTGCATTTGCTTTTAGACACTCTCCTCCCTGCCTGCTTCTTCCCTGTAACTGTAGGTGGATGGTCTGTTTTCCCCAGATCTGTAGGATTTTCATCAATTTAAGGTTTTTGACAGTGGAAGTTTTGCACTGAATGTGGAATGGGAATAGTCTCAGGATCTGCTGAAATGAAGTATGGGGTTACTCACTAAATAGTGTGCTATTCTCTCCCCTTTTCTTCCAGGTCTTATGGATCTGATCTGTCATTTGGATAAGAGTGACTTAGAGGTTTAATACCCTGCTGGTGGTGCATGCTCTGTTGTGCCCTGCCAGCCTGGCATTTTGCCTTGTTCCATGGAAACTCTACAGTCTCTTGTGTATTGCTGGTTTTCTGAAACATTATGTGTAATAGTCAAAATGCAAGGTACACTGTTGGTGTGGGAGCAGTGGAATTGGAGCCTAGTTAAAAGCACATGAGGACTCCTGCAATGCAAGAGCGAAATATTTACCAGACAAAAGGAGCCAAGAATACTGAGATGCGGCTGACTCATGACTAGCTATGGTACCTCATTATTTCAAGCACTGTCTCGCCTCTGCTCTCTTGATCAGAGGGAGAAGCCTGCACCATTGGCAGCTGAGGTAAATCCCATCCATCTTCCCATGGAGGACCTTTCTTAAGTAGGTACACAGCTAGGCACAGCTGCCTGGAGCTGCTGGTGCTTCTCCAAGGACAGCTCAGACTGTCCTAACATTTTTTTTATCTGGTCAGAGAGTCTCAAACCCCCAATAAAAGCCACTCCTCCTCTTGTGTTTCTGTGGATAGAAGGACTCATCATCATCCTAGTGGCCACTGAGTCCTGCCTGTGCCAGGTGTTACTGGTGCTGGGCTGTGGGCAGAGCCCAGCCTGGCCCTCTGGAGCCCAGCCTGGCTGCTCCTCTGGAGCCCAGCCTGGCTGTCCCTGAGCTGCCTGAGGGACCCGGGGCAGGAGTGGCAGGGGCTCTCCAGGGCCTGGCAGCTGGGATCAGTCTCACCACCCCAGCCAGGGACAGCCCAAAGCCCACCAGCACATTCATGGTGATGTGGCAGCTCTGGAGGCAAGGTGGGAAGCCATTCTGCAGGTCAGGGTTGGGACTGAGTCTCAGCTGAGCAACCAGGGTCGGGCACAGCCCCGTGATATTGAGGCAGGTTGGTGGAGATGGGACAGGCCTGAGGTCAAGGTGGGATGCCAGTCTGCAGATGAGGATGCACAGACTCTGTGGACAGGCAGGGGCAGCTGTGCAGCTGAAGAGCCTGGGCTGAGTCAAAAGGGGGCTGAGCTCCATGGGCAGCAGTGGTGGGGGAGGCCCAGGGCAGCTGGCCAGGGCCATTAGGGATGGAAAGGACAGCTGGACAGAAGCCCAGCTGCTGCTGGTGCAGGAAGAGGGGCTCTCCTCGGCTCCGGTGGGAAGCAAGACAGTTTTGGTGGCATTGTTCAGGTGGGCTGGAGAAAGAACGGCTCCAAAGTAGAGTAAACAGATGAATTAGTTCCCCTCTGCTTATTCTTAAGTAGATGGGAAACATGCTGGCCAATAAAAGTAATGAATGTGTTGAAAAGTTGGCACATATGGATGCACAGAGAGGAATGGTTTGGGGAATTTTTTTCCAGTCTGAAAAAAATTAATCTTGTCTTTGTTTAGAAAATCAGGCTCTGTGCCCCTCGCTCCCACCTCTAATACTTTAGCTTTAATTATTTGCTGTAACAAGTACTACTTTCTGTCCTGCTATGAATTACATGAATTTCTTTTCTAAGCCCACATATTTACTTAACGTTTGAGGAATGGGAAAATGAAATGCCTTTGATCACATATTGCTCAAATGACAAAAGGATTAAAGAAACCCCTCCAGCTTAAAACTTTTTAATGAACATTTATTTTTGAAAGTTTTACTTGTAATTTGTCAGCTTTTGCTATGACTATATTTAGCTATTTTGTAAATAAAGTAAGGTGGAGCTTTTTCTTAGTAGTGGGCCACAAGGTTTTTTATTGACTTTTTTTCTTACCTCTACATTACTAAAGAGGATTACAAGGCATATTAACTTACCTCCCACCTTTTTTTTTTCAAATTCTCAGCAGTGAACAGAGAACCCAGGTTATGGTGGTTGAATGTCTGAGAAGCTGCTTTATGTTATTTTTTAAAATGTCAGTAATGGGTTTTCCTCTATTTATCAATTAAAATTTATTTGTTCATCTTTTCCCGGACGGTTTCCTTTCTTGGCACTCTCAGTGCCTTTGTTTCTATGCATGTTGCCTTCTCTGAAAGAAAAGTTAATTCTTTGCTAAATTGCTCTTTTATAGGAGGACATTAAAGACGCATTTTAAGAATGGTGAAAATTCATAGCTCTTGAAAAGTTTCTGTTGCAAACCTTTTATTTTCTTGGGGTCACCATGTTGATACTTAATAGACTTTTCTGACCATTTGGCCATTGGAAGAGGAGCCTGTTTGCAAGTCGGACAGTTGGATGTCAGGATGTTTCTCAGGTGCTTTCAGGATGTCCTTTATAGTCTCAAAGAAGGTTTCTAGATAGATGGACATGTAGGTGGATATACTGCACAGATTGTATTCTAGATATGGGATAAGTCATGGTAAAACAACATCAAAATGAATGCTGTGTCCCCTGTATTTATCTTGTCCTATTTTTGTCCTCAGTACAAGGTAGTATTTACCTGAAGCTCTTAAGTCCAACTAGCCATGAATTTCTCTTGCAGGATAAGGGGAAGGAAGAGCAGACCTGAGTCAAGTTATTTTCAGTACTGTACAATGTAAGAAAAACTCTGGCATTGTCCTTCTGGACCACTGCATGTTATATATCACTTTTTTCTTGTGTTATCCTCAGGTTAAGTGGTCAATTGTGCAATCAGCTGTACTGTAATGGTGCAGTGCGAAGGAATCGTGTGATTTTAAAGGAAGGGATTATTGAGATTTCATGCCTTTTAGCATCTACAGTGCTCTGATGACCAGAGCACTGGTGACAACAGTAGGGGTATGAGCATCCTAAAAGGGCCAAGAAAAGTAAAAATCTAGTTCTAGGAATAGAAACTTTTTTTTCTATTTTTATTAAATGTAAGAGATGAAAGACAGGGATCTGGATTACAGAGTTACAGAGAAATAATGTTAACTATGTTTAAAGACAGTGTTGATCAGTTGTCAAATGAAGTCCTCATTTCTTGGTATGGATCTTATTACATGATGGTTATTACATTGACATGGTACTGATTCCTCAAGAAGAACAAAAGAACTACAGCAACCACCAAAAATCTGGTTTTGTTTGTCTTCCTTAGCCAGGCCCTCTGACTCTCCAAAAAGACAGCTGAACTGATTTTTCTCTAATTAAAATATAAATCCCTTTTGGAAAGGGCTTGTTTGCTACATTTTTGCCAAGAAGACATTATTATAATGGAGTTTTAATTGTATATCTCTGAAAACAGGGCTATATAATAAGGCTGCTGCCAGCATGCTCACAACAGAGTAGCCAGTGTGATGCTGTGATAGATGCTGTATGATCCAGTCTGCTCTCCCCTCTCCCTGTTTCCCTCCAAGTCTGGCAGGCCAAAAACAGAAACAGCCCTTCATTGCACTCTGCTTTAGGGCTGACTATATTAAGGAAACTGCCTTATGCAAAGCCTTGAGACTTTGCAGACCTATTGGACTATAGCATGGAATATTGTTTGAAAAAATGGGTTTGCCGTGTCTGGATCCTGAGCTAATCAATCCAGTATGGCTGTTTCATGTGCTTAAGCCCATTACAACTTGGTTTGACCTCTTTCATCTTTGTTGAGGATATAGGGTATCATTAATGTTACCAGCTGCATTGTTTTCCCCTAATATCAACAACAGAGGGAAAAAAGAAAGGGGTTCTCTTGTTTTCCACTTAGATAGCTCTAGTATTGCCAAACAAATGTGAAACAGGCTTTTACAATAATAATATTTCCCCAAATGCCCTGTTAATTTTGAGTAAATCAAAACAGAATGCATTATTGTTTATTAAGACATTGTGACCCATATGGATTCCAGATGATAAAAGTTTCAATAAAATGCTGCAATTAGATGCAACTTTTCTTTCAGTTCACATGCTTATATGTAGCTCAGGATGAGAATGGTTATTTAAATTGTGTCAGCAACTGGATTTTCCTTAAACTGATGATTGTTCTTTTCACTTGCATCCTACTTTTAACTTGAAACTACCCAAGGAGTCTTGAGCCATTTGGGAATAACTTTAATGCAAGAGTGTTGTAGGCACATTGATTTAATTGTATGTTGTAACCTATGTATTCTGGCTTTGAATAAGGATTTGCAGGCTTTGTAGGCTACAGCTCCTGGGAAAAGTGCATGTGTAAGGTTGCCCCTAATGCCCATTTTTTATTGGTCACACCACAACCTATTGATGATTTTGACCTCAATAACTATGTTATTCTGGTAAAATGAGTATGAAAAATTCACATAACTTTCTGATAATCAGCATCTCAATAAATCTCTCCTCTTACTATATTCACTGTGTTCCATCACACTGTTGTAGAGTTGAGGTTTTTTGAAATTGTAATTTCCAGAAATGGTGAAGGGGATTCAGGTGTTTATGTCTAGGATGAGGATGTCTCACATGTATAACTGAACTTTGAATAAGTGTTTTTATCTAACAGTATACTGTAATAAAACAATCTGTATTCTATGATTTGTATGAACTGTCTGAAACAATGAAAGATTCTTAGCATTAAGAAAAAGTTGCATCTTAGGGGGAAAACAGGAGCTGAAGAAACATCTTCTTTTTCCTTGACAGTAATACCTTGCTAATACTTGTGATATTTTTCAATTCACATATATTACAGGAAGGTTATTCCTAAATTTCCATATTGGCACAGTAATTGCAAATAAATAGTTAACTTTCAGTGTCATGAAAGAGTATGCATTTGAACTGAACTATATGGTCTCTGTAATGCATATCTGCTAGGATGTATATCATGTGATGATCTTTCATTGTAACTGATGAATAACAATGCTCTTTTGGACAGCATAAATCTGAAGATGTTATCCTAAGAAAAATTATTTCTGTTCTTCCAGTGGCAGTTCGGGCAAATTTAACACCAGATCTTATTGTGTACTGTACAAACTTGCAAATATCAGCTAATGCTGTTAAAGACCTCAGCTGCATGCTGCAAGTGCCATATTTCATTAACTGTTGTGCTCTGTATAAGCCTTTTCTAACATTTGTAATCTCTTAGCTTTCTCCTTTCTTTTTTTATTTTAGTGCAGTGATAATTTGGGTAATTTTGGAATGGATCACTCAGCTGTAGGATGCCATGCTGCACTCATTCTTAGCTGTTTTCCTCTTTTATGTCACCAAGGCCTGTGACACAAAAGCATTCTAATATCTAATATTATGTTATTTGCAGTCTTATCTGCATGGCCAGAGAAGAATTGTATGGTCAATATCTAGTTTGAAGTTATGATGAAGCTGTTTGTCATGTATATTGCAGTATTGTCTCTTGGGTATTATTTCATGCTGTCTGAAATTCATAAATGACATTTTTCACATTCAAATACTTCCAAAAATTAACTGCATTGTCCTCTGCACCTTTCTTTAGCAGTGCTTTCCTGTAGTCCTATAAAACATCTGAGAAAGCTGTTTGATGTCATAAAACTAAATTTGGTGAAAACATAACTGAAACACTAAAAAGCAAAAGTCACTTGACAGTAGGTCACCCTTTGGATAAAAGAAACTTCCCTAATAAATGAAAATCTTGTAATGAAGAAATTAATTTTTACTGAATTCTTTATCAAAAAATGATCTAGCATAGCTGAGGTGTTGTACATAAGCAACAATTAGTCAGCTGTGCTAAGTCCCTCATTAACTATGCTGATTTCTTGTAATGCCAACCCTCTATTATTTATTTACCATGTAGTTAGTAAAGTTGCCTTTTCATCCTCCTCTGCCATAGCAGTTTGGTTTGTTTTAGCAGTGACACAACCTGTGTTGTGATCCTTGTGTTTCTTGCTCTGTACAGGCATAGACTCATATTCTACAACAAGGGTATTATGTAGGCTGCTTGCAAAAAGAATTAATAAAATTAGCCATGTTAACGTGAGCAGGATATGGTTTGTGAATGTTGACAATGTGACAAGATTAGGCTTGACATGTTTTGGTTGCATCAGAGACAGTTTCATGCTGGATTTCCAAACTAGATATTTTACAGCAAGATCTGAAATGCCCAGGCTTGCCTTTTCTGCACTGGTTTATTCATAATTTGCTGAGATAATTGTCCCTTCCAGCACAGGCATTAAAAATGAAAGTATAAATAAAGTTCTGCTCCAGGAAGCTAGAACAGCTGTGGTTCAGAATGCACTGTGTTGGAATTTTTGTATTTTACTTATGCATTTGTAGGCTTCCTTTCAGGCTGCTGTGATCCTACAGTTGCCCAACACACACACATGCATGCACACACAAATTCTCTGCTTTGATCTTCTGCTTTGTTTGTTTATCCATTTCTGATGCTATTTGGTGAGTTACTGTTTGGAGCAAGTATAGTCTGGAGAAGATTGATTGCAAAGTATGATCTTTATGCGGTTCTTACATATTTTATAATTTTATGTCCAAATTTTAGTATCTTTTGTGGCAGCCAGGTGTTGTAGATCAGTTAGGGATAGTTTTACTGCAGAAAGGCCACATGTCACCTTTGGACTGATGAATGTATTGTGACTGGTATTTTCTTCAGGAGAGATGTGTTCTTTGAATACTTGTTTATGTATTGTGTTGGGGCTTTTTTCTCACTTTTTTTGTTTGAAGAAATGCATTAATTAGACTGTGATATGTATTGAGTTTTCATTATGGTCTTTGTTTTGTTTTGTTTCTCAGACAATGTTGATGCAAAAGTAGCCATGAGCTATTTTGATGGAAGAGGCTTATCATGAGTTCCTAATTTGTGATACAGATCGATGAGGGAGTCTACATTATAGTTCCAACAGTAAAGATGCTATCCACTTGTCCTGAGATTATTTGGGGCAAGTATATAGCTTTTTAAAAAATTTTTCTTGTGAGACTCACGGATAGAATGGAGTTTTGATGCTTATGCTTGTTCATAGGGTTTAGAGGAAGCACAGGCATCTGAAGGAGATGTTTTGCATGAAGGTAAAGCATATGGTTTTGATAATGCTTTGGGGCTAGAAGTCAGTATTGGCTTTGTCATGTAGGCACTGAAGGTGACTATCATGTGGGATGACACTGCCGGGTGGTGACCATGGAGACAGGGACAGTGTTACTTGAAGGTGGATTGTATTGTTTAGTTTGTAAAGTGAGTACATCTTCCTTCATATCTTACTTATACAGTGCATTGCTTGGAGGAAATTCTTCATGGTGGAACGTGTTTGTTTTTATAGTCTCATTCATTTGGAGTCCAAAAAGGGGTTTAAATGAAATTATTCTTTCTTCTTGAAAGTCACCTGCATTTTTGTTATTCAGGAGATACTTTTGCTATTATTCTCTTTAAAAAACAGGTAATGTTTTTCCTTCCTTACAAATGCAGAGTCCCAGTAAGCTGTAGCTTTCCTGTTGACCACAGACCACACTGCCAAGGGTTGTTCACTTGTTTTCTGAGCTAGATACTCCTGCTGCTCCCCTGCATTTGCTGCATTGGTCATGCTACTGCTGAGTGGGCTACATCACTACACACTGATCTGTCAGAGAAACTACTGTGCCAAAGAGAAGTGAAAATAATTTGGAGATGATTATACTGATGTCATGGTCATATGCAGTGGAGCTCGTACAAGGCGAGGGGCAGGAAAAGGTAGGGGTGGCACATTGACCCATTGGGAAACCATACATAGACTGACTTAAACATCTGGTGAAATTGCAGGGTTGCTGCGCAGTACTTCTGGCCATTAAACCACATATTTTGTACTAATTTTTGTGCTAAGAATCATATTTTGCATAAATATAAAGAGTGTAAATTTCTATGTCTCTTTATTTGTTCTTTATTGAAAAGAGATTAGAGTTTTAAAATTACTCTGGCCTTGACACCCCTTTTTTCTTTTAATTTTACCCTAACTACTTCAGAAAGGAATTTCAAAATTAAGTTATTGTTAAAGGTTATTTAATTACATATCATATTTCAGATATTTAGTTTAAATAAATAATCTGCGTACAACAGGAACTCAATGCAGGAACAGAAATGTTGCTATTTTCTTGTATGTGCCTAAAGAAATTTTCTGAGGAAAATTTCTCTTTCAGTCAAGCAAAACTGCTTCCTGCTTTATTTACAAAAGCAGAACATGGATGAGGAAGTGATTATTATGTACTCAAAAGCAAATGTGAAACAAATACACTGTCAAAATGAGCAATGTATATCAGTTACTGAGGGAAAGACCTAGTGGACTCCCAAATTAAAGAATTTTATTAATGTGACTGTGCCCAAGAACCACAAAACCAATAGATGTTTGTGTTCCTCACCTGGTAATTAAAAATAAAAAATGAGTGTTCACAGCTGCCTCCAATTTATTTCCAGTCTTAATGACTAATTTCACATGGCTTTGCTACAGTTTAACCAATAAGAGCATCTGAGCATGCATATAGACAGGTTCTCCTATCTATTGTTTGGGAAGTCAGAATGGTGGAACAAGTTCACAGTGGAACAAATCACAAGCCATATCTGTACCCCAGAGCTACAACTGCTGATAAACTACGTGATGGCTAAAAGACTGACAAATTGGGAAAGAAGCTGGATGAGGACAATCACCTGGAATCTTTTGTATAATTTGCTAGTGTAATACTGGAAAACAAAATGTGCATTAACCCCAGCTGATGCTGTTTATAGCTAGGAGCAATGTGAGAGAATGGAGAATGGTGGTCTGAAAACTGGGGCTTCTCATGGAGGAGATTGTTACTGTAGGTGAGCACATGGTTGTGAGCCCCTAGATCAGAGTTGTGATAAGGAGGCTCGTGTCATACATAAAAATACAAACTGGAAATAGAGAAGTTTTTAAAATCTCTGTAAAATGACATCAGCTGACTACTCTATACTGTTTTGAAATCACTTACTTAAAAATGCATAAAGGTAAAAGATGATACAGAACTACCAAGATAATACCAGTAGTGAAAAAAAATGGCTATGACAAGAGCTGTAGAAAGCCTAATGTGTATAATCTTTTAAAAAAAGAAATTTAGAAGGCAGTCACTGTACAGAAAAAAGTAGAACATTGTAAAGGTGTAGTTAGAATGATGGAGTGGCAGCTGAAATGAGACAAATGTTAAATGGCACTTACTGTACCATGAAACAACTTACTAAGTGAAGTGGTATCTCTGTGTGCTGCATGTGTTCAAATCATGATCAGATGCTTTCTTGGGAAAATGTTGTTGAGCAAAACATAAATTATTCTGCTCAATATAAAAGTTACTGGACAAAATTGAAATGCCTTTTATAATAATACAACTCAACGTGGTGTAATAGAAAACAGATAATCCTCCTGGATGTTTACTCTGTGACTTTCAGATCCTGGATCACATACTCCTTTGTCTTGCTCACACACAGCTATTTTCACCACTTCAAAATTGAATTAATTCACTATTCTTACTTCCTTTCTAAGTAATTTGTAGAGCCTTCCTGATAGCGACCAGCTGATGCATTAACTGAAGGGCAGAGTTGACATCTTGCTGATGGATTCCAGTCCCAAAGACACATGAAGATTAAATTTAGTTAAATTTCACCAGTTGTCCTATAATGTAGAGTGAGAATGTTTAGAAATAGTAACCTGTCTTTGGAAGGAAGAGGGTTGCTCCATAGAGACCATGAAGAGGGATTTCACAGGATGTTCTGACCTTTTTCTGTCTGACAAGGGTAGATGGGTAGTGTTTCCAGAGGAGGGCACAAAACTAAAGATTTCCTTTGCATCTGTATTACTTGGTCAGTTGTGTATGGATCTGTTTCTCAAGATGAGATGACTTTTTATTTGCGTGTCACTTCTATTTGTTGTGGTTCATTTTGTATTTCTGGAAGTCATAGATTCCCAAAGAGCGTGTTATTACATCTTACAAATAGATCTTTATTACAATATTAATAATAAATACTGATCATATATCATCTATACACAAGAGTGGTATGTGGGGAGAAATAGTATTATAGAGAAAATACTTAGTTTTGTAGTTTCAGCAAATCAACATTGAAAAGTCTAGTAGTATTTCCAGTGGAAGTTCCTTGAATATTTTCAGGAATTCTACCAGTGGTTGGAAAAGTCACTTAGAGATTTAACAAAATGAATATTTGCAAACAATGTATAAAATTAATAAATTAATTTCTTGTGAATACACACTGACGACTTTAGTACTTGAGAGTTTCCAGCATAAAATAAAGTTCCCTTCCATCCTGCATACTTCCAATAGCTTGAGGGTTTTAGTTTTAAGAATTTGGAGTTTGTAAACTCTTGAATTTGTGGCAAATATTGTTATTTGATGAAGTTGATTATGAGGAGGAGAATCAACTACTGCAAGATAATATTAATTTGCTTAAAAAGACAGTCTTTCTACTGTTACAGGAGTGTAGCTTGATTTTATTTTTTAATATAAGACCATGATAATTTAAAGGGAAGTAGAAAATCGATAAATAATATTTCTGAATTTTTGATAAACAGATCTTTTGAAATTCACTGGATGTATTTACAGTTAACAACTTCTCATTCTATTTATAAAAATCTTTAGCTAGATTTTGACAAAACAGATGGGGTCTGAAAAGCCAATTATGTGCTTTGAGATGAATGGGACATAGAGTTGTCTGGCTAAGGAGCATGGCTAAAAGTGAAGGAGCTATTATTTTTTTATTGTATTATTGATTGTAGAGCCTAAGAACTTGTGTAGTAGAGAATGTCTGACTGGACTAACTCTTTGTGTAAGTCTTTAACAACTGCTTTAGTTTTATTTCCTAACTGTGGGCCTGACTGAGCACCACTCTAGTGTTTGGAACGACTTCAGCAAGAACATGTACCATGCAAAAGCTCTTGGAAGTGTTTCTAGTCTTTTGTTCAGTTTCAGATTTCAGGTACCCACAAAAATCTCCTGCAAACCCAGATTCTTTCAACTTGTGGTTTTATATTGTTTCTTATTGCTTTTCAGAGAAAAACAAAAATACAGTCCTCAACTGCTCTCCGCACAGCAGAGTTTTGTGCAAAAGGGATGATCACATCCAAGAACAATGAATGAACATCACGCTGGCAAAATTACCCTTTGAATTGGGGTATCTCCCTGTCTCATGCAGCTTTGGAGGTAACTTGTTATTTAAAAATTTCAACTTAAATTTAGAGTTCTATCTCTCCCTCTTTGATCATTACTGGCTACCATATGACATCCTTGTTAATGGTTTTTTGCAGTGTTTTGTCATGCTTGATAGTCATTCATGATGTGCAGCCCACATTCTGCTGTCCCTGAATTTTCTGTGTTGTTAAATAAACTTTTATTGAATTTACCATGAAAGAAAATGTTTTCCAAGATTAAAACTATTCCCCAATTATGGAAATGGCATGTGTGTAATTGCTTACACTTCACATACCAGTTGACTTGCTTGTTTTAGCTCTACTAATTCAATGTCAAAGGTTTGCTAGTTTTCTTTAAAGGATTTCAAGAAGTTTTTGCACAGTAAGCCAGATGGAAGAATTAGGAGACTAGTTTAACTGCTCATAGTGCATGCTATTTGTCACTGCATGGCCACTGAAAAAGTAAAGTAAGCTAGGGTTATGTAGTCTCAAAAAAATCTGAAATCCAGTCCTCCATTTTTCATTCACATTGATTATGGCTGCCTGTTGAGGTGCCTTTAGTTGTAGTCATGAACAATGACAGTGAGAAGTCACTTTTGTGCTTAGAACTTCATAATTAGCTGAGTTATTTGAAAGCTAGTTATTTAGCAAAGTTATTTGAAAGCTGTAATGGAAGATAGAGTCGAGGCCACACAAGTGGTCTCTTTTCTTAGAAAATTTCTGCATCAGTTTTGAGAATAAAGTCTCAGGTTCCTTGGGAAATAATTCTCTGATCACTTCTGTACTGGAGCAGAATTCCTTAACAATTATTGAAGGTGTTAGTGACTGTTGCACTGTGATTTGTGAATGTTTGTTGGTGGTCTCTGAGAAGCTTAATGTTGATGAGATGTTGCTCTGTTCTAAGTGCTAATTCAAAGCAAAAGAAAATAATTTGTGGTTGTGATATTGCTTTTGTTCATATGAATTTCATTGAAAAATATTGTGGAAGAAGAGGAAAATGGAGGGGGAAGCAGGGGAACACAAAAACATCCTTTGTAAATGGTAAATTGTATGCCAAGATTTGAGAATACTTTTGGACCTAAGAGTGGAAATAATAATTTAATGTACTTCTAATACTGGATGAGTTTTCTGTATTCGTCTTCCAAACTGACAATGTCTGGGAAGTTTTTCTTCTCCATATTGTCTGATTCTTCCAGGGATCTTAGTGAAGTATTTCTTCAAGACAAATGGTCTTCCTAATTGGATTCATTAAGAGATCCTCTAAAACGGGCCTTTCTGGACTTTTGAAAAGTGATTATGGAAAAAAGAGGAAGTATTAGAATTTGTTATAGTAAAGCCTGTTTTCATAAATTTTGAGTTTTGGCCTGGCTCAATTGCTTACTAATTGTTGTTTGTCTTTGTTAATGATGCAGATAATTTATTTTCATTCAGTTTTTTGTTTCAGTAGAACTCATTATAAAAAATAATACAAATATCAATAGTTAATCAAAGACATCTGTTGTAGCACAGTAGATTGTGTGTCCTCATGCACATGCATGTACACGCATTCTCATGCCCTGTGTAGACAGAGGGCATGTGGTGGAGAGAAATTCTGCCCTCAAGCAGTGGATTCTACCTGTGGATGCAGACAAATATCTGGAAGACAAACTTTGTGTAGAAGTACAGCTTGTAGTGGGTCTCCTGTTCTTTTGTTGTTTCTTTTCATCCTGTTCTAAAGCTGCAGATATATTGTTTCCTGACTTTCTGCCAGAATCCAGCATAAAGTCTCTGGCTACAAAGTGTGAGAGATTAAAAAGAGAATGACTTTTGAATGAGGAGGCTGCTTTAAATTATTCAGAGATCCTCCCTCTTCCTCTGTTCCCTTTCTTGATGTTTTGGATCAGCAGCACATTTCTAGCTGTAAATGTCTTTAGAAAATATGTTTTAAAGGAACAACTTCAGTGTGTAAGAGTCTTTGAAACTAAAGCATAGAGAAGTAATTTTTGCTTCATTGCATATAGCATAATAGAAAAGTGTCACTTTCATTTGGAAATATGAGGAATCACTAAATATACAAGTTCTGCATAATCTCTTAAAATCCTTGTAAAGAAAAAAAGCCTTTTTGAGGAACAAACACGAGAATGGGACTTGCCACAGTAACTGGTTTAGCTTCCAGCTTTTGGCATCAGGGTTCATTTGCTGATCCTTTTGTCATTGAAAAAATACAGTTTTCCAAGAGCTCTCTAAGAAGTGAATACTCCCTGAGGGTGCTCAGGCATTTTGAAGAAAATAAAAACTGAGTTAAATCTTCACCGAAAACTTGAACTGGACCCAAACTTAACATTTCTTGAAGCTTGAAAAGTTTGGAATGTTTCCTTCCTCCCCACCCTCATTACTTTTCATTTTCATGCTCCTCTGCGTCTCCAGGATTTGTCCAAGATGTGAGCTATGTGTTGCCGGATTTCTGTACCAAAGAGGGGCAATATTTGTGTGGTATATTTTGGCCTGCTTACAAGAAAAAAATTCTCACAAAACCTAAGGGGAAACTTGTCCTTGTCAAAATACTGCACAACTCTGCAACAATCAAAAGGTTTAGGTAGTACTTTAGCAATAATAGCAATTGTTTATAATTTAAGAAAATGATTTACAACAATTTACCTTACTTTCCTGTGCCAGCTCTAATGTGGTTAACATAATTACCTAATAGTAAGATTATTTATATATTTAAAATTTATGTATAGGACTGCAGTGGACTTTAGCAAGAAATGGAGATTTAAAGCACAACAGGATGAGAAAAAAGCCCATACTTAGAAAGAACAAAAAGTTACTTCCTCAAGCCTTTTATATTTGGTCATTCCTAACACTTGCCTGCATTGAAAGTTAAGAATTCTGCATACTTGACTGAGATGTCTAAGTGCTGTTCTTGTAACCTTAAATGAACTAAGAATCTGCCAACACACTCTCCACTTGCCTCTTGCACATTTTTCTCAGTATGTACTCTGCCAGTTTCTGAATGCAATAAAATCTTCGACATGTCAGACATTGAGTGTAAACCTAAATAGCTCTGGCTCGCAGATATCAAACCAGTGAACTAAGCTCTTGAGAAATTCACCCTGTAAAACTTGTCTTGATACTGGAGGTTTTTGCTTCTGAGATTCAGTAATATGAATTACTACTACTACTAAGGACTTGCACAGTTATGTTACAATGATACATTGCTGTTTTAATGAAAGATAATAATAAAGGGTTTTTTTTCTCAAATACAAATAATTCTGCAGTCATAGCTTCCTTAGGGACCAGCAATCTTCACAGCCAGAAGGTGCATTTACTTTCTGACAGCCTAACTCCTCTTGATGGCAGCTACCCTGAAATTACTGTGGGCCTCTGGAAAAATTAACTGGCTTTGTTTTTTTTTTTTTTTTTTTAGAAATATTATTTCAAAGAGCTAACTCGTTTTCTTCCAATTCTGATTGGAGATGGTTGCCAACATCTTTGTTGCTTATCTGTAATATGCCTCCTGAAATTGTTGTTCCTTAGGTACCTTAGTTCCTTAGGTTCCTTAGTATGGAAATCTACTTCCCAAAGGCATGAATTTAACTTAAGAAAAAAAGATGGAAATTAGGGGTGGAAAATAACCTTCTAGGTTGCTTAGTTTATTTGATGCCATTGCATTGTTGTGGGGAGCAGATGAGGAGTTGGGAGAGGGGAGTAAGTGCATTGTGTTCCCTGGTTATACTTGACCAACAGATTTTATTTATGGAGATTTTTTCCTTCTCTGATGAAGTTTGCTTGCATCATCATGCCCAGAAAATTTGTATCTTTGCATTTTAATGTGAAGTACTTACACAAGGTCTGCAAAAATAAAGACATTCCCATTGCTAATTCCCATTTTGCTTGTTCACAGATTCTGATTTGCTTTGAGTGTGCTTGAGCCTTTGAAAATTTTTCTTTTGTAGTACTGTTTGCTTAGGTGTAGATGCAGAATGGCAGCTGATGAAATCCGTCAGGCAATAGCCATTCCTGTGAATGAATGTGCACTTTGAACATATCTAGAAAAATGACATGGAAAGACATCCTCAAAAACACTGCCTGGTCCTCAGTGCTAGAAATGCTGAAGTCATTTATCTTAAAGATGAACAATTTAGAATTTACCTAAAGTAGATCTGTGTTCTCTACAGGCACTTCTTCTTCCAGATAGCAATCTTCCCAGATCAAGTGTTAATCATAGTTTTTCCTAGCTGTGTATAGAGCCAGATTCTGGGCTTTCACAAGTGTGCAGATCTCTCTGAAAGAGTAAGTGCTATGTTGGTTTAGATGAGCTGACAATTTTGCCTGAGGCATCAAAATCGCTTTTCCCAAACCGTTGCCATTAACCATTTCTCTCGCCTTCTGCCTGATTTCTTAAAAAAAAAATAGGCAGCTGCTCTTTAAATTAAAATCTATAAATTTTTGTATGTAAAGGGAAAATTCACGCAACCCAATGTGATCCATCTAATTCAGCTGGCTAACCTGTGCCCCAGGTTCCTTTTACCACCAGTTGAGAGCAAAGGACAAACTCCAAGGGGCCCACTCGAGTCTTTATATTGACTGTACCAAGGAGGAGAAACCAAGGAGTCTTTTTCTGCTAAAGCAGGTGCCTAATTATTAATAATGTTCAGTAACTCTGATTGTCATAATTCCAGATTATGATATGCTGCTTCTGTCGTCTGCATTTAACAAATGTCACTTGATTTGAGGGTTTACACTGCATCATCTCAAAGCCTTTCCACAAAAGCCCCGAAGTTATCTATCAGTTGGACTAGAGAACCCTTGACACTGTTTAAATAAAACACAACTTGGACTTGCTCATCTATGGGTAGGTGACCAAAGAGGTTTTCTCCTTTGTTATTTTTTCAGTGTACTGTAGGATGCAACTTGTTGCTTCGGAACCCTTTGGCCACTTGGATCTTTACCACAGCAAGGTTCATTATTCTAGGGCAAGGTTCTTTCCTGTGAAAGGTGATGAGCTCAGGAGAGGACAAGTGACACAGAGCAGAGCTGGTGGAGAATTCTTGTGCATATCATGCATTGAAGACAAATACAGCGTTTGCTTGAAATATTGGAGTATCGAAATATTTTAGAACCGGAAATCAAAATTATTACATTACCTGTTTTAAAATGCAATAAGGAATTAAGATTGTATAATACACTTTATTTTGAACAATTTCCAAATACAGTTCCTGTGGGTGACTCTGATGACTGTTATACCTGCGCAATTTGGCAAAGCAGAGCACACAGAATGGCAGATTGCTCTATATGTGAGCAAGGCTGGATAAATGTTCTATATCATTTAATAAAGGCTAAAAAAGTATTTATAAATAGAAGAACAATAAAAACCGCTACCATATGCTCAAAGTAATGATCAAGCATTTACCCACACTCATGAGAAAATGTTTTGGATCCAAACTTGTCATACCATATGGACAGGGATGAGAAAAGAAAACAATTGTGTGTGTTTCATGGGAATGTAGAATTTTCACTTCATTATGGACAAGAAGAAAGGAAAAATTAATCAAATAATCAAGTTAAAAAAAAATATTTCTCAAACCAAAAAGCCTTATTGCATTTATTGCAATACAAATTTTTCACCTCTGACTTCAATACCTTGCCAGTAATGTATCTCAGATGCAGTTACTGGCAAACAGATATAATTTATCACATTGTTTTAAAATTGTTTGGATAGAAGGATTTTTCTTTCTTTGGGATTCCATTATTTAGGGAGAGAGAATTTGAAATTGATTTCTTTCTAATTTTATGACATAAGTTTAAGGTCCAAACTGTCAGCCAATGTGGAAATTGGCAGAACTCCATGGGAGTCAGAAGAGCTCTGTTGGTTCACACCATCTGAAATGTCAGCATTTATTTTATTTTTTGCTAATGATATTGTATAAAAACATCACGAGTCAATGCAGATAAATTATTTGTAATATAATCTGAAAGTTTTGTGCAGAAAATGTTTCTTTTATGTCACAAAAGTCTGTCTTAAATTGCTCAAGTTAAGCTGAAAATGAAAAAACATGAAATGGAAAACCCTAGAAATAGAATTATTCTGTTTTATTATCTGAGTACTTAGCACTTTGCCTGAATGATAATGTTTTTCTTAATATATAAAGCATAGTTTCTGCATGATTTCAGTTGTCTTTTCCTTCTTAAAAGAGAAATGAATATTTGGATAAGGTAGTGAAGCGATAAGGGGAACAAAAGAGGTATTTTTTTCTCTTCAGAGATAATGAGGGAAAGCAAGTGCCCAGAACCAAGTGTCTCTGTCAAGCAGTCACTCTTTTAGGGTCCTAGGAAATAATAAAGTGGAAGATCAAACAAAATAACTCAATCAAACAGAACCAACCCCCAGACCTTACTTGCCTAAAATAATAAAATAATCTTAAATCCCAGACACTAATATAGTGCTCCCAACTTTCTAATCTGAAAAAGATGTCAAGTTTTATATTGCTGTAGTGATTTGAATGTATGATTTTTATAAAATGTACAGAAATTGCATGGGCTAAGTAGGAAATTCTGTTTGATATTATGCAATGCCATTCTTTTTCTGTAGACTAATTTATGGAATTTTTAGGGAATTTCTCCATGTCTGTTTTTTGTCTCATTGATAAAGACTGATTTCAAGTCCTAAGACCTGTAAATCAGTCTACTGGGAAACCAGAAATACTTAGAGCATTAGCAGTGGTCCCACAGAACATAATCATAAGGCTATGATTCCTTCCTTACAATACATAAGTTGGTAGGATTGGAAGGAGTATCTTTACAGACTAATTTGTAGTTAAAATTTAACCAAACCTTACACCAACTGGGGATTTTCTTATGGATTTAACAGATACTACAATAGCCACTCCTTTAACTGCAAATTGCATAGTACTGTGAATACATATATTTTTTATACATGCAGGCATACATTCTTCACACTTTGCCATGTGTTGACACGTCATATATATTTTCTCTGCATTAAATAAGTGCAGCTACCATTCATTTCCCCTCACACCTGTTTGAAAATTCCATGCTTTTTCCATCTGTATTTTTATTCTGTCAAGAAAAAAAAATCGCCTCACCTTTATACATCAAGGTTTTGCCTTTACTGCTAAGTGTGATGTATTCTTGGTTTAGCTACACTGTGGTAATTAGCAAGAGAAATCCAGCCCAGAAGAAGTAGTGAGCTGGTCAAATCAGTGTTAGAGCAGTTAACCACTTCATGGTTATGCAGCAAAATAAATTGCATCTGGGAAGATGGTAGTTATCTGCATGGTCAGCTAGTGGCACCAATGGCTATATTGCTTAGCAGTTCCTGAGCTGGGTAGTTTAAATCTAATAAAAACACCCTTAGACCATGCTATGGAGTCACGATCTATTCAAAGACATGACTTAAGTTTTTTAACATAACTCAAAAAATGGCATGCCTGTTGTAAAGAAATTTCTCAATGAAGTCATGTGTCTGTGCAGGCTGGGTTACCAGCACAGCTGGAAAGCCAAGGCTTCCAGGATTGGCACCTGAAATCTGAAAGCTCTGACAGCAGTGAATTCAGCTGAGGCTCTTGGGGCCTCACTCTGCATCACTTCACGTGCAGGTAGAGCTCTGTTGGTGTTGGGGCTGACATATCCCACTCTCCAGGCTCCTGACTCCACAATGTTCAGTCTGAAACCTCTAATGCTTCAGCTTAGCTTCAATTCAGGGTTTTGGCACTTTCCTGTAGGGCTCTGAGGGCTTTCAATACCCTGATTCTTAGAAAACCTCACAGCTGGCCAGAGCTGCAGAAGCCTGGGTCCCAGCCAGGAACCAGCCAGGCCCTGGTGGGTACTCTGCCAGTGCACTGATGAAAGTTTGTTGAATTTTTGATGGATTTTCATTTTCAGTTTAGTCAGACAATTCCTCAGCAGTTCTATTTATGAATGTCTTGTGAATATATTTAGGTTTCCTTTGGTGTATATAATTTAAATTAAGTTTTTGAACACTTTTCCTTATTGAAAGATGAGGTAAATGCTTTTGACTTTCGTTTCATTACCTTAGTCCTGAATTTGCACATCTACTGAAGGAATTCTGAACATTAAGTTTTGGCTATCCTTATTAACACCAGCTTGGATCAATTGGTGTCTTCAGAGGTATGTTTGCTTAATACATTGAAAGAAATCAAATTGCTGATTCTTTCTGATTGTAATAACCTTATTTGATTTTTTCTTTAATCCTTGGTTTAGAGACTTACTAAAAGAAAGAATATATACAAAAGAAACAGCAGGAACACTAGGGATGTTTTTAACTCAAGAGATATCAAGCTTATAACTTTTGATTGCTCAGAAATACACAGAAAGAAATCCAGATAAGATTAAAGAAAACCCAGAGGAAGTGAGAGAATATTGTCTGCACTAGTATGTTGGCTGAGTAATGAATAACTTAGCTTTGAATAACAATAAACATATTTTTAAATTTAGATCTAAAATCTTAGTTTCTATAAACTCTCTTCTAGTGTGTGCTCTGCAAACACATTCATGAGAGTAGCTCACTGTGAATATGTGTGATCTGTAAGTCACTCTCAAGTACCCTCTGTGCAAGTGGGTTCTCTTTTATCTTAGTTTCTAAATGGAAGAACTTTACATTATTTGAACATTCATATCTGAGTACACATTTTAAAGTTTGAATTACTTTTAAATTCTTCAGTCTGATGTCTCTAACACACTTCAAGGTGATTAGAATTAATTGTATCTACATTTTACTCTTAACAGCAATTTCTCAGATTTTGTGCACCTCATTAGTAATTAGGTATTTGAAGTTGTCCAGATTCTGCCCAGTGGTCACTGTTTTAGCTTTCTAATGTGGCTTTTTCTTAACAGATGTCTTCAGGATATAGTATCATTTTGCAGCCTAAGTTCCCAAAATTCAGATATTTCTTGTCAGTTCATCTGCTGGTGTCAATGTTTTTCATCTGTCTGATGGCTAGTGACACTTATTCATCTCTGTTTTATCAGGTGAATGTGTCACTATAGCTTTACAATGATGTTCTATTCTGTTCATAACCTATTATCACATATGTTCAGGTAATGCAGTCGTTGGGGATCGAAAAGCATGATGAGCTCAGGGTTACCTTGCTCTATGTGTATGCTGCCTTCATCTTGTCTGTGGCTCTTGTGTTTGATATCTGTTTCTGGAAAGCAGATATGCCATAAATCAGCTTATTTACTGACAGATACATTGGAGAAGAAAAGGTACCTGCATCTGTCCTTCCTTTGGCTTCAGGGAGCTCTGTGATTTCAGAGAAATGCATTGAAATAGTCACTACTGTCTTTTCCCACTATCCATTACTGTGGCAAAATTAATTTTCATATGGTTTTATCCTGCTCATGTTTCTTCTCTTAGATTTGAATTTGGTTTCATATCTTAATCTTTCTGGGCTGTATCTGTGCATTTCTTATTCTCTATTCTTGTATCAAGAGGTTTTTTTCTGCAGGAAGAATTCATGGTATTTTGTGACTTATTCTCTCAGAATATTTTATAGAACAGCCTAATTCTAGTTGCTCTTACGCTACCTCAATTATAATTATTGTGACAGGCAATGTAGTGCAATTTTGTTTCAGTGTAATAATTTCCATGCTGGTTTTTTGGCTCTAAATCTTTAGCGAACTCTCCCAAAACAGAGAAAGAATTCAGAATTCTATTTCACTTAAAGAATATCTGGATAGATAAGATTTTAATTTTCAAAAATAAACTTAGTCTCTGTATATTTCTGTTGTGAGCATTGCTTTTAAGGACTAACACAAGAGCATGCTATGCAAATATGGGCAGAAACATGCATATGAAATGGTAAAGGATTTGTGCTGGATACTGTGCCACAAAGGTTTGTTACTGGTTCTTCAAGGTGAATACTGCATGCTTGTTTCCATGGAAGTTATGAAACAGTTAACATATTTTATTAAATTTTGCTTCCTACATTCAGTTGACAAAGAATGCTCTAAGTGTGCCTGAAAATGTCTGTTTCATAGCTTCAGACTGTCTGTTGTCGAGTCTTGGTACTGGATATATTCCATTATCATAATTTGCCACTGTTCAGAAACTTCCTCTGGCACAGACAGAGGAATTGCACACTCTAGAAGTATTCAAGGCTGTCTTGGTAATCACTTAGCTTCCCCTCTTTCCTTGTGTCAAGTCTAGTCTAGGCAGAATAATGAAAATAAGGCTGCCTTGGCCAAAATGAGTGGCACCATGTCTCCACTGTGTTAGCATCTTGCTGGTAGTCTTTTCTAGCTTAGTCTGCCAGAACACAACTAATGTTATCTACCTAATTGTTCAGTCCCTAAAGAGAGTCTATTTAGTTAAGTTTAGTTCTGATTCTTTCAGACACATCTGCACTAAAGTAGCCATGATTTTCTGGTTTTCTTCTTGTTCGTGGAGTTCTCAAGCTCTTGAGCTTTTGCATTGTGAAGGAACTGCTTCCTCCTATTGTATGTTCTAGTCTGGGAACACTAGGAAGCATAAGACAAAGGCATGGCCTTAAAAAGGAGTCTTACTGAAAATAAGCTGACTTTATGTGTGTCTGAAGGTACATCTGGATTTACAGTACAAGTCACAGTGAAGACTGAAAAAAATCCGACTTTAGATAAATAATGGCATTTTGGGTTTTTTTGTTGGTTTTTATTTCGATTAGTTGGGTTTCTTTTTAATTAGTGATGGTTGTCTTCAAAACAGATTATGAACACTGAACAGTGAATTTTATCTAAGAAATGGACTAGTACCATTTTGAAGAAATTATGTCTACTTTAAAAACAAAGCTGTAGTAAAGTGTTATTAATGTTGTGGCTATTCTGTTTGAAAATAGGTGCATACATTTCCATGCTGATGAATGATTCTATTGACTGCTTGCCTGAGAGAGGTAATATTTTGTTTGTGTGTAAGTAATGAGCTGTTGGAGCCAAGTTCTGAGACTTGTTGGGAGTGACAGATGTACTGTAAATGTAACACAGATTTTAGGATTTTGTTTGAAGTTTCAAAATATGCTTTAAAACCGTGATAACAACAGAGTTGTTATGACAGTGCATGTATGGAAATACATGTAGGAAGGAGTGCTGTGTTTTTGTCAAATAAAGAAAAGTCATCATACCAGTAGTAGTTACTATAATGAAAGGTGTGCAGAAACCAAGAGTTAGCATTTGTACAGAGGATTAGGCCATTTCCTGATTTAGACATCTTAAAGCTTTTGAGTTCAGGGTTCTTAGGAGTGGACATGCAGACAATGTTATGTTTGTGTTTACTTTACCAGAAGATAAATTGTGGACAAGATGTGTCAAATTACGGAACAAACTTCCTTTTTCTTTAGTTTTGAGTACTTAATAATGCTCTCATAATTTGTCTTAGCATGGTTTTAGGATGGAATCAGTCATAACTAGAGATTACGCCATTTTACTTATAAGTAAATCCTATTTCCTTTATGTTTGTCTGTGTGGATGTCAAAAAGTGAATGCCTTGGGTGTTGATAGTTGTGAAAAGATTATTACTATGATTCTGAAAATCCTTCCTTATGCCAGATATATTATCTTGGCAACTGGAGCTGTCAGTTCTGCTAGCAGATGTAGAAAGGGTCACTTCTAGCACAGAAACAATTTGGACTGTTTTGCAGAGATTTTGTCCTCTTTTTAAAATTGTGATTCATCTGTATCCTTCTTGACATATATTTACAGCATGTATTTCATGTCTCTGTTCTGGTATAGATTGCTTGTCACCATTAGTTTTTTGTTATGACAGCAGAGATTATACATGTTCTGACCAAGCTCTCTGTCTGGTTTCCAGTTCTGATAGAAGCATCTCTTTATGTCTTACTTTATATATTTTCACTTTGAATTCTGTGAGCTTTATGCTCTTTTTGTCTTCAAATTAATCAAGCAATGAGATTAAGTTTAGTATTTCTTAATGTCTACCATTGTGGGTTTTGTCTGTAATTTTAATTTTCTTTTTGATAATACCGTACATTCCACCGCAATGCCACAAATAGAGTGTCTCAAAGTAAATAGGAATTAATAATACTGAAATTCTTTCATATTTCTCATATTTTAAATACAGCATTTAAAAATCCTTCTTCAAAATCCTTATTTCACGGTATTATAAATAGCAGTCCCATAGGTGCGCTTGCTGATCTTTTAAAGGTATCAACACCACTGAGGTCACATAAAAAGGTGTCTTGTATTTCCTATTCATTATATGAAACTTAGATTTCAGTTTCCTCTTTTATGACAGTTAATGAGCACCCAGGAGGCAGGGCCAGAGCTGGTGTGCACTGGGTGTTCTGCTTGGTGTGCTGTCTGCAAAGGTGGGCATTATCTATTTATTTATTTACAGTCCCAGCCTGCTAAGCTGCAGCTTCTCAGCAAAACTTTAGGGCTGGTTGATTTTAGCACTCTGCAAGCCTCTCTCTAGGCCCTAGATGTGTATCTGAAGTTGTAGTGTTTACTCACTTCCTGTTTTGCCAGCTCATGAGAGCTTTACCATGGAAAACAGAGCACACAGAGCTCAGAGACTTACCATAGTTGTTAGAACAGTCATTTTCATATTAGCACGATGTCATCAGCACGGACACTCCCTTTTGTAACAGATTTCCTAAAACTGCTGCTGCCAAAACCTGCTGTGTTGTTTAAATGACTACAGATCCATTCTCTGGAGAACTACTAGAAGCCAGAAGTCTGAAGATGCCATTTCACATACGTCATTCTCAAAGCTCAAAAAGAAAGTACTTTTCTGACATCCATGGGTTGTTAACACATTTAAGAAAAACAGTTATGTTTTACTGAGGTTTTGAAAATTTTTATTAAGTAACAGACAAAGACTAATCAACATGGAGATTATATTACATATGTTGTAGGTGATCATTCTTGTAATGTACATTAGAAGAGCCATCTATCAGTGCATTAAAGTCACTGTTATTATCCAAATGGATTTATAAACATTAAATACATCTTCCCATAAATATAAATAATGTAGCTCCATTTTGACTTTTCTGAAAGTCCCTATAAAAGTGAAGTATGTTGATTTATAGTCTCTTTGGCAGGCTTCCACATGTAGGTTGAAGGATTTTAAACAAGGTTGGTTTCTCTTTGCAAGATCATGGATTCTCACCAAACACTGTTGTTCTGCCATTGTCTGAGTTTCTAAATTTCAAAGCTCTGTACCTGAGAAGGGTAAGGCATGTCTGTCAAATCAGAACAACTCTCCCATTTGGGATGTGGTGCTCAGTTTGCATCACGAAAGCCCAGGATGGTGATGATCTGGTGAGACTCCCTGAGTATCTGTGTAAATATGGTAGGATATAGGGTGACACTTTACTTCCCGATGAATTTAAAAAATAATTGGGTGAACAGATAGTGGAGATACCCTATGTAAGAGGTGATCTATTCTCTGGCAAGCCATTCCCAGTTCTTCGGAAAATGCTTCCAGCTTCTCTGTGTATGCTAATAGCACACAGAAAAAAATGAGAAGAAAAAAACCCAGTCATTTTTGAAAGATTGTTCCACTTATGAAAATGAGTATAAAAGGAGCATTCTACACGTGCTCTTCTTTGTAGAGCAGAAAATATAAAGGCAATATACTAATGTTCAGCAAAGAGTGAAATAGTGGGGTGGTATTGTGATGGTTGTGTTAGGGATGGGAAGAAACATAGGTGCAGCTGCTAAATAGAACAACCACCTCTTATTCAAGCTGAATAAGGGAACAGTTAAGTGCCATCTGTGTTTAGAGATAGTCAAAAATATTGAAACAACCCCTAAAAATTCAGTTCATGTACAGTGCTGTTCATTATTCTGCTGAAGCAGTTTCTTAGTGGGCTGCAAGGTACAGTTAAATACAGAGTTTGGGGAAGGATTTTGGCTGCAAATGGGTGTCAGGACATGCGATGAGAAGGGCAGACACACTCCAGGTGTGCACAGGAAAGGAACAGGAAAGCTCCAGGTGCAACCAAAGAAGCAGTTATACTGAAAGCAAAGAGAGCTTTACGTAAACTACTTGCTAAAAAGCAAAGCTGTGAGCAAGGAAGCTATCTCCTGCTGCTCGATTCCTGTTGTGTTCAAGAAAATTGGGCTTTAAAATACAATTTACTGCGGATTGCACTGAAGAAATTCTGGACTCTATCATCATTTCCTCCTCTTGAGAGAAACAAGGACTCAGAGTCTGAATTTTGCATAGATGCTTAGGTCAAAAGGGTGACAGCATTTTGTTTCAATACTGATGTTTGCTTATTGGCTCTTGATAAAGGAATGGGCAGGCCACAAACTTTTATTAGGTACTCTGTCAAGAGATGGGCCGTGTTCCAAAACAGTGTTTTATGTGGGCAAGACAAACAGAAGGTGTGAGGAGGTATATGATATATGAAAAGTGTGAGCACTGAAGCTTTTAGAGCATTTCTGACTCTCCAGGGTCTCTGACACCGTTCTTTTTCCTTGCAACCTCTTCTTCTTCCGCTCTCTTTTACTTTCCTCTAAGATCATTTGTTGACTGAGGTATCACTAACTGGTTCCTGATGTCCAGAAAGCAATCATCAACTGTGTTTGCTGTGTTTGAAGATGAATTTCTCAAAATGTAAGAGCTGATAACAGTATTGTAGTGCTGTATCTTTCCAGTGATACTGTACTTTTACTTATTTAATATATTACAAACTGATTTATCAGCTATTCTCAATATAATTAAAAATGAATCAAACCCCGTTTTTAATAGCAATATGAGTTAGATACTGGGAAACTTGTAAACCTCAGGGTGGAAGTGGCTCAGCCTATCCTTACAGGTAATTTAAAATGCATGAAAATATGAAGCTTGCTTGTTGCCAATGTGGGAAGTGAACATAATTATGACTTTGCAGCTGCTTCTCCTAAAGAAAACAAACAAACAATAAGACTCACACTTTTTATTGCAACTAAAAAAGGAATATGCTCAAAGGGAATATACTTATGCCAGAAAGAAGAAGCTGTAACCCAGGTAATGCTGTCCTATCAAACATCCAAGCACATTCACAACTATGGTATGAAACTGCAAGTAAAAAAACCTCACTTCCTCAGCATCCATTGCCAATATTAAAAAAAAACAAACCCAAATCTCCAAAACAGCAGTGGAAAGAGTTTTGGCTATGACAAGTCTCTGAAGGTATTTATGGATCTAGGTACATGTAATAGTGACATTTTTACTGTCCTAGGCAAGAGGTAGAACACTTGCCTCAAAACAGTCCAACACCAAAACAACTAACCCACAAATTCCCAAACAAGTCTTTCCACTCATTAAAAAGAGTCCAGCATTTTTGGTTTTGTGTTGTTTTTTTGTTTGTTTGTTTTGGTTTTCTAAATGCTCAGCACTTTATCATTTGTCTATCTTCTCATGTTCCCTACTACTTTTTGTTTTTATCACATAAGGTCAGGATCATTATGCGCTCTTTTATTATTTCTCAAAGCGAAATTATTGGAGTGGAGATGAATACCTTGCTGATAGAAAACTGTCAGTATGTCACTTTTTTATGTACCTATGTGATGTACAGCAGAAAATATTAATATCGCAGGTCAAATTATTTGGCACAAATACTAAGCCACAATATGGTTTTTGCTGAAATTTATGGAGAATGCTTACCTAGTGAATAAAGGCTTGCCACATTGTTTTCAAATTACCTGGATTAATCTGTAGATCAGAATAACTGACTATTTTGAATTGAAGAGTGCAATGTACATAAAGTCCTTAGTCTTCCTTCTTTATATGCTGCTTGTTCAGCATAAATGCATTCAAAATGTCTGGTCAGCCTGTATATAATTTGATGTCCAGAGGCACATAGAAGCCAGAAAAAATTGTGAAGATTGTTAATTTGCGTGACTTGTTCATGAAATACGTATTTTGTTATGCTTTTAATGAAGCACTTACCAGAGAAGTAGGAACAAATATTTATGTCTCCTGATGAAGATCTTTTTTCCACTTATAGTCACCTGCAGTTCATGCACTGTTATCATTAAGTGCCCAGAAACAAAACATGTACAGTACAACAACAATACATTCTTTATTTTTAAAATGAGTCATATTGCTTCTATCCTGCTTCCCACAGATCAGAGCTTTTAATAGGGATATAAATAAGAAACCTAACATATGTGACCTTCTGACCACAGAGTGTTAAATTCCAGGGACTATATTGCTCCACCACTTTTTTCTTTTATTCGAATGTGTATTCATCATAGTTCTGTCGGAAACAGCGTGATTTACAATTTATATTAGGTTATGATATGAATTACATTCAGATACAGGGAGAGGAAAATTGTGGAGGAGGAATTCTTGCTAAAGATGTTGAAAACAGTTTCCACTTAACCTTCAAACGTGGTGGAAATGACACAATTCTATTTACATGAAGTTTTATCATTGGGAAACATCTGCTTCTGTACAAAAACTGAATTTTTTTATGTCTAATATAATAGTTAGTGTTAACATTTGGATCTTGAAATATACAATTCCACAAAGGCATGACTGTTGTCACCTGACTAATACTTGCCAATGCAAGTATTGTTTATTGTGTGCAAAAAGTCTTGAAAGCACAGAATGCTACTGTGATGCAAATCCAAATAAGGTTTTGTACCTTGGAAATGTTCTGACATTTGTTATAAAATTTTATTATTATCTTGGTAATATCTGCATTTGAAACACAGGGAAACCCTGTCATGATATAGTTTGTTCTTCTTCATTATTTGTAAAACAGTGATTTTATCTCATTTTTTATTAAAACATTTCAAAGAAAATTAACAAATAGTATAAATTTGTCTCCAACCTCCAGTCAAGATGTACTAAGTATTCTTTAGGAGAAATAATAATCTGAGACCTCCAGTTCAATTCTATTGTTTTGTGACTTCCAGCTATTCTGAGGGAAGTTTATGGTGTTTTATGAGCTACTTCTTCAGTCTATAGATTTTTGGTATTTCATCCAGAGTTTCTCCATACACAAAAAACCCTTTCAAATTTTACAAGATTTTTCTATTTTGATGCAGTTGCTATGATCATCACAAAACATGCTGTATACCAGACTCTTCAGAATATAGTTCAACATCCCTACTCAATAATTATTAATCAAAAAGCCTAGGACCGGCAGAAAAACTGATTTGATGTAGTAGATATCTTTCAGTCAGTTCACTTTCTACTCTTATTTGGGATGTATTTATTTGCACAATTTAGAATATATTTTCCTTTGAGAACAATCATGGTGTTTTCTGAGGTCCATTCAGGGCAGTGTGTTAAACGCTGCTTCAAAAAACACTAAAGATGTGAATCAGATGCAGGAGCCTTATGGCTATGTGCTCTGTGTGTGGGAAAGAAGACTTAAGGAAAGTTAACAAAACTATTAATTGACTGAAAAGGCAGCATAAGGTCCAGCTGTCAGCTAGGAGAGATTTTGAGTGCAGACGATGAAGGATTTGCTAGTATGTTTGCTTGCAAAATGAAAGCATGCATTAGGGTCTGTGTTTTGGAATCAAAATCATGAGGCTCAAAGTGTGCTTTCCAGATGACTTTTAATTCTTCTGATAATTGTAGTGTTTAAAATGTGTTCAGGAAGACAAAACTACAAGAACAGCTAGCATTAAGAAAAAGGGCTTATGTTAATTTTGAAGTGTTTGCAGAATGGAGATATTGAGTGGTTGGTTTTTTTTTTGGTGTTTTTTTGTTTGTTTGTTTGTTTGTTTTTTGAATTCCTGAAAAACCTATTGGACAAACTATATGATAGTGCTCTGTGAAAAAAAGTATAGCAAGAGAGTAATTTGCGTAACATTGAATAACATTGAATGTATTGTTGGGAAGAAATCCCCACTGGGAGTAAGTCAACCTAGAGAGGTTGGGAATTAACCCTTCAAAATTCATATTTACTAGTTAAATTTTGTGTATCTCTATTATTGTGTAAGCATGTAGCTTATTCTTCCATATGAAGAGAGAATAAAATTTTTGTTTGTAAAGGTTTTTTCTGTATCTCATTGTTGGGGTGACTGAATTTTGTAGTGTAAATACTTAGAACATACCATGTATTATTCCTGGAGAAATCTATAGCCTTTTTTAAACTTAGTACTTAAAAGGGGGCTGGAACACTCAGAGGATTTTTCTTTTTGCCAAAGTTTACTTTTGGGTGAAACTAAAGTTAGTGTTCTTCTGCTGCATAGTGAAGTGCATAGAAACTGGGAAGTGGAATCAACTTGTGCTGGTCTCCAGTCTCCCATAAAGCAGAATGATGGGGCAAGACTTCGTGATTTACTGTGGTCATTAGAAAGGGGTATCTGTGGAGAGAGGAAAAATTATGTATTTGTCAATGCACTCTGGACTTCAACTTTTGAAGTCAGAGGGTCTGGCTAAGTCTTAGTCTCCCTTCTTCACATACTCATAACTTTTCTGTCCCGTAAGGATCCCAAAGGTCTATTGGCTATTCTGTGGTTCAAGCCATAATCTTAAAACTGCCTTTTGCTCCTCACCTCTCCTGACGTCAATTGGAAAAGCCAAGAAGTAGCCCTAGTGATACAGTTTAAAGCAATCTAATAACACTCTTTAAACAGAGAAAGGTCTTTGGCATTTTTTGGAAGTAGCTTTCTCTTGGACATTGTGTAGGCATATCTTTCTGTGCAGTAGCAGCTTTTTTTTCATGCCCATTGTCTAATACGCAGATTAATAGTGCAAATGAGTCTGAATTTGTGTTTCCCGAAGACCAAAAGCTTGTCCTTCAATATTGCCACCAATATTTGCACATGTTCTTTTTATTCATTGAAGGTGAATTGTGTGTTCCTTTTGAATGAGTTACTATTGCTAATTTGGTATTCCTGTGGTTTTGGTTTTCCTGCTTTTTGTTTTTGGGATGCATTCTGTCCAGTTAAGGTAAGCAGTTCAGAGTCAATTCCTCCTCTACTTCCCATCTTAAGACAGCAAAACCTGCTCTCCTCATGTAGGCCAAACACTTCATGCTGCAGTAGCATACTCTTCATCCTTTTTAAGGACATCTGACTAGTCCAGCACCATCAAGATGACACCCTGGTACAAACTCTTCTTTAGGTATTGGCTTGGCACAGAAGCTTAAATCATGACTTGTCAGCATTTCTATCTTGCTGAGATTGACTGTTCCTAATGAAATTTCACTGCTATTAGTCCTTCTGGGTCTGTCCTGTCATGTAAAAGGTCTGTGGGCATAGGAATTGCTTTCCCTTACTCCAACTGATTATTTTTTGGGAGGGCGAGAAAATGAGAGGAGTGACTGAAGTTCACATTGAAATTTACCTTAGGGCAAAAAAGAAATGGATGGAAAAGGTGGTCTTTAAAAATTAGTCAAATGCTGAATTTTTAATAAGAAACTTTCATGTCACCTAGTATTGCTAAACTCAACAGGTGAAAAAAATTAATTGTTTGATTTTATTACTTTCTTTGAATGATCTTTTTCTTGAGATTCCCGTGCTTATCTCTGTGTTTGTATGCAGTTAATACTGCCCACACCATACTTGAAAATACATAGTTTATCTAAACTCTAAGGCAGTGTATTTCCAGACTTACTGTGGAGCTCAACATGGAAGACAGAAAGAAGCTGAGGATTCAGAACTGATGGTGACTTTGACAGGTTAGAGTGAGGGACAGTCATAATTAGCCATTAAATGTTATTCAAAAATTGCAATGGACAACTAAAACCAGGCAGAACTGTAAAAAAAAATAAAATCAGTGATTTAAATGATAGTGGTCCAATACCCTTAGAAGTTTAAAGACAACAAACTGTTTTTCAAAACGAGGCATGATAAATTTAGATGGCATCTAGTGCAGATCTGAGGAGGAGCAAAGTCATGCATCAAAGAAAATTGAAGGCACCCTTTGAAATGGCCTGAGGGGAGATGACTCTTGACCTTGGCTCATTTGGAGCTTGCAGCAATGCACAGGGACTGCTCCATCATGACAAACGATTTGAGTTTCCCCTAAGTGAGTGTCAGAGCATCGTTTATGCTGACTCCCTGATATTTCACTGCCAAGAGGTCAACTGCTGTATTTGAGCACAGATGAGGGTCACTTGAAGATGAATCCAGGTCTGGACACCTTGCAGAGAGCAGCACTTAAGGACTGTGTTAGTAGCAGAACTGAGGTTTTTTTCTTTTTTCTTTTTGCTGGACGTGAGATGGATAGGTGTGATTGAAACTGCCACAGAATTGGACATCATTGATGTCTGAGTAGAACCAATCCTGCCTGAAAATCAGAGCATGAATCAGTGATTTCTTGGCTCTTGACAAAGGATGTGATAATGACCAGACTGGATAGCAAGATCAGTTTCTTACCTGTTAAGATTCCAATCCACAAATGCTACCCAGGGGCTGATGAGTGAATAAAATAGATGCTTTTTAAGTCTGAGAGAAGCTGAAATTCAGCAGTGCCTGTTGCTGTGAAGGCACAGGACCCTGAAAGCCCAGAGAGTAAAATCATATAGTTTTGTAATGCAGAGGGTATTCTAATTGACTGTAAAGAACTTAGATGTCTAACACTGGGGATTACTGCAACAAATTAATGGACTGTGAAGACTGTGAGAACACAGGAAACCTGACCATTCTGGTCAGCTGCTGCTTAACCCAGTAACACAGGATTCTGTAAAGTGTATGAATGCCATGTCTTCCCAGAATCTGTGCACATCTTGCTTTAAACAGTTGCCACTTAATTGTTCATTAATAGAGATTAAATCAAACCCCTGTGTGTCTTAGCAAAGTTACATTTTTTCCCAATAATTCAGGGATGTTTTGGCTATGTAAACAAGCAAGGCCAAATTTAAATGTGAGATGGGGGATTTAGGGTTCTGTTTCTGCACATTTGCATTGTGACTGAGATCCCTCAAACTTTTTGCCCCAGTTTCTCAACTGAAAAATGGATGTGATAATGATTCTTTCTGTTCTTAATATTTTGTTTTTGCTCTTTTATTTGTTTGTTTTGTTTTGATTTTTTTGAAGGAGATATTTATTTTACTCAAAACACATTAAGTAACTTAAGGCAGTAAATAGTAAAATGCTTGCTGTCAAAACCTGAAAGGCTTTCATGATCTGTGCACAGGAAATTTTCTTTTGACTTTTCCTTTTTGTTTCTATCACAAGGGATTTCTTAGGGAGATATCAGTTTCCTACACATGATAATTAAGATTCATATGACTAACTTGACTTAAAATTCAGTAGAATGCTCATATAACCCTCTAGCGGTCCCCAAATCCTAGCTTATTAGTTTGAAACTGGCAAGTAGAAAATAGAGAGAAAACTGGGACAGTTATGTTTAATATTAATGCAAAAAGATACAGAAGAACTATAGTGATAAAATAAAAATAAACTTTCTTTTCCTATGCAGTCGAAATACCTCAGGCTAAAAAAGTTATCATAATACACACTGAACTTAACTGAAATACAGATATAAGCATTTAAACATATTCCCCTGTTTTTAATGGTATAAAATATTCACTATAGTCAGTAAATTAGGCATTGATTGAAGAAATAGTTGGTTGTGAAATCTATTTTACAGTATTTCTATATAACTACAGAAGAAGAGTTCTCTCTCTTATCTTCTACTAGATTAAAATATTTAATAAATGTCCACCAGAAATAATTCATACTTCCAATTGAAAGAGAAGACCGACACCTTCAAAAAATTAACTTTTCGTATAAGTAATGCTAATATTTTAATTATCTTGCCTTTTTTTGTGTTCTGAACAGAAAAATATAAGAAAAATGCTTCCAGTCCAAAACCATTTACAGCTTTGAGCATTATATCTCTTAATTCCTTGCTTACAAATATTATATAGCAATATTAATAATAATTAAAACAAGAACAAATAATAAATGTATGTATCTGGATTTTATTTGCATTTAAAGGCAGTTGTTGCCATCAGAAAAATTGACATCCTTTTCTCTTCTTATTTTACTCCCAACTTGCAGATCTTTGTCAGCATTTTTGTTGTTAGTAATCATTCCATTCATTTATGGATAGGGGTAAATTCAGTTCCTGAATCTTTGAGAACATAAAATACCCATTCCAGAAAAAGAATTTCAGTGCTTTTACGAGTAAACAGAGGTTTTTGTTTGTGTGGTTGGCTTTGCTGGTTTCTTTTTCTTCTCTTAGATGTCCTGTGTTTTTGAAAATTTTTCCAGTTAGCATAGGGTCCTTGTAAGAAAGACAGCCTGTATAATTTTAAAAATTTGTGCTACACAGCTATCATAAAGATCATGCAAAATAAGAAAATATTTCTAAAGAAGGAGTGGAAATGTTTGGTGAAAGCCATACAGTATTTTCATGTTTAGTCACAATTATTCTCTGAATTCAGTTTAGTATTTTCAAGTTTATGAATTGCAGTATGAACTACTTTGAGGAATTCTAAAAAAAAAAATAACCTCTGCTTTTGCTTTTAATGCAGACACAGGAATTAGAGTGCTTGAATATTACCCCGAGAATTTTTCCTCATTGTATTTCTAAATCCTGCCTTGGTAATATTCTGTGTTTTTTGTTCTCTCCCCTCATCTACATTCTGGGCTGCATACAGATCAAAGAGGGTTAGAAAATTCTGTTAAGTGTTTCATGTATATTTTGATGAGCAAGACTCTGAACCTTTTGGTAAAAGTGGGGTCAGTGTGTTTGGTCCTTAATGGATGCATATGGTGAGTGCTTTGAATCAAGTCAGAACTAAGAGGAAATGATCTGCAGCCCTCTACTTGAGCACATGTTTAGGTGAGATTAAAAAAAAAAAATTGGAAAAGCAAATTGAAACACTTTATTAGGCCTGAAAGTGAGAAGCAGATGTATAGTTTAAGGAAGTAAGGCTTAAATTCTCATGTAACTGTTCAGAAACAGATATTGTAATAAGACAAACAGTCATCTTTGAAATTAAAAGCCATTATGATTTCAGTGCTGCCACAAAATCAATATCCTAGCCTAATTCACCAAAGCCACAGTAAAGAAAATGAAAAGAAATAACTGAAATCTCTTCATGAGGTCAACCTGTCAAAGAAACTTATACTACAATACCATTTTACGTTGTTCAGTGGCTCACGGAACAATAGGTTTCTTTTATCTTTTGAAGCCTACAATAGGTCCCAAGAGAAATGAAGCACTGCAAGCATGAAGCCCCTGTCACCAAAGAAAAGCACATGTCACCAAAGAAAAGTAAAATGAACTCTTGACAATGGATTAAATCTTTTCTTGACTAAATTCTCTCTTCTTAATTTAAGAAGATGAAACTATGGTAACCTCTTAAACTCTGTTCTGTCCCTTTTTGAAGAAGGAAAAATTTTGATTTCCAGTGTGTCAATGTCTTGTCTCCCTTTAGAAGAAAGACTTTTTGAAAAGGAGCCATCTTTGTCATCTCCTACACACCATGGGGAGAGAAAGTATTCTTCAGGAAAGATGGAGCATACACCCATTCTGTTTGTGGCATTTGCCAGAGCCATCATGGTATGGCTACAAGAGATGGTTCTTCATGCCTTTAGAAATTTTAAGATTTTATTTAGAAAGATGATGGTCAGCCTGGGTCGAGGCACATGTGCTGGGTTGTAGAAAATCCTTAATGGTCTCTTTAGTACAGGGCTTTAAATAGTTTCCTCAGTAAAAATAGTTTTATAGTAGTTATTTCAGGAGAAATCTGAATGCTAATTTTAGGACTAATTTAGCTATCAAGGATTGATTGCACTTAATTACTTAGTGGCTTAACATGGGCTCCCAGAGATGTAGGAAGTAGCTATTACAGTATTGGTATTGTGTGGGATTTGATCACTAAATTCTCCTTTCGGTTGCGCTAGAGAAATAGTTTGAGTAAAAACTCTGAAACTGAAAAAAAAAAAAAATTCATTAGCTCAGCACTTCATTTTTTTACTCTCAGCACATCAGAAATGGTCCCTCAAAATATGTCTACACTGAGCAATGCAATATTACAATTACAGCTACTGTCTCTTTTCTGGTTGACTAAATCACCTTCAGTGGAACACCACACTAATTTAGCTATACTCTTGAGAAAAAAGCTTGTCAGAGCATCTCACATGGCAATGCATTGTGCTTATAGTTACCTTTTGTCAGGATTTCAGTTTGTCAAACACATAATGCTGCTTTTACTTCTTATTAATTCTGTGCTGGATATGGAGCTTGATAATGAATACTGATAAATACATCTTTAGTAATCTTGCAAGAATGCTATCAGAAATTGCCTAGAAGTGCAGCAGTGATAGTCCTGACTGTGGCTGATTAAAAGGTGTAGGACATTTTGTTCTATTATACATTCATAAATAAAAAGGAAATTTACAGCTCTTTATATTTAAAGACCTCACCTAAAGCCTGCTATGATCAGTAAAAATCTTTCTGTTGATTTCAGTGGTAGGTGAGTAACTGGTTTGTAACTACCTGGGTGGTTTTGGCTGAAGAAAAGAAGCTGCAAGGTTTAGCAAGTATTGGAAAAATGCAGTCTGATTAGAAGCCAGACCTTCCCAGCTAGTAGTACAGGATATAAAAAGGAAAAGTTAGTTTTCAGATCATTATGAAGAAAACTTTCCTAAATTCAGATGGGGAGCATTGTGATTTGTGGCAATCAGTGCATTAGAACAATAAATGGTTGAATAGAAAAGAAATCTACTTTAGGAAAAGAATAGAAATTCTCATGTGCTATCACATCTTGGAAACACCTGTTTCCTGAATAAATCCAAGGTAAGGAGTATATATTGTATTATTTCTTTCTGATTGTGAGGATGTCTCAGGGTGGAGAAGTAGTTTGTGTTGGCTGGCATATATCATTAAGTCTGACTAAGATACAGATACACCATTGTTTTTTCCTTGTGAAGCAAATGAACAGCAGAGGTTTACAGACAGAGGAATGTTACAGGAGCAGTTTCAGGTAGTCCCTGACAAAAGCAAAAAACATGCCTAACCACTCTTCAACAACTAAGAAAGAACAGAAAGAACTTTAAAAATGCAATGGTAATGGAGAGGTGATTTGACAAGTCACAGTTAGAATCAGAAAGATCATTCCTCTAACATTTGAGAAAATGAAACCTACTTGGTACTCCTTCATCACCATGCATGCACCCTCAATTAAAGCAGTGCCCCTGATAGCAGGCAGTATAATCTGCATTTTATTTCACTCATGAGCAAAATAACAAGTTACTCAGGCCTGCGGCACTCATGAGTGATATGGGCCGTGTAATATCCTCTCCATTGAGTTTCCTATTATTAAGTTTGAAATAAAGAGTTCAAAATTAACTGTGACAATGATTTTATCTAGTGTTGGCATCACCATTAGCTTCTGCAGTTTACTGCTAATAAAACTTTAAATTTGCTATTACTTGTAATAACCCTTTTGCCACCTTAGCTGTAGAAATTAGACAAAGAACCCAGCCAAAACATGGCTAATGACATTTTCTATTTGCATGGAAGAATTGACTAGAAATAATGGCTGTTATTTATAAAGTGTTAATACAGTAAAGTACAATATTTTGGATTTCAGCTGATTAATTTGAAGCACTTGCTTCTTTCAACAGGCATCAGTATTTCATGGTTCACGTATTTAGCTGACCAACTGAATATGCAGTGTGTCAAATGGATCAGCATTCTCGCTGCAGCTGTCAGGCTGTTTTGAAAAACAGACACACAAGTGGCTACAGGTAATTTCCTTTTTATGACGTACTGCCAAGGTCTTCTGTTTAGAGTGGATGTTAATGAGGTAAAATCCTGAAATGCTTTTGGGTCCTAAAAGTATTGCCCAAAAAGACCTTTGTAAGATGATGTCTTGATCTTTCCTGTACTGTTATAAATCAAGAAGAACTGCACTCAAGTCATAGTGTTAAGTTGTGGAACTAAAATCTGCGGCTCGAGTTCATTTTCCTTATAGTCTTTGTTTACCCTTTTGATGTATTTTCTCAGCTATTGTTTTCAAGCTTCCTAGGTGGAATTTGCAATAATTTCATTGAGGCAAGGACTTCAGCATCTTTCATCTGACATAGTGACATCCAGAAGTACAAATTGTTAAATACCAATAAAGCCACAAAAGAATTAAATATAGGCAGAACAATGAAGAGACAGCAGCAAAACACTCAAGCTGAACTGCAATAAACCATTTAGATCCTCTTAGCTAGAGTCTTCTGAGAAAGTACACAAATTCAGTGTTACTGTGGAGTCAGACAGGTCCTAAAAGGGTTGCAGAGGGAACAAGAACTCATACAAAGTGACCAATAAGGGAATTGATTAATTGATTAATCCAACAGCTCTTTTCACATAGTTTTTACAGCTTGGAATACCGGCTGTAAGATAAATGTCTATGCTTTTCTTTTAAGATGTATTTTCCTTTTTAGGATGGTCACATACTCCATTTTAAATAGTATATCACTGGTTAATGCATATATGCAGGGTGTGAACCTGACTTTTTGCATACCTGAAATGTGACATTTTTAGACTGCATTCTATTCCAGAGACAGATATCTGGTAAGGCTGTTACATTATGTAAAAAAACCCCTACACCCCGAAACAACCCAACAAAACCACAAAAAAAAGGGTTAAAAGACTGACTGAATAAAAGAGAGCCTAGGAGATCATAGCTCTGTAACCCAGGGATTTGGATGTTGCCAGGAAGAGAGGAAGCTCTTGGTTTCAGTCACTGCTCCATGGCAGTCACAGTACTGTGTGACACTTGTTAAATATATGTAATTTCTGGAGCACAGACTGCTAGGTGGTGTCTCAGCTCCTAGAATTGAGAGTATTAAATGAATATTATAAACCGAGTGAGGCCGTGCTCCTTCTTGTGGCCTTGCTGTGCCATAAGTGATTTTTAATTCTTCATTATGCATGTGGAACAACTGTAGAAGAGATACTGCTTTTTTTCTTTTTCTCCCTTTATCACGATGGGATGGTTGGAAAACTGTGCAGGGAGATGGGTGAAATGAATATGAATTCTATGAAGGACTGATATGAATGGAGTCAGAGATCTTCATGACTACAGTGGCCTGAGTGCTACCTAAATATAAATATGTGTTGTCTTGATCATCCAGTGAAATTAGAACATGAGAAAGTAACAGAGTTGTCAGGAAAGCAAGAAGAAGAAGTGAGCTCTTAATGATGCTCATCATGTGCCTGCAGTTCTAATTTTGATTGCTTATTTCCTCTTTCCCTACTGACTCATCATTACTTCACAGCAACCAGGCAGAGAGTAATGGACCATGGGAATAGCAAGAAGAAGTTAGTTTAATGAAAACTGACTAACACATGATCATATGAGTTAGGAAGAAGAATTCAGGTGATTGTAAAAGCTGGTAGAGAGAGGAGTAAAAGGACTGAGGGAGGAAGAGGCAGTATAGGGCCGAGATAGTCTTTTTCTGCAAGTTTTTGTTATTGTCCTTTAGTCTATCCTGTGATTACCAGGGCAGTTGAAAAGACAAAAATTATACCTACATGATCAAATCAGTACTATTTTGAAGCAAAAGAAAAGGTAGTATTTGTTCTCTTTCTCTCTGTCTCTGTTTCTTTCTTCCCTCCATCTCAGGATCCCAGCTTGGATTTTGTATATCATGTAAAGCTTCTTTCATTAATAGCAGCTTGAATTATGCCAATTATAGTGCCACCTCTTCAGACTGCTTGGCCAGCAAGGAAATTATTTAAATAAGGATGCACGACACATCATACAAATATGAACGTTCAGTTCTTTGAGTAGCACTTGTAGTACTTGATCTGTTTATTTCTCCTAAATTTTAAATGTTTTTTATTTTAAATAATTTAGCTAACTTGCTTGAAAACATGGCTGTGTGGAAACACAGTCTCATTACTTTGATGCATCATCTGAGAGAAATTCTGGCAGTGAGGATGATGATGAAGGGTGCAATATATTAACGTACAAAACGTCGTTCTGATGTTGCTCTTCTCAGTGTTGCTGTCAAGAAGTTAGTGCTCCCAGTTATGTTCTGAGAGCATGCTGGCTGTAGGTGTTGATAGATATGCTTGGATGCTTCTTGAGACTTTTAGAACAGTAAAATTTTTTTCTAACTGGAATGGCACCAAGCCTAGCCTTAAAGCTCTGTTGATGCTAATTCTCATAGTGACAATATTTGTCGTGAATAATTTCTAACTGGTTTTAGGCAATGCACTTTCCAGACTTCCAAGTTGAAAAAACTGTTCATAACTTCCATTTGAAAATACTGTAGGTATACTTGCATGTGATGTCTGAGACAGTAGTGAACAGAGGATAAAATGCTCTGTCCCTAAGTGGCTTTAACATGCAAAATGTTTTGTTCTGTGGCCTCTGCTTCCTCCCTAGTGGAGAAGAATGCTGAGAGGGAGAGATGTTAACAATATTTTATCACCAAAAGTTTGGATTTCCAATACCTTGCTCTTGTGTGTATCTTGCTACTTTAGTACTCTTTTTTGGGAGGCGTGTCAAAATTAAAAAAAAAAAAACTTTTAGGCCCTATTGTTGAGAAGACCGTTCTTATCTCTGTTTATAGGCTGAATTCACAAGTCAGTGGTTCCTCTGCCATGAATAAAATGCTAAAAATTAAATGTTTGTGTAGTTATTCACAGAAGTGTGGATAGGCAACACCAACAATTTCCTTAATTGTTCTGCAGTCACAGCATCACCAGTATATATATCAGTCAGATATTTTCTTTTAATGAAGAGATATTTTTTTGGACTGTAAGAAAACCAGTAACAACTACATTTATGCCACTTCTGATCTTTCAGGATTTATTTGAAGCTTTCCAGCAAGTTTTTTGCAAAATATGTCTTGACCTTTGAAAGATTTATCTGAATGTTACAGATCAGATAGCGGACCTGCCTATGTGATTAGACACAGAGTTTGCCAATATATTATCGTCTGATGTGCTTTGGCCATGATTTTATCACCTTTAGGGCTATGCCTTCAGAAGTGATACTTTCAGCCAATTACCTTTTAATTAGAAAAAATAGTTTAAATTTTCTTATTTCCTTGCACAACTGAAATTCTTATCCTAAAATTACACTCCCCCTGTTTCCTCTCCTGCCCCTTTAAAATTTTTTTGTGTCTGTTTCAGCCATATCAATATGTGTTACCTTTAAGACTTTACATGGTCCTTTCATCATACAGCTGTTAAAAAAATGGTTCTGTCCAGCTTAGCTTGATGGCAAGTATACTGGAGAGCTAATGTCATAATCAGGACAATTTTTTGATTGAGAGGCCCTGTACAGAGAGAATTGGATATAGAATAGATTGAAATTAGAATTGAGTGGATATGCAAAATAAACTTTGGTTAAAATCTATGGAAGTCTGTCATTTAGAGAGAAGACATTACTTTAAGTATCCAAGTCTGTCAGACAGTCCTTCACAGTGGGCACTTGTGTCATTTATTTCTGAGCCAGCGCCGTGGGGAAGGCAGCCAAAGAGGGTGGTGTGGGTTGCAATGTCCTCAGCATTCCAAGTGGCTGCCATGCAGTGGGAGAGCTGCAGTGCCACTGTGGTCACTGCTTTGCCTGCTTTGAGCTTCCTTTCCCTTCCCTGGCTCAGGGTGCTCTCTGGCTCTCTGGTCTGACCAGCTGTCAGGTTTCCACATCTCCTTTCCCGGCCAGACAGGGCTGTTGTGAACTGTCTTATCTTCTGTAGCTTTTATCCAGAGCAACTGAATTTTGTGGTACAAGTTGACAGAGAAGAAATTGTGGACGAAAAGAAGAAATACGAAAAATCTCCTTTCAGTACACCATTTCTTTTGACTAACTTAAAGTAGCTGTAGAAGTATGACTGTAGAAGCAGTAAACTCTCAGGTAATGACAGAAACAATTGTTTTTAGTGTAACTTAATTATGTTAATTGATTTGACAACTTGAAAGAAGAGTTTTTGTATGGATGAGTGTTAGCTGGAGAGAATTCCTGTGGAGTGGAGACAGAAACTGCGATTTAGCACCGGTGCGTGGAGAGAGATCAGTAGGATGTACAGTAAGAGGACTGTAATGGGCCATAAAACTAATGTCTTTATTGAGTCCATGATTTTTAGTATCCATTAGTTATTGAGTTCCTGGATTAGCTCTGGAAGGTATTCAGTAAATCTAATGTGTGGGTAAAGGCTGAAGGATCATTGGGGAGGGGCCATTTCATGAAAATATTTTTCTGCTAATATCTATATTCTTTTATAGATCATATGAATTTAGTTTGGCACAAAACGTGTGAATTCTTTTTTAAAATGGTTGCTATGAGGACACTGTCCTCATCAGTATAGAGTTGACTAGATGGCAAAATAACCTCCCATACCGTCACAGCTTGCTTTATAAGTCCATAAATCCAAAACCTACTCTGAGAGGCTTTTGGTGCGCATTTACCCTCCCTTATTCTGCTCTCAGATGCTGAATTTCCTGTAATGGCCAAAACTCCAGAAATCCAACAATTGCACGCTGTTAGAAAACATGTTCTGGAGTACTCCAGAGAAATAAAAATTCTAAGGAAAATTAATAGGTTTTATTTGAACTTTTTATCAGATCTGAAAAAGAGGAAATAAACTCCCTAGTGAAGTATCCTTAGACACAACTGTTGGCAGAGGCAGTGTAACAGCGCTGTCTCAGACAGGTCCTGCTGCCCTCCCTTGTGTGTGGCCTTAGCTCTTTCCTCAGCTCCTCTGAATCCCTTAGTGAGCTGAGGCAGCTTGCTCTAATGCCTGAAAGCTATTTAGAGAGTTTACTGAATTGGTTTTCTTCTGTCTTGTGGAGCTGCTGTGGCTCCCTGCATGGCCGGGTGAAGGCTGCAGGCAGTGAGATGAAGGATGACAGGAGGGGGCAGTGAGGCAGGAGCAGGGCACCAGCACAACAGGGCAGCTTCAGTGGTGAGCAGGTGTGGGGGCAGCTCAGGCAGTTCATTGGGCTTTGGGGCTGTAGTCCATGGCATCATCTCCTTGATTCCGGGCCAGCTGGACAGCCAGAGAGAAAAGGGAAATAGGAGATCAGGAGCAGGGAAATGAGACACTGTCGGCAGGAGGAAGTGTATGAGAAGAGTGTGGTGGGTCATAACCACTGTCTCACTTGGAACTGTGATAAGGCTATGAGTTTCAGTTTCTGTGAACATCTTCTGAAGGTATTGTGTAGATCTCAGTGGTGTGCAGAAGTGGAGGTAATGGATTTGAGTGTTTCTGAGTGCTAAAAACTGACTAAGCCATCAGAAAAAGAAGAGCTGTAAAAACGTTAGCTTGTGAAGACAGGGAGCTTAACATACAATCCTCTGCCATTGCAAGCAGAACTGAGGCAAAATCCCATACTTTTTTACCTTAAAGCACAATTTTTCATTAACACAGTCTGTTAGCAGCTCGAAGAGCAACTGCATGTTGACTCTTCTGGAGTTACTAGTTTGTTCTGTAAGGTACTCCTGGCAAAAACTACTGACAGATCAACACTCTGAAGAGTCTTTTGAGAACTGCTGGGAAAAATTGTCCTCAAATGTTTTGTCTTTTGAAAAGTCATCTTTCTGCTCAGAGATGGCAGCCAGTCTATTGGCTATAAAATATAACTGCCTCTGTTACTGTAACAAATCAAGCCTCGGGTGGTAGGCAGAGGAAACACAAGCTTGTATGTACAGTCTTAGCTCTTGGAGTAACTGTAAGCATTTAAGGGAGACTGGATTGTTATCATGGCATGAGATGTTGTTTTTCTAGCTGGTGACATCCAAAGGCTGTCTTATGTTTTTATTAAAAAAAGCCAAAAGCCAAAGCACCATAGGTACAATTAAATACAAATAAAGTAAGTGTCATGAGAATGAAAGAATGTTTGAAACTATAAAGCAACTGTAACAAATTAGGTTACATTTGCCTGGCTCGAGATAGCCTGAAATAATAATCCTGAATAAAACTGTTTACCAAGCAGCTCAGATTTAATTCCCAAGTCCCATTACTTGATTGCCTTTGCCCAACACAGAGCTTCAGTAACTTCCTGGTGGAGAGGCAGAGGCAGACAGGACCTTTTGACACCTGGTATTTTGCAATGAGTAACTGCCGAGCCCGTTCTGTTATAATTTTCATTTTTAATGAGAGAAGAAAAACTATGGGCTCAAACTAGATGTATGGTCCTGGAAGCATAGAGCTGCATGAGAAGGGTGTTAGCATTTATATCACTTAGGCAAGCCCTGTGACCATAACCCTGAAGAAACTTAAAATCATGATTTTATTATACACAAGAAAACTCTTTTAGGTAGAGTTCAGGAACACAGGCCATAAGAAGCCAATGTTATCATGTTGTAATAGGAGTATCTTCACAACATATTTTCCTCTTCATATTGCTGCTAGATTTATAGCATTATAAGCTACCAGAACAACCAGTGTGTCTGTGTTTAAAATACAAACTTTGCTGTGTAATGACTTACCACTAAATCCTAATACATTTTTGTTTTGTTTCATTTCATTTTGTGGCTCATTTCTTGCTCTGTACTCCCAAAGATCTTCAACTCTGTGCTTTCTTTCTGAGTCACAAATGAATTTTTAAAATAAGCACTTGTACTGTGAACCATAAAGCAAAATACAGAGATGGAATCAAAAGAAGAACGTAAATTACTTTTAGTATTCTGCAAAGAAACTTTCATTTGGCTCTTCCTGTTGTTCTGAAACTACGAAAATCAATACTGGAACATATATTCTGACGGCAGGTCATCTGTGTACCGGGTGTTTGCAGCAGTGAGCTTTGAAGGGAGTACTTATGCCCCGCCTAACGTGAATCTATAGTTCTTTGCACTAAGTGTCCCAATGAAACTGCATTTCAGCTGCAGCTATCCATCTCAGTGGCTGTTACTTTTTACTGTTTCAGACTGGTATCTTTTATTATGGATTCACTGATTGATCAATATGACACGAGCAAGATAAAGGTCAGCTAGCTGTACATGTCTATTATGAGCTTGAGATGTCAGAAAGCATTTTTGGGGGGATAGAAAGGTTATGGCATCCACCAGAAGCCTCATAAATGCTACTTTCCTGTTAAGTAAACCCAAGTTTCCTTTTAGTTTCTCTCCAGCTTTAGTTTCTCTCCAACTTTACTGCCTGAACATCTTTGAAATCCTCTTGGCCATTCAATGTCATTGAATTGAGGAAAGCAGATTTGAAAGTGGAGAGCAGAAGTTGCTGTGAGAAAGAGGCAGTAGATGGGAGTGATGACATGTCCATACCCTAACAAGAGAAAATTGCAATATGCGTGCTCTATTACAAACTTTATTATAACCCAGGGTAAAACTTGACAGTTTTAAACTGATGGCATGAAAATAAAGAAAAGTATGGGTTCTGTGAGGAGACTTCAAATCTTCTGAGAACAGGTGGAAATTGCCATAATAAAATCTCTGCTATGAAGCTGTCCAACAGAATAAAGAAATACCCTGGGGCCACTTTTTGATCTGGATAGGAGAGAAAGCTTAGTGGGTCTGTGAGACCCAGCACTGGCAGGAACAGATTGCTGGGTGCACTGCAGACCACACCTGCCCAGGGCTGCAGGCACAGCCTATGAACCCTGCTCTCTGAGAGCTCTTTGGTTGTGTTCACGGTCAGAAAAATGCAGGATTAACTTTGAAGCTTTTCCTGAAATTAGGATGCATATGAAGGTTTCCTTTAATATTGGTTCCTTCACAGGAGTACTTGCTTAGCAACCTGACTTCATGAAATATTTAGAAAATCTCTTGGAAATTCCTTGTCAGTTTCTTGGAATTGGCAGCAGTTAGAAAAATGATTGACAGGGAACACAGACAGACACCTACTATGATAAAATTATGTTGCTAATATGTATAATATTGTCCCTCATCAAAGCAAGTTTCCATTTTTGCACAAGTTTGTCATCGATTTTTAACATGGAATTTATGTTTTACCTCTCAGTTTGAGATGAAACCCATTAAACTGTGGACTCACAACTGAAGAAAGGCTGAGGAACTGGCTGTTTATATATTTTCACTTATAGCTCTGCTTTTCTGGAATTGCAACCATAAATTGACGCATCAGTAATAGGCTGGTGAATGTATGATGAATCATCTTGCTGAAAATAATTTGCTCTGGAGAAAACCTGTCCTTAGTCACAGTTGGATAATTCAGCACAGTGTTAATTTTGAGCAAGTTCAAAGAAGTATGATGCAGGAAGAGGGTTTAAAATAGTCTCTATTTTTCTTCTGAAAGGTGTCCTTCTTACATGAGATGTATTCTTAAATACCCATCATTGAATGCAAATTGATATCCCAAAGCAAACCAGTAGTATTTTGAAAGGTCAGTTGTGTAACTTCTCTGATTTGAGGAGCGTCTCAGAAGTGACCAAACTTTTATCAGCAAAGAAGTATCCCAATCTTCTGTCACTTAACTGATTTCTTAAAAAGTGATGTCCAGCAGGACATCTTTTTCTCCAAAGGCAGCTATGCAGAGTTGTGCCAACCTTCTGGCTTCATCAGCACTCCCAGTGTGCTTTACTGGAAGCAGTAATGCATTAGCAAGGAGGAGGTCTAAAAGGAAGGGCCTATTTTATCTCTTCATGAAGCAGAACCTGTACAGGTACTCTGAAATAACATGGAAGAGACTCTTTTGTCTCTATGAAATATTTTTTCAATTATTGGTGCTGTGACTGCAACAGCAGTGGTAGTAGCAATGCAGAGGTCTTACCTCAGGAAGACTTCCAGAAGTGTTTAAACTGTCAGTTCTTACAGATGTGGATGATTGCTCTGTCTCAGGAGATTATCTGCAGCTGAAATTGAAGGTAAATTTGTGTACATGATGGGTAGTTTGGAATGACTCTTCCAAGGAGGGAGCTGCTTTCACAGAGTACAATTTCAGTTGATGTTAGCTGATCTGATTGTTTTATAAAATGACTGTTGGTTTTAGTGGGGGTTTTGTGTGTTGCTGTTGTTGTTTTGTTGGGTTTTTTTCCTTTTTTTTTAAAGTCAAATGGAGTATCTTCCCATTTGTCTTTGAGCAAAGTCATATTTCTGAAATGTCCCTTAGTGCTGAATTTTGTTGGAACAGCAAACTCCTCTGTTGGAACTGTGTGTGCATTGGGTGGTGTTAATTTCACTGTGAGCTCAGTCTTAACCTGGTATTTGTGAATTGCATGCCAGCATGTATATGATAGGCAAACATGCAGATGAGCTCAAACAAGTAGTAATTACTTGAATAAAAATGGTGAGAAATTGAAGTGATAGAGCACTAGATTCTTCTTCAGTGGCTGTCAGTACCAATGCTGTACCTGTTCTCAAGGGTTAGCACCACTCTGAGAGGAGCTATCAACGTCTTTTTATATTCAGTCCCTCACAGTAATGGTAATTGCTGCTGCAATTCTTTTTTTTTTTTTTTAAGAAAAACAGAATATCTTTGTCTGAATATTTTTAAGATGGCACAAGAAAAGTGGCATTGTTTGAAAATCCCAGTGGTGTCATAATGAGACTTCACATAAACATTAGATCAAGCAACCACAAGCAGCCTGTGAATTATTCTGGGAAGTTTTTAAACGTGGGATACATGACATTATTTAAGTATTTATAAATGTCATCTCATCTGCTATAGGGAAAGCTAATAGACTGTTTTGCAGACATTTCAGCTCAAAAAAGCAATTGCTTCTGTAATCTATTTCTATAAAATCGGCAAAAGTAGAAGCAGGCGTACTGTGGGTCAATACCAGTGAAAGGCCTCTCTGCAGACAAAAGATTCACAGTCCATTAAGTTTCAGGTCTGTCCTGATATGGATTCCTCTGATGTATTACTATTATATCCTATTTTTGTTGAGTCAGTTGCTGTGTCAGCAAATCCAAACATTTTGGCTTGTGTCCCAGCATCAAGCTGTCTGTGGAGGATATGTGTTTGCCTCCACCACGACAGTAATGAGAAACTGGCATTAGTTTGATTTGCATAATTGTATGCTTCTAACTTAGACTCTGTGTCAGTAGGAGACAACTTACTGTGATGATACTCACTGCACATTACTCGTTTTGTGCAATCAGCATTTATTTATGCAAATTTCATCATTACAAGAGGTCATTTTCCAACCTTCTACCATGAAATCACTTTTTCTGCCAATGAGCAGTAAGAAAACACCATAGGAGGACAGCCAGGTATATTTGTCATTCACACTCATTGGCCAAGACACTGCAAAGGGTGTATTGTGTGTGTGCATATGTGTTTAAAGTTATTTTTTGTGAAAGACTGACAGCTCTAATGACAAAACTAAAATTTGATAGACCACATGTGATTATTTTAGACAAATGCTGTCAAAAAAGGCACACACAAAACTCAAAACAAAACCAACTGTCTTGCTAGTTATGAGAGTTTCTATAAGAATAATTTATAGACTGGAAAAAATATTTTGTGTTCCCCAGATGATCAGTGGAATGTTTTCTGTGATAAGAAGCAGAACCCTGTAATTTATTCATGTGAGAGATAAAAAGACAGAATAACAAACTAGGATATCCCACTTGTAACAGAGACCTGAAATAGCAATAAATGTTGAAAAAGCTTATCAGAAGCACTTGGATCTTAAGGATTCATGAACTAACCATCAAGATTCTCTTGACAAAAATGTTTCCAAGGTCACATTGTTTATCTTATCACTTGAGGTAGAGGGACCTTTTAAGGTTTAGTTTGCAAGTAGCTGAAACGACACCAGAAATTACTCTTTTCCTTAGACAATCACTCCTAAAAAGTGAAAAGGAGTAAGTAAAAAGACTTAGGATATGTCAGTGCTTACAAGGTAGGCGGAAATTACACAGAACAAGTAATTTGGGTGCTGGTTGACTGAGAGAGTGATGAGTGCTTAACAGATTGTATCTTCACAAGAGGCACAGAGAGTTCACTGGACATGCTAGCATACAAAGTATTATGGAAAGGAAAAGAATGAGAGCCCAAATATGGCTTCACCTTTTATCTTCTGCAAAATCTGTAATTCTGAGTAGAAAAAATCAGATATACTGTCTCAGCCATTAGACTAAAATCGTAAGTATTGTAACTAAATACAAAACAAAAACCACAGGTGGGCCACTTTTACAAAGAATGGTTGAATTTCTAATGGTCCTTTGTATGTCAAAAAATCTGTAAGTCAGATGTTGTACCACACAGGAAAGAAAAGCATTTTTCAAAAGAATGAGTGTAGCTGAAATCTGTTTATGTGCTCACTCAGAAAGAAGCATTCCATTAGCCAAGCACATGCATCTGGGAGAGAAATTTCTATCTGCAGGTGTGCATGAGATGATTAGCTCCTAAATATTTTTGCAGTCCTTGCTTCATGTGGGAATATAATCCTCTGTCCTGACATATGCTCTTTCATAATTCTTGAGTGAAAAGGTTCTTAAAGAAAACTCAGTTGGGCAGCCAATGCTGTATGAGCCCCATGTGGTAAATGAAGCTGTGTGAGCTCAGAGTTTAATAAGATGATACTGCTCTTTCTATCATTAACCCACAGTCAGTCAACATGCTGGATTAGGGTTAGAAATTGTATAGTTAGGACTTCCTGATTATTTTTTTAAACAATTTTTGTTTTTTAGTTATGAGGTAATTGAGAAAGAAGGATGCTTAAATTAAAAGGACTGTATTAAACCTAAATTCAAGAATAGAATGAAAGGAGTCCTAAAAGAAAAAAAATGTATAGAAGATACGTGAAGGAAAACGATAGAAAAAAGTGTTATAAAATACAAAATCTCAGAAAGGGGAAAAAGAATCAGTTTCACAAAAAGAGCCAGTGACCTTAGAAGGACAGATCAAAATCCCAAATTACCCACAGTAAAAGAGGGTCAAATAAGATGAACCTGTTGGACAAAGACGAGAGGCAGAAATAAAGTGGTAGTAAAGGAGATACTCATCTGCAAAGTTTACAGAATCTTTTTGTTAGCCAAAACACAGGAGATGTGTCTGTGAACCACCATCAAGGTGAACTCCAAGTAAGTACCATGAATGGATGATTAAGAATGGACAGCATAGATTTATGATAAGGGAAAGACAACTGTCTGGTGACTGAAAAACAGTGTATTGAATATTTTTGAGAAAGTATTAGGAGAACCTAGCACATGGAATGAAATACTCTCAGGGGCATATTTGAAGGAATTAAGACACCCCAACTGGGTTGCTGAAAGGCAGAGGCAGGGAAAACTGACAATAGGAGCCTGAAGAGCAAATGGTTGCATCTGGAAGAAATGAAAGGTAGATTTGTCTCTAAAACAACTTTGAAAATTGCTTTCAAACAGAACAAACTCCCTAACAACAATGTTCTTTGTAATTTCACTTTTATGGTATAGAATTAGTTTAAATAACAAACAAGAATTTTCTCTCTTTGTTAATTAGATAAATATATCATATGCAAAAACATTATGTATGGACACTTAGATTTCATGAGGTCTTCACTTACGAGCTGCCCCAGGCATGGCAGTGATGGCTAATGAATGCTTTTTCTGCATTCCCTCTGAATAGTTATTTTGGTTGGAATGAACTGAGAAACTCAGGGGTGTCCTTTACTAGTGGGTGATGTAGCGAATTCTTGCTATTTTCTCTGAAACAAATAGATACTCCTTAATGCTTAGATTTTAATCTCATGTCATGCTACAGATAATACATGTAGATGAATTACAAAACCCGCCTTCTGACTGTCCCATCCCTAGCCCAATTATAATAGTCAGGCTGAGGTTTCCACATTTCTCGTCTGTCAGGCATGGCACCAGACTTTTTTGTCAGAATTCAAGACAAACTTTTCTGTAGAAGATGTGACATATCTGAGTTAAAAACCAAAGGTTAGTCTGTTTTATTCTGACCAAATATTTATGATGCCTTTGATTGTACCTGAGTTCGTAAGTTTTACTGACTCATAGACCACACTCTTGTACAAGTCTTCTGATAACTGCCTGGCTGTGGTTAATCCAAAATAAAGTAAAAATAGTTTATCTAGAAATTAGAGAATGAGAACTGGGTAAATCACAGAGAAGAGATTTGTTCAGTTATACTGTTCACTGAGGTGCATGAGAATGTATGTCAAATCCTAAAGCTGTACTGTCACTGTCAGTTCTTGCTGTCACTGCTTAGATTCTCGGATAACTGAGTATGGATTGTCAGGATAAATATATGGAGAACCGGAGAAGACTGTGGGGTCTCGGAAGTTGGGGTTTGATGTCTGAAGTTGTGTGAACTCTGATTATAGTCTAGTGTTTCAGCCCCAGTCTGTCTCTAATTTTATACCTGCTCTGTGTCTATGTACTATGGAGAGCTCTTTCTATTAAAGGGCATCACGTGAGGTACATATTGCTTAGCAGTCATCCACACTGTGCCAGTGGGTTTCTTTTATCTAAATCAAGAGCATGTGTGGATGCTTGCTGCAGATTTCAAGTACACTATGCCAATGATTCACACAAGGCAAAGCCCTGTTTGTTGAAAAGAAATCTATGGCCATGGCAATTATGATATAGCTGAACTTTTCTAATGGTGAAATGTCTTTGATTGTATATAATAAAAACCATGCAGCCTTGGAAATATTTATTAAAATGTTTTAAAATATATTATAACTATTGATTTATGGATGGGCAGAATGAAAAAAGCAGGAACATTATAAAAGGTTCAGGAGAATGCCAACTGCTTTGAAGTTGTGTTTTAAGTTCTGCAGTTACCTTTCCAAACACCACTGGATTTGATTCAGACTCTCAGGGTTAGGTTCACCTTGCCTTTCTTTAGCCATCAAAGGGCAGCACTTAAAGTTTGTCACCAAGGCACCTTTTGTGGTTAATGGAGAGAGGAGGGTCCTCCTGCTGATCTTTTGTTATCACCTACCTGCTCCTCCAAAGCCACTTGCTTTTTCCATGTTTTCACAGAGGAAACATGGGAAAGTGACTTGCTCAGAATGGATTCAGTTTTACTGAGACTGCCGTAGCCTCGGAAGTCTGTGCCGAAGTGGAGAGCACTGCACATCCACTGTGTGTGTCACACATCTCACCGTGGCAGAAAAGGTCTAAAAATATGTTGATAGGTTTCAAAATAGGCAGACTGCACCTCCAGTTTAGTGAGGTGAACGAGTTAATATAAAAGCCATGTACTATGTGCTTGATTTATATGTAGCACTCCTGAACAAAAAACTGCAAACGACTGTTCTGAACAATTTGTTTGACCTTTGCATGGGAAAGTGTGCTGGGGTTAAAATCTGGAAAATCCCAAACATGGGCTGGAATTAGAATCTGAAAAATAAATGTTGATCTTTTGTCTTCTCTCAATATGATAGACTCTGATAGAACACAATGAGACTGAAAATATGACTTGAAAAAGCTCCTGCACTGAATTTCATAACCATATGGGAATTAAAAAATTGTTTAAATCAGTAACTAAGCCTCCCAACTTAAGTAGCGTTAAGTGGTTAATTTTTAGTTTCATAGCTGAATTAGGAACTTTAAAATAAGTTTGCTTGTTGTCACCTTAAAAGTTAGAAATTTACATCTATATAGAAACTCTAGATTTTAATTTACATTCAAATGAGCAATTGAATTTTTTCTTTGCTTTCTTTTGGCTTCTTATGTGTGTATACTCAGATTTTGTTCAGATGAATTAAATGTTTGCAGTCTTTATTTCGGAAACTAAATACTTCATCTTAAAAATAGCAAAAATAAAGTTATGTTATTTCTTGGATTATTTTTTGCTTCAATCAAAAAAATTTGTCAAACTCAGCACTAGCCAAGAGCAATTTCAATCCCAGATTTATTCTGTGGGAATCCCTTCTTAGAAAACACAATTTAGATATATTGAAAATGGAAGTTAAAAAATAGTTCAAATGGCTTTGAGAATAATTTACAGGAAATTCATAGTGACGTATAGTCCTGACTTTGCAATGATTATATCCCTGCCCAAATTAATTTAATGAGAATTTCTAGTTCCAAACATAACAATATATGTTCATATTTCACCTGAAGAATGTCTGGAAAAGTTTTTTTAGTGTATCTACAGAATTAATTTAGTGCATTTCCAAATTGGAGAAGTTTCTGTTTTAAAATGTGGCTTACTTTTTCTGTATACCAAAACAGATTCTCCAGTAATCAGTTTTAGTGACCATGGCATGAAAGATCTGTCTGTAATGCTTATTTGCACTTCAGTTTTATAGTAATAAATTAGTCAAAATAATTTTATAGTAATTCATAGTATATTTTTATAGTATTACTTGAAAGGAATACTCTGTATTGATTAATCCTAGCAGGATCCTTCAGTCTGTAGCAACTAAACAGTGTTTGGGGTTTGGATAGATGATCTCCAGAGGTCCCTTCCAAACCTAACTATTCTGTGATTCTGTGATTTACAATTTCATTGCACAGAACACAAGAATTTAAAGATCTAGGATTCTGAAAATCAAATTAGTTTAATATCATTTAATACTTCTTACATCTCCGCAAATTCTAATTTCCTGTTATACTTGGTAAACATTCCTTTTTGCATCATGTAGAGGCTTGCAGAACAGAGCTAAGCATTATACCAAATACAATTTGAACAGAAATGGTTTTTCTGCACCTTATTTCAGTGTGTATATTAATGATTAGAAATCCAAATGCCGTTGGATATTTTATCATTCAACACGGTTCATGATAAAAAACAGCTCTACTTGTTTCAGAGCAGAATGACTCTTCTTCAGAGAACAGATTAAAAGTATAACAGTAGTAAAAATATGTCAGTGGATACACTGTAACCTAACATTATTTTACATTTTCATAATGCAACAAGATTGTTATATAGAGCAGATGTATTTTGTGTTTATTCTGGTCTTTAATTTATTTTTTTAAACTGCAATGAGTGGGCTTGACAAAACTTAAGTTAATGGGGCAGCAGGAGCTGAGAAGCAAGGAGGGTTTAATGATGCTTTTTCAATTCATCCCTTGAGTGGTCCCATCTAAATGGGAGCTTCATCTGAACTCATGCTTTTGACAAGTTTCCTTCCTCTCTTCATCAGGACTTGAGAGGCAGGAGTATGACATGATTAAAAAAGTCTTTGGAAGATTACTGCTGGCAGAGTTTTCTTTACTTGAAATGAATTGTCTAATGCCCTCATGCCACCAAACCTCTGCATGAAAAACATCTGATTTGTCAGTTGTAAACCTGCATATAATGTTACAAAAATAAATCCAGATATTACTATTCTTAAAGAATCTGTATTGCTTACAGTGATAAAACAATTAGTCTGATCTGAACACATGAAATGATAGAGTTATAATTTTAAAAGAAAAATTAAATAGCCTTCATAGTGAAGGAGGGAAGTAAGTTTGCGCAACCCTCTGTTTTTTTCAGAATAACCCCTCTAATGGTCCCATACATCCACATGATGAAGGAATTAATTCATATTGCCATTTAACTTCTGTCACTGAATACTTATGGGCAAGCAGCTAAACATGGGGATCCTCACTCTCAAATGCATCACCACAAGCTCTGACAGATTAAGTGCCCACATTATAACTGGTATCTTCACTGGATCATGACAGATCATTGTGCTTTGGAAGCACTTGTTTAATGACATGATTTACAGCTCGCTGAGGGGAAGAGGCAGAGGGCTGTTCCGGAGTGAGTAATGCCTTGTGCATGTGGGCTCTTATGAAACGACATCGTCGTGGCCATTTGTGGAGTTGTCAATATCCATCACTTAACAAACGATGTTTCTGGTTCACTGAGCATTGGTAAATGAGACACCTTACCAATCAATTCTGGTATGTTTGTGTTGTTCAGTGTCACTGGACAGAGTATCCTGTATGTTTGCTGACCTTTTAACTAATGAAAAACAAAAGTCATGTTAGTGCAGAAAAAAAAAAAGGGTTTTTATACAGAACAAACTCAGGTGAAGCACTTAAGCTTTATTTCTGGGTGGTGGCATGTTTTAGTTACTCCAAACATCCACAGACATGATACCAAATTTGCAAGAATGAAACCAGTAAATATTTGCAAGAATAAAACTTTAGCTTGGAAACATAGTAAATCTTAATATTTTAAATTTTCAGGGAATTAGTAGCCATTTCTTAGAAAACATTTCTGGTTTCTCTTACCTTGACTGTAAGTTTAGTTTTAGGAAGTTGTTCAGAAACTTTTCCGTGCTGTAAAAGAGGTTCAGAGTAGTTGTTTTCACACAAACACTGTAATTATTTCATTCAGGAATTGTCAGAGGTAGTATGGGTCTCTGCCTTTTCATCCTTTGGGGTCCTGCAGATGTTGAAGAATATGTCTGGCTTAGGTAGGGAAAGCTACTGTAGCAGTTATAAAGGACATTCCTTGTGATCGTCAACTCTCTTTTTACCTTCAACCTGAGGTGCAAAGGGTAAAGACTGTATTTAGAGGGGAGGCAGCTGATAAGATTCAAGGAAAAAGTGGGAGATTGTGCACCACTTCACACTAGGTTTCAGCATGTCTTTTTTTCCTATGTTTTTACTGCCTTGAATTTCCCTTCAAGACCCAGAAGCATTGGCAGGAGCTTTCTTTATTCACTGGCCCTTGGCTCTATTACATGCTGATACCAATTCCTCCAATTTCCAGGGTGCTGTGAAAGACCAGACAAGATATTGCCAATGTTATCAGTATAGCTTCTGCCTGAACAAAACCGTTTCAGTAGCAGGGCTTAATGTTCTTGATTTACCTTCTAAGACCATGACTGCTACTGGATATCCTAAGATAAGGTGATCATCTTGCATCCAAAGGCAGCTTTCCTTCATCTCATATTCCAGATGGGTATCAGAAGAGATCATATTCTTCAAACGTTCAAACCTTAGTGCTGATAAAAGCCTTCACTGCTAGGTGGAAAAGAATGTAACTTCGTAAGAGCAACATCAATTCCATCCTGGTACTGCATAGGTAATTGCTTTTGTTGGTCTGTTCGCTCTTTTAAGTAGTTGGTTCTTTCATTAGATCAGTAACAGTGTTCTACATTCCTCACAAAGGCTAATGGATACCTACCTCTCTTGCCTTCAAAAGGTTTTACAAGAATTTTTCCACCACTAGTACAGCTGCCTCCCCGTTCTCATTCTTGCCACACTGAACTGTCTCAACTGCTCATATTGCGTTTGCTGCTGTATATCCTTATGGCACCTTGTTAAGTAGCAGTTCTAAAACCTGCAGGAATTGAGGAGATGCTCTTCACAGAACCTCCCTCTAAAGTGATTTGAGAGGAGTGTCTTAGGCCATAATTCAAGTCCTTAAATCTGTATAATTTCATGTTCTAATAAAGTAGCCCATTTCCAGAATTTTTTGCTAAGCTACTTTCTAATCACAATTTTCTGGAAATGGGTTTTATTGTTTCCTTGAAGGCTTAAAAGTCATCAGTGTGAAGGCTATGTAGTCAAATAGCAGGTTGTGTTAAAGTTTGTAATAATGCAGTAATTTAGGATTCTCATGTATTACGTTCGTTGTAATTAAAGTCGAGTCTTCTCTAGCACATCCTGCTGTTTCAATTTTCTTTCTGCTGATGTTCATGCATACAAGGAATTTACTTGGTATGATCAGATCATACTTTATTGTTATGCTCTTTAAACATGGATGTCTGTAGTTTCATTAAGCAGAGGAGCAAAATGTTTTCTAGGATTAGACTGCCACCCACTGCAATGGCCACTATAACACCTGGGAATCATAGGGTATAACTAGTTATTTTTTTACCTGCTCCAATTCCTGGTATTGTGGAGTTCAAATACATGGGATTTTTGTGGAGTAAAGAAAATAAAAAACAGGTGTCCACTCTCTTTTTGGCTATGGAATAGGACCTGAGTGAGATGCAACTACATCTCTAAAACACACAGATAACCTCTATGGAGCTTGTCTGGGGCATTTATTTGCCTTTTTTTCAGGCTTGTGGAATTTTTCCTCAAAGAAAAGACTTTTCTTTAGGCCTTTCTTTGTGCCGACTCCTTAGGTCACATTAGGATTTAGTTATTCTAAGGTGGAAGCATGAAAAGCAATACTTGCTTACACCTTTATGTAGAAGAAAATAAATACCATAGTCTAAGAGTCTGCTTAGAAGTCAGGAGGATTTTTTTTTTTTTTAATTTTTAACTGAAGTGGAAGGTCTGAAGGAAAGCATGGACTGAGAACAAAATCACAGGGCAAACCCCCCAAAAGGATTGTTGCATCTATGGGGACATTAAATAATACTAATATCATAGCTGGCCAAATACACAGTCAGTTATTTTTACCCTGGGTTTGTCTATTAATGCCTGTCTTTGACCACAACAGAAAAATTATGCTCTCTGAACACTAGAGGATTAGTATTTAATTCTTGCATCCTATTTCACCTGTAACAAAGCTGAAGGTCAAACAAAGTAGTATTTTGGCTTCACCAAGAAATGGTAGTTCTACACCTGCACCCTAAACATCATGGGAAAATGTTCCTCTCCCTGCAGATGCTTCAGACTCAGTACTTCTGTGCCCTCCTAATGCCTGTGAAGTGTTTAGAGCACATTTTGTTGAAATTAATGGAATACACAAAATCAAAAAGACCTGGAAAAATGTTAAAAATTTTATGAATACTGGTGAATGATCAGAGCACACAAGACCTTAGATGCCTTCCATCTTATTTTACATGTGAGCCTCATTTGATCTTCTTCTCCTCAGTCGTTTACATGGCTTTCTTGTGCTATTATAATTGTTCTGCTAACATTGTAGCAGAATGAAAGAGTCAGTCAAAGTCCAGCCAATATGAGGCAACTTGAAAAAATTTGAACATCTGCTTAATTTTACATATAACTGTAATTTTTTTAAGTCTGTGTAACAATTCACTTAAATTAAACAGTTTATGCACTTTAAGAGAATTGAACTTTACATAGTGTTTTGGCAAATTGCAGTTTGCATTGCCATCTCTTTAGGTATTAATTTTTATGACTAAATGAAAAGTTAAAGTTTAAAAATATATCCATTTTGAGAAGGAGATTGTTGTCCAGTTTAGTATAGTAACATGTCAATTAAATGTAATTTATAATTTCATCAATTAAAAGAATAGACTGAAAACTACTACTTACTAAAATATTGTAAATTAACATGGTAATTTTATGACTGTTGCATTAAAAAAAATGTAGGACTGAAACTGATTTGTATAAAGCAAAACAGTGCATCCAAGAATTAAAAGAACTAGCAGCCCTTGCCCCATGCATTCTTCTATCTCAACTTAAGACAAAGTTGTTTCATATTCTTTTAGGATATTTTAAGACATGATGGGCTGTAGGTATTAATTTTAGGAAACATTACTATTATATAACATTCGTATTTTCATTAATACTAAAATAAAAAAATAAAAAAAAAGAGGAAAGATCATGGCCTTATATGAGAAGCCTGTGGCTGAACCTGGTAACACATTTAGCACAATCAGGAAGTGTGGCTTGTTAGCATCAGCCCTAATTCCTTATGGATCATTTATAGTGACGCTGAGGGAATATGAGATGATAGCTTTCAAAGTCAATAGTGTTTCCTCTTCTACCAAGAGCACTAGGAACTGTTTAGAGTATGACTGTATGCCTAAGAGTTTCCACTCTATGTCCCTCTTCATATCTGTAGAAATTGTTAAAATTTTTCCTTTTAAATTTTGATGAACTCATAAAGAAAATACATATACATTAGATCACAATCAATACTGAGAAAAAAATCATATAAAAAGTATTCCTGGAGCAAAAGTAGAAGGCTACAATTTGGAATAAATTGCATTCTTTACTGATTGGGAAGCAATGTCTGCCTTTGTCCTACAGTAAATCTCATTTGGTCTCTGATATTTTATTACTGGTATTATTGTGCTTGGGAAAAAATACACTAAGTGCTATGTAGGCAGAGAACCTGAAACAGGCTCCAGACTTTAACCTCTGAATGGGTGCACCTATATTAGCATTCTGTTTGAATATTAATTCAGTTTTGGTGTGATTTTGAATTGAATTTCTGGATTATCCCCACTTACTGTGCTTTGGTTCTCATCACAGAATAGATTTCAGAGTCACCTGAGGACTGTGGAAAACTCTAGCTGACTTCCCAATGATACCTACAGTTTGATCATACTACTCCTCTGGTCAGCCATGGAGATGGTATGCCACAGAAGTAGTTTTCTGAATGCCTGGGGTATGTGCCACTGATCCTGGGGGAGGTTGGTAGGGAACAGATGCATAGGTTGCTAATGTGGGAACCCCATTCCTTCGAGCTGGACTGATACTAAACTGATGCTTGGCACCCGAAGGTCTTCATAGGAAGAGGTGAGAAAAGTTCCCTGGGGGTTTCAGGGTCCAGCAGACAGGCTGGGGAAAGCTTTCCAGTATGCTTCGGAAACTTGGCAGCTAGGAAACATGCTGAAGATGTTTTATTTTGAGGAGAGGATTTTAATTAATTGCACAATTACAGTATTGTCATGAAACAGCTTAAGAGTCCTCTTGAGCCTTGCCAGGTTTCCAAAGAACGAGTCTCAGAAGTAGTTTCTGTTAAATACTGTAGGAAATACTGCAATCATAGGAAGTTTAGCTTTCACATTAAAATACATAAATGTCCTGATCTGCAAGTTTAGCTCTGCACACTTTTATGTATAAATGCAAAATGCAGCATGTTTAGCTCTATGGTCCTTTGCTGTTTTAATGTGGAGAAGGGGCCTCCGCACTCCTCCAGGTAAGGGCACCACCCATATTTATCTACAGCCTTAGACATACATTTATAATCTTGTCAGGGGCCAGTGTGTAATGTGATTATGCAGTCACCTAAATTGCTACAAAATTGCAGTTCATTTTGAATGTGCCACATAATAGTGCTTCAGAATCTGAGCTTTCATTGAAGAAGTAATTAAGCTTCTTCTCCTTATGGTTACAAAGATAACCTTCAAAATGTCAAATGAGCCTAAGCAGTTGCCTTGATTTCTGTCTGCATCTGCAGACAGCTTGAAACAGTAGCTTCAAGAAAATGATACCATGTGCTGCCCCCTTCATGGTGGGTGCTGCCTCTGAGGGAGCCTGAGGAAAGCTTTGTTGTTAACTATTTCACAGCTGATAGATTTAGCAGAAATAGCCAACCAAAGCGCTTCTCTGATTTTTTTAGAGATAATTACAAGGAAATAAAATATAGGTTCCATTGATACCATTTATTTTGTTAAGCTTATCTATGGTAGGGCAGAATTGATGAATTAATTTGTTTGCTATTAGTTTAATATCCTTCTCATTGTGCTCAAAATATTAAAGAAGGTGTTGATGCAAACTTTACCACGCTCCTGACAAAAATATCAAGTAATGAAGTAACAGCTCTGCTGTTCTCCATCCACTGCAGAAATTTCTACCTTCTCATCAATGTCTTGTGTCACAAAGCTGATGTAATGATTTCAGTTTCTTTTGAATAAATGCTCCTCTCTCTCTCCTTTTCCATTGAATTACTCATCTAGTAATAAACCACATAAAAGAGGTGGATTTAAAAAAAGGGAAAAATCCATATGTTACAGAAGAGGGCATATATCCTGGAAGATACTGTAAATCCAGAAAAAAGCTATTCTGGGAACTTCATAAATGTAGCTAGAGTAAGCTTATTGTAATACAAAATGCCTGGATACTGGCTGTACCAAATCTGTATTTTTAAGTGTGCTATACCTTTAAATGAAAAATACTGTACTATTTCTTGTCACAAAGCATGGAGAAAAGGTCGAGGTTGTGACTCTGCTTGCAGCCTGCATGGGGGTTTTTGCAGGATGCTGGCTGGTACAGTACAAGTAGGATGTGCTGCTGGGTCGTGTTTTCTGGGAAATTGAGCAGAAGCACTGAAGATACGAAAGCTTCTTCTTGACACTGCTGCTTTGGAAGCCTAGTGAGGACTCATGAGAACTATTTATCTGTTTCATGACAATACTTTAATCTTGCAATTAATTAAAATCTTTTCCCAGTATACAAGCCTTCCTTCATCAGCTTGACATGCCATGCATGGAAAAGAACAAGATTTGGCAAAGAATCATACAGATTTGTGACAGAACTCCGAATAATGCCACATTGATTATTTAGATCAGCACAGGGCTAAGCTTTCATCTAACACAGTGCTTAAATGACAAGGGGGATTCACCCTTGAGAAAATCCCAGGTCAGAATTTTAACTCTGCATTTTCATCCTGATGGGTTTACAACAGTCTGTTTTATTAGTTGCATGAGGCTTTACAGGAGAGATGCAAAGACCACTGTAGTAACAGAAACATTCTACTGATTTTACATACTATTTTATGCATTTTGATCTATGCATCATGTCCTTTTTAGTGCAGTCTACACAGTTCAGCTGAGCTAAATTTGAAATTTTCCTTCAATCAATAGAAAAAGCTGATATGATAGCTTAGTATTAGACTGACATAGTCTACTTTAGACTTCCTCTTTCTCATTTTATTTTAAGGAAAAGTAACTTGCAAATCCCTTACTATGTTTACCTAGATGCTCTCAGTGAAAACAAGGCTGCTTAAACATTTAAAAGCTCACTTTTCCCATCTATCAAGAATGCAGTTCTCCTTAATTTTGGTTTTAGCATCACTGCCACTGATGCATCTAATGTCAGGAAGGGATACATTCCCTCAACACCCTAGCACTGTTTTATGCAAATGAACTTCACGTGGAAAAAAAACTACCAAGAGATGTAATACAGAAAAAATCCCGAAGCGCTAAATTATAACATAAATGATATTATATTATATTATGTTATATTACATTATATTATAATTTCAGTAATTTCTTCTAGTGCTGGTAAAAATTGATTTTGAAACAGATGTATAATGAAGGGGAAGGTTGTCTTCCTTTAATATATTACATTTCCATGACATGATATCATTTCACTCAATTGAAACCTCAAGTGAGCAAATAATTTTTCATCAGTCTATGCTGGGGAATAGTTATGTTTCCCATAGGTACTCTGTGAATATGGAAACACTTTGACAAATGTTATCAGTATTTTTCAGACACTAAGAGCATTTAATGCTGTTTTGGGCATTTTCTTTTCCGAAGCATAAGACAAAGCCCAGAAGCAGTTGAGCCTAGGTAGATGCTGTGGATAGAAAAACCCATTATACTAAATTTTCACTGCGGATGAAAGTACAGACTTAACACTAATGGATATGTAACCCTTTCCTTCCTGGAACGGGAAATTCTATAAACTCTATATCCAGCCTGAAGTCTCCATAAACCGAAGAGAATTTTTAGATGAAGTCACCTAAGGTGGAGCAGAGCAGCTTCATTCTTGTAGACAGACAGAGCCATGGGGTAGCACTGGAGATAGTTCAGAAATAGCTTTTGATGCCATGTGTAAGTTTGGGCTAAAGCTGCCAGGATCAACAGTCCAAATTAGAGGCTGCCAGGACCAACAGTCCAAATTAGAGGCTGCCAGGAGCAACAGTCCACATTAGAGGCTGCTCTTCTCACTGTCAAACCTCTAATCACTTCAGCTTGGTTCTGTGGAGAAATCACCAAGAAAGTTATATAGCTTTGCCTGTGATATAGAAAGTTAATTAGTCTGAACTTGGTATTCCATCGTAATTGTGTATGTTCTTGGAAAGCATGGGTATCTATGAATAGTAAGCAGATGAGGAGGGTAGTTTAATGTTGGAAGACATAACTTCATTGCCCATTCATACGTACAGTTAAGTGAATCTTCTTCCTCAGCAGGAATCAAATTGTAAAAATGAAAATTAAAATGGAGTTTTAGGGAGATAAACCTAGTATTAAATATGACCAAAATTCATCTGTAGTTTCAGGAAGTTGTAAATGGGGGAAATTATAAAAGATTTGTATTAGTATTTTTCTTACAAATTTATAGATTTTTCTTTCCTCTGCTTGCCATTGTTGCCATATTGCTTTGTGTGACTTAGCTCTGGGACACTTCATAGAATCACAGAACTGTTTCGGTTGGAAGAGATCTTAAGGATCACCTGATTCCAACCCCCCAGTGTAGGCAAGGACATCTCCCTCTAGAACTGACTTATACTTTCTCAGTGAAGTTTGATTATTTGTTAGTGACTTGTGGAAACTGTACAGTGATGTCTACATGAACAAAGTATAGACCACGAGTATTGGCTTTCAGGTGGACTATTTATGGAGATTTTTTTCATTCCTTTTAAGAGAATCAAAGAGGGGGTAAGAGTAGAAACCTATCTTCTGCTTTCTTTCTCCTCCCTCAAAAAACCCCAAGCCAACACTGAGCTGCCCAATTATAATTAAATTCGTGATCCAGAAAGCTACGTTAAATTATTCTCCATAGTAGCAGCACACTGGCTTCTTTCATTTTTCAGGAGATCCTTAAAATAAGAGATTGTAGCTTTCTCTGTCAGAAAGCTTCCTCCATTTTCATGAGCTTTAGTGCAGATGTGTATTCTAGTAATCCATAAACTCTAAGTATCCACTTGAGGGCCATTATATTGTTTGCTCTTCTTCACAAACGTCATAAATGGGTGTAAACTTTGATAGGTTTAAGTGACAAAAAAAATATTTTTGTAGGGTACAGTACAACAACATCATTGTAATTAAACTTATCTAAGTTTAGGCCAAAGGCATCAGAGGATTTATGTCTTGTGTTTTGCATCTCTTTCCGAGTTATTTTATTAACATAGGGTGTCTTTAATTATGCAGAACTGCAAACTGCATTATTGATATTCCACAAACATTAACTACTAGTGTCTCTAATGAAGCAGGAAGAAAACATGCTTTCTTGCTATTTGTCAGGACTTGCAAAGCACTAAGTATTTCAAATGTTCTCTTTACGTTGTGTAAAGTAGAAGGGATCTGAGACATATGACCTACCAGCTCAGTATTTATACCTGGCAATATATGTATACATACATCTCTCTCTCCACACATATACACATACATACCCACATATATGTGTATGTATATATATGATTTCTAAAGTGGATTTCATTCCCATCAGTGGATCCTACCTGTTTTAACCTTCAAAATCCCACACTCACTTAATGACCTCAAAATCAAAGGGAAAACTAGAGATGTTTGATCTCTTTGTTCCTGCAGATTATGATAGAAAGATGTTTGGGTGATATACAGAATATTTTCCTATGGAATGATCTTAAAGATAGTCTTGATTTAGTACCATCAGTTGTATTCCCCAGAAAAAAAAGAAACATAAGGAAGGTATCAGCCCTTAATTTGTGTTGAACAGCCTCCGAGACATTACCTTGGAGTAAATTGTGTCTTAAAATTTTAATATCCTTTTGTTTGGGGAACGGCCGAAATAGTCTTACCCATGCCAGGACCATGCAACATATTGACTTTATGCCCTGACTATGCTAACATTAATTTTGAAATCTAGATATGTTGCTTTTATGTCATGTAACTCAAATGGGACACAGTAAGAGAACCTGTGTGATCACAGTTGGAGTGATGTCTCTTAGACAGAGATCAGTGTGGATGTTTAGGTGATCCCCACTGGCTTCACATGAAGGCATCAGAAAATTAATTGTCCATAAACTGACTGCAACTTCAAAAGTATTTAAAATAGCCTACAGAGGCATATTGGAGGGTTGATTTCCATAGATAGCAATTAAAGTCAGAATGAAAATCCTTATCTAAAGTAGCTTCTTATACCATTGGTTTAACTGAGATGTGAGGGTTCACCCTCAATATTTCTTGTCTGACTTTTTGTATTGAGAATTGATGTAACCAAGTAGTGGCAGAACTGAATAACGTAACTGTTGTGTGCTGCTGTTGGGCTGGCTCTTCCTGTTCTGTATCTTCCACAAAACAGGGTAAGAACCAGTTAAAGTGAAGTACTTGTTCACGTGAAAATAAATGCTGTCAGTATCCATAGTTCTTTGGCCCTGGAGCTTTCAAAGAGAAACTTAGAAAGAAGCACAAAAACTGGATCAAGAGCCTGCAGTGTGTCAATGAACTGCTGAGGGATGCAACATGACAACATAATCAAATCTCATGTGTCTTTGCAATGACATACCAAGCCTGCAGAATTCAAAATGGCTTAGCTTGCTAAAAGCCATGGCCAAAACATGTTTTCTCTTAGCTGCAACTATTTGGAAGAATTTAAAACTAATTTTTTGAATGAAATTCTCTGCTGTCCAGAGAAAAGAGGCTTCTGTGACCCAGGCATTTTCAGCGATCCAGAACTCGAACTGAAAAAAATCCAATTCAACCAGATGTCATTTTACATTTCCTACCAGTGCTTGAATCTGTGGGAAAGATATGACACCTATGCTATATTAATTAAAAGCCAAGTTCCCTGTTTTCTGATTTTATAAGAAACTTCCAAGAAGTCCATTCAAAGGATTTGCAGTATTGCATACTTCCAGTGTAGTGTCACATACTGAATGTGTTAGAGAAAAGACAGTCTGGCTAGCAAATTAGAGATAATAACAGCAAATCTCAAATACACTGGTCATTATGTTCATTGTATAGTCAGATTACACACACTAGTTCCTGGGTTTTTTCTTCCTTGGTCTGTTCAGCATGTTGTCTCAAGGAAACAGTCTGTGATTACATACTTCTGGTTTATATTTTACTCTCTGTAGGTGTACACATTAAAATGTTTTCTCATACTTTCTAGTGCTGCATTTTTAGTTAGTTTTATCCCCAGTGCATGCCTTGCACACCAGAAGTACTTCTGTAATTGCCATATCACAGTGTATGCTTTAATGTAGACCGACTAATTGGTAAATGCTGCTTTTTATGCTACTGTTTGTTCTCCGGAGTGTCGTTTGTGCCATTCAATTTTCAGTTGTATATGGTATTAAAAGTACTTTTTGGGGTTTAAAAGTAATGACTTGCTGATTGTCCTTCAGAAAACATTTTCCAAAGCAATATTTTTTTCTTCCATAGGCTTGTGTTACTATATCAATTAATAAAATATTTTTTGTCCATATCAAAAGTCTGGATGTTTATTAAGCTTTCATAAATATTTTGTTATATGAATTTAATATAGAGAAAAAATACATCTAAAGGACAATAATAAAACTTTTTTTCTTTAGTTAAGAAAGATGTTCTGTCTGTGTATAATTTTATGCAGATGTGCCCATGGTAAATACCAATTCTGACATTCTTTGAAAATGGCCAGAACTATATATTTAGACCCACACCAGACAGATTTAAATTACAGAATGGTATTTTTCATAACTTTTTCTACTTGTGTCTTGTTCTTCTTCTGAATATAGTAAGTAAAGTTTTCATTTCAGAGACAGGAATGTCTGATTTCTGCTAATCCCACAACTTTACCATATTCCAAGCCTGCAGCAGAACCACAAACAGGGATTCATTTGCTCATAGCTTGAAGGAGAGGCCCCAAGTGAATTTATTCTCTTTCTCAGTTTTTCCTTTACATTCCCAGGGAAATGTCATACAAGCTGTCTGGAATTGGTTACTGAGGGACATGGTCTTTCAAGCAATTTCTCATCAGCCTTTCTGTTCTATAGGGAAATAAAATGAAATCTTGCTAAATAGTCAGTCAGAATTCAAGGCAGAGATTGATATGTTTCTTAATAACAAACAAATATCAAATGATCATGAAAATCATTACTGGCTCTATGTGCTTGCAACTTTTATAAGAAGGATTTTTTCCTTCAAATTTTTATATGTAAAATATAAATAGATTTGTAAGCATTTACAGAATCAAAACTGAATATGGCTGTGCTATTTTAACGTATTGGTATTTCCACACAGTGGTGTACTGAGTGTGTGATTTTAGGGGAATGTATGTGTGAGATTTTTTCTGTCATTTGTCAGTGAGGTGTTTGTTTGGGGTTTTTGTTTGTGTTATTTTCTTTAAATCTCAGTAAAATGTTTATTGTTATTATTTGCTGAGATTTTGTAGATATTAAAAAATTAAGATATATAGGCCTTGATTACATACAGAAGTTGTCTTGCTAAAACAGCCTAATTCCCTGCATGCTTCTGTGCTGAGCCCTCATCTACCTGTGGCCCAAAAGAGGACAGTCAAGAGACCCTGGAGTTGATCCACCCGTGTGATCAGCAAAGTCAAATGTGACCTCATGTTGTATAGCTCAGCTACCAAACTGGTCTCTGGAGGCAAAGAGAATAGTGCCTATGCCTATGACCACAAGCAACTCAAAATTTCATTGATAGCAAGATCAGTAGTCTATAACCTCACATTCAAACTCTTCTTTATGAGATTTTCATGATTAGGAGAAAAGAAAATGAAATAAATTTTATGTATTTGGCAAGTTTTGAAACACTGAATACGCATTTACGTGAGCAGGGAGGCCTCAGCACATGCATCTCTTATTTTTCTTCTTTTGCTGGGTCTCTTGAGAAAAGAGCCTTAATCTTTGACCAAACATCCTGCAATATGTTCATGTCCTTCAGCTTTCTCTCCATGTAGCAGTCAGTCATTTTGTCTTGGGCAGACAGTGCCTGTGGAAGGCAGCTGAGTTCTCTGTCTTAGCATGAATGCAAATGTCCTTTCGCAGAGCTCCCTCTGGGAATGTGCACAGTAATATCACACCACCAACCTGAAGTCACAGACATTTACAGTCACTGCCTGTGGGGATAGAGGAGACAGCGAGGGTATCCTGACAAATACTGGACCTGCCTTTTGTCGTTGTACTTTCACAGGACAAGTGTGGCACAAAGGATTACGGAGTCAATGGCTAGTTCCTATTTAAATATCAAACGTATTTGGAGTGAGTCCCATGATGATGGGAATCAATCACCTGCTAATGCTTTAACCAGCACATAGAAAAATGTATGGCCATGGAAATAGTGCTTAAAATAAAAATAACATTTAAGATGAAATGAAAATTACATGGTAAGGAAACATTACATAGACAGGGAGGCAATGCAGACTAATAATGAAAGATTTTAGTAGTTATAGTGCAAGGTGCAAGGTGTAGACTTTTTTCTTTTTTAATAATCAAAGGATTTAAAGAGAGAGAAACTATCCATTTTTTAGGGACTATGCATTTTCCCTTGTGAATTGGAAGGCATTATTCACAGCAAGTTAGTGTAGTGTTTCTGTGATTTGCCAGTATGAGAGCTAAGGTTCATAAAGCTACTTCAGGCTGTTGTCTTCACATCATTGATTTGCCAGAGAGAGGTTGGCAGCTGATGTTGGTTCACTTTTATGGATTTGATCAAATACTCATACATTCATTAAAGTTTTTTTTGTGATTATGTTTTAATTATATTGTTAGTCCTATCCAAAATGCTTTTTTGTTCATACCAATAGCAATGCCATAAAGTAAATGTTCATCAGTATAGTCTGGGGTCTGGTTTTGTGTTCAGAAAAAGTCTGTAAATAATTAATATTGTCTTTGAAACAAGAATCTACTTGCTGATGTTTTGCAAAAAAGTCAAAATAAAATCATGCTACCTGTTTACAGTAAATAGTACTTACAAAAACCTAGGGTGGTCCTTTCCAGAAGTAAGTTCAAGTATTCCCTACATCTCTCAGGAACTAGTATAGAGGCATAAAACTTAAACAATTGTGTTTGGAGAAAAGCATCTCCATTTATAAAAAGTAGTGGGTTGCAAATTTATTATGTAAGAAATGATGTGTGGTAAATTTTATTTTTCCTCAGGCATATTTAGAAATTTACAGAGTTTGGAAGCTTAAGAAAATACTTGACATATGTTTCAAAATGGGCTGGTTTTGTGCCTGTATATAGTTCTGTTTATTTGTCTCATGGCAAGAAAAATCTTTTACTCAACAGTGTTAGAATTAGGCCATATTGTATTTTAGATCCAGTATATCTCTTTTTTAGGAGTCTGTTTTTAAATCTCTATTTTACACTTTCCTATGCTCCAGTCACTGCAGTTGTAATGAGTAAATGCTATAGCTTTCAGTTCTTACCTCTGGGACAAATAATAAGAAAACTCTCGAACAGATGGAGTGGGCTTTCTCATACATGTTATCCATTAATGTCAAACAACAAGCTATAGAAAATGTTTCTATTACACAGGTGAAAAGAAGATAATAATATCACCTGTTTTCAATAGTACCTACATTCACACAGTTTAAATTTCACTTTGTCCCTGTGCCTTACATTACCTGTTGGCTCTTATCTAGACCATAAAAGGTGCTGAGCCCATGGGAAATACTAGACGCAATGACTTAAAAGGAATTTAAGCTATGTGACTATGGGCCTTTCTATATTACATACATACTGGAGACCCAATATTCCCCTTCCCAGCAATTCTGAGGAGGCAGTGTTTCTTGTTTTGTGAGATGAAATTACTATTTTACAGTATTAGGGGCTTGATCCTACATAGCCACTGGTATAACTTCAGTGATGTCACACAGTTTAGGGCACACCAAGGTTTTCAGTTCAACTTGGCCGTTGTTGAACAGAGCAATAGTGTGTCAGGTTAGTCAATGCCACTTCTTGGACTTTTGACACCTGTGCACCAAGTTTGCAGCTGGCTCAATTTTAGTGTTCAATCAGTAGCTAGACGTTTTTATTTTAACATTTATGGATATGGGTTCAAAGTGTCTTTGTTTCAGTGCCTCGGTAGAAATCAGTAACAGACACTTTTACTGAGTGGTTCACCCTGCATATCTGAGGGTTCTTTTTGTTTGTTTATTTTTGCACATGCAAATTTGGAAAATATTTTAACTTCCCTATGGTAAAATTAATGGTAAAATACACTGCCCTTTCACAAGCTTTCTGACTTAGATGAAACATTACCCAGGTTCATCACCACAAGGCTTAATTTTATCAAATGTGTTGAGATTCAGTAATTCTGGTGATGATTAGATAAAGCAGGAATAGCAATTAAAGTGTACACTTAAAAGAACTTGAGAACAAATCCACTTGCAGAGGTACTTCTCATTTTGGAACACTTTGCAATATAAAGAACATCTTAATCTAAAGAAATTGTGATCCAGTTTTCAACATATTATCATTTTGATGGATAGTGTCTAACTGCAGTATGTATTACTGCACTGGGAGATTCACAAGAGCCAGGGTTAATGAAACTGCATGGGTTTCAAATCTGTCAAAATGGGCTGCCTGAGAGGCTGGCTTATGCCTTTGTTCTTAATGAATGCCACAACAAAAAGCATTCCTGTGGGCTTTTTAGGGTTTTTTTTTCCTTTTTTTTTGACTAAACATGCTTAACAGTTAGTTAACATGAAAAGACCTTCTTGCTTTCTTGTGGTATTTCCTGGTAGGGGTCTTTTTCATAGTGTGTACTTATTCATGAAACATAGCACCAACAATACTGAAGAAAAAGATACCAGGGAAGAAAAAAGTACAATTTTTTTAATGGTAGCTACATAGCTACAGATGTAAATAATATATGCCTTTCTTTTGGAAATTCCATTAGACAGAACTTTCTTGTGTTACAAAATGGAATGTGAGACTCAGAGGCAGAGTACTTTTGAGTAGAAAGACCAAGAAACTGAGAAGCTCAGAGCATGAGAACCAAAACCCCACTTTTCCTGAAGTTCAGAATAGTCTGTGTATGATTAAGACAGTGATTATTATTATTAAATATTAATACAGTAGCAAAAGAATGTAGGAAAAACTATGCTGAAAAAAGTAAGGTTTTTTTCCCTCTCCTTTTTATTGTCAGTCTGTTTCTTCCTTATGCTGATATTATAGTTAATGACCAGGTAGATTTTTAGTCATAACCAATTAATTCTCTCTTCTAAGTCTCCAAACCTGGTTGATTTTTATTGTTATTTTTTACCTTAGGATAACTTCTGATCATAACTATATTACTGGGAAACTCCTGTATGTGACACTACCTATCACAATGGCCCCCAAAATGTTCTATTCTTGTAGAGAAAGATATTGAAACTTCTGAGGAATTAATTTCTGAACATGCAAAACTCATAAACTACAGAGCTGTTCTGTCCCATAGAAGATAAATTGTGCTCTCTGGAGGACTGTTAGCATGATTTCTACTTTTCAACTGATACTGCTTTCCAATAGGATTTTGGTTGGTTGGTTTGTTGGTTGGTTTTTTAAGATGCAATGAAAAGATAAAACTGTGGAAAAGTACAGGTGAAGACTTTTCACTGGGAAAAACTGTACTTTCTGAGATAATTTTATAATTGCTAAGTTCCAGAACATCTCATTAAAGAAAATGACTGGAAATAGTTATTACAATAATGAAATACTGTCCTTGTCAAAGTACTGAATAGAAATTGATCCAAGTTGTTGGAATGATTGCAGAGATGTTGCAGTTATTTCAATTGTAATTTCTTCATTGTAATACAATCCTGAACTAAGACAAATCTTTAAGGAGAAGGTAAAGGAGTGTATATTGGACTTTAAGAAAGCATATGTTAATCCAATTTTCCTCTAAGAGTAATATTGAAAAGAACTCTGAAAGCCAAAATTTACCCCTACATCTCACAGATCTAAAGAAAATACTTCCCAGTTGTCATAACTGAACTTCTTTAAATGCTGTTATGTAAGAGAGAAATAAAAGACATGATCAGTTCATATGGACATGAAATAACCCCTGTTTCAGGGTCATGTGAGTGTCAATCAGGTATGCATTGTGTCACTTCTACTATGTGGCATGCCCCTCTATTTTAGTACAAAAGAAAGTGCAAATAAATAAATTGAAACCAGACACAGCAAGTCTCAGCAAAAGTACAGTGAAATATCCAGTTCTTGTTGGTAGCTGATGGTTTGTGAGAGCCCATGGCAGCTGGAGGAACTTTGGAAAATGGATGAGTAGAGGAGTTCCTTCATTTAGCAGTTCCTAGTGTGAAACTTTGTATGGGACTTTAACATAGTTGACATTTGAGGACGGACAAGATAAAAAAAATGTCCAAGCCTATTTGTGTCCTACCTGACTTTTCATCAAAGAAGACACTCAGCTTGTTTCTACACCAGGCATTAGCCACTTAGTTGACCTGACTCAACTCTCCAGTAGATAAAAACTCTCAAAGCAAAATTCTATGGGAAACAGCAAGGACTAGAAGCTGTTCAGAAGCAATGAAGGAAAGCTGTGGCTGAACCATATGTCTCAACTCAGAACAGAATGGGACACCAGGATGTATCCTATTGTTTTGTTAAGCCCTGTTGATAGCCAATGGCAAAAATCTTTTTTTCTCCCATGAATTTATTATTTTTGATTCAGAGTTCATCCTGTTTGTTGCTTTCATGATCAGAGTAAATTTCCTAAAATGAAAAGCAAAAAAACCTAACTGGTTTTCCTGTGCTCTTAAGACTGCTTTCATTAACTTAATGACAAAACTGTGCTTTTTGCACCAGCTACCTTAGCCATCATCCAGTCATGTTTCGCTGCATCTTCCATATTTCAGCAGATGCAGGAAATACTTGCTACATGCTGCTGGCAACACCAGGAGCTGAAGTCCCCTAGTCTCTTTGAAGCAGCAGCAGTATGCAGAATGTCAATTACTTTACAATTTCAGGCTTCAAATTGGTTCCTTCATAAGGAAAAAATTTCCCTGCTGTACTGACAATACAAATAAGTAATGTGAATAAATAAGAGAGGTGATCAGAGTTTTCACTTTAAAAAATCTGAAGTGTTTTCCCCTTTCTTCTTTGTGTTCTACACAAAAGTTACCTTCCTGATCTGCTGGTGGAATTCTTCAAGCATAAAAGCTGAATTTCTTCTCTCAGCTTTGGAAAATCCACAGCAATTTTATTATTCATATGATCAGAAGTAATCCATGTAATAGCTTATTAGGAAAGAGTACTTTTTAAGGCCTTTTCCTGCCTACAGCCCATGTGGAGAGCTCAGACATAGGATCCAGTTGAGGCAACTGCTGAGACTGGATCACTGAAAGCTTGCCTATAAAGTCCGGTTTTAGAAACTAATATGTTCTAATTTCTCTGACTATTGTGCGTGCTGCTGAGTATGTATGCAGCTTTTTCACACTCTACGTGCTTTCTCTAAATATCTAAAAGAGAAGCATTCCATTGGGTTCACATTTCTTCTTTTAATTTATTCATGTGTATGTACATTGCTTTTCTCCTGCAGTTCTATGGCCCATTACTGCATGAGTAAACTGTGTGCAGATTTTGCAAGTCTCTGCCAGAAGATGTTTATTACTCTCATCATTCTTATGAAAATCATGTTCCAGCAGATTCAGGCAATGTGTAAAACATGGTATGTGTGAATTGGCCATTTCACACTACACTTACAATATTACCAGCAATAATAATACCAGGGAAGGGGCCTTAGGGAAGGGGATAGACCGTACGTTAATTTGGTCATGAAACTCTGATATGTGATCTTCGTAAAGCCCAGAGGTGTAATGAACAGTTAGCTTCTTTCCAAAAGTCGCTATCAATTGCTGACAGAGCTGACAAGCCAAAATATTGATGCAGAAAAGAGCTTGCCAGTTTTTCCACATTTTGCCCATTTTGGGAGTATGGTTGTAGTGTGTCTTGAGGGTTGTCTTACAGAGTAAGAGACAGTGCTCTAAAGAAATGTTTGATGTTGTATAAACAGAGAAGCAAAGTATACTCCTGACTGTTTTCAACTTCTCTTGTAAAGCAGTGCACATTGTGGGTAATTGCACCATGGTCATATGGCTGGTGTGAAAGTTTCAGGCATGCTGATTAAATAGTTCTTGCAGTGCAAGACACAGCACAGATCTTCTCTTTGCTGCATAAATGGTAACAGCACTGGAGCACCCCTATCGTTCATCTCCTTAATTCAGATGCCAGTTCTGCTGCTTGATCTGGTTTACTCTTCATTTGCCTTTGCAGTTTTTGTGCAGTTCTTGTCTTCCCCTGTTCCTTTTGTTCAGTGAGTAGCTTTTCTGTGCGCTCTGCTTGAGATACAAAAAACTTCCTTGCTTAGGATTTATTATGTTTTGGCACAAGTTTCTTGGATTTTTAGAAAATCTATTTAAGACTTTTAATTTTTTATTGTTTATACGAATGAATTGATAAATGGTAAGCCTGAAGGACCAAAACAATCAGTTATCATAAAAGGCCTAGCACATGAACAGAGACTATAGTACTGGCACATGGCTTTTTGTCACTACATTCTCATGGTTCATATTTAAAAGTGGGGATGATTACAACAGCAAGGAGAAAGTTTCTGCACTTTCCTCAAAAAGTATCCATTACTTTCTTCCTCACAAAATCCATCATCCAATATATGTTTAAACTGACACCTAAAACTGTCTGAAAAACTAAAAATCATCAGATTAACAAAATAGTCTAAAAAAGATGTAGTCAAACTGTGATGTCTCTAGCATTGCTTTTACCTTAGTTTGTCTCCCCACTAATATTCAGGGCTTAGAAAAAACCTGGATATTTCTTTTCCAATGTTCACTAGGTTTTTAATTGGCAGTACTTCCTAAATTACCCATCTGTTTCCCCCAACTCCCTACTTGTAAGAGGTATCATCTCTGTAGTTCAAAAAAGACAAAGTTGACTTTCATAGCTAGAGGAGTTCTCTCCTTGCCAGCACAAACATTCACTATCTGTAGAATCTTAGGTTGAACATAGTGATTTAAATTTCACTCGTGAGCATGTCAAGAAGGAGGTGTTTTTAGTCGGGTGCTTTAGAATAATATTCCTAATTTGAAGACTTTACAAGATAAATTAAGAAAACCACTAACAAAATAACCAGAAGGTTTCAATTTTGTCTAGTTACCATACTGAAAACTGTTTCTTTGTTCATAGTTTCTAGTTTTCAAGTCAGTATCTAAACTATGACATTGTTTGACTTCAAGATCTAGTTTCTTTTGTCAAAATCTTTAGAAGCCCATATAAATATTTGCTGTTTCTTCCTCATTCAGTTTTGTTTACAATCCCCAAAGTGCTAAGTAGATGACAGTGACACATCTTCCTTTGTAGGAGCTGTGCCTGCCTGTCTCTACATGTGTAATTTATTCTTGCTGCAGTTGTTTCAGCACTTTTTAAAAAACCTTACTAGTGCCTTGCTTCCATAATCACCCCAATACCTTTCTGAAGGATAGACACAAATTAAAATGCCCCCAAGTCCCCTGCAGTAGTAGATAATTTTAGGCTGATAACTTTTTTTCACATGCTACTCAGCCATTTCATTCTGAAATTCCCTTAGGATATCTTCATGAAGATTAGTGTGTCTCCATGTGTTATTGCAGTTAATATGTATTGCCTCTTGTAACCAGGCCAAATCTGTGGATATGGCTTCTTCTGAGAGGATGCAGAACATTAGCTGTCCTAGACGCATAACGAGAGTAGATGTGCTCCATCTTGTAGGTGAGGAATCTGTGAGGAACTTGAGGACCAGAGCTGTAGGACTCAGTGCAGAATGCACTTGTCTTGCAGTTCAGAAAAACCTTTTATGAATGTCATGTACACCAGTAGAACAAGCTAGTGAAATAAATCATGAAACAAACAATGTATCCTAAATCTAATGGTACTTAACATGAATGAAGCAATAACCTGTGCTTAATGAACAGATCAGACTGAGGATAAACATCCAGTTGACAGGTGTGTAGAGGGAATAACTCCTTTACACCCAAAATGATCAGGAAGAAGCTACTCACCAGTTTCTGAGAGCCCATGTATCTTTTGACTGATAGGTGTAACAGAATGAAGACAATACTCCAGACAGTCAGTCAGCAGAGCTGGCAAGAAGTTTTGTATTTGAATCTCAGACATAAATTCAAAGTGAACATACTCTTGGGTCAGAGTAAAATTGCTGATCAGTGGCAGTGACATTCAGGAGACAGGTTATGTTTGTTAACCTTAACCTTTGCCTGCAGTGTGTCAAATACATCTTGAAATCCCATGTATCGAGAGTAAGCAATTAAAGAAATATTCCATCGGTAAACTTAAACTTTAATTGAAGCAAGATTAGTCTAAAATTGGCTTTTCTTGTGACCTTTTGTGTCCAATGCTATAGCTAACAGTTTGATCATGAGATAGGTATGAAATGTCTTCTTCGTTTCGCAACAAATTTTTTTTTAATAAGTTTAATCAGTGTAAGTTGCAAACTAGTGGTTCTCTCATCTCCTGGGAGGGAGAAAATCTGAAATGGTTCATGTAACCACTGGGAATCTTTCCTATCAAGAAATGGTTGTGTAGCCAAATGTCTGCTCTTGCAGGAGAAGAAAAGGAGAGATACAGTTCACAGCCATAGACACACCTCTTATATTCCCACATTTGGTGCACCCTGCTTCAGGTACTCTGTGGGAAGGTACTTGGGCCAGGTGCTGCCTCAGTGCAGAGTCTCCTGCCAAAAGTAGTTCAGTAGTTGTTAAGGACTTCTGCTCATTTCTGGTGTATTTTATTTTTTGGTATTCTAATGCATGTCTCCTTGTCTTGTTGAGTCTTACAACTAAATATTTTCTTGTTTTTATTTTACCTGATTTTATTTTCCATATTTTACTTTCAGTATTGAAATTTGATCTTAGTTTCCTTGGGTCCATCCTTCTGTATCAGCTATTTTCTTTTTGCTCTTTTTGCTGGCCCTGAATAGAGGCAATAATGTCCCCACTGCACTCAGTTCCAAAATCCCTCTTCTAAACTTTCCTAGCCTCTCGGAGCATTCAGTTGGATTTGTCCAAAACTGCTAACCTCAGAGTCTGCATTCTGGTTTTTAGATCTCCCCAGTAAGCTACACAGAAGTCGCAGTGGGAGCCCCCAGCTGGCCCTCCCTGCTGCAGGCTGATGATGGCTGATGGCTCAGGCGTTAAGCACCTGGTCACACACACACAGAAAGCCATGCACAGATGGAGTTCTGCTCCTCTTCAGGCTGTAACAGTATTAAGTAATCTAATTTATATACAGAGGGCTGAAGTTGCCAGTTACTGCTGTTTTATTAGACTTTGTTTTCTCAGTGGGGTCCTGCCCCATGACTGGGGATTGTGAATGTTAGAACAATGCACTGAGTAAATAATGTGTAGGGAAAATATTCAGACTAGTAATGCACAGCAGCCTTGTTTGCAGACCATGCTGTCGTTGTACTAGGCACTGTTTAAACACACATTCCCTGATCAAGAGATGATTAACACGATGCTTCTAACATCTTGTTTTCTGTTGTTTGGGCTTATGTCTGTACAGGTGTAATTGATTTAAATAGATTTTACACTTCAGTCTTCCCTCTGTGTTATATTCTATATGTTTAAAATAATTACCTCCCCCAAACACCCCTTTTATGAGCTGTGTTCCCTCCTGCATGGTAAAGATAGGCAGCTCTGATGTAGGAGTGCTTTGCTGTTTCTGTAGAGACATCCATATTTCCCTGCTCCTTCAGTTCATCAACTCTGGCCTCAAGGTGCTATGCCAGTGCTCTGACGGCCATTAACTGCTTGCACCACATTTGGATCAGACACATATATCTAACCTTATCTTTGAAAGGTCTGGAGAAAATAACACTGGAAAGGAGATCTTCTGTTCAAGCTCATGCCCTCTTGACTAGTTTGAATTAACACCCACTTAGAGGGGGTAAGAAGTCAAAAATGTGCCTGGAAGGTTAAACATTAAGTATGTAAAGCTAGACTTCCAAACTTCCATAATGCATGAAAATGTGTATTTTAAAAATGTCTGAACAAACCCAAAGTTTAACAGTTAATGCATTTTAAAGTATGTGAATTTTAAAGCCTTTTTTGAGATTCCCTTTTGCTGGTTGCCTTCAGGGGAGGTGAGACAAGTTTCTAACCTTTGCAGCCATCTCAATGGAAGAGAGGGAAGGAAGAACACACAGGCAAAAAGAAATCTCAAATTTCATCTTGTTGTGTGATCTTTGAAGGGTTTCAAGAATAAAAAAATTTAAAGAGAACCCCATAGGTGCTACATGATCTGCATTTTGTCAGTCAGGCTTACAATTGCCTTGAGAGACAGAAGTCACAGATTTACTGCCAACACAGTCACCCCTCTTCTCAGCTGCCTTTTCTTTCTCTTCCCCTTCCCAGCTCTTACGTTTATAATTGACAGCTCTTTCAAACACTTGTTTGTGGTATTTTTAGGGTATCCACCCTGGATGCTTCTAATGACACAACGAGCACCAGCCTTGCCTCAAGTTAATCTTGTGTAGGGTCTCACATTTCATCTTGTCCTTTCCTATGTTTAGGGAGAATTTGTCTGGTTTACAAAAATACTCCTCTCCTTTCTTTTTTTAAGACATAGTTTGTTAAAGTCAGGCCAGATTCCTGATTCAGTTTATAACATGGCTGTGTTTCAGTTGCCTTGGTAAAATAGGGGAAACTGTGAGCTGTGGAATGATCACAACTGAGGGGTGTTGGGTTAGCAGAAACTCCATAATCTGCAGAAGTCTGTATAATGTTAAATTATAGCCTCAGTCCCAACAGTTAATAGAAATATCTCTGATATACCAACAGTCCTGTGCACGAATGAAAATAGGTTTATTGTGCTGAAATGCAGATGTTTTTCTGTGTCTGTATACCAAAGCAGAGAGAGAGTCTTTGCCTGACGCTTTAGTCAAAGGTGTTCAAAGGACCCTCCTGATTACGGTGCAGTCTGTAATAATCATGGCAGTCATTCAGTATATTTTAAATAGTGTCTACAAATATGTCCAGAGTGATGAAACCATTTGTCACTTAATATTTTTCCAGCCTAGCTGTTCTTTGTGTCACTTTATGAGTTTCTGAAGTTCAGAGCATTGGTGAGACAAAGGCAGCTGAACATCAGTCATTTGAGTAAAAAAAAAAAAAATAACCCAACAACTGAAGTTGGTTTAGGATCTTTGTAAATTTTTTTTCTGAATTTATCATACCATCTATCACTTAGTCATTTGGTCCTGAATAAGATTGAAAAATGATATATGCAGCTTGCTGCCCAGTGTCAGCACTGACAAGCTTGTGACTGCATTTGAGCTGAATATTTCAGCAAATAGCATAGCCCGGCAGCAATTGCTGAGCCCTGTCTATATCCTCTCCTTGCAGTGAGCAGGGATTTTTCATTTCATACATCATTTACAGCTTGCCACAGTGATTCCAGTTAGCCAGGATATATTTGCAACACAAAGAGAAGAAAGAGAAATACGTATCATTTGTTGCAGAAGTTGGGCATATTGGGTTCAAATTTAATTACACTACAACATCAAAAACTACACTAATAGACAAAGAGTCAACTACCCTTAACTCAGGGTAAAATAAGATCAGTGTTCATGTTGCTCAAGAATTCTGCTTAGTAATTTTGCTGCTTTGATACATTGCATCCATAATAGTCAGTGCACATACTTAAACAGGTACAGTGCATCCATCATCCATCGAAGTGTTTTACAAAATAACAGATGCCTTCAACCCTCTTGGCAGAATTGCCTTGTTAATGGCACTTACTGCTGCTGGAAAGTGCAGCTCCCATTTCTTTAGCTCCTGGAGAGTCTTTAGGTTCCTGCTGGGCAAGAAAATCAATTAGGGAGAGGGGGTCTCAGCAGGGATCCAGTGGCCACAGGATCTTTGTGACCCCAGAGGAAAGCTCACTTCCATTTTTCTCTTTTTTTTCCCACCTAGTGCCCTACCAACGTCTGGATCCTGATCTGCAGCAGACACGATAGTTTTTATTAGTCAGCTGAGCTAATTTAAAAATAAATAGAAAAAAAAGCAGCCTTTTCCTGCAAAATGCTGGAAGCCTTCACAGTTTCTGTGAAACTCATGTGATCCTGAGCATTGCCTCTTGAAATCAGGCCCACAAATAAGGGATCTTAGAAACAAGAGTAAGAAATACACGCTGTATACCTTGTTACCATGTTTTCCTTTCTCATTAGGGCTTCAGAAGAATTCCTCATTAGAAACTACAATGATTCCTTCTATTTTTGAAAGCCTCAGAATCACAGAGAAGTCTCAGCGAGATCTCTTAATTTTTGAGATCTTTGTAAAGCTTCATTTGTTGAACTGCAGTAACTGCTGAAGCCTACATAACAAATAGGAATTTGTCCAGTTGAAATGCAATAAAAGTTGAATTTGTGAAAAGTAGAATGTTTGAAAGACATACAAAATCTAGAAAAACATTGGTATTAAATGATATTGTGAACCAGGATGCATGATAATAATTAACAGTGTGTGGGGTAGTAAACAGAGCACTAATGCATCGCAGTCATGGCGGTCTGGGTATGCTGGGGTGCCCAGTGGCAATTTCTGAGAGTGAGGAATTTACATCAAATGGAAGAAGTTTTTGAGATTTTCTTCTCCCCAGATTTCCTGTGCTTTCCCTTGTAATGTGCTCCTTAGCTTTGCAGGGATAGATCAATTTGCCATTATGTCTTCATCACTGCTGGAACAGGTTTGAAGTACCTGCAGTGTACAGAGGTAGGAGAGTGATTGCAATACGAGCTTACCGCAAGTAAAGCTCATTATTTAAAGAAAAAATCCTGTGTAAAAAGATGGTATTAGAGTATAGAAGTATTCACCTTCTTCCAAGGCACTGCAGAAGGAGAGCTCAGGGGAAGCTGTGCAGGGAGCAATGCACTTTCCATTAGCAAATAGTCAATGGAGTCCTGACGGGGCAATCCGTGGCATAACAGAATTTTATTTCCATTCTTCAAATGACAGTAAGAAGAAAAATAAACTGGCAAAGTCTTTTCTGGAATCATCTGTGGTTGTCAGACTTTGTCAATGTGCTTTTGACACTTTCTTTAAAGTTAGAAAAGCAGGGAAAGCTATATGCCTGTAGCCTTGACCCTGTTTCCTTGCTGGGGAAACTGAACTGATGAGCTGTGTTTGTTCTTTCAAGTTTCATTTGTCAAAATATATAAGGTCATCACAGTTGTATGTATTTCACTTTAGGAGATGAACTGCTATAATTAGTAACAATACACTTATGACTTGCTTTGATAAGAGCTGCGGGTGTTTAAAAAAAATCTTAATTTCAGAGTGAATTATATCAGTTTTTTGTTGTTGCCTGCTTGTGTTAAACTTTTTTTGGGTGTAATTAGCACTCAGAAAATTACTTTATTTCTGTTTTGTTTAATTGAATAATGATGTCTGCAAAGGAACATGATACCAAGGGCATGGGGTTTTTTTTTGCTGCTCTCAAGGGTCTCTCAAGAGTTTCAAACTAGAGACTCAAAGATATAAGGAGTGCATCAAGAGCTGTCCTGACATCTTTTAAAGAGCCTTTCACTTCACTGCTGCATAAAGGTGAACCTAAGTAGTACAGAAGACAGCTGGAACAGAAGCAGACAGACTCGAGCTGGCAGAGGGAGCATGGCTCGCAGGCTGACCCCTCTGTGTAAGTGAGTGTGTGTTTTTTCCTTGCTGAGAGGGCAAGGCTGGTACATTAATGAGCCATCTGCCTTGCTGGGACACAGTTTTGAGAACAACATGCCTTCCTGTCCTTTTCATGCTCTGCCCTCTAGAAAACGTAGCTCTGCCGTTACTTACGACACGACACTCCGTCATATCAAAGAATAAAGAAATCAGTGATGAAGAGAGAATTAGGGAAATGAGAGGAGTTACAGAACAGGGAGCTTCATTAGAAGGGTAAAAAAAAAAAAAAAAAGTCAGGGAAGAGAAAGATTTAATGAGGCTCCTGTTTATTACTTTTGCTAATTGAGGAAGTCTTGCTGCTGGCTGTGGCACTGGAAGGTTAAATTGTACAGACACTTTCAAAATTAATATTGCAGTGAGTCAGAAAACAGAAATTTAGTATTCACTTGCATTTAATGGATATATCTCAGCCTCAGACTGTGGTCTTATTAAGTTTCAAAAGCCAGGGCTCCTTAAGGGGTGAAACTGCTTGGCCCTTTCTACAAGAGATTGGTCTAGTCTAAGGTTGCTCTGTTTTCAGTACCCTCATTTGCTCATTGTTACAGACTTTTGTGCTTTTTTCCCCCAGTTTCCTATGAGTCCTGTTTCTGCTTAGACACTGTCTAGTTCTGAGCGTCAGAACTGTTTGTGGGGCAGAAGGTGACATCAGTCACCTTCTAAAAAAACTACTTTAACTACACTTGGATCCTTTGCAATTCTTACCAGCAGCCATGCATTGTCTGTACCTGCTGTGAACACAGACAGCCCTGGACCTGTGGTGTCCCTCGCTGGCAAGTCAGAGTCAGCAGAGAGTCTCATGGGCTGGATGTGCAGAGTGGATGTGTTATCTGATGACCAGTGGCTGAGTGCTGAGAGTGGTTCGGTCTTGGCATGACAGAAATTGTACTGAACATTTTTCTTCTCCTCATGTAGCTTAATTTTGTCCCCCTGACTTTTCATTTATTAATTGATCCATCCACAAATTAATATTTTTAGTGCTATGTTTCCCAGCTTAGATTATATTATGGCATTTTTACCATGTGGTGCTTCCTTTTATTGTCACAGGCCATTTTATGAACAGTACTCCATGGCTATGCTAGTGGTTGGTGCATTTTCCTTCACTGTTGTCTTATTTTTACAGCTGGAATTTTTACAGCTGGAAAATGGCAATTACATAACTTTCCCTCTGTGTAAGTAATTATCAAAAATTTTGAGATAGAAAGGATTGTACATGCACTGAACATTCAGGAGGCAGCCTTAGATACATGTCTTTTAACAGATGTGGATTTTTTTATAGTTCTCTAAGTTACTTGTGAGTACCTCCATGGATTCCAGGAATTATTAACGGTGACCTTTATTTCTGGGATTTAACTTCTAGAGGAAGCCAAGATTTAGGCCTTAAGGCTGTCTAGTCTTTATACTTGCTGTACTCATGGTTCTGTTTTTCAGATGAATATTTTGTGGCACTACCACTAATGTATGACTGTTATTAAGATAGTTTATCCCAATATGTGGAATTGATTTGATTTTCCATAACTAAATGGCACTGACACCAGACCAGTGTCTGAGCATCCAGTTCATTGTGGCTGAGACACTGTGTGGCCCAGGGCCACAGCTGTCACCTTGTGATCTCTTGACCAATGGTGCATGCCAAATGGGATTTTGGTTTGGGAGAGATGCTGACTTGTCATGCAGCACCTGGCAAATGTGTCTGCAGCCTGGTGCCAAAGACACTCTGCATTACTGTGGTACCCAGAGCAGGTGAGTCTGTCCTGCCTGGCATGGTCCAAGTGGAGATGGAGTCCTTCCAGACTGACTGGCTCATGGAAAGATGAAGGGTTGATAAAACAGACATGGATGTGCTATACTGCCTGCATTGATAGAGTTCAAGGGAGACAGTTTCAGCTATTGACACTAAGTGAAAGCTAAGGTTTTCTTGTTCAATACAGACTGTCTTTGCTCCTGTTTGCTGTTGTTGATACACTAGATAGTGTTTTGTGATAACAGTATCATCAGGGAGAACCATGCCATGTCAAGAAAGATTTTTTAATATGATCTATCACAAGAGCAGCAAGAGAAGCACAAAAATATGGAAGCAGCTGTGTTATCTCAACAAAACTAACTTTTGCAGAGTTACAGGTCTAGGAGAAAAGCTGCCCTTTGAAATTCTTATGTCCAGTGAAAGCTCTTTCCTGAGTTTTCCTGAGTTTTCCAGCTGGGAGTGTGACATCATGCTTCTCAGCAGATATTAACTCAATTAAACTAAAGAGATATAAAGTAAATTACTGTGTCCTAATTATACAAAAAATGGATAAACAAGCAACAAAAAACAATTATATAATTCACTCTGAAATTAAGATGTTTAAACCACTAACAATTTAAATCAAAGAAACGGTAATAAAATCAGTGTAATGTTACTAATTACATAATTTTATCTTCTGAAGTCAAATACATAAATTTTTGTTGACTTGGTGTATTTTGGCATTTATAAGTGTAGAAATGGAACATGAATGGGTTTGTCTTACACAACAGTCCCGAGAAGTGCATCCTCTGCAGAGTGAGAGGCTGAGCTTGTAGTGATGGGGAAAAATAGGCTTGCAAGGAAGCTTCATGGAGGCTGGTTGGCTGTGCTCAGGCAGGAGACTGGCACTCGGCACCTTGTATTGTTACAATTGTATATACATAACAATTATAATTGTTATGTACAAATTATAATGTAGTAATTATAATGTCCTTTCCTACATGAAAAAACCTCTATATAGACCTTAGAAAAAAATTACTTGTGGTTTTTTTAGAATAAGAAGCTGAGCTTGCAGTCATAGAAAAAATGCAAGGGTGCGTAATAATCAGTGCCCACAATGACCCCAGGTTTTCTAACAAAATCAGCTGTCAAAAGATCTGACCCATCCAAATACAAGCTGTGGAAATGCACCCTTCTACACCATTGCCTCGTACCAATCAATAACAATTCAATCTTGGCAGAATTCAGGCAGAGCCTATTATAAGCCATCTAAAACTGAATTGCTGTCAAAGAATTAGACATGAAGGGGATTGCTGAACTAGTACCTGATGGGAAAAAATGCTGCCATAGTTTAGTACAGTGAGACAATTTCAGGTGTTGCTCAGTGAGAACTCCTTAAAAATCCAGAATTATACTGGAAATACTTTAAATACCTAAACATAAATTAAGATTGATAGCCTTGGCTTTGATCCTAGAAGGAACAGAAGCAAGTGAAAATATGGTTGTAGTTATTATTTCCCATTGGTCAGAAATCTGCTTGACCCATGTCCTGATTTGGAATAAAAGATAGATTTCACTCTCAAGCATTTAATTTCTATAGAGCTCCAGTTACTCCTGGATGAAAAAGAACTGCATTCTCTTTTTACAGGAACAGAGGAGGGACAGGTATTGCAGCATCAGAGGAAATCAGAGGACTGTTTCTCTCTCTTTTTTCTTCTATTTTTTTTTCCATTGCAGAACTCAGACTGTTCTTACTCTTGGATGCCTATATTAAAATGTTTTCCACCAAATGCTATTTCATCTTTTTGTTCTAATCTGAGGGCAAGCATAGCAATTATTAAGTGTTTTGCCACTAATTGGGTATGTCCTGTGACATAATAAGGAAGAGGAAAGGTTCCCTTTCATAATGGTGTTATTCTGAGTAGACATTTTATTATTAGCTGTCTGCCAACACAAAAAGAGTGAAATACTTTTTATTGCCTAATCAGTAAAGAAAAAAACCACCTCATTTTATATACTATACAAGAAGCACCCTAAAAATAAGAGCAATCCTTTGCTACTTAGAAATTTGGTTAGATGGAGGTACCTGGAGAATATTGCTTACTGGAGCTTACTGATGCTTTTAGGACAGGGTTGGAAGGACGGTACAGATGGGCTCATTATTCAGTACCCCTGCTGCCTGGCTAAGTGCACTGTTACAGATTGCTGCCGTGGATGTGCTGTGAAGCAGCTCTCACTACCCAGGGAGATGAAACAGGGCCCATTAGGGAAACAAGAAAATGTGAGGTAATGACTGGTTAATACCCTTGGGCGTGAGGGTGGAAGGTATTTGCTCTTGAACCATGCCTGTCAGTGAGTGAAGAGGTAATTTCCATGTTCTCTTGGACTGGTGTCCAAGGAAACCATTTTGGATTGATAGGGGTAATCAAATGTTACTTTAATTTGTGGGCTGCGTGCACATTTGTAAGTCATAGGCCATTTTACCCCCATTGTGTTACTCCCAAGGCACTCCTGTCCACAGAGTGGCTCACTAGTTTCTCCTCCTGCCTGCATTTTTCTTTACCTCCTGCGGTTGACATCTTTCCTGCCAGCTGTGTCTTTTCCACAAGGTAATTCTCTTCACTGCTGACTGTGGTCCTGGGGGATCCTAGGGCTGTCAGCCACACTTCTGCCTTCTGCAGTTCTGTCTCCTTTCCTTGCATGTTTTCCTTCCTTTGCTTCTCTCTTGCCACCACTGCCTTCTGTTTCTCTCCTAATCAGGACATCACTGCACCCTGTGAAAAGGGGAAAGTCTCAGCCCCAGTTAAGAGTCATAGAAAGGGACTGTAACAGTTAAAAATCACTCTGTGAAGAATATCTTCTGAACGAGAAAATCAGAGATTAAGGTTATAACTATTCAAAGAGGATAAAATTGCATTTGTTGTTATAAATAGACTTCAAAAGGAAATGCTTTTTTTTTTTAATGGGGAATAAAGTACTTGGCTGTTTATGTAACACTGCAAATCTATGTATTTCTCAGTTCTTGAGCTTGCAATTTTTGCTTATTGGTGACAGTACTTAGCAGTCTACAGCTGCCTTTGACAGAGAGTGTACTATGAACCAGTATTGACCCCATATGTTTTCTCTGCTTAGCGTACAGAACATACAGAAGAACCACAAAAAATATTAAAAAATAATAAGACATTGGTACAGACTTTCTGAGACATAAGAGCTTCTTCTGTACTGTCAGTTCTCTTCTCTTGAGGTTCCCTTCTTGCTGCTACCTTGGTCTAAAACTCAGGTACATGTCCTGACTGCATCCCCACTTCTTTTAGTTTTTTGTAGGATAAAAACTGTGAAGAAAGATATTTAAATGCCCCATTGAGAGCACATGGAAGGCTGTGTTTATATTGTTACCCAAGAGAACAGTGAATTAAGAAACTTTCTAGTTTTTCTTTAGTTATATCAATGCAGTTTGTAAATATCAATTCAAGAGCAGTCCCCTGAAGATAACAAACAGCTGTGCCATGTATGGTAGCAGTTCACTGTACACTGCTATGATCGACACATCAAACGACTTCATTCCAAACACATCGGGTATGTCGTGGATGCAGCATGGCTCTTACATCTTGCTTTTAATTTACCCTTTTACTAACTGTATTATCTTCCCAGTAGAGCTATTTATCAGGGTGGCGATTAAGTAGAGTCTACTTTACATTATGTCTTTTGAAAAATATCTGAATTAGGATGATCTAAAACTCCAACAAATTATGGGTACTTCAGTTGCTTATGTTTGTGCTCCATGGGCAGCAATTTACCCAGTGTTTTTCCAATTCAACTAAATGGGAGACAGCTGGGGGTTAGCAAGACTCATCTTACCAAATCATAGATATTTTAAACAGCTGGCAATAAACTGTAATTTATATCTATAACGTAAAATATTTATCCAGAAGAAGTACCTTTAGAATATACTTGAAAGCTGCATCTGAGCTGACATGAAGGAGAGCTTTGTATCTTATTGCCATGGGCTAGGGCTTCAATTTATAATTAATTTATATGCTGTTCCTCTGAAACGCTGTAACTTTTATTATTAATCAATTTAAATTGAAAGAAGTAGTAGTTCTAAGAATTAAAACCAGACTTCCTTCAGTAATTGAATTCATCAGACTAGTTTCATAAGCAGTAAATGCGACTGAACTCTACGATGAGAACATCAGTGAAGCTAAACTCATACATCGGGAGCTTCACAAAGTCTGTATTTCACTCATAGTCTTTTCTAAACTGTTATCAGTGCTGCTGTGAAGGGAGCTGAACAAATGAGTTTTCCAGTGCCCTGTTAGTTATGATGGTTCTTAAAAACCTTCCCTTTTCCCCATTTCTGAATGTTGAAAGTTTTAAATGTGCTTCCTTTTAAAATCACTTTCCTCTCCAAAACCTGGAGGGTAGTCTGTGAAAACAGAGGCACTGTTACAAGACTTGAAAATCACTCTGTTTGTGCTCTACGCTAATTTTTGTACCATGTCGTTACATCTTCATTAAACTCAGTGGGGCAACATGGTTTTATCCCCTAATTTGATGATTTGGCGGCAGGATCCATGAGATGTACATAGTGCAAGCTGTCTTCAGTGATCAGAACATCTGAGGGACCACTGCGGCTCAGTGATATTGAATAAAATCAAGACGATTTTGGTTCTCTTTGAAATGAAAGCAGTGCATGTAAGGAGATGAAGGGGTGCACTGAAAACCTGGGATATTTGAGCAGCCTGCAAGTAAAAAGAGATAAACATACAGTAACTCAGAGTAACCCAAAGCAGCAACTGTGCTCTCAAGAGGTAATTATTTATCTTCATACATATAGGTAAAAGCACATTTTCCTAATGTTCCAAGCAGTGTTACAGCTAACTTTTTATTATGACAATGTTTGTTCTGATGTGATAACATTTATTCAGGTAAGATGGAATACTGTTGGTGGAGTTTGCCACTCTGTGTAAAGCCTGAAAAAAAAAATAGCAATAGAAGCAGACTTTAAGTGGAGTTTGCATTCTTTCTTTCTTTGCTCTCTAAGGAGAAGATAAGTAACTGCTATTACCAGTTAGCCTCAAACAGCTGCTTGGTAAAGTTTAGTTGTACTATCAGTGTTGTCCTCACCAAAGAGCTGAGCTGCTGTGGTACTAAATCCATGTGGCAGTCGATTTCTAGTCTCATCTGCCTGTACTGCATCAAGGATGACTTAATATCTACACTATAGCAGTACTGTGGCAGAGCCTAGAAATTAGTAAATAAATGCATTTGGTGTGTTGTTTGGTGTACTTGGCATTCAGTCTAATGTTCTGGAGCTCTAATACAGTCTTAGCCATCTGCCAAGCAACAGTAAGACACTACAAAATAGTAGTGCTTTCTGAGCTAGCCCAGTCTCCAAATTAGCTGAATTGCTCTTTTTCACTTTGGAGTTACTTTGATTAATGATTTTGCCCTATGACATTTTTCTCTATTAAATTTCACTTAAAATGTTAGCTTTATCTTTTGTTCAGTAATTTCTACTGTAAATTTAGAATATGGTGTTAGGTGATACAGTATGCACATATGCTGCTTAGGGTGAATTGTAAGCTCTTATGACCAGTGTTTTTATTCTGCTGCAATTGTTTTAGTCTGGGGAGCCATCATTATCTATATGCACATTGTTTCCAGAGCGTGAAACTGGCATATGTACATTCCTAAAATACTAAAATAATTAGTATTTTTATTTCTCTGCTTTAAATTTGTAGACACCTAAATACAGTAAAGTTTCGCTCATATTCAGCAATTACCAAGATGAATTAGCAGGAATATCAAGTTTAGCCTAGATAAATACGGAAATCTACTGAAAATATTTCAGCACAGAACCTTAATACCTTTCTGATATATTTAAATATTTTTCTCAATGACACAAAAGGCATTATTATTACTATTATGAATTGATTAAAAAAAAAAACTTATAGTTTTAGTATATCCTTGTTTGTCTGCATTTTCCACTGGGAGATTTTCTGTGGTCCAGAAATAACAAAGATAAAACAGCAGCATAGGGATTAGCTACATAATTGGATCCTGTAAAATGTTGAGTGACCCAACTTAATATTTGACTGTCTTCTGTTATCTTTTTCTGCCTCTGGTTTCTGGTTTTTGTGGTCTGTTTTGTTTTCTCCCAACTGTTACAAAGTCTTTTTGTTTGTTTGTTTTTGTTTGGTTGGTTAGGTTTTGATTTGTTTTTTTGTTTGTTTGTTTTGTTTTATGAGAAGTAACAGAAGGATTAGAAGTAATAGAAGTAGAGATCTTAGGGTTTGGCAAGCTCTAGTTATATTAAGTCTCCCTGGCACTTATTTGACTGTGAAGTCTAGAAACAATTGAAACTGTGTAAGTTCTACAGTGTGTGGTACTGAGTGAGAAACAAAGATGTGGTAAGACAAATACTGGTTTTCTTAGAAGGCGATACATGACTCAGTGATTTTTGGAGCTTCTGTATTCATCCGGCTGTGCATTAGCTAAAGCATCATTGCATTCTGTTGGTTATTTTGCTTCACCCCAAAGCCCCTCTCCTGCACTCCTGCTTTACAAGACCTAGTAAACATTACCTAGTCTTGTGGTTCTTTTCTCCATTCTCCATATATTTAGCATTTCTGTCCAGGAAAGGGCACATCGACAGCATAAAAGTCAGCCCTGTCAGTTGTTCTGACTGAAAATTACATCATGGTGAAGCTCTCTTATGTGAAGGGACTATGGTGGTTTTAGCAGTGCAAAAGCAATGATAACTGTAGTCCAAGTTTTACTAATGTGACTTCTTTGCAAATAAATTCATTAATCTGGTTTATTTGCAAAATTCTCTTGCTTTAGATAAAAATACATATGTAAATATATTGACCTATTTTCTCCGTACATTTCCATTGTGATCTGGTTTTGATAAGGTGTTAGCTGCAGACAGCAGGTAAACATATCCAAATGGATTAATCTGTAAATGTAGCACAGTAAAATTCTTATAAAACTGGTGCCCAGTGCAGTCTAGTGCCTGCATCCCTGTCACCATGATAGAACATAATCTTAGTTTAAAACTTACTCTGCTACTTTGAGATTTTTGGTTTTATTCTATGCATACAGAACTAAAATATAATATGCCTTGTAATCAATACTGGAGTTGAATTTAGGACTCTGATACTATAAAATATTTACTTGAAGAAGCAGAGATGCATCAGCTTTTTCACAGGAAGCTATGAATAAGCTAATGAAAGAAGGGAGTACACTATAGTCGCTATTTATGTGGTAACAACTGCAGACTTGAAAAGCAAATGCTAATAGCATCTTCTGCATTAGTTATGCAAGAAAACAGTATTTTAAAATGCACATTTAAAATTTAATTTACTAATATGCTAAATTTTGCAAGTTTCTAATCTTTGTTTTATTTATAAATCTCAAAAAAATCAGCCGTGGCGATGTGAATTGTAGATAATGAAGAAAAGGTCAAATGTGATATAATAAATCAGCGTCCATACTAGAAGCACATAAAAGTAGAGCTATGCAAAATGTCCCCAAGCTATTTCTGCTTCCCATAAGTGGCTTCTGTGAAAACAGAATTTTGTATTTATCTTAATTTTTCTGTTCTTGTTGAATCGTTTGCACGATTTCCTTTGCACTTCTATCCATACATTTTTATGCTTCTTTGGGTGATTTAAGCCCATGAAAAGATGGAGTTGAAAGACTCCATCTACATCATAATGCCAAGAAAAAGGGAAAAGAGGAGAAAATCTTCAAATGAAAAACAAGAAAGAGAAGTGATGTCTGAAAGTTCCCTGAATGGAGTTTCCTATGCCAAAGTATGCTAAAATTTAGGCACGCTTTCCCATCAGCCAGGAGGAAGGTGAGTGGAGTTCATTGAGTACCTTTTCATTTTTCTTGGATTGGCACTTTTACGATTTCAGTATAAAAGATCTCCATTAGACATGGTTTAAAAGCTAGTCAAAGGCTACTGCCACAAGAAATTTAGGAGTGAATTAATTTCATAGAACAATGTCATCACAGACACTGAAACTGCAATATGTCGGCTGCCTCTCAGCTATTTAACTGTTTTGTCCCCAAACTGCAATATTTCAGCATATTCTTAATTTGTTCCAGAAAAAGAGAAATAAAATAATATTTTTTTCTTTTGCTATTTTTTGCTTTAGGTATAAATTTTTTCTTATTTCACAGTCTGTAAATGCTATTCCCCAAACATCCCCAAAAGACAGTATTTCTAGAGCTATAGATTTAATCCAACTACTGGAATATCTGCTACAAAGTGTTGCTGATCCAGCTATGAAGTGCTGGGTTACAGAGGGCTGCTCTCTTTTCCTGCTTCTGATTACTGGCTGTGATCATTGGGAGTACCATACAGCCATGATGGCTGAGAACAGAGGTTTTAAACTTTAAAAAAAAAAAAAAAGGCAAAGGTTTTCTCATTCCTTTGGGAGAATTTCTTCCATTCCATTGATTTTCAAAATAGTAATTAAAACTCCTGTTTAGTCAAAGGATCTTGTAAAGTTTTTCCATAATAAAGTATTTTGGTTTTGATAATAGTGTTTTCTTGGTTATTAGTTGTCTCTTTTCTGATTTCAGGATTCAGTTCTGAGGACTGTCTGAGGGTATCTGTTCTCAACTCCTTTCTCACAGACTTTCTTCTGTCTTGCTGTATACTTCAGTAAGAAAATTTGCTTTGGTTACTTGAAGCACAAATAATGTCTGCCTTTTTCTTTTAGATTTTCTCTCTGAAAAATGAATGAGTATATGGTATATACTTAATTTCTGAAGTAATAACAATCTTTTTCTTCCTAGCTAGAAGCAAATGAAACATTAATAGTAATACTTACAGTATATGGGTGCAAAAAATTTCCCCAGTATTGGGTGCATGTAAAAAAAACCTCTTAATTTTGTCACTTGCAATGGTCTCTAATCCTGTTTTGAAGTAGTATCAGCCCAAATTTTATTGCTGTAATAGTGGTTTTGGTTGTTCTGAATTGTTTCACAGGGCTGCCTTCATAAACATTGCCATCCTTTCCAGCCACTCACAGCAGATTGCCATGTGTGTCCTGCCAATGCTTACCATACAAATTGTAAACAAGTGATAGCCCAATGTGACACCCCAGAAAAAGATACTCAAACCATAGAACAAGTATCAAACTGCTCTTCATGAAAGGCTGTCCTGATATGAACCACAAGAATTCATTCTATGTCAGAACAAATGGCAAAACAATTCAACTGGGTGACAGATTTGGGTATCAGTTTTTATTGTTGCTTCTCAAGTTGTTTAACCAAAAGAAGACATTTCTGCATTTCTCTATCTGCCGCTGTTTTACATTAGCCCTTTGCTTTATCTGCCCCTTCATATCTGCCCCTTTTCATATCTGCCCCTTCACTGTGGACAGAGTACTGTGGGTGGCAGGAGCTGAAGAGCTGAGAGTGGGGCTGTGGATGAGAGGGCAGGGATGGACTGCACCCCACCTGCCCTGCCTGAGCTGGTGACATGGCTCTGCTACCAGCGTGGTGTGTAGTCCTTCCCCGCTCATCTCTACCAGTAACGTGGCCCTTCCTAAGCTGAAGCAGATGTTAAAAACTATTGGATTCTTTCAGTCCTTTCCCAAGGACATAGTAAGGTGGAAACAAATCTTGTGCCTGTTCCCCACTTGTGCCAGGCCAGGGCCTTGGCCGTGTACGAGTGGCACTATGTGAAAAAGGGTGTTTTTTCTTGGCCTCAGAGGCTCTTCCTCTTGCATGCTGAAGGGACAATTGTGCAGTTGTGTGCAGACGAATTTTTAAAATTTTTGTTGGCTTAATGTAAACACGTGTTGGAGATACTCAGGTGTTAACGAGAAATTTCTCCGCCCACGTACAGCTTTACAACTGGCTGTGTAGCCCAGGGGCCTAATGTGTCTTAAGCTACAGAAGTTCTGTAACAATCATTATTCTGTGTCAGGACAAAATTACCTTGTAGGAGCATTGCATAATGTCTGGTATATTAATCATTAGAGATATTTTTGCAGCACTCAATTATATTACGAAGGCTGGGTTATGTTCTGATCTTTCTAATGGTCACATGTAAAGTACTGAAGCCTCCATTATTTTATAATAAGTAATGCATATCCGACAGAATAATACATTATGCACATCCTCTCCTATATGACTCTAAAGGTCAGCTAGTAACTTGAATATTTTTGTCCTCTAGAACACTTCACTTTGAGGGTTCATTAGAAAGAACGTCTTTCTCTTTTCAATATGTTCTAACAGCAGGCTATCACAGTACCAAGTCTGACCATTTTATTTTATACAAAGTAAAATAATATAGTGAGCATGGCCATTGCACACATTCACTTACAGTTACCAATTTAAAAGCATTTCAGGATCAAAGTAAACCAGCTTTTACTGGGAGGTATGACAAAGGTAACAGCCGAAATGCTGCAATTTGCTTTGGGTAGATGTTTCAAATTCGAATGTAATAACAGACACCAACAGACACTGCCCTAATTTATGGATTCTGGCATTGCCAACAGGTGCTTAGTTCTTACTCTGATTGCTGTTTCTTCCAAAAAATGTACAAGTAGACCTTTATTTTTAAAGTGTGGAACCCTGCAGTAAGCCTTAGTGATCGTCAAAAGCTGTATCTCATTTCAAACACATCAAACTCCTGCATTTAGCGGTGGAAAATATTTTTTCCAAAGCTATTTACTTAAAGTTTAAATATCTTACCCTGTTTGAATTCCCAGGAATGCATACTCATTTTCACAAGCAGTTTAATTTCTGTGGTATTTTAATTACTACCCTATTCAGAAAACACGTGCAGAAGTGAGGAGAAGAGGCATGTTTTGCCTGTGCGGTGATTGCATGTGCATTGCATTTGTGAGCCACAGAAGACTTGCCCAAAGCAGCTGATGGGAACCATGCACATGAGGTCCAATTGTGTTTAAAGAATCAGCTTAACTTTGGACATACAAGTGCTGCCCATATACTCAAAGAGATAATCTCATTGTTACAATTTTGCTCCAGAAGGGAGCTTCTGGTAAATTGAAGTGGAAAGTACCTTAACAGGCCAGCCTGGCAAGATGAATAAAAATATAGGATAGGACCCAGTATAGTTTTCTCTCTGTAGGAGGAGTGCCTTTGACCTTTGCTTTCTCAAATGTTTAGTGTTTAGATCTGAAGTGGCTGCTTCAAATGCTATACACTTTCTTCATTGTTGTTGAGAAGCTCCTATTTGATAGAGCTGAATTATTGTGATGGGTTAGTCTGGCAGAAAACTGGCTGGAGGATTTTGTGATAGCTTTGGGGCCAGACCCTAATCAACAGGCCATATGTTTAGATCCTTCTCTAACAGATGACTGTGCGTACGCACTCCCAGGTGCAATGTCATTGGGATTGTATTTGCAAACATAAACTGGTGACATTCAATTATGTTCATAGGCAATGTTGTAAAAGCCACAGAGGAAGTAATTTACAACACTAGCACAGTATGCAATTCTTTGCTTATAATCAATTTTTCATTATATAGGAATATGGTATACTATGTTCATATTTGTTTTTCTAATTTGTTGAAAGAGCTGATAATGTGTAAAGTTTGTCCCTTTCAAGCAGCTGACATTTGAGAAAATAGTGGGGCAAAATAAATTGCTAATAAAGCAATATCAATATATTTTTATGAAGTTTTGATTAGAAACAAAAGCCTGAATCACCACTGTTTGAGCTAGGTTCTACATGCATCTTACTCCTTTTTTCTATTGGACCACCTGTTGTACAGCCTGCCTTCACCACACAGCCCATTGCAGATTTGATCTGGCTAGAGTTTGCTGTTTCTTTCTAGCTGGTTCATTTTCTCTCCTGAGATAAAATAGATAGTGCCAGTTTTTGGTGGTTAAGCAAATAACTTTTTGTGGCCTTGGCAAAGAATTACCAGGTGGGTTTGTTTCTGTAAGTATTCCTATTAGGACCTGTTTTTAGAGACTGATGCCTCAGCAGGCTCTCCAGTCTTATTTCAGCTTACCCTGGTACTAAAGTATATTTTTTCATTAAACATTCAAGGAAAGCTTAGGTACTGACCTTCTGTTGTGGGGGGTATCTGATAATGAAATTTGTAAGTTTGTCAAATCAAAAATATTGTCACCAACATAGCCATTGTGCAGTTCTTATACATAAATGAATCATATTAGTAATAAAATTATTAGTTTAGTAGGTAGTAAATTTATTCTGCTACTCTGACTTTTTTAAACAAGTGGGTTTTCTTTCTCTACTCTTTAAACTTGGATGACTCATGAGGCTCCTTAAAGGTAATGCTGTCCAAGCATGCATTATGTGCCTTGAAAAAACTAGTTGTTAGGAGAGTCCATTTATCAGCACTGAGGTTGCATTAGGGACCATACTCTGAGAATGACTTCAGCTGTAAGTTTGGAAGTGACATTATAGGAGACATGAGATGTTCTAAGGGAGAAGCATTGCATGTTGCAATCCAGCTTGGGGGGAACAAATGGCCAGCATGAGCTTGAAAATGGTAGGATGGTCTTGAAAAGCTGATATGCTCCTGCAGACGGTATCTCCTTCTATTCAGACACACTGTCTCTCACTTATCTACATGGTGAATATTAAGCCCAAGGAAATCTAAATCAAATGAAGAAAAGTGAATCAGGTAATTACTTACAACTAATAAGACTTTTCACATTCTGTTGACAAAATTGTATTAAATGTTCTCTCTCTTCTTTGCACTCCTACATCTTTCAGAAGATTTGTATATTAAAACTGGTGCATTTTTACCAGGTGTTATATCTAATCATATTAGATAAATTATCTAATTTCTTTTTTGCTAAATTTTATCTTTTCCTGTCTGATTTAACAACCTTTACCTCACTTTTCAGTAGTACCACAATATATTGTTATCCTTTACTTTATTTGTGATGGAGTGGCAGAATGGAGGATTCAAAAAATAAATTGAAAAATAGGCTCAGGACAGCATAAATGCATTATGAAAATTGGGAAAGTGCAGTAGGAAAAAAATAGGATAAATATATTTATAGAAAATTAAAGGAAATTACATTTGGTCCTCTATTTATGGATTCTGCATGTTGCTAGTTAGTTATATCATGGCTTTTCTTCTCTATACATTATCTTTTAGACTATTTCAGAGTGAATTTCTTTTGCAATGAAGAGCATATTATTTATATACCAATTCATAGATGCAACAGCAAAACATTGAGAGAATAATGATTTCTATATATTCATACTGGAAATATCTGTTCAACTTTCTGTTTCCATTGGAATAATCTTACATCAAATTATAAGTAAAATTTAGGGAAGTTTTTTCACATTTTATGAAATCATGTACTTCTGTGATTTAACACTCCAATGGAAAGCAATGGACATAAGTAAATTTTTGCCCTCAGAAGATGAAGCTTAATGTAACTGCATGGAGTGTATGGTGGTGTGTTGATCCTTTGAGATATGTTCATCCTGATGATTGAAATTGCTTTCAACTGGGACTTAAACATGTCCTGCCCACCAGACAATAGTGACTGAATCAAGTATTAAACATGAACTGCGCAAAAGATATCAAAGCTTTATTTCTCTTAAGTTTGTTTATAACCACAAACACAGAAAAATGGTTAAAACTAAAACAGCAGAGATATTTTCTGGGATTCAAAAAAATATAAATTAATTGTACGCTCCTGTATTTATAAGTTAGAATAAATTTTCTGTCAGTTTTAAAACAATGGTCATAAAGCTCAGAGCTACCAGAATAAAGCATCATGTCTTGATAAAACATTTTTATACCCTGCAGCTTCCCAGTGAACAGATGACAACTATATTTAGTGGAGCTGAGTCTTTATTTTCCAGTTTTAGTCAAGGAATTGGACAAGGCCAGGGAAACACAAGTTGAAAGCTGAGAGTAATCCAATCCTAACCTTTGCTTCTGAAATCTTGCTAGTTTTTGATTGCCATCATAGTATTTGAACTGCTCACTTAGGAAATTAGGATGTAGTAGAGCAAATTGAAGGCAGGTGCAGCTACTTATCATGTACAGGCATAGTCACCTCTTTGCTGAAAACATGCAAATCAAATTTGGAAGTAATAGCACTGGCTCTGCAAACCATGGGATCAGTTAAGTGCTTGACAGGGAAGAATGTATGTTCGTGACGTGACTTGACCCATGTTCCAAGGGCAGCGTTGAAACCATAATTCTACTCGGTGGAGCCATAGATCAATGAGAAGATGGTCTCATAAAGAAATTGTGTCAGGCAAGGTCATCTTCCTCTTGTCTAACTTCCCGGCCATATAAAAAGCGACTCATAAAATGTTCACTGTACATGCTCTTGATGACTGAAAAAATAATCACAGCAGTTTACTCAATGAATAAATGCTGAATAAATCTTTCTGCTTAAAGGATGACCACGAACAAATAGCAAAGTATTTAAAGTTAGTCTTTATTTGATATTTTCTGAATAATTTTAAGAATAGCAAATCCATTCATTTCTTAATGCTTCCTGCTCTTTATTGATGTTGTACTGAAGATTAGTTGCAAGTGAAATGTGTGTTATTGATTCCCCTTCAGACAAAGTATAACATTTCAAGTCAGGTGGGATTAGTGTACCTTAGTGTTGTGATAGATCTGCTGTTTACAGTATCCCTCATGCTCGTAGGGCAGCTAAACCAGCTGCTCAGGAGTGCTTCACTAGCAGAAAAAAGGCAGCCTGAGTGTCAGGGAATGTCCCTGCCTTCTGCCCTGCTGCCAGGGCTGGGCAGGGCTGCCTGCTTGGGGCTCTGTGTGCATCACTTTTGCCTGCTAGGACACCCAGCCTGTGGGACAGAAACAGCTGGGAAATAGCAGAGAAAGAAGACTTTATTTCAGAGATGTCTTTTGGCCCATACACCGTGAGACTCCTTTATAGAAAATGTGTGCAGGCCATGCCTTTCTAATGCCACGCAGAAAAGTTTAAACTTATTTGTCTTTTGCTGCAAGCTTGAGAATATGTGCCTCTGCCCCACTTGATTTTTCTTTATGGCAGCTCTGGCCAGAGGGTTTGGAAATTCTGTTGTATTGTTCCATCTAAAATATAGTACTATTTAGTTGGAGAACTTTGTATTCAGGTTTAAAATCAATTTTAATTCCACATATTTCGATTTTTTAATGCCTAGAGTTGTCCACCTGATGCAGTATAATTTGGCTTCTGTTTCAGTCTGCCAGAGTAGTGGCTAGGCAGGGCAGAGAGCAGGACCAGACCTGGGCACTGAGGAGGGACAATTTTTTCTTTGCTCTTTGGGCTTCATTTCTGAAGTAACGAACTCAGACTGGTGTGACTGAAAAGAATTAAATCTAACTGAATAAAAAATATAATAATGCCATAAAATATTTTCTTTACTAACATAATCCACAACTTACTTTCTATCAAGGTATCATAAACTCAACCCCCTCCTTTAGGTGTTCTCACAAAACTAGAAGGGCTACTTCAGCACCCATCTTTACATTTTTGTTATAGAACAGGTTTCAGAGTCTCCAATAGGTAAATAATACATGATAAAATCTACTGAAGTTATGGAGCCCTTGACTAGTACTTTTCTTTAAATATTAAACATTATTTTTGAAGTTGTTTGAACTATGTACGGTTTCACACAACAATTTTCCTGTTAGAAGGGAAATATGCCATCCTCAGCCAGTTTTTTGTTTGATGTCCACGAATACTAATACTATGTAGAAACTCTTATTAACTGTAGTAGTTCAGAATAAACTATATGCAAGTTCTGTAATTATTAAATTCTGAATGGAGGGAAAGAAAAAACTTTTGAGACAGAGTTGCAAACTTTATGCTTCTTGCTTGCTAATGAAACTCTCAAAATCATTGGTTTTTCTTTTTTTTTTATTCTTTGCAAGATAACTTAGGCACCCAAAAATTTAGGTGTTTTAAATATGAATAGACAAATCTGCACTTTTTAATTAAAGTTTGAAAAAGTTCCCTACTACAAAGCTTCATTTGATATTGCTAAAGGGACTTATAGGGCTTTCTCTGTTTCCCTACCTGATAGTCTGTCTCAGCCTCTGAAATTTGAGGATAAGTTCTTCTGGAAAACAGAGTTAGGACAAAGAAAAAATAAGTGTTATAAAGAAACTTTCTGTAAGATATGTGGCTTAATAAAAGCTTCATTTCAGCAGAGTACTACAGCAAACACATGCTGGGCTTCCAACCATCCCCTGTCTCTGAATGCTTCAGTGACACAGTCGTTTAACTCAGGGGTTTTATGTGCATCCAGCAGAGGCTGTCTATTATATTGATTTTAGAAATTTCCTATTACAATATTAAATTTCTTTGTCACATCTAGATGGTTGGTTCTTCAGCTATTTCTCAGACAAAATTCTTATTCTTTGGAATCTGGAAAAACTCCAGAGGATAGTTTATTCATACTTTTGGAGCTAGATTCATTATTAGTTATATTTATAATGAACTTACATTATTTATGAAATGAGATTTATGGAAAACAGATTAGTGTATCAGTGGGGGTGGGGAGGGTTACCATTCTAAATATAGCCCAAAGTCTTGGTTGGATGCAATACATAGTGAAAATTAAGTTATTTTGTCAGATTTTCATAAAATTAGGCTGAGTACCAACTATGGGGATATGGAATACTTTACTTCAGAAAAAGAGAAGAGGTATTGATTTAACTGATGAGAAGAAAAAGAGCTATTTAATATGAATGTAGATCCACCATAATAGAATATTTCTATATTTGTGTGCATAGTGATAGATGTAACAATTCTTTGTGTGTCTCTGTAGGATTGGCTTTACATTTATGCTTCAGAATAAGTTTGTTCTTCTGTGCTGATTGCTGGTGTCACATTTGACAAAGGATTCATTCCTTATGCCAGTTGTGTGGTGCTCAGATGCTACTTTGCTTGTGCCTTGTAAATACCTACAGTGCGTAGGAGAAGCAAGTAAGTGGAGTCTATGTCAGGGGATCCAGTGCTAATGAAATTTGGGTTCACATGCTAAAATCCCAAAGAGAAATGGAATGTAAGTCCCAGACTGCATTGGGTGTGTGTTGCTCTATATCCTGTACACCACCAATAAAGTTTTCATCACTGCTTCTAGGATACAGAAAAATCATCATACATGGGCTGTCAGAAATAGCACAGACACATTCCCTCACATACTTTGGAAGGTAAAGTTGATATAAAAATGTTTCTGAAATAGGTGACTTAGCTTGTTGCATGTGTCCTTGTTGCTAAGAAGAGCATCTGTAGTAGATGTTGTATGTAGACCCACTAGTAATGGAATTAAAACCTGGAAAAGGACATGCTTTGGGCTTTTTATTATAGAAAATCCTGACTTGATTAATGCGTTCTTGCCTTTTAAGCCAACCCCAGAGAATAGCAAATAGGTGATTCAAAGGAAGAAGCAAGCCATTGCACAGAAGAAAATACTCAGGTGGGACAGGGTTGGAAGGTTGAGTGAGAAAGACTCCTGCTCTGCAACTGAGTTACTCTAGGCTAAACCGAGTAGCTTGGCAGAAGTACATGCACACCACCCAGCTTTTGCTATCTCCATGACATCAATCCAAGAAAAGAGATGATATTTTGATTTCAACACAATAGTTAATGATAACAAGGTTAAGGGAGAACAGATACATGTAATACATTTTTCTGTTTTGCTTTAATAGAAGATAATGCCAGTTCCCAAGCTGTTGGAACAACCTCCAGAAATGCTATGTCAGTAAAGCCAGCTGGGGAAGGAGGCCTGTATCATTTGAATTATGAACAGGACATGAAATAAGTGTGATTGGAATGTCATCATCTGCTTCTGATGTGTACATTGATGAATGAAATGAATGAAAATGATGTGTACATTTTTCTTAATTAGACTAATTTTTTAAAATTATTTTTTCAACACAGTAGGAACAAAAAGGTTTGCATCATTTCAGTTTCTTCCCTTTCCTGATTAATCACAGAGAGTCAATGAGGTACATGGCAGCAATAGGAAGTAAAACTTTTTGACTAGAAAGAATGGGCACAGGTAAAAAACCCTAAGTCTCTGCCTCAAGGTAAATTTATTGAAAAGACACTGACAAACTTTATAAGAGAGCATTTAATCTCAAATTAAAGTATGATTAATTTGCGTTATTTTAGGAATAAATTAACTGAAGTATTTGTGTAATTTTATTACAGACATTTGAAATTAATCTTTTGGTAAAGCACTTTTAATTCTCCTTTGTTCTCGTTATTTTGGCTGCTATCCCGCTCTGTGCCTCGTTGGCCTAGAAATGGCTTGCAGTGTCTATTCCTCTTGCTGCTGCTCTTCTGTGGAGTAGTACATTTGCTGCCTCACTTGTACAGTCTCTTCACAGCTCTTTTCATAACCAGTTCAATTATAGCATGCCCAGATTTTTTTTTCTTTCTTGAGTAGATTTCTAATTTTGGAACTTTCAATCCCCAGCCAGTAGACTAATGAAGACTCCTTGGTCTTGTAAGTGATATTCAAAGGAAGAGAGTTAGCTAGTTATTTTATGTATTCACTGTGGGCAAAAACTCATCCCACGCCAAAAGGGCTGCAAAGGCCCCATCATTCCCAAAGCCCTCAGGGCCTCATTCGTCACTTCGTTCTATGTCAGCGTAAATCACACTGGAGAAATACAACTGTGGATCAGTGAATTTAATTCAAGTACTAAATCTTTACTGAGAGGACTTTATGTGGGTCAAGCACAAGGAAAATGAGGAAACAAATTCTACCCTGTGAACTTAGGTCCAAAGAGTGGCGTTTCTGCATTACTTGCTGGTCTGGACACTGTGCCGTTTGCATAGAAATTTGGGTCACTACATGTTTAATGGAGAATCTCTGACCTATTTTGAGACTTTAACACTGGGCTGTGTTGGTCCTTGAAGACCTGAGAATGAGAAGCCTCCTCTGTGGTGCATGAAGGCGAAGAAACACCTTTCATGCTTAGCCCTCCATTAAATTCATCGTATATCAATGTGAATATTAAAGTAGATCCTGTGTGTACCCTTAATTGATACTAGCATACAAGCCAGCTCTTGAAGTGAGAGGTGACTTTTTAGGTACACCTCTGGACCACTTCAGCTATTAATAGTAATATTTTAAAATTATTTTGTGCAGACTGCAGTAGACAAGAATTTGGTCATATGAAAAGTTGCAGTATTGCTATAGCAACACTGTTTACTGAATGTTCTGAGAAAGGCAAATGAATGGCCAAATAAGTAACAGAGCTATGGATAAGCACTTTAAAGAAACCTAAATAAAATAATAAACCTTGATAGCAAATGGATGCATACAAGGAATGTTTTTGGTATTTCTAAGGTAATTCAGAGTGGACTGGCTTTGCAAAGATCAAAATTCCTTCATGTGACATGTGAACAAGAATGCATGATCAAAATTTGCCGGTGTGAAGGCTTTACAAGACATCTCTTACACTTCTGAGTAGATCTTGCAATGTTTTATAAGCTGGATGGAATGATGTTTCTTTTCTTTTCCCTAAATATTTTTTAGAAATGTTGCAGAAAATCTTGATAATTTGTTTTAAATAATCTACTGCAGGGGAGAGTGGGCTTTCTAATACAGTTCTAGTTTATGAAACTGTTTCTGAAAGATCAGGACTGAACAATCTGCAGAACACAGAGCTCCATGAATAACCAAACAGTATTTCCTTACAGTGCTTTTTCCAGCAGCTTTGGAGCTGTAATTTAATGTGAGCTTTCAGGCAGGTACCAGGTAATGCTCTAAAGGGAAGTATAGGGAGAATTAATAAACTCCATTTTAAAAAATAGCAATTGAAGTAGAAGATCTAGAAATAGCAAAAGCTCTAGCTGTATAATTAAACAAGCAAAGGATTTAAATCTTCAAAATAATGGGCAGAGGACGTCACTGATAATTCTATTTAATGAGTTGGTCCTGAGGTAATGACTCGCACAGAGACCATTGAAAACATGGGGAAACAAGATAATGTCCATGAACTGAATGAACTAGAATTTAGCAGCCATACAGGATGTTAGCATTCCGCTTGCTGTCCGTATGGGAGACCTGGAGGAAGGCATTGTCCGCTGAAAAAAAGAAGGAAATTCAGAAAACAGGAGCTGCCAAAATAACATCTAGGTTTTGGGATTTCTCAAGAGTCAGGAAGACTTAGACTCCGTGGGGTAGTTTCAAAAATGTATCCCAACAGAGCCTTCAAATTACAGTCACTCTCTCTAATTAAGAAGGCTAAGTGTAACAAAACAATAGAGAAATTTAGAGCAAAAGTTAAAAGCTTGGCAAAAAACCTGCCATTACTTAGGCATGGAAATGAATGACCATCTGTATACTAGCAAGAACATATATAATTTGTTTCAAGACCAGCAAAGAAAACACAGCATGCAGAACTTAGTTGCCACTTCCTTTCTAGAAAATATGACACATGTGCTCATATTTAATATGAAAATCATGAACTATTTTGCCAATTAACACCCTCCTACTTAATCTAAGACAAACATCTGAACATTCTTTATCCAAAGCTGTCCTGCCTTACACTGTGCTGAGGATGCAACAAATAGATAAAAGACTAATTGCAAAACCCTGTTTGGGTGAGACTTAACAATTAAAATCACCAAATAATGCAAAATGTGTGTACACAATCTGAAACATCCACTAATTGCTGTTAATTCTCCTCTGTATTTGATTCAATGAAAAATGACTTCCCATAAGGACAGTCACCACTTTCAAGGCTAATATTTCTTGTTATCGGTTGGTGATGTCACTTGTTCAGAGTTAAGGCAGACCAAATTTTTTTCCTAACTGAAAAGGTATTGAAATGAAGAACCTATGAAAGGCACACATGCATCTGGATGTGGTGCAGCTCTGAGAGGTATAGAAAAGCAGGAACTTCTTAGTACTGATTTTCTCAGAAAATGTTTGCTTAAGCTCATACAACATCTTGGAGATCAATACTGATCCTCTGAACTTAGAATAAAAAAGGATCTCTTGAGCTGGAGACGCTGGGGCCAGTCACAGTGGCGAGGTAAGAGGACTTCAAAGAGCACAGCACTCAAGTGCCAGATCCCAAACTTAGACACCCTGCACAGAGTTTAGTTGGGCAGAGGCTCTGCAAGCCCAGGCATGATAATTCTTCCTGCACCTGGGAAGGCCCTGCTTTCATGGTCTTATTAAGCAGTAGTATCAGAGAAAATGTGCATTACTTTTGCAAATCTGTAATTCTGGAGCCATGTAGGTGTTATTTGACCTCTGGAAGCAAAAACCTAGTGGACTCTTTCTGTTGTCTTTTTCTGTCAGCTGTAGGGTCCTGCACAGCTCTGTATTCACATGGTCTAACATATGGGGAGATGAAATAATTGAAATTCCTTTAAATGCCCATTGCTCCATAATGTTCATACTTAGTCAGGTAGCTAGAGGTGTGCCATAAAGCTCATTTGGCAGCACTTAAGACCATAGACACAGTCTCCAGTGTGGCCCTGGTGGGAGGGGTTTATGTGTAGAAATCAGCTCCATAATGGCAGTGTGAGCTCTGTTTGAGTTGCAGAGGGTTTCTTTGCTTTGATGGTCTTTTAACATATAGCACAATGTTTGCTAGGATGATAAAAGACTCCTCACCTTCCCCCTTGTCTTTCTTAGTTATCCTGTGTCAGAAAAGCCTTCAGATTTATCAGAAAGAGAGCAATTTCCAATGTGTCAAGAATTGTCCTAAATCCCAGATTTTAGCAGTTTTCTGTTTTTGACGTTCTAGGTTTTTCTGTGTCCACATAAAAGATGAAGTGGAACTGCTATTTAAAACTGAGAAGAAAAATCTTATTTCTTAAAACTATTAAAGGCTTAGTCTCAATGAATCAGAGAATAGAAATTTTATTTTTCATTCTATTCTCTCACTTGCTTTTCCTGCTGCTCCTCATTACCCAGATTGCTGAGATCTTATTTGGTGATAGAAAGATCTGTGACCTCATCAAAACAATTATTGTTAAATCATTATCTTGTGACACAAAGTCTGAGACACATCTGCCATTGCTCACATCCTGGGTCACCCTGCAAACATCTGATTATGATTTGATAAACAAAACCATTCCTCCAGTGAATTTTTGACAAAGAGTCTATGAATAAAGCTGGACAAAACTCTGGAATTTGGCTGCTTTGTAACCACCTTTTCTGTGCTGGATTATGGTACTGAAGAAGAGCCAATCACTTAAAAAATAAATAAGAAACAATTAATAGAGTGAGTCTCTATTTTATTAGTAAAAGTAATCTGTTAGAATTTCCGTAAAGATGCTCTGTGAATAGTTTGCATTTTGGCAAAGCAACAATATAATATACCGACTGCTTCCTTCTTGTGAATGAATAGGATGATGGGGGTATTTCCTGATCCACTTTAAAATAAAAGTAGTTATTTAAATAAAATTACTATCAGGTTTAATTAAAAAAAATCAGTATAACATGCATATGTATTTCTAGAAATCTACTGCGTGTATTTTTCCTAAGAGCCAGTCTCCTCCTTATATTGTTAGTGGTTTTGGTTTCTTATGCTTCTCTATTTGCCTCTGTCCTAGGTTGCAATATTGATGTAGTTAAGTATTCTATTACCACCAGCTGTGGGCCATTAGCTGCTATCACCCACTCCGGATGACAGGCAATGGGCCATCCGTTAGCTATTATCACTTGCTAATGACCCACCCCGCATGACAGGCAATGGGCCATCAGGGACCCACCGTGTGACTCATGGACTTATCTCATCCCATTGTGAGATGCTCTGCCGAAGAGGGAGGAGCCAGGTGTTCCCACCTGGATATAACCTGGCCTTGGAACTGCCTGAGCTAGCCCTGTCTACTGGGTTCCCAGAGGACGAGAGCTACCACTGGATCTTCAGCTGGAGACTAGACCTTCACAGGATCACCATTTCAACTGGACTACTTCAGCTGGACTGCTACTACCACCCTAACAGGGTGTTAGGTTGTATCTGACTTTGTCAGTGCTTTTCCTTGTATTATTTCACTTATTTTAATTTCAATCTTGACTTGTGATCTCTCACTGGTTTGTTTTCAAACCAATACATATTTTGGCGCCCAACGTGGGGCACGACCTGGGGAAACTCAGAAATCCTAGCACCATGATGCTCGGCTTATCTATATGGGTACTGTACCTCGCTCTCTATATTTTTCCTCAAATGGGATACTATCTGCCCGTCGTATTGCTCCTGTTGCGACCAGGAAATGGCATGAGAATTGCTCTATTGGTTTATTATGCCTATGGCATGGTTACCTGTGAGGCAATGAACACCATTCGTTATATATACTCGACTTTGTCTGCCTGGCCTAACCTGAGCTGCTTCGTCTGGGACCTGCTCAGCAATCGCACCCACCCTCTGGGGCTAGGAGGAGAGAGCGGTTTCTTCCAGCCTTTCAGGTCAGGCACGGCCGTTTTTGAAAATATTGAGTTCCCTCTGGATGCTAAGGATGGCATAATCTTTTTGTCAGTTCTGTTTTCTTTGATCAGCATCGTGTACATCTTGCTGAAGATCAGAACAATACTTGGTGTGGTACAGCGTCTTCTTGAAGAGGAGGAGAAAAGAAACAAGTCAGCAGGCACCATGTCCACGCAAACTGCCACTAAGAGGAAAGGAACCAAAGGAGCAGTCAATGTCTCAACACAGACCACTGCCGAATCAGAGCAGCCAAAGCCAGTAGTGGTTGCCCCCGTCCAGAAAAAGAAATCCAAGAGCAAATCAGTCCGCACAGCGACTGATGAGGATGCAGCAGGACCATCTCACCAAGCAGAAGAGACAGAACCGGAGATCATCACTCGCTCTCTATCCCTGGGGGAGCTGCGGGACCTACGGAGGGAATTCACCCGGCAGGCAAACGAGTCCATCTTAACCTGGCTGCTCCGCATCTGGGATGCCGCCGCTAATGACACCATTCTGGATGGAAGTGAGGCCAGGCAACTGGGATCCCTGTCTCAGGATGTGGTCATTGACCAGGGGATTGGGAAAACCCAGGAAACTCTCAGCCTCTGGCGGAGATTGCTGGCGAGTGTACGGGACAGATACCTCTGCAAAGAAGACCTCCAGATGCACCAGAGAAAATGGAACACAATAGAACAAGGTATCCGATGCCTGAGGGAATTGGCCGTGCTAGAGATCGTTTTCTCAGACAACGAGAGATTCCCCAAGAGCCCAGATAATGTCCGGTGCACTTCACAAATGTGGCTAAGATTTGCGCGGCTCGGACCAGAGATATACTCTCGTTACCTGGCAACATTGCAGTGGAGGGAAGGCGAAGACCAGGTGGGCATGTTAACAAACAAACTGAGAATTTATGAGGACACTGTCACCGCTCCACTACGTACCCAGGTCTCATCGGTAGAAACAAACCTGGCCGCGCAAGTCCGGAGCTTAATTGAAGAGAGCCTCCAGAAACTAAAGAAAGAGCTCAAAGAAGGATTTTTTCATGCCACACCGAAACCAACCCGAGTCTCTGCCATCAGGAGCAGACGTACTCCAGTCAGGGAAGGAAAACAAACTCCACGACGTGACCTCTGGTTTTTCCTTCAAGAGCATGGGGAAGACATGAGGAAGTGGGATAGGAAACCCACCTCCACCTTAGCAGCCCGGGTACGTGAATTGAAAACAGAAACATCCACTTCAGGAGGCTCATCTAGGTACAACACTGCCCCAGTCTCTTGTGGACAGAACCCCCGACAGAATGGAAAGGATAATATGACTGATCCTCTTGAAGGAACCTCAGGAACACATTTACGGGAGAAGAACATCGTGCACCAAAAACAGGATTAGAGGAGCCCTGCCTCTAGCCAGGTAGAGGAAAGGGATAATCGGATCTATTGGACTGTGTGGATCCGATGGCCTGGCACGTCTGACCCACAAAGATACACGGCTTAGGTTGACACCGGCGCTCAGTGCACCCTGATGCCATCCAGGTATGTGGGGACCGAATCCATTTCTATTTCTGGGGTGACAGGAGGATCCCAGCAGCTGACTGTACTGGAAGCTGAAGTGAGTTTAACTGGGAATGAGTGGCAGAAACACCCCATTGTGACTGGTCCAGACGCCCCATGCATCCTCGGCATAGATTATCTCAGGAGTGGATATTTCAAGGACCCGAAGGGACATCGCTGGGCTTTTGGGATAGCAGCTGTAGAGACAGAAGACATAAGACAACTGAATACCCTGCCTGGTCTCTCAGATAACCCGTCTGCTGTAGGACTACTGAGAATTGAAGAACAGCGTGTACCAATTGCTACAGCTACAGTGCATCGCCGGCAATACCGCACTGACAGAGACTCTGTGGCCCCCATCCATAAGATGATTCGGGATCTGGAGAGCCAAGGGGTGGTCAGCAAGGCTCACTCACCCTTTAACAGCCCTATATGGCCGGTGCGTAAGTCCAGTGAAGAATGGAGACTGACGGTGGATTACCGTGGCCTGAATGAAGTCACACCACCACTGAGTGCTGCTGTACCGGACATGTTGGAACTTCAGTATGAGCTGGAATCCAAGGCAGCAAAGTGGTATGCGACCATTGATATTGCCAATGCCTTTTTCTTCATTCCTCTGGCAGCAGAGTGCAGGCCTCAGTTTGCTTTCACCTGGAGAGGTGTGCAGTACACGTGGAACCGACTGCCCCAGGGGTGGAAGCACAGTCCCACCATCTGCCATGGACTGATCCAGGCTGCACTGGAAAAGGGTGAGGCTCCAGAACATCTGCAGTATATTGATGACATCATCGTGTGGGGGGACACAGCGACGGAAGTATTTGGGAAAGGAGAGAAAATCATTAAAATTCTCCTGGAAGCCGGTTTCGCCATCAAGAAGAGCAAAGTCAAGGGACCTGCCCGAGAGATCCAGTTCCTGGGAGTAAAGTGGCAAGATGGACGGCGTCAGATTCCTTCTGAGGTCATCAATAAGATCATCGCGATGTCTCCACCAACCAACAAGAAGGAGACGCAAGCCTTCCTAGGCACCATAGGCTTTTGGAGAATGCACATCCCTGAGTACAGCCAGATCGTGAGTCCTCTCTACCTCATAACCCGCAAGAAGAACGATTTCCACTGGGGCCCTGAACAGCAGCAAGCCTTCACCCAGATCAAACAGGAGATCGCTCATGCGGTAGCACTTGGCCCAGTCAGGACAGGACCAGAGGTAAAGAATGTGCTTTACTCTGCAGCTGGGAGCCATGGTCTGTCCTGGAGCCTTTGGCAGAAGGTGCCTGGCGAGACCCGAGGTCGACCACTGGGATTCTGGAGTCGAAGTTACAGAGGGTCTGAAGTCAACTACACTCCCACCGAGAAAGAAATCTTGGCAGCTTACGAAGGAGTCCAAGCCGCCTCAGAGGTGATCGGCACAGAAACACAACTTCTCCTTGTACCCCGACTGCCAGTGCTGGGGTGGATGTTCAAGGGAAGGGTTCCCTCTACCCACCATGCCACTGATGCCACGTGGAGCAAATGGATTGCCCTCATCACACAGCGCGCCCGTATTGGAAACCCAAATCGCCCTGGGATTCTGGAAATTATAACAAACTGGCCTGAAGGTGAGAGTTTTAAATTATCTTCAGAAGATGCAGAGGAGCAAGTAGCACGTGCCGAGGAAGCACCCCCGTATAATGAACTACCAGAGAGTGAAAGACGCTATGCCCTCTTCACCGATGGTTCCTGCCGAATTGTTGGCGCAGATCGGAAATGGAAAGCTGCAGTATGGAGCCCCACACGACAAGCTGTACAGGCTACCGAGGGACAAGGTGGATCGAGTCAGGTCGCAGAGCTTAAAGCCATCCAACTGGCTTTGGATATTGCCGAACGAGAGAAATGGCCAAGGCTCTATCTCTACACCGACTCCTGGATGGTAGCCAACGCGCTATGGGGATGGTTAGATCGCTGGAGAAAGGCTAACTGGCAGCGCAGAGGAAAACCCATCTGGGCCGCTGAGATTTGGCAGAACATCGCCGCCCGGGCAGAAAAGCTGACTGTGAAAGTTCGACACGTGGATGCACATGTACCTAAGAGTTGGGCTAATGAAGAGCATCGTAACAACGAGCAGGTGGACCGAGCTGCCAAGGTGGAAGTGTCACAGGTGGATCTGGACTGGCAGCACAAAGGAGAATTATTTCTAGCTCGTTGGGCCCATGATGCCTCTGGTCATCAAGGGAGAGATGCGACATACAGGTGGGCTCGTGACCGAGGGGTGGACTTGACCATGGACAACATCTCACAGGTCATCCACAGCTGTGAGACTTGCGCTGCAATCAAACAGGCCAAGCGGGTGAAGCCTCTGGGGTATGGGGGACGATGGTCAAAGTACAGGTATGGGGAAGTATGGCAAGTTGACTACATCACACTTCCCCAAACCCGCCAAGGAAAGCGCTACGTGTTGACCATGGTGGAAGCAACCACGGGATGGTTAGAGACCTACCCTGTGCCTCATGCTACTGCCAGGAACACCATCTTGGGTCTGGAAAAGCAAGTCCTGTGGAGACATGGTACCCCTGAGAGAATCGAGTCTGACAATGGAACCCATTTCAAGAATGGCCTCATAAGCACCTGGGCTAGAGTACACGGAATTGAATGGATATACCACATCCCCTATCATGCACCAGCTGCCGGGAAAGTTGAACGGTGCAACGGACTACTTAAGACAACTTTGAAGGCACTTGGCGGGGGAACCTTCAAAAATTGGGAACTGAACTTAGCAAAGGCCACCTGGATGGTTAACACAAGGGGTTCTATCAATCGAGCCGGTCCTGCCGAGTCCGAACCTTTGCACACAGTGGATGGAGATAAAGTCCCTGTGATACACGTAAGAGGTATTTTAGGAAAGACTGTTTGGATTAGTCCCACCTCAGGCAAAGGCAAACCCATCCGTGGAGTGGTTTTTGCCCAAGGACCTGGTTATACTTGGTGGGTGATGAAGGCAGATGGGGAAACCTGTTGTGTACCACAAGGAGACCTTATCTTAAGTGAGAACTCTGTAGATGGTAATAGAATAAGGGGTGGATAATGTCCTAGGTTGCAATATTGATGTAGTTAAGTATTCTATTACCACCAGCTGTGGGCCATTAGCTGCTATCACCCACTCCAGATGACAGGCAATGGGCCATCCATTAGCTATTATCACTTGCTAATGACCCACCCCGCATGACAGGCAATGGGCCATCAGGGACCCACCGTGTGACTCATGGACTTATCTCATCCCATTGTGAGATGCTCTGCCCAGGAGGGAGGAGCCAGGTGTTCCCACCTGGATATAACCTGGCCTTAGAACTGCCTGAGCTAGCCCTGTCTACTGGGTTCCCAAAAGACGAGAGCTACCACTGGATCTTCAGCTGAAAACTAAACCTTCACAAGATCACCATTTCAACTGGACTACTTCAGCTGGACTGCTACTACCACCCTAACAGGGTGTTAGGTTGTATCTGACTTTGTCAGTGCTTTTCCTTGTATTATTTCACTTATTTTAATTTCAATCTTGACTTGTGATCTCTCACTGGTTTGTTTTCAAACCAATACAGCCTCCTAAATATACACCCTCTTGATAATTTTATCTCTTCACTTACCTATTTGTGTTAGCATTTTTGTTCCCAGGAATGTGAATAATGGTAGATAGCAGGGTTTCTTTCTCATATTTCTTGTACATGAAATCTTTCATTTTGTGAGCAGAGTATATAAGACATGTTTTCCATGGGATGTTTGTACATTGTGAACTATAAATAAGGATTTATATGTTATGTGTTCTTTATTCTGGAAGCTTGAAATCCTCTCTTTACTGTGGCTTTCAGTATTTTTGTACAAGAAATCTACCTCAGGTGTGTTGTCTATAATTTTCCAAGTGTGGCAGATATATTGTGTACATGAAAAACACATAGAAAATGATCTGTTAATGGAGAAGAGTTGTATGTTTAATTGCTGGGAGTTAGTTGTTTACTTAGAGAAGTGGTTTGTGGCTTGGGTGACCATCCCTTTGCACAGTAATGGGTATAATAGATGCAGCAACACAGATGAAAGCATAGCTGAATTATCTGTGCTTCAGTGTAGGAGCTGCAGAAGTGTTTGTTGGTTTGTTTGTGCAGTTTTCATTCTCCTGTTATGACAGGGAGGTATCTGCAAGCACTTAGGACTTGCAAAATGCCTCCAATGGCAGTTTTTCCATCTGACACGCTGCCTCTTTGCAGGTCTGTTGAATACTTTACCCCAGCCAGCACACTGGTGCTCTAGCTGAGTGTAAGCAGTTTTACAGGTTTTCTGCAGACTTTTATTACAGCTGTGACATTAGATTGATGGACTGTTTCCATCTTGTTCTCTGTCAATTGTACACTGAAAAGAGAACTGACAGTGTGATGGATGCATGATAGTGCCACAGTAGAGAGAGAGCTACTGCAATAACAGTGGTTTAAACCCTAAAGTGCCTTTAACCTCGTGCAGTTGCCTTTAATTTATTTTAATCTGAAACCCAGCAAAATCTAACACCACAGAGTGGAGAGGTGGGGAGCACAGTGGGTTTGTAAAGTAATGTGAAAAAAAGATGACAGTCGTTCTTGGAGGTCCAATTAGGGCAATTCTGTGCTTTAAAGGAAAAGTCCTCCAGGAAGCTTTCAAAAGAGAGAATATTGTTATGCTCTAGACAAAGTCAAAGGTTAGCCTGGCTAGAAAGAAGATGTACTTTCCACTGAGGGAGAAGGGGAAGAAGGGCTTGCTCTGTCACAGCAGGGAATACCCAGGTCTTGCCTGAGGAACAGGATGAACTTGCCAGGGAGCAGGCTTTTGGAGGCTGTGTCAAAAGGAATGCTCTCTGAGACAAGCCAGCATTTCCTTTGAACACGTAAAGGTTTAAGGTTTATTTACTGTTTCAAAGAACTAGTGGTGTCTTCTCTAGAGAGATGAGAGAAAGTAAGAGGGAATACTTGCACTGCTGTTTTAACCTTTGAAATGCCATCAATGATTTCGTTAAGTTGATGGTTTATTTCTCAGCACAAAGGGAGAGATGAGGGTCCAGGACAGCTCCTAAGACTGTGTGTACAGTCCTGGATGGGCTTCCTCTGTGTTGTGAAGTGAAGAGGCTCCTGTGGGAGTGAGCAGAGAGGGGGTGGCTGCAAAAAGTCTCTAGTGTGGATGTTCAGATCTCTACCTCACATCTTCTGTTATCCCAGCGCTGGGGTGAGATAGAGCAGGATTAGGCTGATGGAGAACAAAACCTAAGAAATTAACAACAGCCTGCAAGGAAGATTTGAGGGGCTCATTCCTATCTAGGCAGCTGCATTATTTAATCTCTCTTTTCGTTAAAGTTTCAGAGCCCATTGTTCTCGGGTGTGATCCTCAGAGTCAGTTGCTAGAACTGAGCAAATGCTACAAGACAGTGCTACTTGAATTTTTAAGGTGATTTCATTCCACTTTTTTATCGTTCTTTTGACATACTTGCTGTTTTTATTTTGGGGCATAATTTACCTTTTCCTGAAAACCAGTGCAACAATGATCTCTAACAGGAAGAGCAATGGAAGTGGCCAGTTTGAAGTGAACACTGGCTATGATGTTACAATTGGGAATGTGGACACATGCAATTTCACTCTGAGGCTCTGAAATCAGACAGCTAAAATCTAGAGTGAGCTGTATATTTAGCCAAAATCCTCTTGACTGATTTTTATTTCATATATGAAACAAATTTCATATGCATACAACCAACACCAATAAGCATTTGAAACTACTGATTAACACAGGTTAGTAGATATTTTTATGTGTGATCAGCTAGTAAATGCAGAAGATCATGAATTAATAGGATTCCCCAATCATTAAAGATTATTAACTTAAATTCTTAAGGTGTTTTAGGATCAAATATTGTAATTATCTGCAGCACAGTTTTCTAGTAAAAATATACTTGATGGCATATTATTTGGAGATGACAATAGAATAAACATGGATTTTACCCATATGGATGGACTTTTATTCGAATGCCAGTTGATCATGTTCAGTTCTAGTTTCAGAAGATTCAGTTCACCTGAAGTTAGTAGAACTGTACCTGCTTTTATCAGACCTGTACTTATCATGGCATGACTAAATACATAGATGCCTTAAATAAAAGATGAGATGCACATCCAGAGTCTTTGAATAATATTGACAAAAAGTGGAATCGATCTTGAACCAAGTTGATGTTGAAGTGAGATCCTGAAGTCATGCAGGGATCATAAGCCTTTGATAGCACAGTTAATAAAGGAGCAGAAGGTAATGATTCTTAGTCTCTCGAAGCTGATGACATGGAAAACAAAGCTAAAAGTACAGCTACTAAAGCAGTGTGAATCCTCAAATCCTCAAAGTCTTTTTTTCTTTCTGGATCATAATCCTATGACATAAATTGGCCAAAGGGCTTTTTTTAACCCAGAGAACTACCAGAAATCATTTCAGTTGTGGATTACTAGAGCAAGCCTTGTCACAACATCTAGGATTTTATTTGATAATGAAGGTTTTCGTATATATGTATACAATTTTGAGATTACAATGAAGCTACTCCCCATAGCAAGTATTTTCGTTTGTCTGGATGAACTATTTCTGCTTCTTTAATTTAAGCATAATGCCTTTGATATTGTAACAGGATACACAATTATGCTGTGATCCATTTTAAATGAGATTCAATAAAGGACTCATAGTCTTTTACTTTCTCAGAAGTTACTTGTTCTGTTTTTTCTGTATGGCATGGTATTCATTGAACAATTAGAAATACGTTCTGTATCAACATTCACAACAATAAAATATTAATGGGCAGGGAATGAAAGAGGTGCTGAATCATTTTCTGGAGAGAAAAACAGATAATAAAAATTACTTCAATTAAAAAATGAAACGGGAATATGGGGAAACCTCTAGACTAATAATGAATTAAAACCAACAGAATTTTAATACTTATTTAGCCAGCCTAAGCTAAAGTGAGCTGGTATAGCACCACTGAAGTCAGTAGCAATATTACAGTGTACACTAACAAAGGAACTGAACCCCTGTTCATAAAGTAAGAAAGGATTTAATATAAATCTAGTTCACCATAAGCTGAGTTTCCTGGGTATGAGTTTTAATGGATAGGATAAGAGCAATCCTACAGGAAATGCTGTTTCATTGGGAAGCTACGTATTCTTGCCATCCACTCCTATCCTCTTGAGGACTGCTGTGCAGCCTGTAACTGTGCCAGCAATAATGAATGTAACTCACCTGTTGATTTAATTCTTCTCACTCCTTTTGGATTTATCTTCCAGAAAACACTTTGCATTCTAAGATTTGTCTTTAGCATTTTAATTTCAAGTACATGACAATGATAAACAATGCTCAGATGATAGGAATACTGATACAGGTTAAGTTTAACTCTGCATTTTTTGGCCTGCAAGACTTTATTTTCTCTATATTCAGCTGTTTATAAGCATTTCTATCTATAAATTACTGATAAGCTGCCTTGACTTATCTCAGCAGTTTTTTTTGACTTTGTAGGGGAGGGTATACTTGGATCTGACTATACCTGCTTCGTTCTGACTTCTCTCTTATATAGAATTCATGATGTCCTTGAATATTTGGCATTCAGGAGAAGGGGTGTAAATCCCTGCATGATTAGGTGGAAAACATTTAAAAATTAACCAGCCAGCCTAGAAGTGGGGTACCCGAGAAGTATCTAGACACCAAAATTTAAAAGGCAGCCAGGAGGGAGGAGAGCTGTTTACTGGGTTAACTGTTGAAGGGTCCAAGAATTTCCTGCACCCTTTCCACAGAGATTTGAGCAAAGTTAACAAGACTCTACAGGTGCTGGGAGAGAAAGATTAATAAAAGAATGTCTGTTTGTGAGTTCTGACACAGAACTCTGCAAAGCAATGTGTTATTAATATGAGTTTTGAACAGAAATTGGATTACATTTTCTTTTGTAAGAGTCCAGATAGTAAGTACTGAAAATAACACAGAGACTATGTAAGAGATTGAGATATTTAAGTTCACAAAAGAACACTGGGGTATTTTTTTGTACCCAAAAGACTGACTTTAGAGAATAACCTTCTTTTGAAGAGAAAATTGAGTCTTGTGTGTACTAAGGAATCTGGTGCAGTGTAGGACACACTGAGTCAAATCTGTTTGCTAAGGGAAGAGGTGTTTACTATATATGTAAATGGAGGACTTTAACTTTGTTCAAATAGTAAACAGATCATTAATAATAGATAAGGTGTAGTTATCAAGGACAGATCTAGAGTCATTTACAGTGTAAATTCAGTTGGCACTATTTTCCTTGTTACCATGCCAAATGAGGTAATGCACTGCCCTAGTGATCTGCTGCCCAACCTACGGTCTTGAAAACTTTTCTTGCATTTTTCAATTATCAAAGTGGCAAGGTGAAAAATATGAGTCAAACTTTGTTCCCTTTGTACAGGCAGAATTTTGCTGTGTTTTAAAAGCTTCTGTCCAAGTACAGTAAAAATGTTTTGTTTTGAAGCATATTCCACTTTAGCCCTGAGAAATCAGATATAGTTGGAAAAGCATGGGGCAGCCTCAAAGCAAAGGTGAATAAAAATATTCTGTGTCACTGTGGAATCCCTTCATAACTATTAATTGGCTTGTCTGTTCCAGATCTCTCTGTCTAATCCATAAACCAACAGCATAAGAAATTTTGTCTTAATATTGTGCTGTATTTGCCTGAAACTGGTTCCAAAAAGATCCCTAAAATTAGTAGCTGCCTCACTTAGCCACTTCAAAGTTTGGTGGGTTTTTTCACTTCACAGATAACAATGCAAAAAAATTTCATCTGGCTGCTCAAGGATAGATATAGACTCTATTTTAAAAAAAATCTTTTTAATGCCTAGAGAAGATGCCATTCTTTATGTTGCATCATTAAGAAATAATATCGATAGGCTGTACATTCCTTGAGCAATACTGGCATCTCAATTAACATAATTGCACCAAAATGCAGAACACTGAAATCCTATAGGAATTGTATCAATGGGAGCCTCTTGACTATTTGGAACTAGGATCAATTTACAGATCTAAGAATCAGAAAGAAAGTAATCTTTTTGACTTTGAACTGAAACACATTTGGCACCAAAATCACTAAGAAACAACAAACATCAAACAATCCTATCTTTTGAAGTCACTTCTCAGAGTAGTGGCATTTTAAGAGAACACTGTAGAAGCTCCAACATTCAAATATACTTTAAAGTAAGCAAATACACAGGAAATGTCACCCAAATACTAAAGGCATAGAGCATCTCCAGACCATACAGACACTTAGTGTTCACATTATTTATTTTTGAATTGAAAGGATTTTTTGAAAGTGAACTATATTTTTTTCTTGTAAATACAAGTTCCCACAGTGATAACAAACTTGCTTTATAGGTAAGAATTTGAAAGATTAACTTCCTCAACAAATGTTTGTTATATATCCTGCAAGGCTAAAAATCCTGTTTGGTGTTCACAGGTGAAATCCTTTCGGAAATGTGAGAAGTCAAATGCTATGATTCTAATTTTAAACCTCGTCACTCAAATATGCTTTTGCTTTACTCAGTTTTACACAAGGTTTCTGGCTTAAGCTGCAGAGGGCTAAATTCTTACGTGTTGATTTTATTTTGCAGGCAAGTGTGAAAATTTGAATTAACATTAGGAATTATTCAAAAGTTAACAATGAGGAGACACAGCTAAAGTGCTGATCACCAGCTCCTGCTGGCTATAAGGTGAAAATACTGAATTTTCTGTCAGATGCTCACTGTACAGGAAGTTAATTGCTGTATTATAGTCACCTTATTACACTGTAGTGATCGAGAATATTTGTGTAATAGTTGTGAGTTGTGCACTTTGGTCATGAGAAATTGTACAGTTTGATTTATAGCATCTAAAACCACTGCATTTGTGTTATCACTTTTCTCTAGCAGAAACATATCACACTGCTATGATATTCCTTAAATTCCACTGGTGTTCAAAATAGTCAAATAAAGTAAGTGGTTTGTTATCATTGACATAAATGTTTCTATCTCATGGTGACAAATGTCCAAGGAGTGCCGAGTGAGTGTGTAATTTTTGCTGCTATCCCCAAGCTTGTCAGTACTTTCCTTATCTATCTCTTGAAGGCCCCTAATGAATGGCTCCTTCTGGCTGGGGGGAACCCACACTTAAGCTGTTTACTTTGCTCTAACTGGCCATTTCCAACGCATTCCTCACCAGAAGGGGCTGGCCCAAACCCACACCTCTGTTTCTGGTTTTAGCTCTGTTCATTGGATATGAAAATGTATTCAATTGTGTTTTAATCCACATGATCTTATGGGAAGAATGGCACTTCCCCTGCATCAAGGCAAGTGTTAGCATGTGTTTCCTGCATTCCCTTTGATGTAAGCAGAGGCTCAGTGAATTCCTGCTGCTAGTAAGCATCAATTGAATATTTGGTAGAAGGCTCTTTAAATGAAAGGGCAATTGTCTGTTCAGCCAGTCAATTAGCCATATGCTATTTTTTTCTTTTAAGATTTCTGTCACTGTACTACACGTTCTGGGCAAAATGGAAAGATCTCTGATCATAATGAAATAATAATTTCAGTTCTGAATGCTATCAGCAAATAAAGCACCTTGCTTCAGATCAAATGTGCAACAGTGTGATAAGGATCATTAATCAGAATGGGTCACTTCTTTAAAGCCATCAATTACAACACATTGTGTTCCAAAAATGTGGTACTATGAATCTTGGGAGTAGACCACAATTGTACATGCATCACAAGATTTTTATTATCTGTACATTTCCCACTTTTCCTCCTATATAGCAGTAGAGTGGGACAACATTTTACAACTCCAGCATTTCCAATAAGAAATAGTTTTGGCTACAACTAAATGGTTAATAAAATCATGTTTATTTTAATAAAATGGCTCATTTCAAATGTTTAAAAAAGCATTTTTCTTTAAAATATTTTTACTTACATTTCAAATTATTTTTCAACATTTAATTTTGTTTAATAAAGTATTAAATAACATATTCTGAATGCTTAAATAAAACACTATTCACATTGAAACTATTTTTTATTTTTCAGAATTTTCACTGGTCCCTACATTGTCTCATTTTTTGTCATTTTTCTAACATGATAATGAAACTGTCACTTCTGGCAGAACTGAGGAACATGGGCATGGCCTGATAATGACACTGGGAGAATAGAGTCTGGGAGGTCTAATTCTTCTGATAAACTCTTTTGCTCTATTTTTTAATGCATATACTTCAGAAGGGAAATTTTTAAGCAGAACTACAGCCCCCCTACAATTATATGTAATTTCTAAAATTTGACTGTTCATATGCTAACAGAAAATGTTAATAATTGAATGAATGTATTTAGGACTAAAATTTCTTATGAAAATAAATGTGTTTTTTACATGTGTCTTCTAATATTATCCTAAACGTATGGATATTTGTCATGCTCCCATTATGCAGGGAAAGCCTGTGTGCTGTACATTTCCCAACAGCAATTTCACTGTATTTTTACAGGCAAACAAACCTGCCATGTTTTAGAAGGAATTAATAGCTGTGCTAGTTAAGTGTTTGCAAACAGCAGCCCTTCACAGCAGTCTTTTATAAGGCTCTTTCATATTTTTTTTTGTCCTAATAGTGTATAAATCCCTGCCTCTTCCACTAAGTTACACTTCAGTTTAGGGATTCAGCCCAATGGTTAAACATATTCCCCTGTCCAAAAACACAGTATCAAGTCATTAGAATGCCTCAGAAAAATCTGTGACAGAAAAAAATTCTCATTGTAGTTTCTTCTTTTTTTCCTGAAACACTTCATTATTCATGATGGTGTATGGACTGCATGTAGGACTTGGCTTAGGCATGCTCCTTCTACACTTGGGTCTCTAGTGAGCTCTTAAAATGGCCTTAACACATTCATGAAGCTTTTCATTACAGTCTAGTCCAGTAACAGGAATGATCAATCTCTATCATGATCAAATGACAAGGCATGTGGAGCCTGCCTCTGTTTAACCAGTTGGTGTCATGTGTAGGGTTTTATCTGCTAGTTACATCTTGAATAAATTTGTGTTGGGGTACACTACATTCTTCTTGGACGTTTTTCAGAAGCTCTTTTACAAGGCTATGGAAATAGGAACATATTTCCCCCCCTCCCTGATGAAATTACTTTGAATTTTTTCCTATTGGATCTTTAGCACATGGAGATTAAAAGTGTATCCATAGCTGGGGATATTTACAAAGCTATCATTTGCCATAAGTTGGTTGTATAGGTCAGTCATGTCTGTACCCTGCTTGTTGACATACACTTGACTATTTGTATTGACATTTATGGTCTGCATTATATTAATGGTTCATGATTACCTTCTGAGATTGTTACATGAAAGTGTGTTTGTCCTCTCAGAGGTACTTCTTCTATGTCTGTGTTGGTTTTGCAGATTCCTGTGCTTGCTGAGAAAGACATGACTAATGATTCAGAATGATATATAACCTGATAAGCTGTCAGTGACAGATATACATTACATGCACTAGCAGTAGTCCAGATGTCAGTGTTATAGGATACTATTCTCCCTTCAGCAGTCCTTAATTGAGATTCAGCTTTGTTTTCTACAATTTATGAAAGTCTTAAAAATTGCTGGAACAGAGTTATTTGAGATTGGAGGATGGATTTTTGATGTTTCATATTCTCTTCGAAATTCATTTTATTTATGTAGGACTTCTGCAAAATAATGTAGGTGACTTCTAATTCTTCATCCTACAGATAGGTGTATTTTGTTCAAGCAGGCCCAGCTCCTAAAGTGAATTCCACAGTGATGATTTTCCTTTTATTTCTTCAAATATACTCTGTAAAAGTAGGAGACAGAGAATTAAATCAACACTCATTCAAAATTGGCTTATTTAATATTTTGACTAATGTATGAACTCTCTTTTTAACTCTGTTTTTTTCTTTTCTGTCCTTATCATCTAAAAAATGGTACCAAGGGTGCTTAAAGTTAGGAAAGTTATTCTCCTAGTGAAGACATGGAGCTGGAATCCAGAAAGACTGGCTTTCCTATTCTGTTCTTCCAGAGGCCTTGAGGATATTATATCAGCTCATTTGGTGCTTCCATCTCTGTACACAAAAACCCAGACAATCTCTCAAGAATCATATTGTGTGTAAGCAGCCAATAAACTCTAGCTGACTTTCATATCCAATGATGAAATTTATGATACAAATGGAAAATATTATGTGCCTTCACAAATCGTGGCCAAATATAAAGTATCATTTGCTAACAAGAGGGCTTTGTCTGAGTTAAAAGAACTCAACAGTAATCTTATAATGTGATTTCTGTGTTCCAGTGCTGAACATGTGTAACTGGTTCTACCATTTCCTATGAAGTGATTCTCTTCTCTGAAGTAAAAGTAACAAGAGGCTTTGCAGTCATAAAGGAAGTGAATTGGTTCTGATTTATATGAGATTTCATTGCTTTTCACTGTAAAAATCTATCATGATGATGAAATTCCAAGATAATACATCCATATACCCACTCTTCAGTACAGTAGTACTTTACTCTGTACGTAGAAAAAGTTTATGTAATTTATTTCCATTTATTTACTTTTTCTGTGTTTTTCTTACTTGCTTCTGGTCATGTTTAGTTGTAGTTATCTTTGAAAACTGGGATGCCTTTAGGTACCTAAATGGGGTTTTAGTTATAATACAAAAGTTTGAAAATTAGTTACCGTAATAGTGTGTTTTAACTCTTAATGTGGAGAAGCCAGCTTTGAATTACAGAAAAGTATAATTTCTTATGGCAGTAAAGCATCAAAGTATACTATATCTGCTATAATGTTTGTTAATGTAGAATTTAAGTTGGCACCTGCCTTCTGCTGGCAAAGGAATTCACTCAGACTTGAATAGAAAGGTGACTGTTGATCCTCGGCACACAAAACCAACTGATTATTTGAGACTTGCCACCTTCTGCTTTTCATAGAAATGAAACTCACAAAGGAGTTTAGAGCTGCCCTGGAGGGACCATAGTGACAGGCATCCTACAGGCAAACACCAGCTTTTGGTCCTCAGCTGACATTCCTCTGGAAAGACAAAGCTCATTTGATGTTTTGGATCACTAAGCTAATACTAAGAAGCTTCCAGAAATAGTATTTTCTCATCTGATTATTTTTCTTCCAGGACACAGTTGATGTTTATTTTCCCTCTTGTGTTTTTTTTTTTTTTTTAATTTTTTTTGTTGTTGTTTTTGGTTTTGTTTTTTTTTTTGGTGGGGTTTTTTGGGTGATATTTTTTGTTTGTTTTTGTTTTGGGGGTTTTTTTGTTTGTTTGGTTTTTTTTTGGTTTTAAACAGTGCAATGCAAGCCTGGTTATACAAAAAAAAAATAAGCTGACATACAACCATAGCATTAATGAGCTATTTAGTATTAAAAAATTAAAATTCCAACATTTTTCAACTACAAAAGAGATTCTAAAAGATTCAAATTATGTAACTTCTTGCAACACGCTGTGGTGATGCATTTGAGACACTGACAAATTGGCAATGGAGAGGCAACAACTTCTTCAGAGCAGCAGAAACTGCAAAGACACCATGCTCAAGCAGGCTGGCAACAGAAGTCATGTTCTGCACCCTGATAGAGCCTTTTTTACTGTTACATGAAGGCATTGAAAGAAAGTCAGCTTAAATTTAGCGATATTTTACTTCTAATATGCATTTGTGTCTTTTACTAGGAATTTTCATACACTGCTGTGTGTGAGGCAGACATGCCAAGAGATACAATTATATAATTTTTCACTTATCTAAAGCACACCTGTAATAAATAAATGACTACATTTTGATTTTTTTACTCAAAGCTGATGCCAACAGAAATTTAAACTTGCTGTGTGTTCACTGCTTCATCTTGAAAACTTTTCATGACTTTATGACTCATAATCTTCCCTGGTGTACCTGATGGAATTTTGCTGGAAGAGAATGAATTCTGACAAGTTTTGGGGTAAAAGAAGAACTCCATTCACCTCTCCTACACTCTGCCTGTCATCATGATATGTGATTGTCTTTACTGCGAAAGAAGACAGAGTCTTTTCTTTGCCACCTTTGCCATGGAGTGCATCAGAGAAGAAGCACTTTGAAATACAATCCTAGTTCCTGAGATGCAGAACTGATGGTCTTGAATTTGGATAGAAGAACAGTATAGAAATGGGGGTGACAAGCAAGTTTATATCATACACTCCATAGACCTTGGAAATTTCACATTGAACAATAAAGAGGAGCACTAGATGTAAAAAAAAAATGCTTAAGGGGATAGACCTACCTCAGTGTGATTCATTGATTTAGGCACAGCTATATATGTCAGGTAACGATGAAATGTTGAGACAGCTGAGATTGTTCACTTAGTGAAGTCAATCCCTTAGTAAGTGTTAGTGGTATTGAAATGAAGTGTTAAAGAATTAGTTAGCTGACTGTGAAAAAAAATGAATAGGTCTTTCAAATTACCTAATGGAAAGCTAAAGGCATTAGCTCCCAACCAGGGAGTATTAAAGGCCTTGTGCTGCATTCATTGACACGAATGGAATGGCTATGAATCAAGCTCTACTACTGAAGATAAACAGCTTCCTGATAAATACGTTTGGAAGGAATCCACTATCATGCATTTCAGGCTTCCCTAAAGCAGAAACAGTTCCTGTGTGCTGAGACTGCTGAGCTCATTGCTACTTTTATTAATCACTGCACTATAATAATTAAAGATCATCAGTAGTGTGTGTAGAATTTTAAGGGTAAAATGAGTTTCGTGCCTGTAAAAAGCTTAGTGTTTAATGGAATTCTACATTTCTCCAACAAATTGTAGCAATTAGACTTCTGTTATGATCATACTTCTGAAGGATTTTCTCATTAGAAATTGGGGGAGCTCTACCTATAGTTCTAAACTTGCAGAGATTTACATCACACAGGAGAACTTTCTTCTTCTCCCTCTCTTTATGTGAAAGAGGTTGTCAGCTCAAGGCAAGTTTTGCTCTTGAGTCACAGAACAGGTAAATTAGGGTATTTTATTAATGAATGGTTTCAGTGCTTTCAATTGATAAAATTAGGAACTTGGGTCTGCCAGCTGACAACAGAGGAAGAATAAAATACTGTCTGGAGTCATGGAAACTAATAAATCCTCCCATGACAATATTTAACAGGTTGGTAGAGGGGATAAAATTACCTTTCATAAAAATGCTGTGCAGATGGTAAAGCTATGGGAATTAAGACTGGATCAAAATTCTCTAAAAACATCAAATAATGGAAACTGTAGTGGGGATTGATTAAGTTGGTATGGAAATTGCTTCTGCCTTATAATCCTCCAAGGACTTGTTCAAATATTTTGGTTAGTTGATAAATCATCTAATGATTTTCAACATGTGCTGTGTTTTGATACTTGACTTAAACCCACAGATTTTACAAGTTAGCTCTTTACAATGTACATGGCCTGGTTTTGTAGGTATTATGTATGCGGTGTGTAAAAGGAACTCAGTAATAACTGGGTGATTTCTTAGATTTTACCCTTTTCAGTAATTAGACACTTATTCTGACCCCTGTGTGGGTATTGGGTCTACTTAGAGAGAGGCCTTGGTCTTTAGCAGCAGTCCATTTGTAAGTCACGTCAGAGATGGCTTGCAGCATCTTTCTAGTTTCTGACCAAGAGGGTGAGGAACATGGACAAAGGCTTTGGCTTCTCCAAACAAAAAATCTTTCACAAACCTCAGTACTAAATGATATTATTTTCATGTACAGTCAGCTTAACTGTAATTACATGTGTAGAATTCTTGCTTGAACATTAATAAGATTCCCAGATTATTAGCACATCATTGAGAGATTGTGGCGCTCTGCATGACAGTTGTGCAAAAGAAAATTGTTTAAGGAAATAAGAGGCTTTGTATCAGAATTGTATCAGACTTTGCTGATACTGTGATGGTTGCCCTAAAATTTTATCTGCTGCTTCCTCAGTGGCAACTTCACACCTTATACTCATTCAGTTTTGTGTTGAGTTGCAAAAAAATATGGAATAGCTGAGAGAACTTGATGTCTGACTTTACAAGACAAATTAGGTGCATCTGTAGACCAAATCCATGTTCTTTTGGTTCTGTACTCTTATTCTTCTCTTTCTCCGATACTTCACTGAACATACTTCAAACACAATGTTGTGCCATTTTAAGAGACCAAATGTATATTGACATTTGATTTGAGATAGAGTCAGTTTGAAATATAAACAATTTGTAACTGTTAAGATGCTTGGAGGCTTTTTCATTACATTCCTTTAAAATTTGGGCCACGTAAAGGTCAGCAGAGAAAAGTAATAGTTGGAAAACAGCAAAGAAAAATTTTGTTTCAAGGAAAGTGGATGAAAATGAATAATTTTCTGTTAGATATAGAACTGCAGAGAGACTGATTAAAAAAAAGTGTTTTTTAAAAAACATTGCCTTTTCTACCAACATGTTGTATATTACTAGTATGAAATACTTGTACAAAGCAAAGTTTTCATGATTTATGGTGTTTACTTTTTGCATAGCTCAGCTCAACAATGAAAGGAGTCTTTGCAGTTGCTCTTGGGCTTAAAGTCAGCTATTATTTAGTATCAACAGTCTATCAACTAATAAAAGCTACAGTGTTTGATTTACAAACATCTCCCTCCAGGAGAAAGATTTTGTTTGTTGAAAAGGACCTTTTCCAGTGCTGTTAAAAGAATCTCAGGAATATTTGCTGTTTGGTTTAGGTTTATACATCTGGCCTCAGTTTCCTATCAAATATTTGCACTTTTGAGCTAAAAATTGCTGCTTTCTGTCAGCAGTGCACATATCAACAAAGGAAAACAAGAACAGTAGTGGGACTGGAAGACTTTGATCTTTCACATTTTTCTCTCCAACTGCTGATGGTGATTTTTGACCCCCATGTGTTAAAAAGGTCAAAGAATCCAGTGCTAAGTTCATGCCAGGTGTCCTCAGATTGACAACAGATTTGTTTTATGGAGCACTGAAAATGGAGACAAAAGATGTTTGATCTGAGGTAGCACAAGAGGGGGAGAGTGAGGAAAAAATGCTTGTGAGGGCAGTGTGCTTAAACCAGCAGAAAAGCTCTAGAGGAATATAGTAATAGCAGCAGCGATGGCCAGTGATAGAGTCCCTGTCACCTAGAAAATCAGTTTTGTGAATAGATGTTATTTAACAAATACTGTTCATAATGATGTTGCAGTTTGTTTACAAGCTAAGCTGACTTCAAGAAAAGAAGAGAAAAAAAAATGAAGTAATGCACATTCTGGGTCAGGAATTACCCAGAGGCTTGAGACACACCACACTTTCATTTTTTGTTAGTCTGGAAAAAAATATCCTTCATGCAAACAATTTCTTTTCTGCTGCAGGAGCTGAAGGATTTCTACAATGCATTGTTTTCACACATTCATTGAGTCACCTCAATAAAGTAAGGTAACAGTGTTTCAGGAACTGTAAGTACATAAATCTTACATTATAGGATTAGTGTGTTTTCTCTATAAAAAGGTAATTCAGATAATTCTGAAAGTACACCGAATTTTAGATTTTGCTTTGCAAGGTATAGTTGTTTGTGCAAAGTGTTTTAGAACTGCTGAATTAATGATTTTGGTCACTTCCTGAGATATTTAGGACTTTCACCTATTAGAACCTTGTTCCTGCATACTTAGAGCTCACATAACTTTGCGACAATATGTGGAATCATTGAAACTAAGCTTAGAAGTTATTTCAAATTACCATAGCTCTCAATTGTTATTCTAGACTCCTTTTTATAACATACAAATATCACTGGCATAAATATTTAATTAAGTTTTTCATGGAAAAATATGTAATAAACATGAATGGCTTTGATAAGCAGGTATTATTTATTTATATACATCACAGTGTTTTTGAAGATTTGTTGTGGTAGGTGCTTTTCCCAGTGCAGCAGGTTACCTTCGATGTGTGCAACAGTAAGTACATGGGTAATTCTGTTGAAGTGTGTGCACTTTTGCAGGAATGAAGTCAAAGTGAAAAACCATACCTTGATGGAGAATACCCAAAGGCAAGGCAGACAAAAAAAAAAATAAAGGGAAAAACATGTTATTATACTCATTTTAGTCATAGCAAGTAGATACACAGAGGTTAAACCACTTGCCTCAGGCCGTAATGAAAGTCTGTGAAATAGTAAGGAACATAACCTGATTTCTTTTATCAATCCAGTCTTAAGCATGAGATGTCCTTCCTTTTGGAGAAAAATTGTCTTATGTAATTTTTGACAATGTCAGAGTAGGATATTTCCCTGCTGTAAAGGCTTGTGAGTTATATTCTGTTCTGGTGGAAATTTGGAGCAACTCAGTGCTACTCAGAAATTGTGAAAAAGTTGATGGTAGAGTGTAACTAATAATCATGCTAGTGTAATTACTGAGAAGTAATGACTCTGCTATTAAGAAACTGTAGATGTGTACAGGTATGTGTATATGTCTTCATAGAACAAGGAGGCAGCTTTCCAGTTTTACTTGTATGTCTTTTCATATTTCTTTAGATTTATTTATTTGAAGGGTTTAAATGTAAATCTAGCTTGTGTAATGTGATTGTATAAGAATGCAAATCATGTTCCTCACTGTCTTATTTACATATTTGTGTACATAATGCTTGTTGATAAGACCTAAATTTAACTAAAACACTTATTAAAAAGAAGGAAAGGCAAAATACCCCAAATTCAGAAATCTCATCAAATTTAAAATAAATGGGATAAGTAGGAAGACAAAGAGGAGTTTTTGTGCTGCTTGTTGAAAGCCCTACTCTGACTTGTATCTGTTTTGGGGCTTGGTGCTCATGTGCCAGCTCTTTTCCTGCTTGTTCCCTGTGAAATGCATGGCTGCTCTTAGAGAGGTTCAGTCTCTGTCACTACTGTGATAGTTTTTGTTCACTCCATGGTGGTGATTTCAAGGCTGAAGTGGCTTTTGTATGCTCATGACTTTCTATTTATATAATGAGTTGTGCACCCCTTTTCTTTCTGGGGGAATCAGAGAAACAGCCTGTTCTGGTGTGCCAGACAGTTAATTACATCCTTCAAATTCTGTCTGTGTATTTAAAGTTATGAATGTTTTATTAGTAATGTACAGAGAAAGAAAATGGAAGACAGTGATGTGTCCTGAAAAGTAATGGGAAATTGTCACAAAAAGTCTTCAAAATTTTGAATTCCTTCATATGCTTCAAAGTGGTTTCTCTTTTTTAATATCTGTGCTCAGCACTGTGTTTGTGACACAACATGTATATGCTTTCTGCCTTCTTAATTTTGAAAACTAAAGATCAAATCAGCTTCATTGAAAATTACTCACCAATCTAGTTTTTTAAAATAAAGGACATGAATTGAAACTAACTACTGCAGTCTAATTACACTTAGAATTAAGTCTATCATTAAAGAATCTGGCTTAAAATAGAAAGGAAAAAAATCTCCATCTGTACTTAACTTGACATTTGGTCAATAGGCACATTCCATGGATTTTCCTTTAAAGAAAACAAATTCAGTGTGTTAGAAAAAGCTTCTCTTTACATATAGGTGTAAAGAGAAGTGCCTTTGAAGTCAATGACACGCTGTGTAGTTTCTGCTCAGCTATTAAAAACTTCTGCTAAGTATTCTCAATCATGTGAGCAGAGGCATTTTGCCACTTGTCAAACCTCCAAAATAAAGTTTGTTGCCAGGCTGACTCAAGCTGGAATATTTAACTGTGCCTTTTGTCCTGAAATAAATAGCCAAGTTATATTTGTGAGACTTAACAATTCCCATTGAATGTATTAATGAAGTGGTCTTTGGCAGTCTCCCCAGGCTCTTGACAGTCAAAGGTTTAGATAAAGGGAGTATTGGTAAGAAAAAAATCAATATGAATTCAATATGGAATTATGAATTAAGCCTGTTAAACTTGCCTGTCATGTTAACTTTTCACTTTTAAGTGCTTCAGATATTTTCTCTTTTCTCCATTAAAATCCAATAGTTTATCTTAATTGCTTTATCAAACTTCAAGCAGTGTTTTTTTCTTCTTTTAAATTCTTCCCATTGTCTCCCTGATACCAGTACTGACAGAGATTTTAGGGCACAGGAAACCCTAAAATATTCACTGTCTCTCTCAGAAAACAAAGTACTTAAGAAAAATATTGAGATTGGTTTCATCTGTCTGTAAATATGTGAAGAAGGATCTTCTTTGTTTTTCCCCCACCTTTTTTTTTCCAAATAGTATTTGTTTAGAATACAGTTTCCTGCATTGGACCCGATGTTAAGTAGGATGTATTTGACTCCTGCTGAGCAAATAAGGCCAAGTAACTTTCTGTCTCAGCTGAGGGTTTTTATTCAGGTCATGTTTTAGGTCATTTCTAGAAATATCCTTACTTGGTTAAAACTTAAGCTTTGGCTGTGGGAACTTCATGTCTTCATGTTCTGATTGTGTCTTTTGCTTAACCTGGAGAGAAAACACTCCAGTTGACTTCAGTGGAAGTGACTTTAATTAGATCAGACCATGCTAAATGTGCAGATGCATTCAGAATGGAGGATGTTTTCCCGTAATTGCTCTATACTCGGCAGTTATAAATATGTTCATAAAGTAGCTTAGACTGATGGGAGCTGATGAGATTCTGAGCTATGTAATTATATACTTTTGCCATCTAGTACAACCAAAAAATGTTTATCTGTTTTTTTTTCTTGTCTATATTAATAAGCTGTAGAAGTAAATAAAAATCCCTGCAGCAGTGGAAAGCATAATCATCCTGCTTGTTTATTCCGAAAATCCCATTCACTTAAAGGGCTGGCAGTCTTGTCTTAAGTAGCAGCACTGAGCAGATGCTTTTTTGTAATAGCCAGAGAGGAACTTGGACTGTAAATATTGCATTTTTAATGTTAATGCAGCAATTTTGGCATAAAAAACTTTGTAGTGCTGTCCATACATGTGTATTCTTGGACAATCTTAGTGCAATCCTTACAGGTACTATTTCACAATGATCTAGGTGATATCTGGATAGAATAGCTCTTCTGAGCCTCATGTGCAACCATATGCCCCAGCCCCCATTTTAGAGTCACTGGTGTAATTGCTGTGACTGGTCCTATCAAGCTTAACACATACTGATATTAATCATCATTCCTTTGCCTGGCTCCCTGTGGGGTTACTCCTCTGAATCTCAGCCTGCTTGCTCCTTAATTGTATCTGGGGGCCCCAGATTTTCCTTGCGTTTCTCAGTTTTTGTCATTAGATCATTGCTGCTCTACAGACAGACTCAGCCTGCATTACCTTTGTTGGCTTTTTGCCAGACACCTACTATTGTTTAGATAATGTTCAGGTAACCCATACTGAATGCTGCATTGCCAGAGCTTGCTCTAAAAGCAATTTTAAAAACGTGCTCAAGATCTCTGGGAAGCTAAATGGAAAAAGAAAGGGAATCCTTCTATAAGGAGTTATAACTGTCTTTTAAAATTCACTTACAAATATGGCAACAGATAGAAATAATATAAACCCAGAAGAAACCACCTAAATGATGCCCAGGTGATGCAGCAATCAGAATAAACTTGCTACCTATAAATTTCTAATATAACTCCGTCCACCAGACTGCTCACTAAGATGTGGTGGGAAAGACGGGCAGAAAAGTGAAAAAGGACAACTTCAGGAAACATTTTCTCCCTAAACTTTATCTGTGAGCCAAAAGATTTTTCACATTCTAGCTCCTAAGACATGTCTTTCCTTTCCTGCAGTCCCCAGGGAAAAAGAGCTGTTTTCCTCATGACAGGCTATAAACAGTCTTTGAAAAAAGAGTTTGCCCAGGCAGCCCTGTTGATGTGCCCACAGGGATAGGGAGCAGTTCCCTGCTTGATAGAGGGGGTGGCTGGAAGCACTCACTGCAATTTTCTACCATCACAGGCTACTGCTTTCCTAAAGAATGATGCAAATAGATTTCCCTGCATTCCAGCATCTATGGATCATGTCAGATAATAGAAATGGTTTATGCATGGATTACTTATTGACCAGTTGCCAAATTGTTACTGATGCACTTGATTTCCTCATGTTAACTTAATTTATAGTGAACAACTGTAACATAAGGAAGCTTTCATGAAGTCAAACCAATAACCAACTGGTTTGCAAGTATATAAATTGTACCTCAGGTAAACTGCACCAGAGACAGTCACCAGGAGGCCACTGAGTGCAAGCAGCTTACAAGGCAACAGAGAATTTTAGCAGATAGGAAGAAAATTGCACAAGAAATTCCTCTTGTGTGATTCACACCTGCACACTACCTGCCTTTAATGGAATATGCTGGAATTTAGCACTGTCCTTATGCCAGTTATTTCTGCTTGAGGTTTGAATTGCCTCCTTCCATGGTGACTCTCCCATCAGTTCTGCCCTGTGTCTTGTAGAACACTGCTTGCTTGCCACTGCCAGGCAGGGCTTCTCTGCAGATTACTAAGCCCCCAAGGAGCATTGTCAGAAAAGAAAAAATAATAAATGGAGATGATTTTAAAACTATACCATTTCCTGATTTTAAAAAGATAAATGGGAAGAGTTCTTATTCTAATCTGTTCAAGCCACAATTTATTCCTTGGCATTTACCTCATGAATGTGCCAATCCCCATATATCAAGATGTACCTTCGTGAAGCTCAGCTCCTCAATTCAAAGTGAACTGACTTCCAGTTCATTATTGAGCACCTGTAGCTCCCACTAGCTTCACTGGGAGCCGTTTGTAATCATCATTTGAGAGATTTGGGCCCTTGGAGATTCAGTGCTTACAGGCATGGCCAGGAGGTATCACTGCCTGTGGCAGCCTGTGATTTCAAGGGTTCTTGCTGAGTCCAACAAACTCTTAATAAATCAAGGGAGGAAAATTGTAACTCTAAAGTTTGGGTGAGTTTGTTTTTGTTTTGGTTTTTTGTTGGTTTTTGTTTTTGTTTTGTCTCCATTTCATTTTCCATGCAGGCATACATTTTTATGTAACTCTTTTCCCCAAGCCTCTTCATGTCCTGCAGAAATTGATCCTGTAGATGAGCTTCCAAACATTCCCTGCTGAAGGAAGGAAAATTTGCAGTCCTGCAGATTTGCAGTAGTTTCAGACTGCTTCTTTCTATCACAACCAAATCACCTTGCCTGATAATCTAACTCTCACTTAATGCTGAATTTTCAGGTGTTTTACTAACACAGGCCCTCAGCTGGTCTGTGCATACTATTTTACCTTCCCTGTGGTCCACGTCTAGTTTGCAGATACTATTCTTTCCATGTTGTAGATGCTTCTCACTGAATTTGGGAGAGTAAGCAGGTTTTTGAATGTCTCTTGATTGGTTGGCAGTAAATTTTGATACACAGTTTTAGAAAAAATATTAAATCATCAATAACTAATAGTAATTGTCACACCTGGGACAGATTTTAAGTCTTTTAGAGGGACTCTTTAGTAGCATGGTGATGTCTGTTCTCAGCTGTAAAAGTATTTAGTTGAAGATTTAGCAGTATGACTTTAAATTATTGTAATAATAGTGAAACAAGATTATCACACATAGAGGGAGTGGCAGAGAAGTCTATTTTACTTACAGAAGGCTATGCAAAATCTACTGATATATTTAAGAGATGGACAAAAGGTTGCAAGCAGAGAGAAAAGAGGACATTTAATGTCACAGCGGAACACCCATCCAAAGAAAAAAGTACATGGAGTCTCCTGTGTGCCAAAAAACCAGATATATAATCTGAAAATTGCCATCCTGAGCCCTTGGAACTAGACTTCACTTCAGATACCTATTATGATTGTATACAACAGGGTCATCAAGCTTAACTTTTGTCAGGAGAGGGTTAAGAATGAGAATTCTCACAGTTTTTGTATTTTTCTGTTTCGTGTTACCATGACAGAGGATTTGAGGACTGAGCTGCACTGCTCTCTTTTTTTTTTTTTTTTTTGTCTCGCATGGAGGTCTCAGACTTAAAATCAGGAAACTGCTAGTGAATTTATTTTATGTGGTTTTAGGGGAGGACAAGGGGCAGTTTTGTCTTGCATAAGAGGAGGAAACTCTATGTGTGTTACAAGAGCTGATCAATGAGATCCCCACACTGAATAGAGGCTGTAGCTGTGTGAGCTCCTCCAGCCCTTTGAACTGTTGCAGCTTCATTTGGCTCTGCTCTGCCCATGGAGAAACAAACACGATCAGACCCTCTAGACATACAAGGAGGACAAAGTGTCTTACCCCTCTTCTTTCCTTACAGGGAGTTGGATTTTTATTCCTGTGCATTTTGGAACAGGTATGTTTTCAGACAGGCAGGTGCAGTAATTTGCTACTGCATAGGATCAATTGCTAGAAGGCAGGTGTTGCCTTTTTGCAGCATCCAGAGCACTGGCTGACGTGGGAGGATCAATATCAGATGGTTGGATGATGAAGTTTTGACAATTGTTTTTGTATCAACACTTTCCTAAAGCAAGGGAGGGAAGTTCTTTCTTCCTTGCCAAGGTCTGCACAAACCACCAGTCACTTGTGGCAGATTGCATATTGATCCATGCTTTAACATTAGCAGTTCTTGATTCTGGGAGGTGAGAGAAGGGCTGTCTGCATATTTCCATCCCTTCCTCTTCTGCTCCAGTCGGCATGGCGGCTCAGCACCACCGTTTCTTTTCTGCTTCTCAACAAAATCTCTGGGCCTTAAGTGGCAGGATGGAAGGGGCACAGCAGGAAAGCTGGCACAGGGAGCTGGAATGTCACAGCTGCTTCCTTGGAGGAGCCACGGGCCAGATTCTGCCTCTCATGCCAGCTACCTTGGGAAGGGCACAAGGGGCCTTGACCCACAACAGGCACCTGCACCTCAGTCCTGGTGCCAGGCAGTACTTCCAGAGCAATTCCCAGGGCTGGGAGCCTTCTGGAGGCACAGGGACACTCTTCCAGGGGCACAGACCATCATGTACAGAACAAATATACAATAGTAAGCAGTGGCTTGTAGTTGATACAAGACTTTGTATTCGGGTTCTGGTTGATTAATTAGGATTTTTAATTGGGAAAAGAGTGGTAGCTCCATCTAAGCTATAGGTAATGGCAGCAGGCTGAGAATTTACTGAAGGCAGAATGGGAACAATCAGAATGGAAGTGGTGCTGGGCTGGTGATAGGCCTTACTTTCATAAAAGAAGCAGAAGCAATCTAATAGCTAGGAGAACTTAGTGAGGCTGTGCAGGATCCTTCCCTGTGCTAAGCTGAGGCAGGAAGCTTAGAGACTGCATACCAAATGGTTTGAATAAAAATGAGCTACACCTGCTGAGTAGGGGGAGATGGTGCCTGCTCCCCATGAAATTCCAGATAAGAAGTAAAAGTATGACAATTAACTTTGGAAAATGTGAGACACATAAAAATAATTGAACAAAATGACTACTCCAAAATTTCTATGTCATCTTGGTAACCAGAAGATGAAGTAGATTAATTATTTGAAAGCTGGTGATGTTATAAATAGTTTTGGGGGGGGTTGGTTTAAAATTATACTGTCTCTATAATTTCAACATTTTATTTAGGATTGAGAAGCAACTAAATGAAAGAGAAAATAAAGTGAAATGCTGTGATAGGTGATGTTAAAGTCTAGCATTTCAGTTAAGCTGGAGAACAGTTATATTAAACAAAATTAATGTTTTGAAGGGATTAGGGCAAGAAGAGTAATTTCTGGTCTCTAGGAGACAGTGTAAAGAATGAAAGAAAAAAAACATCAACTGTGTAAAAATATATCTTTACTGGTTTTAATAAAAGCTGTGAGTTAGAAACATTCTGAAACAGGAAAAGAAAAATGCAGAAATCCTTCAGACCCAAGCAGCTGAAACAACTGCTGAAGATCAACATATCTTCCATGTAATGCAAGTAAATATTTTCTAGTAACTTCTGTCACTAAAGCCGTGGCACAGCTGAAAACAAGATTTCCATTCATAAAAAAATATAGAACAAACACCGTGACATTGAAACCAGAACTGGACTTTAAAAATTATAAAGTGTTTCTGTCTAACAGCATGATATGATCTCAAAAGTGTTTCCATATGATTTTTTTTTCTCTTAAGATAAAAATGTCCTAAAAGTTGAAAGGAAATGAAAATGTTTGGAATAGCATATTGGTGTTTGTCCAGTTATTACTTTCTTGAGTAAATGTTGCATAAGTGTAGAACTTAAATAGAAAGTGTAGAAACTTTTCTATTAAAATTTTACATCAGTAAACCCTTAATGAAATAAAGATTAAAAGTTTGACATGATTTTAGGAAATTTGTGTGGCTTCTCTGATGCACACAATATATATAACTGTTGGATGGTATAAAGACTTTGTATCTAAATACTTTAATCTGACTCAAAATACGTACTGTAGAAGAAATTCTATGTTTTTAGAAAAAAAACATCCCTACCTAGGTGTTACTTTAAATAGTGCTCTGATTGAAATGATGATGATGGTTAGAAAAATAAACCTGACTGATTTCCAGAATTTTTCCAAGATGCAATGCCCTTTTAAGGGGATAATTTGACAGGGAGAAAAAACATTTTTAATACAGAGCTACTTTAATCTGAAGTTATGAAGAAACTACCCCATTATTAACTAATGTAAGTAAGATAACTTCTGAAAAAGTCCAGCTACTCATAAGTAGGAGCTAATCCATGACTCGCAGTTTACAGATATGGGTGCATGGTGTGTTTTTTCAGTTTAGCAGCGAAAGCAAAAAATGGTAAAAACCCCAAACAAAACAGAAATAGATTATTGAGGTGATGAACTTTTCTACTGATATTTCATTAACGCCTCAGCATGATATAAGAGGCATAGACTTACTCTTTGCCATCTCCTGGGAGCAGAAGAGGGAATTGAATTTCCTTTGTTATAGAGAAGGAGGCTAAGCCTGGGTAAGGGGTGAGAGGAAGGATACAGAACTGTGGATTTCCCAGAGAAAATCAGGTCAAAACCATTGTCTTCAACATAACCAAAATATCATTTTTAATTAAATAATTTTCTCACTTTTAGTTAAATAACTTAAGTGGGGGAGGGGGGACAATTACCATCTCCACACAATCAGGACCCTTGGCTGCCCATCCTTCCTTAAAAAAGACAACTACAAAGATGAAACCAGCCACAGTTTAGAAGTGCTTTCCTCAAACTCCAAGCTGGTTTTAGGCATGTGGTGGCCAGCTGTCATCAGGCTTATGCTGACATGCCAGGATTTGTAGTGTTGTGCACAGTGCAAGTTTGTCATATATTACTTTTAGAACAAATTTGAGGGAGTGGAATAGAAAGGGGAAAGAGCAACTATTTTCAAGGCTTGCTGTTTATCATATTTTTGCCAGGCTGAATATTCTCAGAGTTGACATAATCTTGAGCTCTCACAGCATTTGATTTCAAGTTATTCATTTTTCATGCTCTCCAATACAATTGTGGAAATACAGTGATCACCCTACAGATACACCTGCACCTGTCAGCAGGGAAAAACTTCTGAACCAATAGCTCTGCTCTCTCAGTGACATGGCTCATGCAAGCATGTATATGTGCAGGGAGGAGACTGTATCTCACAAACAGTATTCCTAAAAGAATATTGTCCCACCTTGCTCAGAGATGGGACACAAGGATGTATGGGTGACGAAGCTAGTATATTCCATTCTGTGTAAAAGATATATGTTAGGGAACTATTGCACTTCACTTTTCATATATACATAATCAGCAAAGAATGGCCAGTGACAGAAGCGAAAGGCTGGAAAGGAAATGCAGGCGTCATCTATTCGATCTCATCCTCCTGCTGTACAGCCAGAATCTCTTGGGAGATGGTTGTCATCCTGCTTCCTGAAAACCTGCCAGCTGCAGGGGTGTCAGAGCTTTCATGCATAGGCTGTTCCAGTGCTTAATTGTCCAGGGCTTGACCATTGAGAACTGCTTCCTAATATATAAAGCCCCCACTACTGTCACTGAGAGTTCATAATTCCTCAAGGAACCATGGAGAAAATCTGTCTTTATACTCCTCATTGCAATATTTCATGTAATTGAAAAATTTACAGTCTGCTCTTCAGATTTTTGCTCTCCAAATGGAAGAATTCAGATTTTTTTCCACCTTTCTGTAAAGCTTAACAATTTCCAAACATCTCAGCATTTTTGCTGTTCAGCTTTGGATTCTCACTAATTCCTCTAGCTCATTCCTAATGAAGCACTTCAGCCATGACATCGTCAGAGGAAAACAGAATTACTGCTTGTGCTTATGGGTGACCTCCCAGACAATGTTCCTTTTCTTGCAGCACCTGCATATTATTAATTTGACTTATTTTATTTCTGTGTTGTTACTCTCAAACCTTTCTTCGGTGCTGCTGCCAGCACAGTAATTCCCCAGTTTATGTTTGTACATTTGCTGTTTTTCCTTTCTAAATTATCTACTTTACACTTTTTCAATGCTGTTAATATAGAAACACCAAGACTTACTAGAATTATGTATTGCCCATGCAAGATTGCCATAAAACATCACCTGATTCAAGGTTTAAAGATCATTAATGTTTATTTACCAATACCTTGTTATTTTATTTATTGTATTTGTCAGTATGCTGTGCTTTGTATATGCTTATGCTTGCTCATGCATACTTTATGAATATAGAAATTAAATCTCATTAGCTTGGTAATTAGGCCAGTGATAAACAGCTGTTTGTTTACTGTGCAGGGCAAGATTTCTACAGAATTTCCTTACCTTTCATGCACGGTTGTTGTTTGAATTCTCTGTTGCAATAAAAGAAGTATATGGATCTGCAATATCTGCTCTTAATTGTTATTGCCAGCTCAGTACAATATCAGACAAAAATAAAAGAGAATTGGAGCATCCTTTAGACATCCAAGAAGCCATGTTATGATGTGTATTAGTAAAACACTTAGATCTTCCTGCCTTAGACTGGGATCCCAGAGTTCTATAGGCTGTTCAAACATGCAGAAAGAACTTCCAAAAGACAGCAATAGAATACAGACAGAGGGATGCATGGCAGTATTATATGCCATTTCTGCAAACTGAGTTAGATTGAATGTTAATAACATGTAGAAACCTCTTGAAAATGAGGTTTTCAAAGCTCCTACTTGCCCTTAGATTTCAATCCACTTTTGTCTTGGCCCCCTGCTTCCCCCATGTACAGCGTTCCCTGTGGATTAGTGATGAATCAATCCCTATGAGAGAGGAACTATTCAGAATTAATATTAATCTTTTGGAAGGTACATGAGAACAGGTAGTTTTTTAAGATCAGAATAGTGCTTGTACCCCAGTGCTGCAACACATGTAGGAATGAAGGCAGCAGATCAGTGTGGATATCCACAGTACTCTGAAAAAGCTCCCAACTGGTGGAACTATTTCTACATTCCTGAGTTCATTGATCAGAGTAGGGTACTAGGACCTGCAAAAAAACCAATCAACCAAACAACCAACCAACCAACCAAAAAAAACCCCCCAAAAACCCCAACACCCAAAACCCAACCAAACAACCCCCCCCCCAAAAAAAAAAACCAACCCAGAAACTTACCCTTTTTTCGCATCTCTCTGAAACAGCATATGTTGGTTGAATTAATCACCTCTTCATCCCGTAGTATTTGTTATCAAACTGGCAGGCAACCATTGGATATATAGGTGAATTCCTGTGGAAAAAAAAAGGGAGTTACAGAGAAATCCTTCCCTTTCCTGACTCCCTGGAGAGTTCCAGGTAGTAGAGCAGGGAAATGGTGGAAATCCTTGCAGAGAAGGTTACGTAAAATAAATTACCTTCTCATTTGAGGCAGTAAGGAGAAAAGATCAACCTGTTCCTAGACAACCCTCTTTCTTTATCCAGCAATAATCTGCAAACTAGTTGAGTCTTCAGGTGGTTAACAGCATAAACCAAAAGCTCACTTAGGCAGGGAGGCCTTTAATCATGTGTTGTCTGTTCTGCCTTTTCATTATGAAAAATGTCAGTGTTAGAAAGGAAGTAAGCATTACCCGTAAGATTATTATTTGCTAAAAATTTATCAGAATCAGGCAATTAGCTGACTATCTCATTAGTCAGATTGCCAAAATGTAATTGGTATTCTGTGTTTTGTGCTGTGATTTTTTTTTTCATTGATTTCTATGGCCTTTCAGTTTATTTTTAGAAATAGAAAATGTGTCATTCTGGCTGCTTTTTTCATTTCTGAGAAAACAGAATGTCCCACAGTGGGAGAGTTTTCAGGTATTCATCAGCTATTCTTGAAAAAACATATGATCACACCATGGCTGCTCTGAATCTCAGTAGATGAAAGTGGGGAAATAAATTGCAGAATGCTTTAGGATGTGAGGAGTTGAGAAGAATACGTATACTTGAGTCTATTTTTTGTAAATGGTAGCTGTCTTTTCTGAAAAACTTTACCCATAATGCAGGAGGAATCTTTGCTGAGTTATGTAGGATATTTTTATTCAAAATTAAAGTTGTCTGAAAACGATAGTTTTTCCAAATCTCAAATATTTAAAAAGATATAAGAAGAAAATTTTCAGTATTGATATTTCTGTTTAAATCTAGGAACAAGTCAAGTACTTAGTAAGGTGTACTGTGATTTAAAGACTGCATTTCTAAAGGTCTGTACTCTGGCACGATTGACTGGTGTGAATTTGGCTTTTTCTTTGAAATCAGTGTAAGTCTTGTGTATTATATTCTCTTTCTCACCCTTTTTGCCCTCTGCAAGTTTGATGGATACTTCTCTGGGAAGTGTATCCATCTCTCCTATTTGCTCATCTCTCCTTTCCTCACACTCCTCAGTCCAAGTATGGGGAAGGGAGCAGCGTTTAGAGGAGAAGGCAGAGAGGCCAGAGCTGTGCTCACCCTCTGCTGACTGGGGTAGGAGATGTAATGCAACATAAGGCTTCGAGGCCTTTCCAAGTCATGCCTGAAAGTACTTCTATGGTTTGAGCATGATTTAACAGCCATATTCAATTCAGCTACAAAATCTGTTGTGTGAATCGCTTGGGAATGTTTTATCAAATAGCAATGAGAGTGACTGAGAGCTGGCCTAGAGATTAGGAGCTTCTCTGCAGCTGTCTCTGGCTTCCTGGTGATCTCTAAGATTCCCTGGCAGGATTTCAGAGACTGTGGAAGACCTTATAAACAGTAAAACAATTGAGAAACATTATTTTTCAGGTATTTTCTCCCTTGACATTTTTGTTCATCAGAATATGATTGAAATTTGTACTATTAAATGCTGTCAAAATTTCCCCAAAATGTTCCAGAGTTATTGTTTTTAGTCCTATCATTCTGTTTTCTGTGCATTTTACCCCAATTACTTAAAATATGTGTGTGTGCAGATGTTGACAAAATGTTCATTTTCATCTTGAAAGCTCCTGTTCTCTTAATAAACTCATTCAAAACTTGCATTCTGTGAGAGTTGTTTATAACATACACAGCAAAATTAAAAGAAACTATTTTTCAGATGATCTGTGTGACAAACCACAATTAATTAAGTAACAATTTCAACATTAGTTAGCTGGCAAGAAAGTATGTATTCTTTGAAATAATGAAAAATTACAAATTTAAGAGACCAGTGACATTTGCAAAATGTGTGGAACTCATCAGATGAATTCTTTGTAGTGAGCTGTTTTCTCAAGTCTAATTAATATTGATATTGGCTGGCTATGTTGTAAGAGAGTTGCTACATATCTAACAGTTGATCACAGGCAGCAGGAGACAGAGAGCTGGTTTCCTGAAAGCATGATTGTGTGGAAACTATCATTGATTTTTCTGTATTAGAATCTCCCCTATGTTATTTTCAGGCTTTGCTCCTCTCTCCAAAGCAGTATTTAATTCCAAACTCACAGATTTCAATTCATAAGTATCTTGTGAAGAAGTCTAACTAGTGTTTATGACTGCATGTAAATCAGGTAAGTCCCTTAGCTTTCACTGTCTGGGATATGGCTCAGCATTGCAAATGATGTAGTCCAGGATAATGAGATTGGACAGGCTCCCTCCTTTTGTGATACTGATTAGTATTTAGTGGGTTTGTTGGCCCAGCAGTAGATGATGCACTGGCAAAGTCCCAGCTCAGGGGGATTGCAGTATGTAGTGTGGAAGCACAAATACATCTTCATTGGAGGAGGAATTCAGGGAAATTCTGAGCTAGAGGTGGCACAGCTGGCATAGCCCTGATAACAGGCTGGGGGAAGGACCTCCAAATTTAAGGTAGGAGAGCATGAGTGGAGTTGCTGTTTGCCTGCTGCTTCATCTAATAAACCAGTGATGGAGAAAACTCAGTGGAAATAAGTTATGCCACAAATTCCTGATTAAAAAAGTAATCAGCGGTCAAAAGAAGGAGGAGAGCATATTGACAGTACTCTGTCTTAAAAGCAAGGTCAAATTAAGTAAAATTTTACTAGGAAAAGGTAATTGATGCAACTGACTGTAGAAAGACTTCAGTCCTTATGGTCTTTGCACCATTAGGTGCTGCATGTGGCCACAACTTCAAAAGAATGTATTTAAATTTCTGGTTTCTTGTATCTTGTAGGAGGCAGTGGTGTGAAGTCAGAATTCCTGCTATTACTGCTGATGATAGATCCTGGGTACTACACTCTAACTGCTTGCCATTAATTCAGGATAATTAATGAAAAGGAAATCTCGTTGTAGGGAGCAGAGATTGGATCAAACGAAAATCCAAGAAAGACACATTGTGTGGTCATCACATTAGGAGGTGAACGTTGGTCCAAGGAAGAGCACAGCAGGTGAAAGAGAAGAAGATGCACGAGCTGTTAATGTGGTCTTTCGGACAGCTTTGCTTTGAAGGGAGTACGTGATTTATGTGCAATTATGAGGAAAGCTGTGAAAAGCCACTGCTGGAAAGAAAGGGAAATTGGGACATTTTCATTGCCATACTCCCTTCTACTTTAAGAAGTGACAGGTCACATTCCAGTGGGAGAATTGTGGTTTCTGCTACAAGATCTATAAACACCCCAAAAAGTTTATGGCAAATGAAAGAACTGTGAAATTTCCCTCTGTTCTCTCCTTTCAAATTTATAACCTGAAAAATGATCCTGTACAGTGCCCTGGGAGAGATGAGTATTAAAAGCATTTTGCAAAGCAGAAAGATTATTCTGGATTGCGATTCCTTTCTGTAATGAATCTCTATCCAAGTATGACCCTAAAAAAATTACGGAAGATTTATCTTTTGATCCTTACTAGTTTAGCTCATGATTCTGTATATTTTATATGCTGCACTACTCTCTGCTGATGAAATTTGATAAAGGTCCAAAATTTTGTGGCAGGGATGACAGAATAGGAGATGAAGGATCATGTATGTTACTCTTCCCTCATATCTGCATTTGGCTGGTAATTCAGTGCTTCTTGCATGTTGACTTCATGGGCTGTGCATGGTTAAAGTACTAGGAAAGGAGAAGTGTCCTTGAATGTAAATTTGAAAAATCTCAAATGATGAATTTCTTGTTGTGGAGTGGATTGAATTTCAGAATTAGTTGGGTGGATTTAGAGAAAATCCAGGTTGGTGTCTTTGGCAGACTCTGCTTCTACAAAGGCACCCTGGAAAAAAGGGAGAAAGTCCATAAAAAACAAATTACCTGATACATATTCCTAGCAGGGATTGTCTCTTTATTTGCTGAGAGGGCATAATGGGAACCTGATTCTTGGCTGAGGCTTGAAGGCAGTACAAGAATATAAATAAAATATTAATAATTCTGCACAAAGGAATGTCAGTATTATTGTAGACCTTTTACAAAATAATTCATTCCATAAATTAACCCTTTTTCTTTTTGACAAAGGAATGACAGGATTGTCTTTTCTATAAATAAATATCTGGATTTGCTTTTATATTCCATCTAAATAAATTTTAACTATGTGTTAATTTATTATTAATCAATTTTTTTTCTACATGGTATATTTTCATCACATCAGATGGCAAGCTGGAATGAGCTGGTTCAAATGCCCAGATGGGAAATCAGTCCTGCCCTGAAAGCTGGCAAGTTAGACCTTACTAGTAAAAACATCTGTAGACCCCAGAACATACATGGGCCTCCAAGGGAGACACCACAATCCAAACCAGGGGGAATCTGCTGCTGCTCGTGGCCTCTGTGCAGAACAGCAGGAGCTTCAGGGTGAAAGATGGTGTGGCTGCACTGGGGAAGTTATTTCAGCACTGGGATGTTGGCGTATGCAAGGGAAAGGAAATAGACTCATTTTTTCTCTTAACTGTCTTGAATGGTCAAATACTTGCTAAGAATATGGAAAGGACTTGAAAGCAGATTTAGAGAATATGTTTTGTAAAAGTTGTTTGTATGGGGTGTGTGTCCTGCAGGGTGAAAGGAAGGTTACAAGTGGAAGTGGAAGAAAATACCAAGTCCATCTCTTGCAGCTAGCTGTGCTCCTTTTTAGGGGCTGCTCCTGTTCAGAAGCTGGAAAAGCTCCTGCTGTATACATAATTTTCATACAGCTTTAGAAAGTTTCAAGGTGAAAGGTGTTAAAAATGAAAGAAGATTATTACTACTAATATTGCTTTCCCTATGTTCTTTGTTCAGAATTGTCATCTGGAGTTTTTCTTTCTTTTCACAGTAATTTTCAGTTCCAAACAAACCCCTACTTTTTCTTCTTTGACTGAGATAGGACTGAGGACTGTTCTGGCTTGGAAAATGCTACAAGCTCACTGTGGGAATTACTATAGCATAGGAATGTGCTATAATCAGTGGGGAAAGTAAAAAAAAAAATTAAGGACTAGATTTCCCTTGCGAATTCTGCTATAATTTACGTGAGATGTAATTAATTCATTGTTGAAAATCTATGCAGTGGAACAAGTAAAACTTGTCTTAGGCTATGCTTTCCAAAGCGTAAGGGAATCTTAGCTTTATGCAGGTTTTTGTTTTGTTTTTATGACAATCAAAGTGTACTCCTGAGTTTATTAGGTATTCTTTGTACAGGGAAACTAACTTTCATGGCAGCAACGGTAATCAATAGTTTATTTTGTGGATGAATATATTTATCACCATTCTTTCTGAAATATGCAAAAGGACCTGATAACCAGATGGGCACATTTATATCCTGTGTTCCAAGGCAGAATTGCTCTTCACCTGAGACTTGTCCCTGTATTTTGCTCTCTAGCTGGACAAACGTGTGAGCTGCCTGACAGAGGGTTAGAAGGGACACTTAGTGGTGACTGGCTGAACCTGTGACCCTACTCATCAATTACCTGCTCTGTGGTCCTGGTGCTGCTGGAGATACAGGGTTGCCCTGCTGTGCAGTGGCACAGGGTAGGAAGGGAACTCTGCTTCTCCTGCCTGCAGAGCTGTAACAGTTTTCTGCCTTCCCTAAACTGGGAGCTGTCTCTTGCTTGCTGGGAGGCTGAGCAGGTATCAGCACTCCCCTGTGAGAGGAAAGATGGGTTTTCTGTCTTTTGACAATGAGAGGCAGAAGAATATTTCTAGTACTGGGGGAAGAATGAGTGAAGTAGGTACCTAGATCCTTATTCCCACGAGCAGGTCCATCTAGCAATTAAGTGATACTATGAATCCTGGTTATTCAGAAATTGTTATTCACGTGATGATATCATAGGATTCTGGTTGTGGTTCTTATAACTTGCCTTTTCTTCAAGCTGTCTCTGTAACCACAAAAGCTAAGAAGTTATACACATGAAATAATAACAATAGTGATAATAATGTTTCTAAGTTTGGGGTATTTTTGAGAAGGCAGCAGGCAGTACTCAAGCATGATGAATTTTTCTAGATATTAGCTAGCTGACCAGTTAGTACTTGCATATTACTTCAACCCTGGTGTCTCTTCCCCAGTCATATATTCAGGTTTAAAGAAGTGCTTGGGATTATCGTAGGGTTTTGCAGGTAGGAATTAGACAAGGGTACAAAACTGTGTGAAATCAGTTTTATTTATGGTACGTGGAAACTGAAATTATCCTGTGGTCAGTCAATTCCAGATGCTGGGGATTTAGTTAAAATAAATCATGGTATTCACAATATAATAGCAATGAAGCAAGAAAGAAGATGGCAAAGTAAAAGCAGAGACAAAATAATATAGACAAAGGAAGAAAAGAAGTGAATAAAGAAAAGGAGAAGGAATGTAATACCATAAAGAAAAATCTGTTATACAAAATCCAGTTTTTAGAGATATAACAGAAACTTTTCAAATCTTGTTTCAGTAATGTCATAATTACACGGTGTAGGTGGAGTAAAAAAAGGATTTTTTTTTTTTTTGCATCTGTTTCAATTTATCCTCTATGCTGGATACCATAGAGAAATCCCTTCAAAGGATCACTTTAGTTCATAGACAGCACATATGATTTTTTTTGCCGTGTGCTCCAAGACTGTATCAATAACTGCGTACTTCAATAAAAATATGTCTTCAGAGAATTCCTCAGTCCCCTCCATATCCTTCCTCAGAGGGCTTTATTTCCTTCTTAACTCTTCTCCTATTTTACTTGGTAGTTTATTGACTGCTAGAAAGATGATGCCTAAGCTGTTTCCTTCTTGTAGTTCAGCATTTCTGATTGAAACTGCATGGAAAAATGTAGGTGTGCAGAACAGTCATCTGCTCATATACTAGTGGATATGCCAAACCAGACTTAGTACTGCAGCAGTCAAGAGCAATGGTAGTTTTTATATTGAAATCCACAGGGGAAAAATCTAATCCTTTGCTATATTTTAGACATCCTGTCAGAGAGCTGATGTTTCAAATAGCACACTGCACCAAGCTCGAGTCTGGCATATAATTCTCTTCAAGCAATTCCTAAAGTAAATCATCAGCTAAACTTCTGTATTAGTTGGGACTTTTCAGTAGAAGTCTATGTGTTAAATTTCATGGGGCCAAATGAGCCTCAACAGTCAAAGCCAAGAATGTTATACATGGGATATTAAAACAAGATATAAGGATTCTATCTCAGAAATCTTTATCTGCTTAATTCCATGGTAACTAACCATCTCTAAACATCTTTCCACCTCTTTAAAAAAGTACAGAGGAAAATTTTTTAAAAAGTGTTAAACATATTTAAAAACTTGTTTCAGGAACAGGTGCTAGTCAGCACTGAATCATGCACTTAATTAAGACAAGTAAGTTTAATTCAGAGCAGCTGTTCCTAACATTAGTAGTAGCTTGGAACTTCAAGTCTAGAACACTTTCTTCTGTCTTCTTCTCAGCTACATCAGTGGGAGGATGCTCTTTCTCTCTACGAAACTATGTGTTGCTAATATTCTGAGCTTGCCATGGGTAACCATATTATTGCTACTTGAAGGGTAAGTAGTAAATAAAATGGAAAGCGTCTTTTTTTTTTTTTCACTTTTTCCTTCAACAGCAGACAATTTTCTAAATGATGTTAAGAATTTGAGATGATTTTAAGAATTAAGAAGTGTTTTGTGTCTGAGGAAAAAGATAAATTTAATTGAAAGCACAGGAGTTGGGGTTTTTTTGGTGTTTGGTTTTTTGGTTTTTTAATGTTAATGTCTAATTCTCCTTGAGGACAAGAAAGTACAAGCAGAAAAAGGTGTAAAAAAAGGACTAGCTTGGACAGAAAATAGGAAAAAGCATGTTCCAGCCATGTGTGTGCTCTTGAAAAAGGGCAGCAGTGCACATAGTCTTTTTCTGATGGAAATGGGACAAGCCATGCTGGCATGCAGTTTAGCTGCCTCTCTGCCCACAGTAATGTTTGCATCAGCAATAATGCAGAGGAGCAGCCAGTGTGATACAAAGATCTTTGTCTGCTAAGTGAGACTGTCTTAATAGAAGGCAGTGAAATCCAGTGGCGAAGAAAGGAAGTGGTTAGGAAAGGAAAAGAGAGTCTGGATATAGGAAGCTGGGCTGAGGCTGGTAAAGTCGCTGTGCCTGCTCAGTTTGCTCCAATTTGGAGCATCTCCTGGGGCAGGACAGTAACAGCCAGTATTACTGCTGTGGATCTTGACTGGTCAGGAAGGGATGAATGGATAGACTGCAGAAAATCATGATAGCACTGAAGCTAAATGAAAGAGAAAAGTAACTTTCAAATTTATTTGGTGGAAAATTACATGATAGTATGTGTGTGTAAGATTATTTTCAATACATGGAGTAGTGAAATGAAGGCACTTGGATATGGGTGGCTGTGAGAAATGAGCAGAAACAGAGACACTGTGTGTGTGCAAATAGGATGCAATGGGAAAGCAGAAAACTATGGTAGAGACCAGCAGGGACAACTCTCAAAGAGTTGTAGAATCATTTAGGTTGGACAAGATCTTTAAGCCCGTTGAGTTCAACCATAAACCTAACACTGCCAGGTCCACCACTAAATCATATCTTGGGATTTGATGTCAGTGTAGCTACTGGAGATCCAGTCTTCTGAAATTTGGAAGCTGGGACTGATTGCAGTCAATCAGGATTTTCTGTGTATGTTAAATACTTATGAAACTAAGGGCAATGCATTAATGCATCAATGTTTAAACCAGAAATTAGTATTTTTTGCCATAAATCTGAGCTTGATTTAATTTTCAACTTCACTATGCAGCCCAGACATTTCTAGCTGTGTCATGAGGCAGTGGTTCCTTGGTTTGTTCTGGTCTTCATTCCAGAAGTCTGAATCACTCTGTACTGAGGGTCGAGGAAGGAAGAAGCTACACTAGCAAGCAACCTTACCTTCTTGGTGCCAAGGGTGTCGGGAGGCCTCTCCAGCACATTGGCACAGCTTTGTACCACGGCTGTGCTGGACAGGGAGAGGGGCTGTCATTTCAGGCCCACTAATATCGTGTGATGTGCCACATTTCTCCCTCATCTCTGGGCCTGTTCCTTGCTGAGGGAGGTCTGTCTTGTCCCTGTTCCAGACTGGCCAGCTCCTTGTAGCAGCTGCTCTGGGATTGTTTGGTCTCCCCCAAATAATTTGTCTCTTGATGAAGTGTGACCCTTTGATAGAAGCAGCAGTTTCATTCCTCACACTGTCCCCTGTGACCTGTGGCTGCTCTGCTGATTCATCACCATATATTATATGAGACAATTGTTTCCATGTTTAAGCCAGTAATTAGCCTTTTCTTGCCGTAAATCTGAGTTTGATTTCATTTTCAACTTCACTATGCAGCCAAGACATTTCTCATATGCTCTTCTCTTCCTCAAAAGAACTTCTATTTATTTTTTTAAGAGAGGGTGGTGAGAGCAATGAATTGGACAAGGTGTTTATGAGACATGCCAGTCTAAAAAATTCAGTGTTTTACATTGTTTGAATATTGTTTGATTTACTACTTTATTTACTACATAGCAGTTGAAAAACAACCTGACCCATCAACCCTGGGAGTATTTTTCATATAGCTGTGAAAAGATGGGTGCCTTTTGCTATATCTGGGAAGACTATCTGGCTATTCTCAGAGTTGTTTGGTGTGAAGATTATAAGCAGAAGATCTCTGTGCAGGGAAAGCTGTCTGCTGTCACACTTGGAAGAAAACAGAGACTTGCAAAAAGGGGGAAAGAAGTGAGGGAACAAAGGAGGTATTTTCAAAGTCCATATTTAAATGTTCCTTAGAAGTCTTAGCTGGGTGGTTATCTCATTAGAGCAGCAGCCAGTTTTATCCACTTACCACTTTACCAGGACTGAAACTCTTACTAATGTTTTATATATATTATCAGCGAAATACAAGGGTCCAAGGTTTTTCATTGTTTTATGTAGCTAATCATCTCATTAAAGAGGTCTCATACTAACCAGTTAAGCCAACTCTGATAAGCCTCCAAAGTCTTAGATGACATTTCAGATAATATTGTGTCATTTGGCATTGAGCTGTGGGAATATAATTGGGGGAGAAACCTTCAAACTAGCAATTTAGCCAGGGCTAGGAGTAATTGTAATTACAGATTTTCAGGCTGAGCTATGTGAATCATCCCAGAAAGATACAGGGCAGAGCTGGGAGTCTGCTTCTAGCAACTCATGTGCATGAGCAGAGAGAAATTAGGAGCTGTCTGCTGCTCTGTTTTTCTGCAGGTGGTGACAAGAGGTGGCTGGAAAATTTGTGACTGTGTCAACCTGCAGACAGTGATAGGAACTGGAAGCTGGCTTGTGACCACTTGCAAGCAGGCAATGCTATGGATGACAGTTTTTGGCAACATCTCTATATGTAAGAGGAAAGAACAGGCAGAGGTATGCTTTCCCTGGAGGGGCACAGCTTTGCATGGAGCTGAAACCTGAAAACAATTATCAGTGGAGAATGGAAAATGAACAAATTGTCTTTGGGAACAACTGTACTGAGCTGCATGCTCTAGGGAGATTGGCCTGAGGCAGAATTCTCATTTCTTTTGAGCAACATCTAGAATCAGTGACATCCAGAGATCTGGGGGCAGGTACAGCCAAACTCGATTAGGTTTGTTTTTTTTTGGCAAGTTGAATAAATGTGGCACTTAGGTCCAGTGGTGGACTTGGCAGGGTTAGATTTATGGCTGGACTCGATCTTAAATGCCTTGTCCAACCTAAATGATTCTATTATTAAAGGAAAAGAAGACAAACAGGTGACTTTTGTCCATCATGAAGATCATCACTTAAAGGATTTGTCTGGCAGATATTATCTTGACAACTGATTTATGTTGACAATAATAGAAACTGTATGGGGTCTTTGTTCCTCTCATAAGAGGGAGGAAGGGAAAGGGGGAGAACACCATGTTGGAACTTCTGCGAGCAACTATAGAGTAGGAAGCAGAAAATACTTGGCTGCAAAAGCTGTTGCAAAGCACATCATGGCACTCCATATCCTATGTGCAAATTTGCTGTTGATATATGGAGAGGGTGATGACGCTTTTTGAATGGAAACCCGATATTTTTCAGGCTGGTGAAAGAACAAGGAAAATCTGAGAAAAGGCATGAATACCAGTAGCTGTGAATGTCATGTTTTAGATTATATTTAAATCTGTCTTTCCATTTGCTGTGTTCACAATGCTCAAGACACAGAAGTTAATCACAGATTGTGCTGCCATTTTTTAAATTGTCTTTTTCTAATGTAAGTAATGTTGGTTAGCTATGATGCAAGGCATATAAACTCTCATACTCTCATTCTGTTGTTGGTTTACCTCTTTAGCCCTCAGTTAGGTGCCACATGGATAGTTTTATTGAGTTTATCTGCATGTAATTGCTGGCAGCCCATCCACTCCCTATCATAATTTTTTTTTTTTTTTCAGGGCAGTACAGAAAATAGCTCACAGGATTCTTCTCAACTGATCTTTTAAATTAGCTGTTTCCAACTCTCCCTATTATTCTGGTCTTAAAACCCAGGATCTCTTAATGGCTCTTTGCTGGTTGAGCTTCTGTTATGGTTCCTACCTTTTCTTCAAAAATCTCATCAGTTGTCTGCAAAGCAGTGGATTTTCACTGGATAATTCTGCCTTGTCAAGCTTATCCTACTTCTCTGCAACTGCTTTTTTTCCTAAATGTAAAAGTTCTTGATTGTAAGAATCATAGCACCAAATTCATCATTAAATAAACAATTTTAGTTCATAATTTACAGCCTTCCTGCTGGTAATGCAGATATAATTCTGGCATGTGAGCCCATGTATGTTGGAACTGCTGTAGTAGCCAGGCTATTTCTGTTTGAAAATGGCACGTCTTGTCAACCAGCTTGATCCTCTGAAACATGTCAGCAGTCATCCCAGTCTGGGAGCTCACAACCTATAGCCAAAACTCCAAGTTACTTTTGGCTCTTCCAGGGCAGGCAGAAGAATAGAACGAGACGTTTCTAATCATAAAATGCTTCTGCATGACCACAATCTGACTTTTGCATTTGCCAAATGTTTCCATCGCAGCAACATTTCATTTTTGGGTAACATTCCATTTCAGTTAACTGTGCTGATCAGCATCTTGGGTCTCTTATTTCATGGAATAGAACTTAGCAGAAGTTACAGCTACTTGAAAGGGAGAGAGGAAAGAGAGTAACTTCTGCTTACATGAATTGGACAATTATCTCTTTAACAAAAAGAGGAATTTAGTGTTCAGCTTTACAAATATGGTAACAATTATTTATAATCATGAAACTGATTTGAAATGCTTTCTGAGTGGTAGATGGCTTCATATTCATTGCCTTTATTGTCCTGTCTAACCCATGAATCAAAGCAGACTTTCAGGGCTCTTTTCTGCCTGGTTCATTATCTACAGACTGTGGCATATCAAGAGAATGTGCTTACTTTCATGTAAAGTATAAAGAAATCAAACTTCAAGCTGTTTCCATTTTGAGGATTTAAAAACAGGACCCAATTCTTATTTTTTTCTCTTTTTATTTCTTCTTGCAAAGTATTTTACAACATTAATAAGGATTTCTGATAAGCAGCATTGCTACTGATATTGCCAGACGCAACTGATAAAAGGAAACACTAAATTGTTAGTTAGATTTAGTTCAGATAGCTTCTGTGTAGAAGATGTATTTATGGAAAACCAGCTTTCCCCAAAAGATGGTACAGGCCAGAGAATATTTTGGTGTGTCTGGACATGATGTTCAGGTTTCTTGGCACAGAGGCTGTGGTGGTGTGCCATCGAGGGAGGAGTTAATTCTCATCTGAAGTAGAGCGTATGCTTTCTTTTATAGAGAGAAAGGTTTATATTGGTGGTGCCTACTGCATTCCCTGACTGCTGTGGCAGAAATCTCCGCAAAGAATCCCAGCAAGTTAGCGAACCATGAACCCCAAGCTCTCTCCTCTCTCTGCTCTTATACTGTCAATCCTTAATCAAGCTGTGCTTCTTCAAGTGTTTTCCCATTTGATATTCTAGGAGTTTCTCCCCACTTCATATCAAACTAACTGGTCTATGGCTTCCTGTTATGTCTCCAGGCACTTTTAAAATAACTTGGTTGTGTTAGCCACATTCCAGTCCCCAGGGGTCTCTTCTGAACTAAATGAACTTGTGAATGTGCCTGCTAATTCTTTAGTTTCTCTCTCCACTTCCTTAGCAGACTTGGATATTTGTCTGGCCATGGTTTTTAAAACTGTCTAACCATTTTAGCAATACCCTTACCATAACATACTTCAACAACAACAAAAAAGTCTTTCTCCTTCAAAACCAGACTCCTGACCTCTTCATAGAAAAGACAAGCATAATACATGCTTCGCTTTTATTTTGTTTATACCTCATGCTATTAAAAAGGATTAGCACTGCATTGTCCTTGCTCCCTCCACAGTAAATCTGCTGTGTGAGGAAGGACTAGCTATAATAGGGTAGCTTTCACTTGTGGTGTTTACATTTTGTTTTCCTGGTTGTGAATGAGAAATGCTGTGAGGCAGGAGTGATTAGTGACATCCTCAGTCACCCCAGGCACCTCTGTGCCACAGAGCCCCTGTGCCACCTGCTCACCAGTGCCTGTCACACCCAGGCTGGCCCCTGCTGGGGAAGGGCAAGGCAGCCTGGGCCCCTTGCAGTGATGAGCTGGGACAAGGCCAAGCCCTTTATGGGAGACTGGGCTCATAGTCACACCATGGGGTGGCCTGTCTAATCCACTGAGCTAGACTTGTTTTTTAAAGTTCTATTTATTTATTTTTTTTTAATTTAAACTCATTAATATTTTGTTGCATTTTCTGTTGTCACTTCCAGCCTTATTAGATGTTTAATCTTTTCATGGACAATTTTTTCCTCTTTGTGCTCTATGAAGAGTATGCCTTGACCAATGCAAATGTCAAAGTTATAGTGTAAAAATCAAAGTTACTGTTGCTTGTGAGAAGTGTATTGGCATAAGTCACTGTCACAGGGTCTTGTGATAAACAGCTGGGCTTTTTTTTGAATAAAAATGTGGGGGAAGTAACAACTGGTGGTTGTTACTTAATGTTACTTAAATGCTGGTGAGAAACAACTGTTGAGAAGGAGTAAATATAATGTAATTCAGGCAAAATCTGTTTTCCTTTCTGAATACCATTTAGATGTAAGGAAAAAATATATGCTTAAGTGTGGCTAGGGTCAAGATATTCTCAAGTATGGATTGTTTTCTATAAGGTATTTTTCATACTCATTAAAAGTTGTTAATTCTTAAGTATTTTTCTTACTGATACTTATACGATTGTACTTTTGTAATACAATGACATTAATTCTTGCAAAAATGTATTACATACCTTTATTAATCAAAGAGACAGGGGAGTAAGACCACATTTTCTTAATGAATTGTTTTTAAACTGGATAAGAAACATACCAGAAAGAGAAAGAAATAATGAAATAGCATTTACAGATAATCAAATCATGCCCCATAAATATAAAAACTAGGTTCATCTTGAAAATATGAAAGCAATATATTTGCAGGAAGTATTTTGAAAAGCTGAAAATTTCCTGGAGTACTGAAGGGGGAAAACAAAAAAGCAGTGCAGTTATAACCAGAGGGTCCTGGGTAACTCTTCAGTGAGCACCAGGAACAGAGAAAGTCCTTTAAATTTTGGTCAGTATATCTAAAAGCACTCCATCACAGACGGGCAAGTTTTTCATTCCTGTCTCTGGTGCAGTTACATCTGGAAAAATGATCTAGGTTCTGAAAAATGCAATGTCTGGGAAAAAAAAAAAAAGACATATTAGAAATTGCATATGCCTCTCATACCTTCTTGTGATGTTTTTTGGAACATCTAAGAACTGGACTGAATCTGCTTATTGTCATTGTCTACCTCCCCCCCCCCCAGCTTATTAACTTATTTTAATTGACCTTAAGATCTTCATACTGTTTGAAAATCTGATCTGAACAGGACTGAGCACATTCTAAATTTCCAATTTTTATGTTCGTTTGGTTTGTTTTTTTAAGGGGTAAATGGGCCACAAGGGTATAATTCTGGACATTTTTAAATGGGAATCTTGTGCCCTATTCCCCTATCACCAGTGCAGGGACAAGACCAGAGGGTTACAGAACACCAAGCCTCAAAATCTGTCTCCAAAGCCCTGTGCTCCTGTGCTGGTGCATCCCACGCTGGGTGCTGCATCCCAGTGCAGGCCAGCTCCTCTCCACCTGCAGGAGCCTGGGGTACCTTTTTGGGGTACCTGAGTGCAGGACACTGTCCCCCTCTGGCTCCCTCTGTTCCCCTGTCACAGATGTCCCACACTGCCCTCACACGAGTGTCACTGCCATCAGAGCCAGCAGCTTCCAGCCCTTGTGCAGGCATGGAGCCTCGGCAGCCTGGCAGAGAGCCCAGCCTGGCCTCCAGCTGGGTTGATTTTATAATTTCTCTGATTGTCCATGCATTACTCAACTGTCCTTTGCAGCAAGGATGTGGCCCTGGAGCTGCCAAGTGAAAAGCCCTGACAGCCCTGTTTAAGCACACTTTACAGGATTTCAGGCAAAGAGAGTTTGAGTACTTGTTGCTGTAAATTACAAGATTTCCAGTAACTGCAAATATATCCCCACAACCATAAGAGCACAGTTTATCACTTGACTATACCAAAACAAGCAGGGAATTGGCCTTGAACTTTGAAAGGAAAATGTCACTTAATTGTTAAACCAGTTAGGTTATTTAATGTCAGTGCAGGGTTGCTCTTCTTTTTTTTTTTTTTTTTTACTACCTACAAATGGATGTTTTTATTTACTTCCTACACCTGGTTCCTTGGTTTACCAGTTTGGTATTAAAAAAAAAAGTAAATAAATCTGGTGTAAAGGCTGGAAGATGTTGCAGCACTCCCTCTGCAATAGCTGGATGTCCATTTGAACTTAGAATGGAACTCAGTGCCTCAGCTAATGGCCATTGATCAGTTTATGAAGTGAAAAACCTTGCCAGAGATAAAGTATCAATGCATCAGCCAGAGAAAATATTATTTTTTTGGGTTTTTTTTGGTCATTTTTGCTTGTCTTTTCCTGTTGATTGGTTTCTGAATCTTTTCCAGCTCACGTAGTAAACAGCTAAACACCACAGCAAAAGAATTGTCTCATGTTGAAGGTTTAGAAGGGATAAATGCACAGTTTATCTAAGTAGGGAATAAGAAACAGAAGTTAGTATCTACTCAGTCTGAAGTTAAATTTAAAATATGAACATTCAATATGCAACTGGAGGCAGTAGGATGTAGAGGGGAATGTAGCTGAGGCTGATAATTAGGGAAGATATGTCTGCTAGGACTACCAGTCATTTTGAGCAAAAATATTGACCAGTTTGTTTGTGTCCAAATGTAGTATAACTCTAGTTATAGAAAGCCTGTGCAAGTCTGATTTATCCAGGGTGGAAATAGGACAAAGGAGAATATGAGTGGAGGGCAGAAGACTTGAGTGAAAAGTGGGCTAAGAGTATGGATGTTTGACAGTGGTGAAATAATGAAGAAAAAGAATGCAGTTTGAACATTCTGGATCTGTTGAACTTGGGTTAGAAATATCAGCCAAGTGTAGGCAGAGTGGTGAATCTTAACTGGAAGTGATGGAAGAAAATGCTGGTAATTCCCTGCAAATTAGCACCCTCACCTTGGACACTGCATTGCATGAGTGCTCCTAATTCGCTTAGCCTGTGGTTAGCTAATTCAGTTTACATCATCCTGTGGCCTTCAGCTATGATACCCTTGTGTTATTTATAATATTGTAAAGGTTGGTGCTCTCAGGAGCCTCTTGGAAACACATGAACTGCATGATATTACACATTTAAATCTCTCAGGTACTGAGACCTTAGGGCAACTGTGTCTTCCATTCATTTACTTTAGCATTGAAAGGCTGGTAGCACAGTTTTAATGTTGCTGAAGAGTGCGTACAGTTTCATCAGGTTCACAGGATTTTCAATACATTATGTTTCTCATTTAAGTGAAATACTGTCAGGGATGAGAACAAAAGAAAACAAAGTATAAGTTATAAATGATCTTGTAACTAAACTGCACATGCTTTCAGTGATCTTGAAAGTAAATTTGACATGAATTCTGGTAAATTACTTAATCTGCACAAGTTTTTCCTTTATTTTTATCTGTTAAAATTTTTCTACTTATATGCATTTTGGTCTGAGAGATTTTTAACCATGTATATTCGAAACTGTTCTCAACACTAAGCTATAGCTATTTGCCCATTTTATTTGGTTTAATTCCTTAAACTAACTCCAGAATATCTTTTCAAACCTGTTGACTCTGTCCCAGCTCCAGGAAAATGAATGCTTTCTTTGTAATTCCACTGTTGTGCCGATTGGAGAAGTAATTGAAACCTCTCATGGGCAATAGACCAGCCATTTTACATACCTCTCTTATCTGTGTAAACATTTCCTGATCTACTTTCTTCTCCATCCCTTGGGGTCAATAACAGTTCCTTATGATCTCTTTATTTTAAAATGGTCTGCTCCCATCCTCCCTTCCAAAATTGTGAGTAGAATTAATGAATATTTTCTTTACTGTTCATTTTTCACTGCCTTCCTTTTCCTAATATTGTACCCTGCTCTCCCACTCATAGGAACACTTGTGGCTTTGTTTTTTTTATTGTTGGAGCTGGACAGTCCCTACCTTTAATTTGTGTAACCTGCAAATATTAATTTTGCTTACATTGTGATTTTTTCATTGCTGTTTTTGTCATTTTCCCCCTTGTTGAATGTTTCAGAGAGTAACTGGAAAAAAAAAAAAGACATTGACATTGGCATAAGCCATCAAGTTACTCTATTCTCAGTAGGCATTTGAGACTAATGTTCTTTTTTCCATGCTAAGGATGGGCAGGTGCCATGTGAATTTGACTTCTGACTATTAAATCTGGGCACACAGTTGATTATCAGCAAGATATAGATGGCAGTAGTTTGCTGGTTGATGAATAAAATGATCATCATACCAAGCTCAGTGCAAGAATTTCTGAATTGACAGAGACACAAATTTTGACGAAGATAAAATTATGAGTTGCTGCCTTAGCCAGTGGTTTGTTTAGGACTTGTCATTCTTGAAGGTATCATCAATTTAAGTTCTGATCATTTGCAGGGCTCTGAGCAGAGGACTTCTCTGCCTCTGCAGAGCTCCACACCTCCAGCTCCTGATGGTGAAACTCATGGGGTTTTCAGGGAGCTTTGGTGGTTTGCCATTTCTTCCCCTCCTCACTGCTTGCTTTCATATATGGGTGTAATTTGGGATGCTGAGGGGTTTTAGGAGAGCATGAAATCTCATGGCCAACTTCCAGCTTCATCTAGTCCTGGTGACAGCAGAAGCACACCAGTAGCTCCAGCCCTGTGGAGGAAGCTGCAGAAAGAGCATCAAAGAGCAATATCTCCTGGGAACCTGACAGTCTTTCTGGTTCTCCTCTTGCCAGTGTCATGCTTCCGAGTATGGTTCGGACTATTAATGCACTAGATGAAAATAGATCAGAGTGTGCCAGTTTTATTGGGGCTTGTAAATCATGTTAATGGTTATAACGATAAAATAGCTCTCCTCCTTCAGAATTTTCTGTTGGAAACTATATTGAGGCTGCTGTGTTACTAATACTTTCCTGGACCTCAGATGCTTTCACCAAGAATAAAATGGTCAAGTCATTTACATATATTGATCAGGTCACATTTGATATAAAACATCATAACATTTATGATCCTTATTTAGTTAATTATAAATTTTATTAAAACAGTTAGAAAGACATTAAAGTATATTCTGAACTTCTTACAGACGTAGAATTTTAAGGCAATAGAGTTGATGGCTTTTACAGCTTTGCAGTCTTAAAGTAGCGTGTTGAACTGAGAGGTGAGCTGGATGAGACAGTGCCTTGAGCTGGGTTCTGTGGACGTTGAGTTGTGTTGCCTCATCTGAGCATTACACCTGCCCCATGCAGGTTTGAAGAGTTGCAAAAGCTGTGGAGATGCTGCAATTCAGGTTTCAAGAGCTTCAGCCTTCAGACCTTTGTGAGAAGCCTAATGCAGGTTGCATTAACCACCTCAGGAGGTTTTTCTTTAGTCTCACATTTTAAGCAACTACATCATTTCTTCTAGTTCTTTAGTGTATATAGATAATTTTTCTTGGATGCAGCTTTTAATTGCCAGTTCAGTTGACTGCAGGACTACTGAATCATAAACATCAGGCATTTTATTTTCAGCATTTTTATTCAGGCAGGAAATAATCCTGCGTTGTGATGATCACTGGAAGATTTTCTTTCACCAGCCATGAGCTTTAAATTTGTGTTTATGTCTCTGTGTGGTGCTGGTGTGTTTTCATAGGGTGCTTTCTATGCCCTTTTATTTAAAAACCTGTGAGGGCTATTGCTGGTGAGAGAGACTCTGTATTAAGGTTTGCTTCAAATTCATAGTGAGCAGGAAAAGATTTTGCATTTCTGCTAGAGAAGGATTGTGGGAAGCTGCCTGGGTTACAGAGACCAAAGCTAAACCTAATGGCTCAACCATGCAGTGCTTCAGGGCAGGAGGGGAATGGAAAAAGGGGAAATGTGCATTCAGGCCCCAAATGATACTTAATAGCTTTCATGCCAAAAGCTGTAAGATTCATTCTGTATTTCTTTGTTTTTATTTCCTAATTTTTATCCCTATTCCACCGTAATAAAGCTGAGAGTTAATTCATCATAAACTGTTTAAGTTTCAGTATATCTAAATTTCTTTCATTACTCACCCTAACTTTTTCAAAGGATTCTAATATATTAAATGAAATTTACACTTACAGAAAATTATGCTGGTTTGAGCCTCAGGTACTTTATAATGACATCTGTAATGACTTTCTCAACAATTTTCTTAAGTACTTAAGTGAGGATCATGAGTTTATAATTCCCTGGATCATCCTTATCATCTTTACCATCTCTATAAGAACACTGACTATCTTCAGACTCTTCTTATTATAGCTGTAATGATAAATTAAATCACATTTATTTGGGGGTTGTTTTTTTTCCTGGGAAGTAATTCAGCTAATAAGAGTAGAACATTTTAGTTGGAAAGAACTTAGCATGGTCATCTAGTTCAACTGACCAATTCAAATGTGCAGGCTACATTCCATTGTAAAGTGAGTTATTTCTTTAGCTGCTGTTCAGTTTTGCATCAAACATAGAATAACTAGGGGAAATGCTGTGAATATAAAGCTGAAATTCTGATTTATCCAGTCATTAACAAAAAAAAAAAAAAACCCATGCCATTTCAATGATAGAATGAAAATCCAACTGGTGTTTTCTTTCTCAAACTTGTTTTCCATGGAGATTGCTGCTCTTAGGCAAACACCTATTTAAACCTTTGAAATGTATAATCTTAACTTCATACAGCTCTAGGAGCCTAAATTTGTTAATGTTTCATCCCTACTTTCAACAGTATTACAATTTAAGTTTCAGTAATATAAAAAGCATTTGTGGAGCGAACACTAGGAAAATATCTTTCTGGGAATGATGTTACAGGTATGAAATAAGGTTTAGGGTTTTTTTATTATTATCATCAAAGCTTTTCTTTGCTGCTGCTTTTCAGCCTGTTAATAAAAGAACTTGATATAAATCTTATGAGATATAGCAGTAGGTGGTCAAAAATCATTCCAATGTGTTTCTTCTACATGCAATTAAGAAAAAAGGAAATCAAACATTCAAGCTGCAGTCGTAGACTAGTTAACCTTGAGAAAAGAGCTTTGATTATTGAAAGCAAAACCAATCAACATTTTAAACTTAGTGTGATAATGAATGCTGATATACTTGTGCAACATAAATAGTTCAAACCCACCATATAGCTGTCTGTTTGAGGATTGCCTGTGTGGGATTGACCTGGGTACAACGTGGCATACAAAAGCTCATTTTCACTTTTTCCCATTCCATATCAGACAAACTTGCAATATGTGTCTTGTTTGTGCTTCCCCTTAGATTTCTCTCAGACCTGGTGGTTTTACTGAAGCTTTTACTCATTTAATTAGACTACTATGTCCCAACAGTGGCTCATAAAAAGTGTCAGAGGAGATGGAGAAAATATCCCCCATGGATTGTTGAGCAAATGTGCAAGAACATTTCTAGGGCTATCGTGTGAGCTGCTGTCACTTGCAAAGTGGAGGATGGAGTGGCCTCTGTACAAATGGCTCCTTGTTTTGTTTCTCTGAATCTGGGTGACGCCCACTGCCTTCTCTGCTGCCATGTGCAGCTCTTGCTGAAAAGTTTGTCTGGCATGAGGTGTTGCTGAGCTGGAGAGAGTCACCATGCTGTGCAGGAACTGGCAAGAAACTTCTCCAGCTGGCAAAGTCCCCCTAATTGTACCCCTCTGAGCTAAGAGCCATGGGCATACAAGTTGTAAGCCCATCAAAAGGCTATCTCAATTCCTGAAAGAAAAAAAAAGGAGACAGAGGACCACTTGCTTGTGAACACTGAGGCAAATAAGAATGCAGTCAGCATAATGAGCCACAGTTGAAATTTTAGGTGACTGTGTATCATCCTCTATAGGATGGAATGAATGTACCTGTCTAGTAAAACAAAGAATACCAAACAAACCAAAACAAAATGAAAAAAGAAAAAGAAAAATCTACCCCCTGACCCTTAGCTTATGGCTTACCTAGAGGTGGGTTTATTTTATTTACTTGGATTTTTTATGACTGTATTTGTATTGTGATTTTTTTTATGCTAGCAGCATCTTATTATAAAAATGCCATATTCTGAATAAACCTTGGCCTAAAATAACAGTGAGGTTTTGATTTATTTCTGTGTGATTCTTTTTCAAGTGCTGTATATCACATTCTGGTGTTCATTTACCTTTGCATTGTTTTTTGAGCCACTGGCGTTGAAGCTGACGGATGAGAATCCAATGAAGTGTGCTAAGTGTTGTTGCTGTAGGCTTTCATCTCCCTACATTTTGTGGTATGATTTATCCTGGTAATACATCATGCACCTCATTTTCTTTTATTTATTTTATTTAGTGTTGTCACAAATAATATCATGTGACCATCTACCATGAGTACAAAGCAGTTGTAAGTTAATTAAATAACCTGAATCTGTATAACTCAACTGTCCCAAATTTGATTAGGAATGCCAGTGTTGTACCAAGCCACTTACTACAGATGAACCTCATTTATTAAGGAGAGAGCTTTGCAGGATCTTAGCTAACTACGGTAAATTGTGTGTAGTATTTGCAGTTATTTTAATGAAATGGTAAAAAATGACTTCTTTATATCTCAATTATGATTGGTGTTTTGTGTTTCCAAAACTGATGGTTTTAGTTACTCTGTTTTGTTCTGAGTCACTGGCATGCATCCACATAAGTACCTCTCCTCTCTCTCTCTCTCTGTCTCTCTGTCTCTCTCTCTCTCTCTCTCTCTCTCCCTCCCTCCCCCCAAAATGGGATGCCTTGTTAATAGGAGGTATTGAAAGATAATCTTAATCTACCTTAAAAACTTGGATTTAGTGATCCCCCTCATTATGATTTTGGAGATTAATTTAAGGTGTTTTTTACTACTAACTGTTGTGCAGAAGGTGTTTAATTACTTTTTTTCCCTCTTGGTACAGCACTTCAATTGCAGTGTAATGTGATAATATAATATTGAAGTGCATACTTGAGCCAAACCCAAGATGCAGTCTGGGAGAGTGAGGGAAATTCTTATAGGTTAGAGTTAGAAAGAAGACAGCAAAAACTACCATTCATGTGGAATGGAGTTTAAAACACTGGTACTCTCAGATAAAGAAAGTTAATGTGATAGTATAATATTTTAATGGCACATAAAATATCTGATACATATTGAGACTCATGTCCTGGCAGTAAAAGCTGAAAAAAGGGTAAAAATGACACAGAGAAATTCTGAAATGCATGTGCTGGGAAGTGGATGACCTAGATATAAAACACTCAAATGTTCTGGGCAAGCAATCATCTTTAAAAAGAGTAGTAAAGAATGCACTGAACACCCAGGACAAAGAGGGAAAGGCTGGGGAAACAATGATAACCAAGAGGTGGAAAATAACATCATTGAAGAGAGATTAGGAATGCAGAGGTAATGTTCCTTGGAAATAAGAATTTTATGGATACAAGAAGAATTAACAACATCTGAACCAAGCTCTCTTTGTGGTATGGATGGCCAAGGGTGGTGATGACTATCCAGAATTCCTTAGGAATGATTCATAATCCTACTTCATTATGTCAGATTGGTAGGGTAATGTATGATGGGAGTCATTGTGCCAAAAGCAAAATGAAAATACAGTTCTTCAGCAAAGAAAATATATCATCGATGTCTAAGACAACCTTTTATTTTCTTCACCCTTGAGTCTTTTTCCTACTATTAAATTCTCAGCTTAAACCATTTTGGGATAGACTTCAACAGTTGTTTTAGGTAGTTTGGGTATGCTCTCTAAATACACCACCTCGTTGTAGTGTTTTCTTCCTCCTATCTAAGTGTGTGTTAAATGAACCCAAACAGAGGACATTTGGACATGTAGGTTGTAAATCACACATACAATTAAAACTGCATTCAGCACAGTTGACTTATGGAATATTAAAAGGAATTATATGTACAATTCTTTTTAACAATCTTTTATCTAAAATAAAAAAATGCATTAACATTCCTGAATGGCAAAATGGTGTGACTTTGGCTTTCAAAAGAAGTAGGACTATTCTTTATTTCTTCTCTTGAGCTAGCTTAGCAGAATTATGGAATCATTAAGGTTAGAAAAGACGTGCAAGATCAAGTCCAGCCTTTGACCTAATACTATCATGTCCATAGCTGGTTAAGATCAATATTAACTTAAGGTAATTTTAAACTGATTTTCTTTTTTTGCATTTCTCCATAAAATGTTTGACAATCAAAAGTAACTACAAAATTTATGAATGCCACAGCAAGCAGAGTAGTGGTGCTGGCTCTTTGACAGAGCACTAACAGCTCTGCTGTCTGGATGTTGTACATGAAGTTTTGGGCTTTCATCAGTATGTTAACAGCTGAGGGCTAAAAGACAAAAAGAAACACAAAACTATATTCAGGAAAAATATCTTGGCAAATTTGAAGTCCTCTTGAGAAAGGTTCACAATCAATCATGATTTTGAATTGCTGTGTGGTGAGATTCCTGCTCATGGATGTACTTGGCTTGATATCTCTGTTTGTATGTGTGTATATAAATATATCTATGTGTATGCACACAGAAAGACCACAGGACAGGAGATTGAATGAGTACACAGATAGCTCTAGAAAGCATCTGCATTATGTAATGTAATGACAGACTGAAGGTAAATTACCAGAAGGAAAGGGCTGCCTTTATCCCCTTGTGTATGCCTGAAAGAAGTTCTGATGAGGTAACGTTGGATATGAAGAGTTCTGTCTCTCAAGACAAGTTTAAACTCTCAAAAAGGGTTTCTCTTTATAAAGAGTAACTCCAGCCCCACAATCCATTATGTTAAAGTGAGGTCTTTGCTCTATAACAGTCTGGAGCAATATTGTAAAACTGATCTCGAGTAAAACAGAAATGGTTTTAGCAGATTTTCCTGGCTTTGTGCAGTCTGTATGTTTATAACAGGCAGTATTTTCCTTATGATATATTTTTCCCAGCACATCTATAATGAATCACGCTGTTTACACAATTTCTTTTTTTAAAAAAAAAGAGAAGAATTTAGTTTCAGGGTCTGAGATTTAGATTTTTGGTCAGCCACTTGGCATACTTCTGTGCAAAGTACAAGAAAAAATTAAAATTTAACATGTATGCATTGCTAATGAACCTTACATGAAAAATTTAATGCCACCTCGTACCAAATATATGGCATCTGATAACACTGAATCCCATAAAATACCTTGCTGAAAATAGGTAGAGAATTATAATGCATACTCAGCAGGCTAACACTGAAGCACAATTTTCTTTACTATATAAGCACTGAAGTCTTTTGCATAACACCCGCGAGACAACTCTAATACAGTCTCTGCCACCTATGGTTCACATCAAGATGGAGGTCAAGGTGTAGAACCATTTAACTTAAATCCCTACTCCAAGTTATTAGTTAGAAAAAGAAAAGAAGGAAACGTGCAATGGAGATGTGTTCTGCATAACCAGGATAAAATAAATTTTTACTTGTAAGTAGTGATAGGTAAAACAGAAGAGGACAGCCTCTTACAAGCCATTAGAATGTTTTAGCAGAGCTTCAGCTCTATTCCTTCTAGCCTGGATGCTATCATATAGTAATGTGTGTAATGGAGGATGGTGTAGTCAATGGAAGCAGGAGGAAAATTACCCTTTTCTTGTGCACTTATAAATCAAGCAGTTGTAAGATATGTTACAGACCAAAAATTTAAGTAATTTACTTACAGGTTGTCTTGGTTTGAAAGACAGGTGTCTGCCAAGAGAGGTTGAACCCTCCCTTAGAACAGAGAATGTGATTTTTCCCTCTCCCTCCGAATTTTTTTAATTTTGTAAATCAAGGGCTTTCAGGCAAAGGTATGGGAAAAAAGGAATATCAGTTCTTTACTAGTATCTATAAACAAGCAATAACAATAATAGCAACCACAACTAGAATCAGAAACCAATAGCAGATGACTTGTGAGCTGCTGAGCCTTTTCCCGTGTGGTGTAATCACGGTTGCAAGCAGCAGGGGCGCTGTTGAGCTCCTGGCCGGGCAGGGCAGGTGCGATGACTCCCGAGCGGCTGCAGGTGGCGCTGTGGCGCAGGGTCAGGTCACCGTCCGGCAGCTGCAATGGCGGATGGGCTGAGAAGCACGCAGCGCAGCGAAACAGCTCGGAGCAGCGAGAAAGCAGGGCAGCAGGGGCGGGCGCTGGCTCTCTCCTGGCCAGCCAGTGAGGTAGCAAGGATTTCTGCAGTCGCAGCAGACGCCGCGGTCTCGTGCGGCAGAGGGCAGGGGCAGGCAGCAGAGGCAGCCGGACTCTCCCGGCAGCAGCTGTGGGAAAAATGCAGCCTGGGGAAACGTGCACTTCCCAGTGGGAAAAAAGGTTGAATCAAAGCTCACCCAGCCAAGAGAAGAGAAAACCAGGGCACAGTTGGATTTCCTCTGGCTGCAGCCAAACAGCAAAGAGCAGCCTTTCCTCTCAGTGTCCGAACCATGAGAGACTGTGTTCCAAGGGCTGGCTCTTCCCTTACCCTGCCCTGCCCAAGCCCAGCTTTTGTCTTTTACAAAAGACTTGATAGCTCTAAATATCCAACTATTTGTTGCTTAGTAACAGGAATGGGAAGAAACTCTAAATGTACTCAACCCCCAACAGAGGTGAAGCATCAAAATGTCATCCCCCTCCCTGCCTCTGCTCTCCTCCTACCCCCCATATAGTCTTTCTCAGCCAATGATCATGGGTGAAAACAGCTTTTAAAGGGAACTCTATATGTGGCTGTAGTGATATTGTTGTCCACCATGAAAGCTGGAATAGCAATTACAATTTAGCTTTACATTGCTGTCTACCAGTCATACATTGGATATGATAAGTACCCCTGCTAGGCAATTCCCATTTCAAAACTAGCATATTTTTGAAAAGTTCAGTGCCTCTATACATCCAATCAGTTAAAAAGAGCTAATATTTATGATTCTGCTTCTATGCTCACCTTCAGTGAAATACTTGGTTAGTAGTGTATTCACTTACATGTGGCTATGATGTTATATTTGAGTTCTTTCAGTGTTTGACTCACCTGCAAACCAGAGCTTCCAGTGTAACTCCTGGGCACTACTTACAAGAGACATCTGTGTCTGAAGGTAGAAATCAGCTGCTGCTCTGGGGAAACATTCAAGTTTCCTTAGGAGAAAATTTTCCCATATTTTTTCCCCATTTACTCCCCAGTATATCGTAATGGTGTAAAGGAATCCAGGCCACTGGACACTCCAGACATATAAAGAAAGCTCCTAAAACCTGGAATTCCACATCCTCACAGAAGGATGGAGTAACTTGCCTTCATGAGAAGGTTAGAGTATGTGTGGTGCTTTTGCAGATGTGTGTAAGGAACGGCCTAAGGAGAAACTCAGCAGTGAGAATCAGCATGATCATCAGGCAGATCCGATGTTATTTGAAAAGTCAGCTCTTTTTGGAATTAATGCAAGTATCATAGGCAACGTACTGTAGTTTCTTCTCTCAGTAAATGCTTTGAGGCTGAAGATTCTCCCTTTTTTCGGCATGCATGGGAACCTCCCAGGTTCTTTTCCACTGCACCATTTGTCTAGAGAAAAAGGAAGAACAGGAAGTTTGAGGTGGAAAGGCCATTTGGAATAAAGGAGGAAACAGAAGAGATGGGTTTGCAATAGTCCCCAGTGGGTACAGGAAGGAGCTGATGTCATGATTACTTCCAGCTCCTGAATGTTACTGCTTCTCCTGGTGTCGCAACAGCCAAAACAGAACTATTGCTAGTTTGCTTCCCTGATAACCTCCTAGCCTAAAAATCTGCTGTTTTACTTGAAAGACAAACTACTTTGCACCATTAGTGGAACACTCATTCATCAAATTGGGTTAGGAATGATGAGTCCTATATGACTTAATGCACTTATCCCTTTATGCAGTGACTCCCCTGCTCCTTCTGTCAGTCAGTGCAGGTCTAACAGATTGGTTATTCTGTGCCCATCACTCCATATTCTTCAGTCTGAGCTCTTGGTAACAGCTGATCATATCAAACCTCAGTGCCCAGTAAGTACAGTGTGCTAGGTCCTTCTCTGGCCATCTGTGCCAATGTGAATATTTCTCCATTGATCTGTCATTTGAGTGGTATGAAAACTGTCATTCTGGGCTAGAATTATTGCCAGGCCAAGAACAGTCAGGGGTTCATTGCGTTAGTCTCAGCCAGGAGTGACAAAAATGTTTCATTTTTACTGGACTGATAAAACTTGATCAAAATTGGCAAGTGTGCAGAGTTAAATGACAGAAATATAATTCCAGCCTGCACCCCAGTCCAGCAAGGGCTTATGAATGTATTTGTGTGCACAGGGAGCAGTGTTCTCCTGGAGATGAATGGGCTTCCTTACAGCACAGAAAAGGAAGCACAGCTCTAAGGCTTTGCACATCCTGAGTGTCGGTGCTTTTTCACTCCTGAGACGTAATTATAACCTTGCACTGCAGTCACTATTGAAAGCTCAGTTACTGAAATCAAACTAAATGAAGACATGCTGCTAGTGCCTAGAGGAACCCAGTTGTTTGGTTAGAGATATTTTTGTCTGTCCTTAGGCAGCAACAACCATAGGTATGAATTGTGCACACCACTGGCTTCCCTGCTCTATAATTTTGTAAGCAGATGAGCAAAGAGATGGATTGTTTGCAGTCTTATGTTGGACACTATAAAGGTCATTGATGTTTGCCTGTCCAAGGTGTGTGTATGGATTTATTTATTTATTTATTTATTTATGTTTATATGAGGCATATTGAAGAAATTGAATGCAAAAAATTACTAAAATAATATCAAAAGAATATTATTCTGCTGGAAATTATTTGTAATAGCTGTGATTTACTGAACGTGATAGGTTTCCTTAAAAATATTTTGAATGATACATCAGGTCAGTTGCCCTGATCATATCATGACTCATATTTGATATTCTACTATGGTTTGTCAGTGTTATAAATAAGCTGATTATATCACTGTTTTGCTTATTAAATTTTAACTTCATTCTGTTTTTTGTCTTGCTTAAAAATAATAATGTAGAGAAACATCATCAATTTTTTTTTTTAAATCTTCCTTTTGATTCTGCCTTCAGTCTCTGACAGAACTGTGCCCACATCAGTAGTGTGCCAGGCACAGACTGTCTCAAAGTATGAGAAGATTAGTTTAAAATTGGAGAAAGTAGCTTTCCAAGACATGATACTTCTTGTTGTATATATAGAGTTTTTCAGTGAAGAGGGAGCCACTCCCACTGTGCAGTCAGTAGGCAACTGCAAACTTAGAAAACAGTAGAAATGTACAGGAGAGGCAAAAATGAATGAGTTGAATCTCATCTGTTTGTCCTTTTGCTACACATGGTAATGGTCACTTATCTGACTACCTGTGGATATGAAAAAGTATTTGAAATTATGAAGAACTCTCTGTTCCATGATAATGACAATAACCCGTGACATTTCTAACCTTACCAGCAGGTTAGAAACTATTTGTGTTCTCTTCCATTAAGAATTTTACCCCTTCCAACATAACTATTTAATTCTGTTTGGAAGAGAAAATCACATTAATATGGTCTAAAACCCACAAATAAAGACTACCTTCTCCCAACTAATTTGCATATGTTTAAGTATTTATGAGCCACCTGTTGGGGATATGAGTTGGTTATCAATCTAATAACACCCAATGTTCCCTGAAGTCTTTGTGAGCACCAAGGCACATGTGCGTTAACATTAAATGAAACCAAGCAGTTGATAGTAAAATGTTGAGTACAGGATGTTTGTCTCTATTTTCCCCCTTTTTTCAGAGTTCTCAAAACTATCTAAGCAAAGTAAAGAATAAACAGTCTTTATGGATCTCCAACCTGGAACGAGTGTATAATATATTTCACTCAGCATGCTTTAACATTTTGCATCAGAAATGTCATTCTTCCTTTATAAGTAGGGCTACAATCTAGCTGTATTTTTAAGGCTTACAGTGGTTTTCATTTAAGCATTACAATAGACTCACAAACACTTACCCATATCCTTTGGATTTTCAGAATTAATATTGGTCGTGTTGTTCTTTCTTTACTTTTATTTTTGTGCTGTTGTTTTCAATTTCAAAGAGTAAGAGGTATTGCTTGATGACAAAGGCTGAAGTTAATATTGTTGTATTTAATATCCCTTCAGTGCCTACCATGTAAAGACTGCAATCTAGATGAAATTACTGTTGATGCTAGTGAATAAGTTATTCATAGTTTTGCAGAAGGAGTTGTGCTTCCAACTTGAATGCCTCGTGAGTTATTTTACATCTTTGGATGTAAATTATCAGCTATTTTAATCTAGGAATATATCAGAAACAAAGCTGTAGGGCAGTCTGGTTTACTGCAGCTTTGTCAAACTTACTGATGTTCAGCTTATTTTCTCAAATTACATGGGTCAAATAGCAAGAAGATTGTTTAGGATACATAGAGAAAAAATATATTGGGAGATCTAATTTAGTTTCTGACCACTAATGACAACTAGGGTCTGTAGTTCACCAAAATACTGTTACTGTTGTCCTTAGCAATCAGCCTTTACTTTACATAGGAAAAATATTGTGGATTTAAGGCTTTGTTTTAGTGCCCTGTAGGTTCTCTTATATCCAGAAAGATGACGATTGTGGTAAAAATAAGATGTTTTTCAATGTATCATTAAAGTTGAATTTACATTACTGTGCATCAGGTTTTGTGTTCCATATTTAATAATAAACAACCTGGGATTGAAATAGGAGTAGAAAGGGAAAAATATACATTTCAAACCACTTTGTTCAAGTTCTTATTGTTGGATTTTTTGCCTCACACTTTTCATTTCTGTAGTCCTGACATGAGATTTCCCAAGTAAGTTATTTCATAAGCTATCCATGGACTAGATTCTAATCTTCCTTTCTCCCAGCCTTGAATGCAAATAAATGCAGATGGAAAATAACCAAGAAGTTTATATTGGAGTAACTGCTTAGTTTTTGCTACTTGACCCATTGTCTGCCAACAGATAAAAATGTTCTGGGGAAAAAAAAAAAAAAACCAAACCCAAGGATGATGACAGGTTCTAAAACCTTATGGAACAAATTTACATGTGCAGTGCTATATCATATCACATCACATCCCAGCTTTGCAAATCTTGCTAATAGAATGGTGTTATATAATTTTTGAAAGCAATATTTTTCTTAAAAACTGCAGAAAGGTGGCTTGAATGTAATGCAAATTTTAATTTATTTTATATTTAGGACAGGCCTGGCAAAAATCAACCAGGAATAATCATAGAAATATGGATAGCTGATAGAAATTTTTCACAATTTAAAACCGGCAAAAACGTGGTAGAACTTGCCATCTGACACAGAAGCATACAGAAATTCTCTGGATGGTTTGATATGCAAAATTGCTCTAAAGCCTAAGTTGTATTTACAGTCCTTATTAAAATATAGAAGTATTGATAAAAAAAATGTAGTGGTGTTAATTTTTGGATCTTTTTCTATAACATCAGAAATGGTATTAAAATAAAAATAGTTGAGCAAGTGGGAGAACAAACATTGCTTGTTTTGTGACAGTGTTGGTTCTTAAATACCAGTATTCATTTATATACTTTTATTTACAGATAGTTGAGAAAAAGTAAAAATATTTATCATCCACTGGAGTAAGACGTACCTCAGATTTATTTTGGCTTTTCAGAGAGTGAGTATGCTTTTGGAGTAGAAATAGAAATTTGGGGGTTCAGAATTCATGACATTAGTTATGCCTTAGTTCAGCAAAGCATTTGTCTGAGTACTATGCTTCACTGATTACAGCAGAATCAAATTTAAGTAATTAAGTGCTTTACAGAGTCAAACAAATAGTTTCTTTGAATGCCAACAACCTAGACAAATGTCACCAAAAATGCTGTCAGGGAAAGGAAGCTACCAGTAACAAGAAACAATGAACCGCAGATAAATCAATATTTTTCTTTATGAAAAATACCATGAAGTATTGCATGGGAAAAGAGAAGAATAACAATTACTGTAGTATAGAAAGAATACAAAGGAGGTTTAGGGACTATTTAGATATTTAAATTAGGTTCAAAACTGTAGGTCATATAAAATGACACTGTCTTCAGGTCTTGTAGTAGGTCCCTATTAAAAGAAGCAGCCTCAATGGTAAATCACCACTCTGTGTCACAAGTCATTCCTTGCTGTTAATAAGTGGAGAGGCTTTGTGGTGCCTTGAGCTGCTCACCCTTCAGATTCCAGGATGGAAACGCATTGCTGGGTTACTGTGGGGTAACTTTGTGAGTAATTAGCAGCCTGCCAGCTGCTCTGACCTCGTGGGTAAGCTGTGTGTAATTTTGCCCACCTGTGCTCGCAGGGTAACTCACTTCCCTTTCATTAGCATGTAAGCAGGCTCACATCAAATTTACTGGAGAGTAATATCAGCTACATGGGCAAATCAGCTCTGTGAGCTGCTCCTTCAGACTGTAATTTGCCTCATGTTGACATTTCCGTGTATTCATCATCTGGAGTCACTCACTGTTTTGTTTTCTTTTATGACAAGTGATAAATCAGTTGATATTTTGTTCTATTTAATTTAAAATAATCTCATAATAAATGTACGTTTTAGGTGTTTGGAGATATTTTTATACAGCACAAGGTGTATATAACTAGTGAAAACTTTTACTGCTTTCCTACTATGGTTAGTAGAGCATGAGGCTGGCAATAAAGACATAAATAAAATTAATATTCGTAAGTAATAAATATTAATTGCACAAGGCTTGTGTTCCAATGTGCTGTTGCTTGTAACAGGTCCCACCTGCATGGCAGAGTGCACTTGTTAAATGAGAATTGCTATTGGAAAAACACCTAGTGGGATTTCACTAGAGAAAACTCTTTCATCTGCAGTAGATGTTTACAGTATTTTTGGCTCCAGCTTGAACCAAACAGAATTTTTAAGTCTGAGATTCTTCCTCAAAGCCTGGTATGATTTAACTGATGTCTTCGATTCTAGGTATTCAGCATGCAAGTGCATGAACAAATTACCTGCTGGTTAGTATTTAAATCACACTCATAAAATAAAGTTAATATGAGAAAAGGTCATTCACGGATACTTCTTCTAATGTATGCACATATCTGTAGCCAGGTCTTTAATTTTGCTTCTGTGGTTCTAACAGCAGCTGCTCTATGGGGTAGCTGGGGCTGTGTGTGGAGTTTGGCTTTCTGGGGAATAGTGAGAGGGCTGTAAGGGCTGTAGTGCCCCGTTGGGATGTTCCTGCTTGTCATGGCTAGACCTAGGTTGCACGTGGGTGTACCTCATCATGTCTCTGTTTCTCTCAGAGGCTTTAATATATTACAAAAAAATCCTCTTTTTGCCATTAAAGATAAAAAGAAGAAAGATAATTGTTCCAAGTAATTGCTCGACAGTTCCAGAGCTTCAGTGTACTAAGGGATTCCAACTCTCATACATGCTTTTGGATTATTTGCTAGCTCAGAACTCCTCCTAGGTGGGGAACAAGTCCCAGAGTGTTTCTGGCCCTACACTGAGCCCACGAGGGCAGGTTTGCTGCAGTGTCCCATCTCCAACCTGCAGCGTGAAGAATGAGACTGCTCAGGGAGAGACCAGTGTTGATTTTGTCCTTCAGCCAAGACAAATTGCAGAAACATGAAGTTAAGATGACAAAAAGCCAGCAAGACCACAAGAGGAGGCAAAGAGGTTTAAAAAAGCCCCAAAATTCAAACCCCCTAACCAAACCAAAACGAGACATTAAAAAAACCCCAAACCAATAAGAGGCCCCAACAAAAACCATACGTAATTTAAAAGGTTTGATGAAGTCACTAAAATTAAAACAAAATAAATCAAAATTTTAAAATTATGCTTTTACCCAGAAAAACATGTGCATGCCAGGCACATAGACATGACACAGAACAAAGGGCAGAATATTCTGAAAATTTATAGGAAGTCTGAAAGGTGCTTCATCCAACCCTTGGATGCTTGGTATCTAGCAAGTTTTCTAACTCTTGTTTATTTTAATTTTTGAGAGAGATATGAGAGCATACCTGGCAAGCTGTTTTCTTCCCAAAGCTCTCTCAGCTCTACCTTTTTCGAACCTTTGTACTTTGATTAATACTTGCTTATTTCTGGTAAAGTACCATGGATCATAATTCAATAAAGATGGCATTTACTGCCATCTGTCTTGACAGTCTTTGAATAGAAAATGTGAAAGGTGAAAGGTTTACTGGTAGGGCTTATTGCCTCAAGCATACTGATAGAATAAGAAGCATTAGATATGGTACACAGTAATCCTTGCAAAAAGTGGTTGTCTTTTTATTCCTCATCTTCTCCATCACAGCTGTACCTTCTTTGAACCATTCTTTTACCCAAACAGCTTTTTCAAAAGATAAAACCACAGCAACTGGGGGCTGTAGCTGCTGCTTTTCAAACAAGTGCTGTAATCAGGACTTGGAGGGTGGCCACCATGATTCCAGACTGTTTGACCACTGTTGGTCATTGGAAAGCAGATGAGGAAATACTGTATATTGCCTTACTTATTCTGAAAGGTGAGTGTTTTGTGTTGAACACCTCACCATAATGTGTATTTGTCTTTTCCTGGCAATTCCATGCAAGGATTTAAAAAAAACCCAAACCAGTAATATGTTTATGTTTTTATTCAAAGTATATTTAACACAGCTTCTTTAATTGTTGGTATAATTTGTTGGAACTGAATCAGAATGCTTAGTGTAACTGAGTAGGATCATAGATCCATGATAGATTATCCCAATGATTCTTATTCCTGTAGTGTATATGGAAATAGCCTACAGTTTAAAAGATACAGGAGAGATTTCTGGTAGCTTTAAACTAAAAAAAAACAAAAAAAAAAAAACAACTGAGGCTTGATTTTTGCCCACTTGATTTTTTTCTAACACCACCTGTTTTAAGTATCATGTCTGCTATGAGGCAAGTCTGATCTCAAATTGCCTGGAGTGCACAAAACATGAAACACTGTTCTCAAAAGATGATGTATAAAAGCTTATGTCATTACTTTGCTAAAAATAAAGAAATCTGAAAGATCAAATTGTTCTCACTCTTAAAAGCCAAAATACAAAACATACTGCAATATTTTTGCCACACTATAGAAGAAATGATAGCAAGTGCCTTGTTTTTAGTTGTTTCTGGACATGGTTATTAGAAGCCAGAAAATAACACCATTCCCTTTTTCCTGTCCTTCTGTTTCTCACAATAGGAAAAATATTGATACCCTCCCCCTCCATGTTTTTCATACAGTTCAAGCCAGCATTAGGGATCTACTCATCATAATCCCTGATGGTGCTGTCAGTGATAGCAGCTTGATTCAAGGAAAGTTGCTTTCCAGAGTATTCTCCAGTAACGGATCAAAGGTCAGGCAGTGAATTGTGAGTTGAGCTTTCTTTTCTAGCTGTCTTGAAACCCCCCAAATATCCTGCATATTATTGTTGGTTTTAAGTAATTGCTGACCCAAAACATCTGAGTGGCATTTTACTTGATCCTCTCCTTAGACTCAGTGCTAAGGGAATGCTTAGAAAACCTCATTCTGAAACCAGATCTCCTTTCAGGGCATCCTCATCCATATAGTCCCATTGACCCTGAGGAGGATGTGCACTTGCACAGTTCAGTCTGCAAAGTGGAATTAGGATCTCAGATGATAGCATATTGCTTGTATTGCAGAATTTCCTTCCTCTTCTTTCATCACTTTGAATAAAGTTTAAATTCTTTCAGGTAATTGCATGATAAATGCTATTTTTAAAATATGTTGCAAGATGCATCTTAGCTTCATAGCCTACAGCTAATTAAGGGGGATAACGCAAAGGACAGGGATACCTTCAAACCCTTTATCAGATCTCCTTCTTACTTAGCTGCTTTATTGTTTTGTGATCTTTAAAGGTTAAATTCTTTCAGCGCTCCAAATCAAGCTTCTTTAGGACAGGGGAAATCTTAGATGAAACAGAGGTAGATGCTTGTTTTATATTAGTTTTCTTTTCTGTGTATCCTAAGTTTTGGGTCAGATCTAGACAATTATTATTAGATTACAAAGGCTTCACTGGTAGGAATAGACAATGTCTGGACCATAGGCAGCAGTGTTTAGACCATGTTGAGGCCTGATGTAAGTGCAGCTCTGCTGATGTCAGTGGAGTTTCATTTGCTTGCACTGGGTCTTAATATAGTCTTCAGCCTGCAGGAAGCATTATGGATGTACTGAATGCTGTGTGGTAGCAATAAATGAAGGAATTTACTCATACAAAGTGTCTTCCATCTGAGGATCCTCAAGCACTTGGCAAGCACGATTTTCTTTCGTGGGAGAAGAAAGAATCTAAAGGGCTACCCAGATATGTATTCTTTATCCGTTTGAGAACAGCAAAGATTATGCATTGCGGGAGGGGGCTATTTTCTTTTTAAAAGTAATGATATATTTAGACATTAATGGTATAATTTTATATCATCAAGAGCTGAAAATTTTCTGTCCTGCCCAAATGTATTTTGGAAAGATGATCTGTGGTATACACGAGTTTGCAAACAGCATGAATATGTTAGCCTTTGCTGCTTTATCCTCTGCCAAAAATGTAGAGACGATAGCATCTGTTTCCACTACCCACGCTATCCAAATCATTAAAAACTCACAAGAGTTGGAATAGAAGTTCTGAAAGCTTTCACATGTCTGTCTTTGCTAGGAAAATCACTCTCTTGTAACCATGTGTTCAGACAGTCTTTTTTGCTTGTGGTTCCTGAATTTCAGGTGATAATGAGTGATGCCTGGAAAGGTGGGATTAAAATTTAGGTATTGAAAGATCTCAAACAAAAATGAATCCTGAGTGCATACTTTAATAAGTGCTGCTTCAGGAAAATTTGAAATCATAACTATACTTTTCTCTCCTTGATGCAAGGAGATGTGGAAAAAACTTCAGACACATAGGTAGCTGAGGATAGACAACAGAGTTCACAATTAGGTCTTGCTAGTATGGATCTTGGATGTCTGAATGAGTGACTTGTTCTCTCCAGTGCTAGTGGGGGAAAAAAATTGGCTTTAGAACGTTTGAAGGTTTGGAATGGGTTCATTTTTTCTCCCTGATAGTTTGCTAGCAGCTATTAAGAGCCTTCTAAAATAACCAAAGTACATTTCCTTTCCCCATCTCTTTCCCACATTCCCTTTATTTCTCCCATACACCACTGATGAGTTATAGGTAGAAAGAACTCTATGTACTAAATTGACCAGAATATAGGAAATAGTGGTTTTTTACTTGTCTTTTCTTATTATTTTTAAACCATTTTGCTCTTGCACAATGCAGAACAATTTGAAAATTTAAAGAAACCAAATCCAAAGTGACATCCAGTTGTTTCACTTTCTTCCAACTCTGCGGCAGAATCTGTGTTTTACTGTTGCAGAGTTTGGTCTCTTATTGTTAGTATCAAAAACAGTGCAGATTATGTTTTCTGAGCAAGCAGAAGGGGTTTGTGTTTTTTGGTTTTTTTTGGTCTAAAGTGTAGAATTTAAAGTTATTAAATAGCAAAAAACAATGTAATTGATGCTTGTGCTATTAGATGTGCAATAACCATTTCACTAGAATGGGAAGTAGGAGGTTAGAGAAGAAAGCTACAAACAGGACTCAAGTGTGAGGATATTTAAGAATTTGAGGAATACAAAGTAAAATCACAATTAATGAAATTAAATCAAAGCTTGCAAGAGTCAGCCAAACTTAGGGAGGTTGGTAAACTGTAAAACTTAAAAATTCTACTAATACAATATCTACATATTTTTAAATGTTAAAAATTTTGGCTTTATTCTTCTTGAGTTCTGTGCCAACAGGAAGGTTTGAAATGCTTTTTAATCTTTGATGCTATTTCATCCTGTTCTTTTCAAAACTGGCAAAATTTGCAGTTTGGTATAGAACTTTACATGGCTTTTTTCTGTGTCTGAAACCTAGGAATAGAAACAGGTTATATGGGCACATTAACTTTGTTATGTTAAACTCTAATTTCATGCCCTCTATCTTTTGACTGAATAACGGACCATAGCAGACTTTCTGATACAAATAACAAGAGGTTCCTTGCGATCTGGACAGAAAAAAAAATACCAACAACAGTCCACTCCCACCTCGCCCACCCCACCATTTTTGCACAACAGTGTGGCTTAGAATGTGCTTAGATATGGTGACTGCTGTCATTAGAACCCATGCCTAGTATTATAAACAAGTATCTTTTCTCAGGTCTGAAATAACTTCTGGTGTGAGGATTTAAAGCTCACGGTATCTGTCTTGGGACTGAGCTCATTTCCGTACAGTGTGAGAAATTATTTGTTTTTTTCAGTTCTAATTTCATGAGTAAGAGGAAAATACTGCAAGGCTGCTCCTGATTCTTAGTAGGAAAGCAGAAACAGTCTGTTGTGCAATGTGTATTCGTGGCCTCAGGGCTTCCATACTTTCTAGTCAATTAAAAAGTTTTAAGTTGAACAAGTTTTGTCCCTATCAGTGACAATGCAGGATATCCTGGAATATTCAAAGAAAAATACCTCTCCAGATGAGTCACATTTTTAATGTATGTTGGGTGTGTTTTCTATAACTTAGGGAAAACTAGAGTGGTTATCAGCCACACATTTGAAATATGTTTTTCTTGCTGGGCAAGAAGACAGAGCTCTAGGAAGGACCTGGTGCTGAGCTAGCAGCAGTCCTGTGACAGTGGGATTTCCTCTCAGTCCTCTGCATGATCATCTTCCAGTCATTTCCTGGACTACAGAGTAAACTTGCCTGACTTTCATCTACCCTCAAATTAGGAGCCTTTCAGGTCTTTTAACATTGAGGCATGGCAAGAAGCTGGCTTGAATTTTGGTGTCATTGTTTTCTTGTAAGAGAGGATTTTGCAGTGAGAAATGGCCATGTCTGTCCCACAGGGCAGAACAAGAGTCTTAAGTTGGCAATGATGGTTCCTACTCATTCTCCATCTCAAGAGATCTTCAAGCAACAGCTCACTGTGTATCTGCTACTATGTTTAGCAGTATTGTAATGATATCACTTGGTGTTTCTGCCGATTTTATCCTGAAGGTAGCCAACAATACTGATAGTTTATTTCCCACAGGTAGGCCCCAGGGTTAATTATCTTCTGGTTTAAAAAAAAAAAAAGTTATTGTGTGATAATGCATTCAAAATGAATAAACTTGCCTGTTTAAAGTGAACAAACTGTCTGGAGATGTTACACTCATCAAATTAGAGCCAGCAGACTGTTTACCTGTGTTTTCTTCAGCTGTGCTGCTGAATGGATGTTGGCTCACAGAATTCAGAGCTGTTGTATGCAGCGTGAAGATACTCTTGCATAATTTATTCTGAAGTTCTACCTGTGGAGAGTATGTACAGACAACAAACATTTTCTTAGACTCAGGACAAAACATATTTTATTGTGCCCATTTCCAAAGGAAAAATTAAGTCCACTTTTTGTGTAGTTTTAAATCCTTAAGGTAGTTATAACTGACCAAAAATACAACATTGGATGAAAATTTGGTAGCAATTGCAGCAACAGAAGTTTCTTGTGTAATGCCTTAGGTAAGACATAAAAAATCTTAAATCTGTAAATGATGGAGTGGAGGATGAAGATAGACCTCTGCCTGCACCTGATGGTGAGAGTATTTGCGGGGAATTTCTTTTGCAAACGTGAATAACTCCCTGCAAAGTATCCTGAAAAATCAGTGTTGCTGAAATGCCAAAAGTGATTAAGTTGGCACTTTTAAGATGAGATGAAACAATTCAACAGGTTCTTCTTCAACTTGTAAACAACTGGTGGATGCATTGAGATGTAATGTAATCGTTGAAAATTAACACTTTCTTTTTTTCCTATTGTGAGTTGCCATTCTGAGCACATGTTGCTCTCTGCCAGAACAATAAGAGAAGTAACAAGAGCACAATTTTCCTTTTCCATGTTGAGAAATTCACATCAATAGTGTCTGTGCAAGATAATGGGTTAAAGTAGAGAAAATATGTGCACGTTGTTCTCTCACAGAATACCAGACATGCCCATGACTTATTGGTGTGAAACGCTGTGCGTGTCCTGTATGGTGATGTAGGAGCCTCAGAGACAGCACGCAATGTGGCAGTTACTATGGCAACAAGATGTTTTTCATTGAAGGGCCATTAAAATGGTGGCATATAAATAACATATGTACAGTACATTGTCTTTGAGAGAGCTGTTCTTGTCCAGGAATTGTAAGCACATGCTTTCATTCCCCTTCCTTTTTTTTTTTTCACCTCCTTATCCGAATTCTTGTATATTTTTGATCTCATATGATCAGCCTGTCTCATTTTTAGCACTTTGCCTCTTTGAAGCTAGAGTGTTAGCAGACCTGATATGATACAATAAGAGGTGACTGAATAAGATGCTTCTTGTTAAGGACTCCAGACAAATGGAAGTAAAATGGGTGAGAGTCTCATTCCTCAACTGTGAAGCATGACACTCAGTTAAGATGTGTTCAGTTAAGAGTACAAGCTTCAAAAGTGCAGAGCAGTTTGTCTCTGTGCATGCTTAAATGCTTTACTGCACTTAACTTTCGGCACCAAAGTAATTCAGTGGACTTCAGTTAGGTAATTTATTGAATTAAAGCTAAACAAGGGTTGAAATGTTTTCCTGAGTTGGGACTTTGTGTTTCAGATCAGTGTAAGATCAAGTTACTAAATATTTGTAGACAGCAAATTTTGCAGTGTTTCTGTTCCCATGTCCCCAGCTGTTTGGAGTAGGGCTAAGGCAGCAAAGAGGGTTCCTGCAGTTTAATCAGTAGTGAAGGCTGATATCTCTATTGCAACTGTCCTGCTATCCAGAGTAGTGTAGTAAGCATTGGAGATGTGGTTTGTGTATGGAAAATTGAAGAATTGTAATTTATGTGAGAAATTTGTCAAGCTGTTTTTAACATTGAATAAAAGCATCTTGAGATTTCTGTGACATGCATTGGCTAAAGCAACTGTTGCTCACTTGAGTGAGGTATCTGGCCCTGTGAAAGAGGAATTTTAGACCTTTCAAAATTGCTTATGACCCTGAAAAAGGAATGAAATATCCTGAGGGAGGAGACGCATTTCAGCCTTAATACACAATTGCAAAGGAAATGATAAAAACCCCTCTAACTGTTGAAAGTGACCTGTTGTAACAAGAATGATACCCTAACTTTTCATCAGGGCAGTGCTGTGTAAGAGGAAGAATAGTGAAATTGAAGCACATGTTTGCTGAGACTGGCATCCCATGGATTAGGACACCAGCAGCAGGATTTTTCTGCCATACTATGAGGTACATTCAAGTGTCTTCCACCATGGAGATGTCCTCATAGATGTAGATATAGTGATCTGAGTTGGTGAAGCCATATACTGTACCAACTCCTCTACCAACCAGCTCCTCTAGTGGCTAATTTTACCCATTCTTTCCAAAAGGAAAGTTAGTGGAAAACTCCTGGGAAAGTTCAGCAGAAATTTAAATTTAATACAAAGGAGCAGCACAGTCCTTGAACAGAGTAGACCCTATAAGCAAGTATCAACCTCCAGCTTCCTCTGGTTCTCTTACTGCCACAAGAATTCTTGTGTTTACTGCTTATTGTTGGGGTTTTTTTCCCTTTATTTTGAATTCTTTCCAAACATTCTTTTTCAGAAAAAGAACCTCAGTAGCATTTCTGAAGAATGAATGCTTGCACAGGCAGTCACCACTGTGCAATAGGAACATTCACTAATCGAAAGCAATTCAGTCCCAAAGTTCATGTTAGCAGAATTCCACCACCAATTATCCCAAATCACTCTGGTGCAGCAGATAACATAAATGAAAGAAATGGAAGAGTTGTGGCAGACTCTTGTATGAGTGAGCTGTGGCACCCAGTAAGAGGGTGGCTGGGTGATGCTCAGCACTTTTTTTTAATGTTAGACGCTATGGAATAAGTGGTTCTCTTGCAGCTTCAAAGAGGATTTAGCCACTGCTAGTGAGAAATATGTAATTCCCAAAGGACAGCTCTCACTGGAGATGGGAAACTGCTGTTGGTTTTTCCTGTCCTGCAGTAGAAATTAAAGCTGAGTTGAATTATAATCAGATATGGATCTGACTTGAAACAACTGCTCAGTTTCAGTGTGTGATAAATATAGGCAAACACTGAATTTCTGTAATAGTGCTTTGTATATGCAGTCAAAACAAAGATATACATTGAAAATCTCAAGCATTATCAAGGTTGTAAATTCAATAATTTAAGAGCTGGAATTCAAGGTTTAGAGAGCAATCTGAACTTGATACCAGTCTTGTATCAGAATCCATGTAATCTGATAGTGTTTTTGATAATCTACTATTTTTCTGAAGGTTTCTCCTTTGAATTTCTCTCTCTCTCCCCCCTCTCTCTCTCTCTCTCCCTATCTATCTATCATCTATCTATCTATCTATCTATCTATCTATCTATCTATCTATCTATCATCTATCTATATATCTGTCTCCATAAATTTAGCCCTACTAATGTTTCATTCTTGGACTAATGAAGAAGCTAAAGCTGAACAATCATGTGCTTATCTTTTCCCTAGGAGGTGATGAATTTTTACTTACAACCATCTCAGAAAAATCTGGTTGCCCACTAAGTGTATAAGGTATGTCTCTGTCCTCCTGGATGAACAAGTTCATGTCAACTTCTGTGGCAGAAGAGTGAGTCAGTAGGATTCAAGTGATCTGGGTTAACCCTTGAACCTGCCTTAGCATCTCTCTGTGTCCATGGGTGATTCAGTCAGCTCCTGCCTCTTTCTCAGATGGCTGGTAGGGAATGAGAAATATTGGGAAAACAGTCTCCCTATGCTGAAGGTGCATCAGGATGATGACAGTAGAAATCATTAAAAGGCAAAGCTACACTGGGCCAATGTTGCTGCTTTTTTATAAAAAAATACAAGAGAATACAAACAAACAAAAAATCATTAGACCAATAAGAGGCACATCTTCATAATCCCCCATTAAATCTAGTAGTGATTAAAAATAACAAACCCTACTTCTTTGTTGAAAATGGAATGGTTTTCTAATCACAGTGCTTCATAAATGTGTCTTTGACTAATATCTGCACAAATCAAATTCCAGTTAACCCAACCTGTAGCTGAGATCAGCAGCTACAAGGTCCCAACCTACTCATTCCCACAAGCCATATTGTAAAATCAAAACAAACAAGGAATAGGAAACAGAAATAGATGTAGACAGTTCAGATAAGCAGCCCAAAGAAGCTGGAGGTGTCAGTCCCATGGGGCAGCACACACACCATCCTGCACAGCTGCTGCCAGCTCTTGCTCCTGTGCTCAGCCACTCCTCTCTGCTGGCCTGCCCAGGGCTCTGCTGTGGAGCAGCATGGAATTCAAGGGTCCCACAGTGACAGCTGAAGGCAACCAACAGGAGCTGGCAAAGTGGTTGTGCTTTGCTAGGGAGTGTCCTTCCCATCCACTGTTCCTTGGCTCTCTACAGCCTGTTTATTGCATTAGCACACAGCCTTTTTGCTTCTGCTGTGTTTCTGTGCTGATGTTCCTCGATCCAGGCATAGTTTGAAATGGGTGGGAGCAGCAGTGGCCCACGGGAGTTGGCTGAGGGGTGGTGGTGTCCTGTGCTATGTGCTGGGATGTGGCTGAGCTGCTCACTCTCTTCAGGAGCAGCCTCTGCACTGGGTTCTCCTTTGCTCTCTGTGGAAGCCTCTCTGATGTCAAGAGCAGTAACGTGTGTAAATGGGACATTGTAGCTCAGAGCTTTGATATCACTTGTTTCTCGCTTGCCACTATGCATTCCTGCTACTATTGAAGTGGCAAAGGTATCCCAGCATTCTGCCTCTGCTTTCACATTTCTTCTCTCAGGCTTTCTCTTTCTAAAGTCGCATTTGTATTGATCCTTCCAACTTATTTATAAGAGTACTGTATAAATAATTTCTCTTCCTTCCACAAGCTTTTTCTCATAACCAATTTCAAGAGAAAAGCCAAAAAAGAGATGTATTGTGTTTTCCAGATGAGGAAACCTGTCATTTATTTTTAAGTGTGCATGTCATATTTTCCATACTTCTCCAATAACTACCATTAAAAATTTCATCTTGGAGGACACTTTTTAAGCTCCTGAGAAAATGCATAGATTGGTAGAAGGTGCTTGTCTTTAGAACTTACACAGTTCATGTGCAGAGAGCTTTCATTTGGCTATCATCTAAACATATTATGTCCATTTATGGTTGCACAAAGCAATGGAGAATCAAACCAATGTTTTTAATTTCTAAAAAATTGGATTCAATTTTGGCACACAGTTTATTTCGTGTAACAAATACAAGGCAACCTGGTTAAGCTGTCCATGCCAACAGACGTATGTTTTACATGCCCATGGTGGCTGAAGAAATGAGAAAGCTACCTAGGGGGAAGGGTAAATAATTACAAATATAGAAACTTTAAAAACACACTAAGTACTCTTTGGCATCCTATGAATACGAGAGAACAAGTAACATGTTTAAATGGAGTATAATCCTTGAACCTGATATACACAGAGAAAACAACTTTGTTACCTCTGTTGAGCAAGGCAGAATAGATATTTGTCTGTGACATGGCTCTGCTTAATGGAGTAATTTAAATTTAACTTTAGCTTCATATATTCCAGTTATTTCAGAGATGAATGAGAGAAATTTATCTCTTTATATGTTTGCTTCTGCTGCTTATGGAAAAAATGATATGCTGTTTATATAAATAGATAGTATTTAACTTTATTTTCTTCAGTCCTTTTACTTCTTTGTTGCCAACAGAAATATATGGTGTGCTAGGCTTTTTCTGGTCTAAATTGGACTTTTTCCTTTAGCTGCATGCTCCTTGTAATGCAAAACAGTAGGCAGTGATCCATGCAGGCTTCCATTTATAATATTAATACAAGCCATGTTCCATGCTAATACATCACATTAATATTAAAGCAAGAAGTGTAAGACTAGTGAGTGCTTAATCATTTGCAATTAGTACCTAACAGCTAATTCAGTAGAGGGCTTTTAGAAAGAAAAAAGTGTGTATATGGAGGGGGAGAAAGGGGGAGCAGTAGTTTGCTAAATGCTGGTTGATTTAACTTTAAGTATTTAATACTGTGAAAACTTAGTAATTAGAAGAGTTCTTGTCACCAGTCAACTTCTTCTTAATTGATCATTTAAAAATAAAATAAGATAAAACCTTATTCTCCATAGAAAAGACAGCAATGACAGCATAAATCATAAAGTTCCTTTACTAATTTAGTTGAAGATTGTTCTAACTGTTCTTGAACCTTTAGGATTATATGCTCAACGTTGGAATCTTGGCTTTAGTGAAATGCAGAGCACCATATTCCATTTCTTAGGTGTTTTATGGATCTAGAAAATTAATCTAATCAGCCTATAGCTGAACTCTCCAAATTAGATTGTTAAAAAAACTGATTTCCAAAATCTAGTGATAGAAGGGAGTTGTTAGATATTAAGTGAAGCAACTTCCTGGTATTCTTTGCATGAGGCTGTGTAGTGTTTTGTTGCTTGGCTGTTCTGGTATCTCAGCAGCCTGAGATTGCTTGCATTAGGCTTGTCTGTTTGGGACACTTAACTTTCCCAGGTGGAGAAATGTATAGATAAGATTCAAAGTGCCTGTAACTTTACTATTGAGAAAAACTATATCTAGAAATTATCGAATAAATGTCAACAAATTATCTCTTTGTCTTGTTTGTCATCCCAGGTACATTTCAAGACCCCCGTGATGTCCACTTGTATAAATGTTTGCTCCAATTTTAGTCTTTTATTCAAAATATCTTTTTTGAGAAAGGGTGAAGGGTGCTCAGAGCCAGAATCTGTAAGCAGGACACTTACCTCTACTCCCAGCTTTGCTCTTGATTGTCTGTGCTGCTTTATCTAAGAGTTAACACTTTCAGTTGAAAGAACCTATATATGTAACGAGAAAAAAACTGCATTGTCTGTGTCTAGGGACTTGAGTGTGTGTTCTTTGGAAGAGCTTATGTTTTTTTGGATAACACTGCTGTATACCTGTATACTTGATACCACGTTTCTATGAATCATAGATAAAAACTATTGCCAGTTGTTGTCTCTAAAGAGTAAATGACATTGTTGAGGTAGAAGTAGTTTTGCTGTCAACAACTTTGAGGAAAATTATGTATAATTTCATATATTATGAGTAATCTGAGGAAATTTACTGAGTAGATATGAGCTAAAATGTCTTAGCTCCCACCTCTCCCCTCTTTTTCTCTCCATCCCTGATGATTGCCTGGCCTGAACTCATTTTATGTTTTCTATCCTTTTCCTTTTGTCATGGCAGTTTGCATTTCATTCCTTTTTTCCAATTGCTTATGCCTCGTCTGTATAATAACCTCAGGACTCCCTACCATTTTTCCTTCATGCACTGCTCACCCCATGCACAATCTGACCTGAGAAGAAGCAACCTGTCGCGGCTCATTGATTCTGGCACTATGAAGCAGAGGCTGTATAGGAACAAACCCTACTGCACAGAATAGAACCCATTCCTCTCTGACCCCACTAATGCTGGCTGCTTCCAAACAGCTCTCATGTATTGGCTAATGTTCACCCATATTGTAACAGCTGAGGGAACCTAATGGCTCTCAGACCTTCCATGTGCTGCTACTCAGGGGACATAAATGCTTTCAGGAGGGTTTATTTCCTTTTCTCTCACATGTTTTCCAGAGTAGAGATGCTGAGTAGTATTTTTCAAATACTGTGTCCCAAACTTTGACAGTTAAATAACGCTTAGAAAACTGAAAGGGATGGGGAGAGACAGAAGCTTACAAATAACACTGTGCAGAATATATTTCCAGTTTCTTACTATAAAAAGACTGAAGAGCCATAAAATGATAGAGAACAGTGAAAGGCTATATCTGGCTCATTTGGAGGCTTAAAGGAGAAGGCTCTTATTATGCAACAACCAAATAGATATAAAAATCAGCAAATGGCTCCAGCAAGGATCATGAGAGCTTCAGAAGAGCACGTGCATGATGTTTTCCTCTCTCTCTGCCCTTTATTGTTAGAAGTTGTTTATCCTTGCTTGTAGAAAAGCAAGAGGGAGCAGAATGATCAAAAAAAGAACAACACTGAGGAGGTGCTAGGTTAAATTAACAAGATTCTCTAATTTGCTTGTTCTGCTGTGCTTTAGAGGAAGATTGGAAAAGCTATTTAGGGTGGGAAGAGAAAAAAAAAAAGGAAGAAGAAAGTTAAGTCAGCAGCACAGAAAAAGAACAACTGTAGAGAGGGAAAAGAGCAACAAAAGATGAAACAAATAATAGGATACCTGACTAGAGAAAAGATGAAACAGAAGAAAGCAGAGGAGAATCAAAGCAGAAGGAAGTAAAGAAGAAGGACATGCAAGGGGAAAAAGATTCAAGATGCTGTTAGGAATATCTTACCAGCACAAAGAGAGAAGGGGCATGAGCTTTTACTGGAGGGGAAAGGGAGGAAGGAAGAACAGAGTATGACTACGGTAAAAGGTGACTAGTATTAAAATTCATTCATGTATGTAATCTGCCTGCACCTCTGCAAACCTTTGCCTAGGCGCTCTCCTGCTCCATCCTCTTGCTGTCAGCAGGGAAGGCACTAATGACACTCAGTGCCTGGGCCAGGCTGATAGGCAAGGTGAAAAAAAGTCTCTTTGGAAAGGAAAGGACAAACCTTTCAAAAAGAAGTCATTCACTTGTCAAATTAGTGGCTTTAATGAAAGTGGATAGAGACTAATGAAAGGTTAAACCTGTAAATTGCAATCTAACAAATGGGTTCACAGAAGACCGATCTCTTTTCATAGTAAGAAAAGAAATAATACTGACAAAATATTATTACCTTGGAGAGATCGTGACCAAGCTGCAATTCCCTCAGATGGCAGTGTGCTCTCCTGCTGTTCTGCTGAGCTGGGCACTCCTGCTTTTCTTGAAGGATTGACAGACAAACAGCTCTTCATTGATCACTGTACTTTCAGAGTGCTTTGATCGTTACACTGAGTCTTCAGGAATATATACTATAATGATATCTCTGCCAAAAACCAGGCAGTTCAAAATAGAATCATTAAGTTCAGTCAAAAGTCTTATGTTTACATTTTGTGCTGGGTTTAG